>NC_090647.1:27521352-28121352 GCF_040937935.1 Hyperolius riggenbachi
CTGGGCAAAGTTTGAGAGTCCTGCCATTAACAGTGTCAGAAGGGCTGCAGTTTATATTTTCCCAGTGAAATTAGTTTTTGGCTCCACCCATTTTTTGTAACCTGGACACACAGTCACTCAATGACCAAGTTTGTGAGTTTTGGGGTCCTTGGCATCAATAATTTGTATTTTCACAGTGAAATGAAACAAATCTTATTGGCTGTTTGTGGCTCTGTCCCCTTTTCTGAATTTGAACCCCGGTGACCCAATGACCAACTGTACCAGGTTTGAGGCTTGTGCCATTAACAGTGCAAGAATGGCAGCAATTTTAATATTTCCCTTGAAAATCAACTGGTGAATTTTGATTGACTTTTTTAGGCCCCTCTCACTTTTGAATATTTATTCCAGTCACCCAGTAATCAGCTATGCTAAGTTTGAGAACCCTGCCATTAACAGTGTAAGAAGGGCTGCAGTTCACATTTTCCCAGGGAAATCTGTTTTTTGACTCCACCCAGTTTTTGTAACCTTGACACACAGTCACTCAATGACCAAGTTTGTGAGCGTTCAGGTTCCTGGCTTCAAAATTGTGTGAATGGAAGCAGTTTATCCAGCAACAAAATCTGATTGGCTGTTTGTGGCCCCGCCCCTTTTCAGAATTTAAACCCCAGTCTCCCAGTGACTGACTGTACCTGATTTGAGGCCTCTGCTATTAAAGAGACCCTGAAGTCTCCCAAATTACCTTTTTTTATATCAGACTAGCTGATTGCCCGGCGTTGCCCGCTTATGTATTTGGCTGGTGTTGGCTCCGCCCACTTTTCTAACCCTAACACACAATGACTCAATGACCTAGTTTGTGAGCTTTGCATTGTTTGGCATCGATAATTTGCAATAATCTGCATTGAAATGAAACAAATCTGATTGGCTATGGCTCTACTCTCTTTTCTGATTTTGAACCCCAGTCACCCAATGACCAACTGTACCAGGTTTTAAGCTTGTGTCCTTAACAGTGCAAGAATGGCAGCAATTACATATTCCCCTTGAAAAGCAATACATGAATTTGGATTGGCTTTTGTAGGCTCCACCCTCTTTTCTGAATATTAATCCCAGTCACCCAGTGACCAACTGTGCAAAGTTTGAGAACCCTACCGTTAACAGTGTCAGAATGGCTGCAGTTTACATTTTCCCTGTGAAATTTGTATTTGTCTCCACCCACTGATGACCCAGCATTGCCTGGGCCTGGGTATGTATTTGACTGGTGTTGGCTATGCCCACTTTTTCTAACAGTAACAGTCAATTACTTAATTACTCGATGACCAAACTTGTGAGATTTGCGGTCTTTGGCATAAATAATTTGCATTGAAATGAAACAAATCTGATGGGCTGTTTGTGTCTCCACCCCTTTTCTGAATTTGAACCCCAGTCACCCAATAAATAACTGTACCCAGTTTGGGGCTTGTGCCATTAACAGTGCAAGAATGGCAGTAATGAAATATTCCCCTTGAAAATCAATAGATGAATTTTGATTGGCTTTTGTAGGCTCCATCCACTTTTATGATTAATAGCTGATGAATTGGTGTTGCCCGGGTATGTATTTGGCTGGTGGTGGCTCCGGCCACTTTTTTCTAACCCTAACACACAAACACTCAATGACCAAGTTTGTGAGCTTTGGGGTCTTTGTCATCAATAATTTGTATATTCCCATAAAAATTAAACAAATCATATTGGCTGTTTGTGGCTCTGCCCCTCTCCGGCATTTGAACCCCAGTGTTAGGAATGAAGGATTTACCTTAGCGGCGGAGAGCAGCGCGACTGCCGCTTCCGCGTCTCACGTCATGGCGGCTGTCGCCGCATCATCACTGGCGTCCCTCACGGCCTCCGGCAGAACAAGTCTCTCTGCTGCGCATCCGTTCAGGTCGGCACGCTCGCGCGCGGAGCAGCTGGACCTTTATGGGCTTAGAAGACGAGTCAGCTGACGGGCCGGTCAGCTAACATCTGACTACGGGTTCTCTTTGCTGATTGGTGGAAGTGTTCTGGGCGGGACGCTTGGAATTGCCTGTCTGCATTTAAGCTTGGAGTTGTCAGTAGCTCATGGTCTGTTGTTGCTAAAACTTCGCAGTGAAAGCTCTCAGACCTTAGTCAGATCCGTGTGTGCTTGAACCGGCAGGACCCCGGGCATTCGCACTTAGCATAGGATTATTATTATTACTGTTATTTGATTATTACTGTGTATTACTTTTGCCTGTACCTCTGACTACTCTCTGCCTATTGATTCTGTACCTCTGCTAATCTGATCTGTTGCCAACTTCTGCCTGAACCCTCTTTCTGATTTAGCCTTACGATTGTGTACCTCTGCCAATCTGATCTGTTGCCGACTTCTGCCTGAATGCTCACTCCGATTTTGCCTTACGATTCTGTACCACTGCCTGACCGATCTGTTACAGACTTTGCCTGTAAAACCACTCTATTGTTAGTGTTAGCCCCTATCATTAAAGGGCTATCACCCTTTAGTACTATTGTTATTGTATATTACTGTGCACTAAAACACGTGTGTTCACACTTTGAATAAAATACTGACTATTGTGCTGATAGAGCTTGTTCTGATTATCAGATACATCACTGATCATTCCACCCAGTCACCCAATGATCGACTATAGCAGGTTTGAGGCATCTGTTATGAACAGAGCAAAAATGGAAGTAATTTAAATATTCCCCTTGAAAATCAACAGATGAATTTTGATTGGCTACTATAGGCTCCACCCACTTCCCATAATATTAATCTCTGTCACCCAGTGACCATCTGGGCAAAGTTTGAGAACCCTTGCCATTAACAGTGTAAGAATGGCTGCAGTTTATATTTTCCTAGTGAAATTTGTTTTTGGCTCCACCCACTTTTTGTAACCTTGACACACAGTCACTCATTGACCAAGTTTGTGAGCTCTTGGGTCCTTGGCATCAATAATTTGTAATTTACCAGTGAGATAAAACTAATCTGAATGGCTGTTTGTAGCTCCACCCCTTTTCTGAATTTGAACCCCAGTGACCCAATGACCAACTGTACCAGGTTTGAGGCTTGTGCCATTAACAGTGCAAGAATGGCAGCAATTTAAATATTCCCCTCGAAAATCAACAAGTGAATTTTGATTTTCTTTTTAGGCTCCACCCACTTTTCTGAATATTAATCCCAGTCACCCAGTGACCAAGTTTTAAGCTTTTGGGATTCTGCCATCAAAATTGTGTAAATGGAAGCAGTTTATCCAGTAAAGTAATCTGATTGGCTGTTTGTGGCTTCACCCCTTTAGTGGATTTGAACCCCAGCCACTTCATGACTGACGGTAGCCGGTTTGAGGCTTCTGCCATTATTAGTGTAAGAGTGGAAGCAGTTTCAATATTTCTCTTGAAAATCAATAGGTGAATATTGATTGGCTGTTGTAGGTTTCACCCACTTTCCTGAATATTAATCCCAGTCATCCATTGACCAACTGTGTCATGTTTGAGAACCCTGCCAATAACAGAATGGCTGAAATCGATCTAACAAATCGGATTGGCTGTTTGTGGCTCCACCCCTTTAGTGAATTTGGACCCCAGTCACCTATCAGGTAAGAGGCCTCTGCCATTAACAGTGTAAGAATGGTAGCAATGTAAATATTCCCCTTGAAAATCAATAGGTGAAATTTGATTGGCTGTTGTTGGCTCCATCCACATTTCTGAATATTAATCCCTGTCACCCAGTGGTCCACTGTGTCAAGTTTAGGAACCCTGCCATTAACAGTGTAAGAATGGCTGCAGTTTATGTTTTCCCTTGGAAAAAATATAGTTGTTGGCTCCGCCCACTTTATCTAACCTTGACATACAGTCACCCAATGACCAAGTTTATGAGCTTTTGGTATCAATAATTTGCATATTCCCATTGAAATAAAAAAAATCTGATTGGCTGTTTGTGGCTCTGCCCCCTTTCTGAATTTGAACCCCAGTGGCTAACAGTACCAGGTTTGAAGCATCTGCTATTAACAGAGTAAGAATGGCAGCAATGTAAATATTCCCTTTGAAAATCAACAGGTGAATTTTAATTGGCTGTTGTAGGCTCCACCCACTCTCTTGAATATTCATCCCATTCACTCAGTGACCAACTGTGCAAAGTTTGAGAACCCTGCCAGTAACAGTGTAAGAATGGCTGCAGTTTATATTTTCCTAGTGAATTTTATTTTTGGCTCCACCCACTTTTTGTAACCTTCACACACAATCACTCAATGATCAAGTTTGTGCGCTTTCAGTTTCCTGGCATCAAAAATGTGTGAATGAAAGCAGTTTATCCACCAAGAAAGTCTGTTTGGCTGTTTGGGGCCCCGACTCTTTAGTGAATTTGGACCCCAGTCACCCAATGACCGACTGTAGCAAGTTTGAAGCCTTTGCCATTAACAGTGTAAGAATGGCAGCAGTTTTAATATTCCCCTTGAAAATCAATAGGTGACTTTTGATTGGCTGTTGTAGGCTCCACCCACTTTCCTGAATATCAATCTCATTCACCCAGTGACCAAGTATGCCAAGTTTGAAAACCCTGCAATTAACAGTGTAAGAATGGCTGCAGTTTACATTTTTCCATTTAAAATGAATGTCTGAAATTTCATTGGCTGTTTTATGCTCCACCCACTTTTCCTGTATTTGTAACCTCGGTCGCCAAGTGACCAACTGTGCCAAGTGTGGGGACTTTGGCTTAATTACTGTGAGAATGGCAGCCTTTTCCATTTTTTCCGTTCACTTTAATGGGTGGAATCTGATTGGCTGTTTTTAGCTCCGCCCAGGTGTACAGGGGGGACGCGAGACCACCATAACATATCATCCTAGGTAGTAAGGGATCTTCATACCAAGTTTCATTCAAATCGGTCAAGGCGTTTTCGCGTGATCGCAGCACATACATACACACATACACATACACACACACAGACATACATACATCCGATTTTATATACAGAGGTTTGCAAAAGTATTTGGCCCCTTTGAAGTTTTCCACATTTTGTCATATTACTGCCACAAACATGAACCAATTTTACTGGAATTCCACGTGAAAGACCAATACAAAGTGGTGCACACGTGAGAAGTGGAACGAAAAACATAAATGATTCCTAACATTTTTTACAAATAAATAACTGCAAAGTGGGGTGTGTGTAATTATTCAGCCCCCTTTGGTCTGAGTGCAGTCATTTGCCCATAAACATTGCCTGATGAGTGCTAATGACTAAATAGAGTGCACCTGTGTGTAATCTAATGTCAGTACAAATACAGCTGCTCTGTGACAGCCTCAGAGGTTGTCTAAGAGAATATTGGCAGCAACAACACCATGAAGTCCAAAGAACACACCAGACAGGTCAGGGATAAAGTTATTGAGAAATTTAAAGCAGGCTTAGGCTACAAAAAGATTTCCAAAGCCTTGAACATCCCACGGAGCACTGTTCAAGCGATCATTCAGAAATGGAAGATGTATGGCACAACTGTAAACCTACCAAGACAAGGCCATCCACCTAAACTCACAGGCCGAACAAGGAGAGCGCTGATCAGAAATGCAGTCAAGAGGCCCATGGTGACTCTGGACGAGCTGCCGAGATATACAGCTCAGGTGGGGGAATCTGTCCATAGGACAACTATTAGTCGTGCACTGCAGAAAGTTGGCCTTTATGGAAGAGTGGCAAGAAGAAAGCCATTGTTAACAGAAAAGCATAAGAAGTCATGTTTGCAGTTTGCCACAAGCCATGTGGGGGACACAGCTAACATGTGGAAGAAGGTGCTCTGGTCAGATGAGACCAAAATGGAACTTTTTGGCCAAAATACAAAACGCTATGTGTAGCAGAAAACCTACACTGCACTCTGAACACCCCATCCCCACTGTCAAATATG
Organism: Hyperolius riggenbachi; assembly: GCF_040937935.1. NCBI lineage: Eukaryota > Metazoa > Chordata > Amphibia > Anura > Hyperoliidae > Hyperolius > Hyperolius riggenbachi. The sequence continues at coordinate 27,527,221 of NC_090647.1, forward strand.
GTGGTGGCAGCATCATGCTCTGGGGGTGCTTCTCTTCAGCAGGGACAGGGAAGCTGGTCAGAGTTGATGGGAAGATGGATGGAGCCAAATACAGGGCAAACTTGGAAGAAAACCTCTTGGAGTCTGCAAAAGACTTGAGACTGGTGCGGAAGTTCACCTTCCAGCAGGACAATGGCCTCAATTCACTAAACTTAACTCCTGTCTTTTAATAACTCTTCTGAGCTGTTTTACAGTTATCACCATGGTGATATAATTGTAATAACTGTAAAACAGCTCAGAAGAGTTATTAAAGACAGGAGTTAAGCTTAGTGAATTGAGGCCAATGACCCTAAACATAAAGCCAGGGCAACATTGGAATGGTTTAAAACAAAACATATCCATGTGTTAGAATGGCCCAGTCAAAGTCCAGATCTAAATCCAATCGAGAATCTGTGGCAAGATCTGAAAACTGCTGTTCACAAACTCTGTCCATCTAATCTGACTGAGCTGGAACTGTTTTGCAAAGAAGAATGGGCAAGGATGCTCTCGCGTAGGGGGCCTGGGCCCTTCCTGGGGCCCGCTCAGGGCCTTTTTTGTGGGGCTGGAGGGGTCGCAGCATGAGGGGAGAGCTTGGTGGCATGTCAGTGGGGAGGGGAGGCGGTCCCCCCCCTCCCTCACCTCGGGCTCTCCCCTCTGCGCTCCCCTCCAGCATTGAATAAAGTGTATGCAGTGGCAGCGGGGCAGCGGCAGATACATATCTTCCATGCGCTCCAGCGCGGATGTTTCTCCCTCTAGTGTCTGACGCGACTTCCTGTGGCGCGTCAGAAGCTAGAGAGAGGAATATCCGTAGAACGCACGGAAGATATGTATCTGCAGCTGCCCCACTGCCTGCATACACTTTATTCAATGCTGGAGGGGAGCGCAGAGGGGAGAGCCTGAGGTGAGGGAGGGGGGGGACCGCCCCACCTCCCCACTGACATGCCACCAAGCTCTCCCCTCATGCTGCGACCCCTCCAGCCCCACAAAATGGCCCTGAGTGGGCCCCAGGGGGGAGGGGGGCCCGCTCAGAATTTCTGCAGGGGGGCCTGGAGATTCCTAATTAGTAGTTACGCCCCTGGGCTGGTCTCTTGTTTTGTAGCTCTGCTCTATATCCGCCACATCACACTAATTTCTTGCTGCATCATCAACTCAGTCTCAAAAGCTTCCAAGGCTCCTCCCCCTCACTACCCTTCAACTGCCAAAACCCAACTGTTACTTCCCCCCTGCACATGCCCAGCTTCTCACTCCTTTTTCCTGCTCGTGGGCTCCCCCTGGCAGCACCTGCATGCTCTCTTTACAGCAGCGCTTTCCACAAAAAGTAAATACATATTTAACCCTTGGTGTGTGTGTCTGTTGCAATGACATGCACACACAGGGTTACACCGTTCAATGACAGGCTTTTTTCTGGCCAGCATAAATACTTTCCTGACCCGCTGATACTCCCGTGTAGTCTTTCAATCAACATCAAGAGTTTATGGATGGCTTGAAGCTGTGCCTTGTGGCCGCTCTCCAGAAATACTACGAGGTAAATTATGCGCTGCCAGAGAACATTGTGGTGTAGTGAGATGGAGTGGGGAGTGGACATTCCCCTGAAAAATGTGATGGTGATCAGAATGGATCTACCATGATGCCGGCCAGAGTTCCCGTTCAGTCACAGGCTTTGCTGCGGCCAGCATAAATTCTTTCCAGACCTGCTGATACTCCCATGTAGTCTTTCCTTCCACATCAGGAGTTTATGGATAGAGATGGCTCGAACCTCAGATTTTGGGTCCGTGAACCGCGGACGTGAACTTCTGCAAAAGTCTGCGAACCGACGAACTCGGCGAACAGCAAAAGACTTCAAAACTACAAACACTGTTTCTGGCCACAAAAGTGATGAAAAAGTTGTTTCAAGTGGTCTAACACCTGGAGGGGGGAATGGCGGAGTGGGAAACATGCCGAAAGTCTCTGGTAAAATTTGCCGCAGAGCAGGGTTATAATCCCTAAAGGGCAGAAATCACATTGCATTCCTAAATTGGAGGCATAAAATGCTTGAAAACATCTTGCGTGCGTAGACATGGATCAGGTAGTGTAAGTAGTGTACTGCTTCACACTGACAGATCCAACTCACTGTGTAACACACCGCAAACAGCTGTTTGTCGAGTTTGTGTAGTGATGGCCATGCTGGACTGGTGCGCACGAAGGCGAGAGTGAAGGCGATGGCGGTTTTCCAGCCCATATGGTCAGGCTGAGGTAGCTCAATGACAGAACAACAGTGACTGTCCAGCTGATCGAATTTGGTCTGTCCACAATGAAGCAATGACCTTATTATCTTGGGTGTGCCTCCCAACACACTTATATAGGTCACTAGCCGACCCGCGGCGTAGCATACGCCGCATATGAGGGTAGAGGGCAGGAAGGGGGTATTGGGCACAGCGGTGGGGAGGGGGGTTGGACCCTCCCTCAACTGGGTCCCCCATGTGTGCTCTACCTCCAGCTTAAGCTCAGCAGGAACCCCCCCTCACCTTGGTCCCCCATGTGCACTCCCCCTCCAGCTTAAGCTCAGCAGGAACCCCCCCCCCCCACCTGGGTCCCCCATGTGCGCTCCCCCTCCTGCTTAAGCACAGTAGCAGCCGCCACTATTAGTAAGAGGCAGCGGGCGGGGATGACTCACCTCTGCCGTGTTCCATTGTGCGTTCCACTGTCGTCACTTCCTCCAATGCCGCACACTGTATTGGTGTAATTTGCCTTTTTAAAACAGAAGGAAATCTGCAATAATTCAGCTATAAGTGAACATTTGTGGTTATCCACAATGCACTGCTACTAAATATGAAAATTACCCCTTTCCCCCCTTGGTAAGCCAAGCAAGCATCCAGAGCCGCTGGTGTATAGCAAGCATATAGCTTTAAATTTTACAGTCATATCAAACCCACATGTAGACAGCCAGTTTAAGACTTTTGTTCCTCATCAGTACATGGCAGGGATTGATACGGCTGTATGAGATAGGGCTTGGACCAGTACAACAGAATAACCAAGCAGCTCAGGGTGACCCAAACCACTCGGAATGTATAGGGGGATGAAAGGGACCAAAAAGACCTCCTACTAAAAAACGCAAAGCTTGGTATAATTTGCCTTCTTAAAACAGAAGGAAATATGCAACAATTCAGCCATAAGTGAACATTTGTGGTAACCCAAAATGCACTGCTACTAAATATGCAAATAATTCCTTTTCACCCTTGATAAGCCAAGCAAGCATCCAGAGCTGCTGGTATATAGCAAGCATATAGCTTTACATTTTACACAGTCATATCAAACCCACATGTAACAGCCTGTTTCAGACTTTTGCTCCTCATCAGTACATGGCAGGGTATGAGATAGGGCTTGGACCAGTACAACAGAATAACCAAGCAGCTCAGGGTGACCCAAACTACTCGTAATGTATAGGGGGATAAAAGGGACCAAAAAGACCTCCTACTAAAAAAAGCAAAGCTTGGTGTAATTTGCCTTCCTAAAACAGAAAGAAATATGCAATTGCTCAACTATAAGTGAACATTTGTGATTACCCACAATGCACCGCTACTAAATATGCAAATTATGCCTTTTCACCCTTAGTAAACCAAGCAAGCCTATAGCTTTAAGTTTTACACAGTCATATCAAACCCACATGTGACAGCCTATTTCAGACCTTTGGTTCTCATCACTACATAGGCTATCATTCATAAAGCATTTCCGCATGCGGAAATGCTTAAAACAGCTGACTTTCCCGCACGTAGCAAAATCTGCATTCATAAAGGCTCCTTCCGCATCAAAAGCTGACATTACCGAGCAGAGCAATAAGTCACGCCTTGTGTGGTGATTGTTGTAAAAAATCTAGCAAAATGTTAATTCATTAAGATCACCGCAATCGGTGTGAGGTCGGGAAGTACCGCTCTCTCTGATGTGGCGATAACAATGTTAAGTGAATGGAGACACAGAGACCTCCCAGGCAGCTGCAGTAGAGCAGAATACGGAGAAATGTATCAACTCAGCAGCTTCCGTGTCTCTGCAAGCATACCGCCTGCCTAGTTTGGGGAATCTCCACACCGCTACCACACCTGGATACTTTTTTATGAATCAGCAGCCAGAAGTCATAAACACCATCAGTGGTGTTTTCCCGCACTGCTTCTCCATACTGACAGCACTTTCATGAATGATAGCCATAACAAAGATTGATACAGATGTATGAGATAGGGCTTGGACCAGTACAACAGAGTGACCAAGCAGCTCAGGGTGACCCAAACTACTAAGAATGTATAGGGGGATAAAAGAGACCAAAAATCCCTCCTACTAAAAAAAAGCAAAGCTTGGTGTAATTTTCCTTCTTAAAACAGAAGCAAATCTGCAATAATTCTGCTATAAGTAAACATTTGTGGTTACCCACAATGCACTACTACTGAATATGCAAATTATCCCCCTTTGCCCTTGGTTTGATATGACACTACTTCTTCTTCTTCTTGCTTGGACCAGCCCCTTCTTCTTGCTTGGACTGGCCCTGGGGGCAGGGCACTACTTCTTCTTCTTGTTTGAAGGTTGAGGCACTTACTCTATTATATATATAGATTGCTTCATTGTGATATGCAAGCCCCTTCACCGCGGCAAGGTAACGATCATGAAGGTGAATTGACACATTTACATGCCTTTTGTTTTGTTGTTGCAGCAGCCGCAGTGCAGCCAGAAAAATTAGGCATGTACACGCACCAGAAAATTATTATTCTCTCTGTTAGCGGCCGCTTAAAAATTCAGGAATCCACCTGGAGTCCTGGACCCTGTTGGTGGTAACGGAGAAGGCAGTCAAGCGGCCTGCAGGCAGAGATGCTGTGTGGGGACTGACTTAGTCTTCGTGCAGGCAGCAGCGGCCTGCAGGCAGAGATGCTGTGTGGGGACTGACTTAGTCTTCGGACAGGCAGCAGCGGCATGCAGGCAGAGATGCTGTGTGGGGACTGACTTAGTCTGCAGGCAGGCAGTAGCCCTCTGGGATCCATGCCTCATTCATTTTAATCAAGGTGAGGTGCTGAACACTATTTGACCTAGACGACTTCTCTTCTCAGTGACAATGCCTCCTCCTGCGCTGAAGGTCCTTTCTGACAGGACGCTTGAGGCAGGGCAAGCCAGAAGTTTGATGGCAAAGTGTGCCAACTCTGGCTACAGGTCAAGCCTGTGCACCCAATAGTCCAGGGGTTCATCGCTGCTCAGAGTGTCTATATCCGCACTTAAGACCAGGCAGTCGGCTACCGGTTGAGGCGTTTGTGGAGGGTGGATCCGGAAGGGCTGAGGCGATACATTGGACTAAGCAGGGCCAGAGCTACCATAGGAAAAAATGGGCAATTGCCCCAGGGCCCCAGAGCCTGTAGGGGCCCCCAAGGTGTTCCTCCCCCATCTTAGCTGTTGCTCCCCAGGGACTCTGCAGAGTCAGTTAAGTTGGGAGGTGATTGGGGGAGGGTCAGCAGCAAGCTCAGGGGCCCAGGAGGGAAATTTGGCTGCAACAAAGGGCCTCTAATGACGCTTTTTGGTTGGGGATGTCTGTTTGGGGGCCCCCAGGCTCATTTTGCCCTAGGGCCCAATTGTTACTTGAACTGGCCCTGGGACTAAGGAAAGTACACATGTCTGACATCACCATCAGATCACTAGAGCGTCCTGTCCTTGCCTGCGTGGACATTGGAGGAGGAGGATTACTGGCAGTGCTGCTCAGATACCCCTTTTCAAAATCTCTCTCTCTCTCTCTCTCTCTCTCTCTCTCTCTCTCTCTCTCTCTCTCTCTCTCTCTCTCTCTCTCTCTCTCAGGGATTTTTGCCATCCTTTAAAGGGGATTTTGGCTTCTGCTCGGCTCGGATATCTGAACTAACTATCCGCCCGGATTTCAGATGGTAAATCCGAGTTTGCTCGGATTTCAAAAACTATCCGAATTTCTATTCAAAGTTCGGATAGTGGAAAAAGTTCGGATTATCTGGATAGTTCGGATACCCGAATATTGGATGATCACCACTGATTACTGGCACTTTTTTCCATTGTGCTGTGACATCACCCTTAAAAGCACTGTAAAGCATATTTCCCAAATTGTGTTGCAAGTGCTGCATCCTTTCAGCCTCGCAATTATTTGGTAACATCTCTGCCACTTTGCGCTTATACCGAGGGTCTAGTAGCGTTGCCACCCAGTACAGGTAATTCCACTTGAGTTTTTTTATACGGGGTCCTTCAACAGGCTGCACAGCAAGAAAGACCCCATCTGCACAAAGTAGGATGCCGACCTACTAGTCAACTCCTCTTGCTCTTCCTCAGTTATATCAGGTAAGTTCTCCTCCTCCCCCAGCCACAAACAATACCACGGGAAAGGTGTGCAGCACAAGTCCCCTGCGATGCCTGCTGTGGTTGTTCTTGCACCTCCTCCTCAAAGCCACCTTCCTCCTCTGACTCCTCTTCCCCAGACGACGGTCAAATGGACCCTTAACCCAACGCTTTGTGCCGGAGATGACATAACTTGCCTCATCACATCACTGTACAGTTTGGGTATCACATTTTGTGTGAAATAATTGTAGCCTGGTATTTTCCTTTGCGGTGTCCCAATCACCACAAATCTTTGGAATGCTGTAGAGTCCACCAGCTTGTATGGTAACAGATGGTGGGCTAACAGTTCCACCAAGCCAGCTGTCAGAAAACCGGACAAGGGGGTGACTGGCAGACCTTGGTTTCTTCCGCTCAAATATTTCCTTTACAGACGCTTGGCTGCTGTTGGCAGAGGAGCAGGAACCACTCAAAGTGAGAGGCAGAGTGGAGGAGGGTGGCTGTGAAGGTGCAGGGGCAGCAGAGGATACAGCGGCTGAAGATGCTGCACCTAGAGGAGGTAGAGGGTGGCTTTGCGTGCTGCTTTTTCTTATGTGCTCATCCCATTTATGTTTGTGCTTATTGATCAAGTGCTTTCGTAAGGCTGATGTCCCTAGGTGGGTGTTGCTTTTCCCACGACTCAGTTTTTGTTTGCAGAGAGTACAGACGGCATTACTGTATTCTGAGGCAGAGATACAAAAACATTTACATACTGGTGATCTCTGGGATGATGGCATTTGGGTGGTGGCGGCAGCTGACGTTGAAGGGCGTGTTGGCTGGCTGTCCCTAGGTGGCGATACATGCCGCCGGACACTGCCAAATAACTCCTGCAAACTCTCCAATGGAGCGGATGTGGTGCTAGTAGTAGTAGCGGTGGTGGCTGCCGGCTGAGTGTTAAGTGGTGTGTCGGCATCAAAGCAGGCGGAGGAAGATATGTCATGGTTCAATGCGGAAGCTGAGGAAGATGAGGTGTTAGGTGTTAAATAGTTAATTACGTCCTGACAATCAGGGGGATTGATGGTCCATGCTTTCTGAACACTGTACTTTGGTCGAGGGCCGCACAAAATTGTGTCAGCACAACCTCGAAAAGATCTGCCGGGTGGCCTGTCCCTGCCTGTTATTTTTTCCATATTGGTAGTGGTGTGGGGAGGGGGGGGGTATGCAGTAGTAATCACAGTGTGTGTAATCACAAAGAGGCACACAATCAGTGTCAAATACACAGCAGCTGTGTGTGTGTGTGTCACGGGGTTGTGTGCTTTATTAACACACACAGAGAGGTTTCCTATATAGTACTTTCAATCACAAATACAGTTGCAAGGTAAGCACTGCATATGATGATAGACAGTGTGCTGGCTTGTACTAGATAGAAGACGATAGTAGGACTGCAAGGCCCAGCAAGGACTGTGGCATGCCTTGTATGCAGTGTCTGTCTCACACACACACACCAAAAAAAAAAAAGAAGAATAAAATATGAGCCCTCAAAAGGGTTTTTATTTTGGGGTGGTTTCAGCAATAAAGAACAGCAAGAACAGCCTAGCTAACTGTCCCTGTCTCTCTGTGGGCTGTATGCAGTTTCACACACAAAGGGAGCTATGGTATAGTACGTTCAATCACAGATACAGTGAAAAGGTATGCACTGGTATAATAGAGTGTGCTGTCACACAGGTACAGAGGAAAGGTATGCGCTTGTATAATAGAGTGTGCTGCCAGTGGTGGGACTACAAATGCCAGCTGGCCTGGCTGGCAACTGTCTGTGGGCTCTATGGGCTTGATTCACAAAGCGGTGCTAACTGTTTAGCACGGGTGTGCTAAACAGTTAGCACGTGAAGTGCCATTCGTGGACTTTTGCACGCGCAAAGTGCCGCGATTCACGCGATTGCGGACTATTGCGCGCGCAAAAGTCCACGATCGCGCGAATCGCGGCACTTTGCGCGTGCAAAAGTCCACGAACGGCACTTTACGTGCTAACTGGTTAGCACCGCTTTGTGAATCAAGCCCTATGTATGCAGTGTCACCCACAAAGACAGCTATGCTTTAGTAAGTTAAATCACAAATACAGTGAAAAGATATGCAATGGTACGGTAATACAGTGTGGGACTACAAATCCCAGCTTGCCTGGCTGGCTGTCTGTGGGCTCTATGTATGCAGTGTCACCCACGAAGACAGCTATGCTAAGTTAAATCACAAATACAGTAAAAATATATGCAATGGTAAGAAAGAGTGTGGGCCTGGCACAGTACAGCAACTAGGCCCAGCTGCAACAGGGTTGTATGTATGCCTGTGGTCACACACACACAAAAAAAAGGATCAGAAGAATATTATCTCTCAATAGAGCTTTTTGTCGGGAACTTTCAGCAACAAGATTGAGCAAGGAGCAAGCTAACAATAGCATAACTAACGCTTTCCCTAGCTCTCCAGCAAGCTCTGAGTGGACTGAGAACATGGCCGACACTGCAGCATTTTTATAGGGAGGAAGGGGTCCGTGGATGAGTGCAGTCTGATTGATTGCCATGTGTCTGCTGACTGTGATTTAGAGGGTCAAAATTTAGCCCAATGATGAGGTATAGGAGGCGGGTCGAATGCGCTTTGTATTTACTACCCACTGCGGGCATGGGAAGCAGATATCCACATGCACTACCCGCCGGGCGAACCGTTCGGGCCCTCTCTATTTATGGATGGCTTGAAGCTGTGCCTTGTGACCAGAAATACTACAAGGTAAATCATGCATTGCCAGAGAAGATTGCAGTGTACCAAAATGGAGTGTCAGATGGACAGCTCAGCACAGTGCAGAATTATGAGATCCCACAGTTACAGACCTGCTTTGAGATTTTTGAAAATTATTCCACTCAAATAATTGTCATCATAGTGCAGAAAAGGATCATCACCAATTTGTACTGCTCCGTGTCCGGAGCATTTGTCACCCCTGTTCCCGGTACCATCATGGACCACACTGTCACCATCACCAACCGCTACTGGGTGGATTTCTTCCTGGGAGACACCATGTCCGGCAAGGATGTGCCATTCCCACTCACTATATACAGTGGGTTGCAAAAGTATTCGGCCCCCTTGAAGTTTTTCACATTTTGTCACATTACTGCCACAAACATGCATCAATTTTATTGGAATTCCACGTGAAAGACCAATACAAAGTGGTATACATGTGAGAAGTGGATCGAAAATCATACATCATTCCAAACATTTTTTACAAATAAATAACTGCACAGTGGAGTGTGCGTAATTATTCGGCCCCCTGAGTCAATACTTTGTAGAACCACCTTTTGCTGCAATTACAGCTGCCAGTCTTTTAGGGTATGTCTCTACCAGCTTTGCACATCTAGAGACTGAAATCCTTGCCCATTCTTCTTTGCAAAACAGCTCCAGCTCAGTCAGATTAGATGGACAGCATTTGCGAACAGCAGTTTTCAGATCTTGCCTCAGATTCTCAATTGGATTTAGATCTGGACTTTGACTGGGCCATTCTAACACATAGATATGTTTTGTTTTAAACCATCCCATTGTTGCCCTGACTTTATGTTTAGGGTCATTGTCCTGCTGGAAGGTGAACCTCCGCCCTAGTCTCAAGTCTTTTGCAGTCTCCAAGAGGTTTTCATCCAAGTTTGCCCTGTATTTGGCTCCCTCCATCTTCCCAGAAACTCTGACCAGCTTCCCTGTCCCTGCTGAAGAGTTGCACCCCCCGAGCATGATGCTGCCACCACCATATTTGACAGTGGGGATGGTGTGTTCAGAGTGATGTGCAGTGTTAGTTTTCCGCCACACATAGCGTTTTGCATTTTGGCCAAAAAGTTCCATTTTGGTCTCATCTGACCAGAGCACCTTCTTCCACATGGTTTCTGTGTCACATGGTTGCTGTGTCCCCCACATGGCTTGTGGCAAACTGCAAACGGGACTTCTTATGCTTTCTGTTAACAATGCCTTTCTTCTTGCCACTCTTCCATAAAGGCCAACTTTGTACAGTGCATGACTAATAGTTGTCCTATGGACAGAGTCTCCCACCTGAGCTGTAGATCTCTGCAGCTCGTCCAGAGTCACCATGGGCCTCTTGACTGCATTTCTGATCAGTGCTCTCCTTGGTTGGCCTGTGAGTTTAGGTGGATAGCCTTGTTTTGGTAGGTTTACAGTTGTGCCATACGCCTTCCATTTCTGAATGATTGCTTGAACAGTGTTCCGTGGGATGTTCAAGGCTTTGGAAATCTTTTTTGTAGCCTAAGCCTGCTTTACATTTCTCAATAACTTGATCCCTGACCTGTCTTGTGTGTTCTTTGGACTTCATGATGTTGTTGCTCCCAATATTCTCTTAGACAACCTCTGAGGCCCTCACAGAGCAGCTGTATTTGTACTGACATTAGATTACACACAGGTGCACTCTATTTAGTCATTAGCACTCATCAGGCAATGTCTATAGGCAACTGACTGCACTCAGATCAAAGGGGGCCGAATAATTATGCACACACCACTTTGCAGTTATTTCTTTGTAAAAAATGTTTGGAATCATGTATGATTTTCGTTCCACTTCTCACATGTACACCACTTTGTGTTGGTCTTTCATGTGGAATTCCAATAAAATTGATTCATGTTTGTGGCAGTAATATGACAAAATGTGGAAAACTTCCAGGGGGCCGAATACTTTTGCAACCCACTGTATGTAATGATGAACACTGCAAACCTCAGCCCTGACCATCTACAAAGATTGACTTTAGGGATGGTCGGAAATGTCGATTTCCGATTCTGCAGAAATTCCAATTTCCGCCAATGCCGATTATTGATTTCACAGATTTCCAATCAGTTTCCGAGTTTCGAGTTCGGATTTCCGGTTTCCGAGTAGATTTTTTGGAGTAATTTTTTTGCATTCTCTGATTGGCCAAATACTTCCGAGTTGACTCTGCAGTCTCTGATTGGTCCAATGCTTCCGAGTTCTGTGATTAGGCTAAAACTACTAAGTTTCAGTAATGCAGTATTTCTACAGAAATCCGATTTCCAAACGGTTTCCGATTTCCAAGTACTTTTTTTTTGTCATTTTTGGCATTCTCTGATTGGCCAAATACTTCCGAGTTGACTCTGCATTCTCTGATTGATGCTTCCGAGCTCAGTGATTGGCCTAAAATTACCAAATTGCAGTAATGCAGTATTTCTGCAGAAATCCGATTTCCGAGTTCCGATTTCCGAGTTCCGATCGGAAATTCAGAGTTCCGATCGGGAATTTGGAAATTTCAATTCCGTGAAATCCTCCTAATTGACTTTCAAATTGTGCCACATGTACTGGAACTGGCCTGGCACCTTCCCGAGTGCCAGAACCCTGCACATATGCCCCCAAGCTGGCTTTCCAGTCCAGGCAGATCTTTCACCATGAGCCTTCCATTCAGCTGTGTGATAAGCTCATCTTTCTTTACGTGTTGGGAACAACCGGCATTATTTTTTGCCCATCGCCCACACAATTAGCTTGCTTTTAAAGCCTTCCCTTTTGTTTTTATTGTTCTGCCCAGGGATCATGCTCTACATCTCTTCCAAAACTGATTTAGCTTGACATAATCTTTATTTTTGAACTTATTTATTTTATTATTAATATTTTTTTTTTTTGGGGGGGGGGGTGTATAACAATACGAAATAAGACAAACAACAGTTAAGGTGTTGAGTGGGAGTATCCCACTCAACCGGGCTTGGGCATCACAGTATGCTTACTAAGAGGGGCATGCAAACACATGCAAACATCAAGAGGAGCTAAGGGTCTAAAAGTGTTGAGACCTTCGCTAACTGTTCCACCACTTTGTGCTTACAGCGAGGGTCCAGTAGCGTTGTCACCCACCCAGAAGAGGTCGTTCTCTTTTAACCATTTTTTTTACAGGGGTTCCCTCCCTCAACAGGCAGGACACCATTTGAACAAGGATGGATGCCAAGCTAGCCGGCTCCTCTTCCTGACTGAGGTCACAAAAGGTCTCCTCCTCCCCCCAGCCCTTCAGTGAAAATGTTCTGCCTGTGAAGTATCACACAGACACAGAGCTATGCAATAGTGCAAACACAATACAGTGATAACAGAGGCCCTGGAGCTCCACCATGCTAACTAGATATGTGACAATGCAGCCACGCGAGATTGGGCGGTAACAGGTCTGTAAGGCCCTTAGCTGTGCCGGTGCTGCATGTGCGCTCAACTGAACGGACCAGCTTGGGCTTTGTTATTTATAAAATAAAAGGTTTTTTTTAAATGTCAATGTCATTTGCAAAATAAAATGTACACACATCCATGTGTGTAGTGACGCCTAACTGAGACATATGAGGTGGTGTAACATCCTTAGTACCTTCATCTTGTACCAATAATGCTCGTGCATCGGTAAATTCACAACAAACATGTGTGAATAATTCCTGCGACATCTCAAGTGGAGTTGCTGTGGTGCTAGTAGTAGTGGTGGTGGCTCCCGGCTGAGTGGTAAGTAGTTGTGGGGTGCCCATAATAGAGCAGGAGGAGGAAGATATTTCACGATTCCATCCAGAAGCAGAGGAAGATGAGGTGTTGTGTGTTAAAAAGTCAACTGTCCTTAGAATTTTTGGGGTTTAGGGTACATGCCCTCTGAACACTGTGCATTGGTCGAGGGCCACACAAAATCACACCAGCATGACCTTGAAAAGACCTGTGAGGTGGCCTGCCTCTTCCGCTGCGTCCGCCTGTCATTTTTTCCATATTGGGGTATGCAGTGCTACTAACAATATTCAATAGTGGTAGACAGTGTTTGTAATCACAAAGAGGCACACAATCAGAGTCTAATACAGAGAAGCTGTGTGTGTGTATCACAGGGCTGTGTACTTTAACCCACAATGACAGATATCCTATAGTATGTTCAATCACAAATACAGTTGCAAGCTAAGCACAGCTTATAATAGACAGTGTGCTGGCTTGTAATAGATAGAAGAGGATAGAACTGCAAGGCCCAGCAATGACTGTGTCACCCACACAGACAGATATCCTATCGTATGTTCAATCACAAATACAGTTGCAAGCTAAGCACAGCTTCTGATGATAGACAGTGTGCTGGCTTGTAATAGATAGAAGAGGATAGTAGAACTGCAAGTACCAGCAATGACTGTGGCCTGGCCTGTATGCAGTGTACAACCCACACAGACAGATATCCTATAGTATGTTCAATCACAAATACAGTTGCAAGCTATGCACTGCTTATGATAGACAGTGTGCTGACTTGTAATAAAGATAGAACAGGATACTGTAGAACTACAAGGCCCAGCAAATAACTGTGGCCTGTATGAAGTGCTTATAACCCACACAGACAGATATCCTATATTATGTTTAATCACAAATACAGTTGCAAGCTAAGCACTGCTTATGATACACAGTGTGCTGGCTTGTAATAAACAGAAGAGCAGTGCTGGGCCGAAATTACGCATGAGCGTAATTACGCATCGTAATTCAATGTAAATTTACGCGTAAGCGTTACGCGTAACTTACGGTCTTACGCGTAATTATTTACGCGTAAGACCGTAAGTGGTATCGTAATTACACTGTCTACCGTAATTGCTAGGCATGCGTAATTTTACTAACACTTACGCGTAATTTTACGCGTAATTACTAACGTAAAATCTCCCATTTTCTAAGAGTAGCCAATCAGTCAACATCCTAAGCAACCAATAGTATCTTCTCCCGCCCTTCAGTATAAGCGTACGTTTTGACGCATACGAATGATATGTACGCAATAACTGTCACATTGACGGCTATTGCGTACATATCGTCCGCATGCATCAAAAAATACGCATTAATGGGTATTACGGCACTACGCGTAACATCGTAGTGTAAGTGCCTTCATTACGGTATCCTTACGCGTAATTGCGTAAGTTTACGCGTAATTACAGTGATGTACCGTAGATAATTTCCTATGCCGTAACCGTAATTGCGTAATGCGTAATAGCGTAAAATTACGCGTAATGATCCGTAAGCGTAGATTTTTCCATTACGACCAGCACTGCAGAAGAGGATAGTAGAGCTGCAAGGCCCAGCAATGACTGTGACTTGACCTGGCCTGTATGCAGAGTCTCACACACATACACAAAAACCAGAATACAACAATATGAGCCCACAAAAGAGATTTTGTTTTGGGGTGCTTTCAGCAATAAAGAACAGCCTGGCTAACTGTCCCTGTCTCTCTGTGGGCTGTATGCAGTTTGTCACCCACACAGAGAGCTATGCTATAGTAAGTTCAATCACAAATACAGTGGAACAATATGCACTGGTAATACAGTGTACTGACAGGGGTACAGCAAGGGACAGCTGGGACTGTGGGCTGTATCTATGCAGTGTGTCACCCACACAGAGAGCTATGCTATAGTAAGTTCAGTCACAAATACTGTGAAAAGATATGCACTGGTAATAGAGAGTGTGCTGACACAGCAAGGGCCAGCTGCGACGGGGCAGTATGCAGTGACACACACACACACACACACACACACACACACACACACACACACACACACACACACACACACACACACACACACACACACACACACACACACACACACACACACACACACACACACACATTGAACCGTATGGGCCATCTCTACACACCATTATGAATCTCCCTTATGGGGAGGTTTATTAAAATAGACTACTCCTGGGCCTTTATTGTAGTTGAAGATATGAGTGAACTGTGACACCACACTTAAAAAACAAACCAACAAACAAACAAAAAACAGCAAACAGAGAAGCTTCCCTATATTGGAGCATTGGATTTGGTAAAGTCTTAAGCCAATGTGTTGTAAGACACAAGTATGCTTTAGTTTAGCAGGAATGGTTGCATGGCCACCCAGCTTTTCATCCTTCCCAGGCCAGCTAGGCTGGCTTCAGCCTGTGGTGTTGGTAGTACAGTGGTGAGCATAGCTGCCCTCCAAGCAGTTGACCTGGGTTTGATCCCTGGCCAAGGTATGTAAGTGTGCTTTTGACATCCTACAAATCCCTGGAAGACAAGATCCTCCTCTGGAGAAAGGGGAGGAAGGGAGGAAGAAGCTGCTAACAAGCCTACAAGAGCCTAACTAAGCTTTCCCTAGCACAGTCTGTCAGCAGCTGTCCCTTAACTAATGTAGGCAGACAACTGAGTAAAACAGCAGGAGAACCTTGCCTTTCATAAGGGGGGGTGGGGCTCCAGGAGTGAGTGTAGTCTGATTGGTGACAATGTGCCTGCTGACTGTGATGTAGAGGGTCAAAGTTGACCCTAATGGGGCATTATGGGAGCGAATCGAACTTTTTCAAAAGTTCGCCTTCGCTGGCGAACGCGAACCACCCAAAGTTCGCCTGGAACCATTGGCGGGCGAACCGTTCGTGCCATCTCTAGTGTATGTACCTTAAGGGTTTGATTCACTAAACTGTGATAAGACAAATATCAAACCTTATCAAAGATATCACACGTTATCAAAGATATCACACATTATCAAAAGTTATCACACGTTATCAAAGTTATCACATGTTATCAAAAGTTATAACACATTATCAAAAGTTATCACACGTTATCAAAGACTTCACACGTTATCAAAAGTTATCACATGTTATCAAAAGTTATAACACATTATCAAAAGTTATCACACGTTATCAAAGATATCACACCTTATCAACAGTTATCCCACCTTATCAAAGTTAACATGCCTTATTAGAGTAGTAAAGCGAGCGCTACGAACTTATGCCTGCTAATTGGCAATGGCACTTGTACTGCCCTGAGCCCCTGCGGGCTTGTAGCACTCGCTATGCTACTTTGATAAGGTGTGTTAACTTTGAACATGGGCTTGAGTCACAAAAGCGTGATAACTGCTAGCATGGCGATCTGCCACGAGAAGGTTTGCACGCATAAAGGATTACGTTCGCGTGTAAAAGAAGGTTTGCACGCGATCACGTGTGCATTTGCACGCGTGACCGCATGCAAACCTTTGTTTACATGCAAGCGTAATCCTTTATGCCCGCAAACCTTTGCATGCTGCAGATTGTGCGATAACTGCCGTGCTAGCAGTTATCACGCTTTTGTTAATCAAGCCCAACATGTGATAACTTTTGATAACGTGTAATAACTTTGACAATGTGTAATAACTTTTGATAACGTGTGATACCTTTTGATAACGCGTGATACATTTGATAACGTGTAATATCTTTGATAGGGTGTGATATTCGTTTTATCACGACTTTGTGAATCAAGCCCCAAGTGCGAATCATCATTGGCTCCAGGGTGGGGAGAAAGCTCACCATCATGTTAAAGTAGGAGGCATATATAACGCCAAACCACTTCCTAAACAGTATCAGGCAATCCGTCTGCCTCTATTCCGGATATCCACATGCACTCCATTCCGGTGTGTACCGCTTCACTTCCAGATTTTAAAAACCCTCCCCAAATTATGCTCTAGTTGAGGGTGGGCCATCCTGCCTGGTTCCACCTCTAAAGCTACTCCCATTGGCTTGCATACAGGCGGCGAGGTGTAAACTCCCTTTGTTTTGCAAGCACGGCACAGATAGCAGCGGGTTGCCGGAATAGCGCACCATGTGACCATCCAGCATGGAGTGCACGTGATTATCTGAAATAGAGACGGTATGGATTGACTGTCTTACAGTTTAGGGAATAGTTTGGCGTTATATATTCCTCCGACCTTAGCATGGTGGAGCAGAGTCTATGTTGATTCGCACTTAGGGCTTGATTCACTAAACCGGGATAACTCATATCACGGGCGCACTAGCGGTTTCACGGTTTGCACGCAATTGCAGATTTTCACATGAAAAAAATCACAATTGTGGGCGAAAACATGACAATGCGCACAAAACGCTAGCACGGCCATGATATGAGCTATCACGGTTTGGTTAATCAAGCCCTAAGTGTGAAACAGTTGTTGACTCTCCTGTCTCTGTGTGCAGCTTCAGCCTATGTATGTGTATGCCGCCGGTGAGCTGAGCGCAGGGTGTGCCAAATGATGGCTCACCTTGCTGCCGCTCCAATCCCAGGTGGCATAAAATACTATTCCCTCGCCGAGCTGTAGCAACTTGGAGGAAGATGTAATGCGAGGTCTGGTGACTACTGCATAGTATAATATTACTGCTACGGCAGTGCCTAGTTTTGGTGCTTGGCGCTAAGCACCGTGTGCCAAAATCACCTGCTTTGCCAGAGGGGTGATGTATTAACAAAACTGTCATTTCGTTTGTATGTATTGCAAAGCCCGGAAACACCTGAAATAAATGAAAGCTCCATATCACTGGTGCCCACGATTGCTTTTGCTTTTTGATTGCCTGATGTCAGGATTGATGTGATTACCTCTGCAGCGGGGAGCGGTGCGGCCGCCACTTCCATGTCTGACGTCACCACGGATCTCGCCGCATCATCTTGCATGACCTTTATGCTTTGAGGAGGTGGGTCAGTTGACCTGCCGGTCAGCTGACAGCAATGGGTTGGTTCTCGCCGCCGATTAGCTGGAGTCCGCGGGGCGGAACTTTTTGAAGGTCCTCTTGTATTTAAAGAGACACTGAAGCGAAAAAAAAATTATGATATTATGATTTGTATGTGTAGTACAGCTAAGAAATAAAACATTAAGATCAGATACATCAGTCTAATTGTTTCCAGTACAGGAAGAGTTGAGAAACTCCAGTTGTTATCTCTATGCAAACAAGCCATTAAGCTCTCCGACTAACTTAGTCGTGGAGAGGGCTGTTATCTGACTTTTATTATCTCAAGTGTTATTGTACTGTTTACTTTTCCTCTGCCAGAGGAGAGGTCATTACTTCACAGACTGCTCTGAAAGACTCATTTTGAATGCTGAGTGTTGTGTAATCTGCACATATTATAGAATAATGCAATGTTAGAAAAAACACTATATACCTGAAAATAAAAGTATGAGAATATTTTCTTTGCTGCTAATCTTCTAGTAATTATTCATAATACACAACCAATTCACTATATCATTTTTTTTTTTGCTTCAGTGTCTCTTTAAGGCCTGGGCGATCAGTGGCTCATTGTCTGCTGTTGCTGAAACTTTGCAGTGAAAGGTCTCAGACTTTAGTCAGATCCGTGTGTTTTTGATCCGACAGGACCCCGGGGATTCAGACTTAGACTAGGAAAATCATATTATTGTATATTTAT
The DNA here is from genome assembly GCF_040937935.1 of Hyperolius riggenbachi. NCBI lineage: Eukaryota > Metazoa > Chordata > Amphibia > Anura > Hyperoliidae > Hyperolius > Hyperolius riggenbachi. The sequence continues at coordinate 27,545,697 of NC_090647.1, forward strand.
TTATGTGTATGACTCTTTGCCTGAACCTTTGATTACTCTTTCTGCCTCTCGATTCTGTACCTCTCCAATCTGACCTGCCTTCGACCTCGGCCCGACCTCCACTCTGATTTAAGCCTTCCGATTCTGTATCTTTACTCATCTGATCTGCTGCCAACCTCGCCTTGTTTACTGACTACGTATTTGCTTGACGATATTGTACCGCTGCCACTCTATCCAGTGATAGTCCCTACTGCCAAGGGCTATCACATAGGAGTAGTCCTGTGTTATATACTGTGCACAAAAATCACGTGTGATCACACTCTGAATAAATTACTGACTACTGAGCTGATAGAGCTTGTTCTGATCATCATATCCGTCACTGATCATTACACCTGACATTGTTTGCTGAAAGGTGGAGGCACAGGTTTTTTTGGAACAGACAAATTAATTACATACAATGCAAGTCAGCGGAAATGCAAATTTTCACACTCCAAATGCAAAAATTTGCACATGAATGTAAAAAAAATCATGATATGCAAGGAAAAGTTGGAATGTGAATTTTTGCATAAAAACATAAAGAAAAAAAAGGGAGAATAGAATGCAAAAAAATTGCAAAATGCAGAATTACAAATTTTAAAAAATGCAGTGTGGAGGCACCCTTACCCAGTCAAAGTCTGTTTTACTTTAAGAGGAACTTAAAGAGGAACTGTCGAGAAAATCTTAAAATGTAAAACACATAGAAATAGGAAGTACATTTCTCCCAGAGTAAAATGAGCCATAAATGACTTTTCTCCTATGTTGCTGTCACTTACAGTAGGCAGTAGAAATCTGACATTACCGACAGGTTTTGGGCTAGTCCATCTCTTCATGGGGGATTCTCAGCATGACCTTTATTCTTTATAAAGACATTCTCTGAAAATGATAAATACATAGATGCTGGCCAGCCTTCCTGCTCGCTGTACACTATTTTGGCAGTTGGACAGAGCAACTGCCATTCACCAAGTGCTTTTAAAAATAAAGAAAACCCCCCTATGAGAATATGGGTTAGTCCAAAATCTGTTGGTAATGTAAGATTTCTACTAAGTGACAGCAACATAGGACAAAAGTAATTTATGGTTCATTTTACTCTGGAAGAAATGTACTTCTTATTTGTATGTGTTTTAAATTTTAAGATTTTCGGGACAGCTCCTCTTTAAGTAGCAAAACAAATGAGAGCAGCAATATGGATATCATGCCTTTTTATATCATTACAAGCAGACCTATTACACACATCACACCCGTGTTACTTCTCCAATCCCCTTGTCCTAGCAATCCCAGTTTTATTTTAATATATTTAAACTGTACGTATTAAATGTATGTTTTATTATTGGTCAATTATTTTAAATAAAAATCATTTTTTTTCAATAAATCTTTCCTCATAAGCATGAAAAGAATATAATTTTTTTTTCTCTTTTACTCAAGCAGAAATCATCGCTTACAGCTCATTAGTACAACAGTTAAACGCTCGTTCCCACGTGGCAGCCATTGTTAACAAGGTATGAGGGCTCGTTTCCACTGTAGTGGTGCGGAATCGCCTGGATTCCACCGCTGAAGAAATCGCATGCGGCTGCGTTTCCGCATGCAGATTTACCCGCGATTTCGCATGCGATTTCGCATGGCAAGGAGCCATGCGAATTTAACCATGTCACTGCCTGTGTTAAGTTCCATTGGCTTTCATGCGAAATCGCATGCGAAATCGCGGGGAAATCCGCATGACAAAGCTGCATGCGATTTCCCTATTGAATACATTAGCGGCGATTCGCCCGCATTCCTGCCGCACGCGAATCTGCACGACCCTGTCGTGCAGATTTTCCACGCACCGAAAAACGCCGCCGCCGCCGCCGCACACGTGGAAACAGCCCCATCCACTAACATTAAGTATGCGAATCCGCATGCAGTGCCCGCATGCGGATTCGCTATAGTGGAAACGAGCCCTTACTGTGACTATCAGATGGGGAATCTCAGACCTAATGTCAGATAATGTGGTGTGAAATGATGGCTTTGTCCTGTGAGAGCAATTATTCCAAAGATACTGTAACTCCTTTAATTAAGATAAAGGTAATTAAGAATCTTCCTAAAACAAATGACTATGATATTATCTTTAGAACCGCAAACTCATCCGTAATTAGCATTGAGACATGTCACATCTGTAGGAATGAGCAATCACGCTGTGGGACTACAACAGCAACATGTAACAATGCTAATTGATGCTGTAATGATCAGACACTTTGCTTGCCCTATAGATGGGGGAAAAAACAAACAAAAACCTAAATAATACATGCAATGATAACAAATTGTTAAACAGTAGCTTTTTATTAGGAAGCTTGTCATTCTAAAATCAATAAAATTGGTAATTATGTTAATTGCTTTGGTAGATGACAAGCTACGGGTTCTAACAAAATAAACAAGTACTTTACCAAACAGTGGCTTATAACAGCAATAAAGAAGGTTCTAACCACTTTACCCCCACGCGTACGGATTTCTATGTCCCCTTTTCCATCCTTTCACCACCAGGGATGGAGAAATCCATACTTTCCGCGCTCCCGCCGTTGCCCGCCGCTGCCCGCGTTCCCGCTCGCTCTAGCGCGCACTCCCGCTCACTCTAGCGCACACTCCCGCTCGTAAACACGCCGCCGGCCGCTCGCCCGGAGATCAATGAATGGGAAAATCCATTCCCTTTCATTGATCTACGCCCCGCAATGATCCGCTGCTTCTCTGATAAGCAGCGCGATCATTGTGAAAAAAAAAAAACTTTCCCAGCCTCCTAGTACTTCCTGCAAGAGTCCGGAAGGACGCTTGCAGGTCGCATTAAACAAAATGGTACTGTTGCCATCTTGTGGCCAAATAGTAAAACTACACCCTAAAGCATTTTTCACATACAAATAAATTAGTTTTACACAAAAAATTAACTCCTTACCTCCCACACTCCCCAATTTTTTTTATTTTTGTAATTAAAAAAAAAATTACAATTAAAAAAAATACATAAATAGTTACCTTAGGGACTGAAATTTTTAAATATTTATGTCAAAAGGGTATACCACTGTTTCTTTATAAACTATGGGCTTGTAATTAGGGATGGACGCAAAACTGAAAAAAATGCACCTTTAATTCCAATTAAAATATTGGCGCCAAACATTGTGATAGGGAAATAATTTAAACGGTTTTATAACCGGGACAAATGGGCAAATACATTTCATGGGTTTTAATTACAGTAGCATGCATTATTTAAAAACTATAAAGGCCGAAAACTGAAAAATAATAATTTTTTCCCACATTTTTTCCTATTTTCCCATTAAAACACATTTAGAATAAAATAATTCTTGGCATAATGTCCCACCTAAAGAAAGCCTAATTGATGGCAAAAAAACAAGATATAGTTCATTTCATTGTGATAAGTAATGATAAAGTTATAGACGAAAAAATGGAAGGTGCGCTGAAAGGTGAAAATTGCTCTGGTGGTCAAGGGGTAAAACCCCTCAGTTGGGAAGTGGTTAAATACTGTATGCAAGCAAATAAAATACATCAATGTGTAATTTACAAGAGAAAGTGCCAAGGTCTTGTTTTTTACAAAACCAATTAAACAAGTAAAAGGGAATAAAATAAAAAAAAAACAGTCAACATACACAGAGACACAATATAACATAACATAACATAACAATGATGTACACCAAGAGTTAAAAAATCAGCTATATACATTATATTATTGTTTTCAGAGATTATTTGAGCTTTTATATATTTGAATTGACCAATGTTGACATTCTAAGGCATTTACTACAAAAAATGGAGTTCAAACAAAGGGTTAAAACAAAAAATTAAACCACACTTGACTGGAGTAAAAATAAACTAATATGGGTGAATATCCATATAAATGGTGTACATATACATCTATTTTTAAAGTGACTCCGAGCTCAGACTAAAAATAAAATTTGAACTTACCCGGACCTTTCTCCATCCCAGCCCTGGTCGGGACGTCCCACGCCGGCCTCCTGGCTCTTCTCCCGGCGGCTGTCCGCATAGCGCTGACAGGGCGGTCCCCCGGGCGACACTGGCGAGTGTCGGGCCTTCTCCTTCCCTATACGTCACGAATGACGTCACACGCCGGCCGCCGCGCGTCATGACGGCGGCCGGCGTGACAGCACGGCGCATGCGCGATTAAACCGCGCATGCGCCGTGCTGTCACGCCGGCCGCCGTCATGACGTGCGGCGGCCGGCGTGTGACGTCATTAGTGACGTATAGGGAAGGAGAAGGCCCGACACTCGCCAGTGTCGCCCGGGGGACCGGCCTGTCAGCGCTATGCGGACAGCCGCCGGGAGAAGAGCCAGGAGGCCGGCGTGGGACGTCCCGACCAGGGCTGGGATGGAGAAAGCCCCGGGTAAGTTCAAATTTTATTTTTAGTCTGAGCTCGGAGTCCCTTTAAATTCTTCATTATCATTCTTCTTTATCTTTATTCGTGTTCTTCTTGCTACAGACTGCTCACAGATGTCTCATCTACCATATTTATGTGTCGGTTATTAGCTTTAAATCTAATGTTATTAAATCTAATGTTAGATTTCTACTACCTACGGTAAGTGACAGCAACATAGAAGAAAAGTCATTCTACTCTGGAAGAAATGTACTGTGCTTCTTATTTGTATATGTTTACATGTACTTCAAATTTTACGAATATTGCGATACTGGTCCTTAACCTCCCTGGCGGCAAGCCCGTGCTGAGCACGGGCTATGCCGCACAGGAGGATTTCTCAGGCCCTGCTGGGCCGTTTTGCATAATTTTTTTTTGCAACACGCAGCTAGCACTTTGCTAGCTGCGTGTGCACTCTGATCGCCACCGCTCTGCGCTGATTGTCCGCCGCTCGTCGCGCTGCCCCCCACCCCCCCAGACCCTGTGCGCTGCCTGGCCAATCAGTGCCAGGCAGCGCTGAGCGGTAGATTGGGACTCCCAATGACGTCACGACGTCGATGACGTCATGCCACCCGTCGCCATGGTGACGGGGGAAGCCCTCCAGGAAATCCCGTTCTTTGAACAGGATTTCCTGATCGGAGATTGCCGGAGGCGATCGAAGAGGGTGAGGGGATGCCCTGGGCTCGCTACATGATTTAAAAAAAAATAATTAAAATAAAACTGCTCTGCTGCCCCCTGGCGGTCTTTAGACCGCCAGGGAGGTTAAACAAAGTAAAGATAAACTTAATGTTTACAACAATAATGTATTTGTAATGGATAGCGGAGATACCGCCGCAACAGTGAGCGGCATGGCGGCTATCTCCGCGTCTCAGTCAGCGGCCTCCGCCGCGCAGTTACATGTTGGGGTTTTGCCTGGCCCTTTAGTTGCACATAGACTGAGGGCTACGCGCGCGCGCGCCAGGCGACAGGACCTTTATGCGAATAGAAGGGGAGTCAGCTGATCGCCCGGTCAGCTGACTCCAGCACTACTTCTGATTGGCTGTGTGACTGGGGCGGCGCTGTGGAGCGCTCTCACTATATATAGGACCTGCCTGTCAGTTGCTCGGTGTCTGCTGTTGCAAATGCTACGTGTTAGCACTCAGACCTTAGTCAGATCCTAAAGTGTGCTAGAATCGGCAGGAGCTGGGGATCCACACTTAGTCAGACTTGTTGATAGCTTAAAGTACTAATTGCATTGTATTATTTGTTATGACCTTCTGCTAGCCCTGATTACTCTTCTGCTTTCTGATTCTGTACTTTTGCCTATCTGATTCTGTTGCCGACCTTAGCCTGTATATCACTCTGATTTAGCCTTCTGTCTCTGTACTGCACTTGACTGTCTGTTGCCGAACCTGCTTGTCTGACTCTTCTGCCCACACCGGGGAGCCAGTCTCTGGTGAGGGATTCTCTGTACAGTTTAATCACCTGCTCCTCAGGTGATCAGTAGTTGCAGAACAGTCTTAGTCACCTGCTCCTCAGGTGATCAGTAGTTGCAGTACAGTCTTAATCACCTGCTCCTCAGGTGATCAGTAGCTGCAGTACAGTCTTAATAACCTGCTCCTCAGGTGATCAGTAGCTGCAGTACAGTCTTAATAACCTGCTCCTCAGGTGATCAGTAGCTGCAGTACAGTCTTAATCACCTGCTCCTCAGGCGATCGGTAGCTGCAGCACGGTCTTAGTCACCTGCTCCTCAGGTGACCTATAGCTGCAGTGCAGTCTGAATCACCCGCTCCTCGGTTGATCAGTTCCACTAGTATTACTGTTGCACCAAACACCTATCTACACACCTGGTAGTCTTGTGTCAAGCTATACTAGTATTATTGGTGATTCTGCAGATCACCACATAATCAGCTATAGCATCTGTATTATTGGTGAATGGTGATACTGCAGATCACCAATAATCAGAAAATCTGTTATTGCTGACACCAATCGTTACAGTATTGTTTAGAGCTGAAATAATAGGCTTTCTTTTTTGTCTTACCTAACTGGAATTTCATGGTGTTTTTTGTTGTTGTTTTTTTTCTGTTACGTTAGCCTCATTTCCTAAAACATAAATTTTATAGACCAAACGTACATATTGTAGTTATCTGATCCGCACTATATTATAATAACTAATATTATTATTATTTCACGTGTAATATTTCTATGGGTTGGTTCGCACCAAGGACACTTCTGAGCACTTACATAAGCACCTACCATATTTTCCACTGTATAAAATGCAATTTTTTCCCCAAAAAAATGGGGAGCGGCAGATACATACCTTACTTGTGCTCCACAGATGTTCCTCTCTCTAGCCTGTATAAACAAGAAGTCGTGTCAGACACTAGAGGGAGAAACGTCCATGCTGGAGCGCGGGGGCAGGGGCTGCAGGCCCTATTGTTACGCCAGTGCCCCCTTGTGCGTGCAGCAGCAGCCGGCTTACCTATCCACCATACCCACGGGATTGCGGACCTCTGTCTCCTCCATGCAGCTTCCTCTAGTGATGGGCTTCTAATGATGCGAGAAATGCAAGCCCATCACTAGAGGAAGCCACATGGAGGAGACAAAGAAATGGAGGAAGGCAAGTGCAGTCTTGGAGGGTGCATTTGTTTCCTGTGTTTGGCATTTTCGATACTGTGGCAGCCATGGGTGGTTTCCCCAGTTGTTGGGAGCACTGGGGTCCACCTGCACTGTCCTTTTGGTGTTGCATGTGGAGTGGGGGTCCCTGCGCACTGGCAGAGCCCGGGGTCCCTGCTCTTCATGTAAAAAAATAAAAAATCCCATATACTGGCGCTCACTGTCCAAAGACTGCAACTATCCGCAGACACTTGAATCTTCATGACGTATCTACACCTTTAAATGTAAAAGATATCAGAGAAAAACACACATCATGCAGGATGTCTGTATATTGCTGCTTTCCACCTATGTGCTCCCAGGAACCACACACAAATCGCACCAGCAGTGCCAGCAATTACTTCCACCAGGGAATAGGGTTCACACACCCCCTCTGGATCCCCGCTCATCAGATAGTTTCTTTAGACTTGCATATCTCTCAATGTGGTAACTTGCATCAATAGACATGCACCTCATAAAAATAAAAACCTCATCATGTGTAAAACCAATTTAATAAAAGCTTCTCACCTAAAATACATATACATACATTATAAATCTCTTGGTAAAAAAAACATCATACAGTCACCGTTGCCTTCAGGAACTGTTCCGGTCTCGGCTGCACGTGATCTTACTTCCTTTTTCAGCACGTCTCTCTTGGCTCCGCCCTACCGGTTTCGTCATCGATGACGTCAACGTTATTTAAACTCTTACTTATGCAACTCCTAGAGACAGATCAATGTAGGGAGGGGGGCCCTGGAGAGAGATACTTGCACGCGGTGTCCCCTGCTGATCACGCGATTTATGATTGTGTGCGACTGAGGTCTTGCGCCTGTCTATGGTCGCCCGTATCAGCTGTTGCTGGAGTTGGTACTGCAGACACAGGTGCATGTATTTGCATCTTTTTATTAGCTGACCGGCTGTCTGGGGACCCATTTAAAAGGCAAGTGCAGTCTTGGAGCGTGCATTTGTTTATGGAGAAATGGAGGAGATCGCATGGAGGAGACTGCATGGAGGAGAATTGTCTGAAAAATTGCTAGACAGAGCGATTATGAAAACGTTTTTTTTTTGTTGCCAAAAATTGTTTTAAGTGTACTTCCTGTTTTGCTGCAAGAACTACAAAATCGATAAACACAAATGCTCCAAAATCACTAGGCATGCCGGGAATCCCTACTAGTGTTGGGCGAACACCTGGATGTTCGGGTTCGCGAACGTTCGCCGAACATGGCCGCGATGTTCGGGTGTTCGCGCCGAACTCCGAACATAATGGAAGTCAATGGGGACCCGAACTTTCGTGCTTTGTAAAGCCTCCTTACATGCTACATACCCCAAATTTACAGGGTATGTGCACCTTGGGAGTGGGTACAAGAGGAAAAAAATGTAGCAAAAAAAGCTTATAGTTTTTGAGAAAATCAATTTTAAAGTTTCAAAGGGAAAACTGTCTTTTAAATGCGGGAAATGTCTGTTTTCTTTGCACAGGTAACATGCTTTTTGTCAGCATGCAGTCATAAATGTAATAAAGATAAGAGGTTCCATAAACAGGGACCGGCAACGCTAACCCAGCAGCAGCACACGTGATGGAACAGGAGGAGGCGCAGGAGGAGAAGGCCACGCTTTGAGACACAACAACCCAGGCCGTGCATGAGGACAAGAAGCGTGCAGATAGCATGCTTTTTACCGCCATGCAGTCATAAATGTAATACAGATAAGAGGTTCCATAAACAGGGACCGGAAACGCTAACCCAGCAGCAGCACACGTGATGGAACAGGAGGAGGCGCAGGAGAAGAAGGCCACGCTTTGAGACACAACAACCCAGGCCTTGCATGAGGACAAGAAGCGTGCGGATAGCATGCATTTTGCCGCCATGTAGTCATAAATGTAATAAAGATAAGAGGTTCCATAAACAGGGACCGGCAATGCTAACCCAGCAGCAGCAGCACACGTGATGGAACAGGAGGAGGCGCAGGAGGAGAAGGCCACGCTTTGAGACACAACAACCCAGGCCTTGCATAAGGACAAGAAGCGTGCGGATAGCATGCTTTTTACCGCCATGCAGTCATAAATGTAATAAAGATAAGAGGTTCCATAAACAGGGACCGGAAACGCTAACCCAGCAGCAGCACACGTGATGGAACAGGAGGAGGCGCAGGAGGAGAAGGCCACGCTTTGAGACACAACAACCCAGGCCTTGCATGAGGACAAGAAGCGTGCGGATAGCATGCATTTTGCCGCCATGCAGTCATAAATGTAATAAAGATAAGAGGTTCCATAAACAGGGACCGGAAACGCTAACCCAGCAGCAGCAGCACACATGATGGTACAGGAGGAGGCGCAGGAGGAGAAGGCCACGCTTTGAGACACAACAACCCAGGCCTTGCATGAGGACAAGAAGCGTGCGGATAGCATGCTTTTTACCGCCATGCAGTCATAAATGTAATAAAGATAAGAGGTTCCATAAACAGGGACCGGAGGAGGCGCAGGAGGAGGCGCAGGAGGAGAAGACCACGCTTTGAGACACAACAACCCAGGCCTTGCATGAGGACAAGAAGCGTGCGGATAGCGTGCTTTTTACCGCCATGCAGTCATAAATGTAATAAAGATAAGAGGTTCCATAAACAGGGACCGGAAACGCTAACCCAGCAGCAGCACACGGGATGGAACAGGAGGAGGCGCAGGAGGAGAAGGCCACGCTTTCAGACACAACAACCCAGGCCTTGCATGAGGACAAGAAGCGTGCGGATAGCATGCATTTTGCGGCCATGCAGTCATAAATGTAATAAAGATAAGAGGTTCCATAAACAGGGACCGGAAACGCTAACCCAGCAGCAGCAGCACACGTGATGGAACAGGAGGAGGCGCAGGAGGAGAAGGCCACGCTTTGAGACACAACAACCCAGGCCTTGCATGAGGACAAGAAGCGTGCGGATAGCATGCTTTTTACCGCCATGCAGTCATAAATGTAATAAAGATAAGAGGTTCCATAAACAGGGACCGGAAACGCTAACCTAGCAGCAGCACACGTGATGGAACAGGAGGAGGCGCAGGAGGAGAAGGCCACGCTTTGAGACACAACAACCCAGGCCTTGCATGAGGACAAGAAGCGTGCGGATAGCATGCTTTTTTCCGCCATGCAGTCATAAATGTAATAAAGATAAGAGGTTCCATAAACAGGGACCGGAAACGCTAACCCAGCAGCAGCACACGTGATGGAACAGGAGGAGGCGCAGGAGGAGAAGGCCACGCTTTGAGACACAACAACCCAGGCCTTGCATGAGGACAAGAAGCGTGCGGATAGCATGCTTTTTACCGCCATGCAGTCATAAATGTAATAAAGATAAGAGGTTCCATAAACAGGGACCGGAAACGCTAACCCAGCAGCAGCACACGTGATGGAACAGGAGGAGGCGCAGGAGGAGAAGGCCACGCTTTGAGACACAACAACCCAGGCCTTGCATGAGGACAAGAAGCGTGCGGATAGCATGCTTTTTACCGCCATGCAGTCATAAATGTAATAAAGATAAGAGGTTCCATAAACAGGGACCGGAAACGCTAACCCAGCAGCAGCACACGTGATGGAACAGGAGGAGGCGCAGGAGGAGAAGGCCACGCTTTGAGACACAACAACCCAGGCCTTGCATGAGGACAAGAAGCGTGCGGATAGCATGCTTTTTTCCGCCATGCAGTCATAAATGTAATAAAGATAAGAGGTTCCATAAACAGGGACCGGAAACGCTAACCCAGCAGCAGCACACGTGATGGAACAGGAGGAGGCGCAGGAGGAGAAGGCCACGCTTTGAGACACAACAACCCAGGCCTTGCATGAGGACAAGAAGCGTGCGGATAGCATGCTTTTTTCCGCCATGCAGTCATAAATGTAATAAAGATAAGAGGTTCCATAAACAGGGACCAGAAACGCTAACCCAGCAGCAGCAGCACACGTGATGGAACAGGAGGAGGCGCAGGAGGAGAAGGCCACGCTTTGAGACACAACAACCCAGGCCTTGCATGAGGACAAGAAGCGTGCGGATAGCATGCTTTTTACCGCCATGCAGTCATAAATGTAATAAAGATAAGAGGTTCCATAAACAGGGACCGGAAACGCTAACCCAGCAGCAGCACACGTGATGGAACAGGAGGAGGCGCAGGAGGAGAAGGCCACGCTTTGAGACACAACAACCCAGGCCTTGCATGAGGACAAGAAGTGTGCGGATAGCATGCTTTTTTCCGCCATGCAGTCATAAATGTAATAAAGATAAGAGGTTCCATAAACAGGGACCGGAAACGCTAACCCAGCAGCAGCACACGTGATGGAACAGGAGGAGGCGCAGGAGGAGAAGGCCACGCTTTCAGACACAACAACCCAGGCCTTGCATGAGGACAAGAAGCGTGCGGATAGCATGCTTTTTACCGCCATGCAGTCATAAATGTAATAAAGATAAGAGGTTCAATAAACAGGGACCGGAAACGCTAACCCATCACAGATGTTCATTGTTCATGTTACTTGGTTGGGGTCCGGGAGTGTTGCGTAGTCGTTTCCAATCCAGGATTGATTCATTTTGATTTGAGTCAGACGGTCTGCATTTTCTGTGGAGAGGCGGATACGCTGATCTGTGACGATGCCTCCGGCAGCATGAAACAGCGTTCCGACATAACGCTGGCTGCCGGGCAAGCCAGCACCTCTATTGCGTACATTGCCAGTTCGTGCCAGGTGTCTAGCTTCGATACCCAATAGTTGAAGGGTGCAGATGGATTGTTCAACACAGCTACGCCATCTGACATGTAGTCCTTGACCATCTTCTCCAGGCGATCGGTGTTGGAGGTGGATCTGCACGCTTGCTGTTCTGTGGGCTGCTGCATGGGTGTCAGAAAATGTTCCCACTCCAAGGACACTGCCGATACCATTCCCTTTTGGGCACTAGCTGCGGCTTGTGTTGTTTGCTGCCCTCCTGGTCGTCCTGTGTTTGCGGAAGTAAGTCTGTCGGCGTACAACTGGCTAGAGGAGGGGGAGGATGTCAATCTCCTCTCTAAAGTCTCCACAAGGGCCTGCTGGTATTCTTCCATTTTGACCTGTCTGACTCTTTCTTCAAGCAGTTTTGGAACATTGTGTTTGTACCGTGGATCCAGAAGGGTATAAACCCAGTAATTGGTGTTGTCCAGAATGCGCACAATGCGTGGGTCGCGTTCAATGCAGTCTAGCATGAATTGAGCCATGTGTGCCAGAGTCCTGCCAGAATCCTCATCATCCTCTTGTGAGCGTTGTGATAGTTGTGATGCATCATAGTCATCACCTTTTTCCTGGTCTGCTTCTGCTGACCATTCGCGCTGAATTGTGGAAGTCCAACGTGCACCGCTCTGGCCCTCGTCAGTGGTGGCAGGAAATTCCTGCTCCAACTCCAGCTGTTCCTCCTCCTCTTCTTCGTCATAGCTGCTGGGGCCAGCGTTTCCTGAGGCGGATGGCCTGATGTTGGTACCATCACGCTGATCGTTTTCTCCTTCAGATTCCCCTAGTTGCATCATGACAGCTGTTTCCTTGATTTTCAACATTGACTTCTTCAGTAAACACAGCAGTGGTATGGTAATGCTGACTGAAGAGTTGTCACTGCTCACAAGCAACGTGGATTGCTCAAAATTTTGGAGGACTTGGCAGAGGTCCAACATGTTGGCCCAATCGGATCCACAGAAGCTTGGCAGCTGTCCGGATGCGCCTCGGTACTGCGCCATCATGTACTGGACCACTGCACTCTTCTGCTCGCAAAAGCGGGCTAGCATGTGCAGCGTAGAATTCCAGCGCGTAGGGACATCACACAGCAAGCGATGGTGGGGGAGATTGAAGCGCTCCTGCATCTTGGCGAGTGCCCCCGAAGCAGTACTGGAATTTCTACAATGTTTGGCCACTCGTCGCACCTTCAACAGAAGATCGGCCACGCCTGGGTATGTCCTCAGGAACCGCTGAACTACTAGGTTCATCACGTGCGCCAGGCAAGGGATGTGTGTCAGCTTAGCCAACCTTAAAGCGTGAATGAGATTAATCCCATTATCACACACAACCATGCCCGGTTTCAGGTCCAGCGGTGCCAGCCACAAATCCGTCTGTTCCTTTATTCTTCTCCAAATTTCCTCCCCTGTGTGCTGCTTATCCCCAAGGCAGATCAGCTTCAGCAACGCTTGCTATGCTGACGCATGCCAACAGCTGTGCTGCACTGCCTCCACGATCCTACTGCTGCTGGGTTAGCGTTTCCGGATGAGGTACAGCTTTGAGATGCGTTGGAGGAGAAGGAGTCAGAGAGGTAGGTGCTGCTGTTGTTATCCAGTGGGAGGGACGGCGGTGCAGCTGTTTGCGGCATGGGCAACACCCGCGCCGTAGCAGGTGAGGAATCGCTGCCAGGCTCCACAAGGTTCACCCAGTGCGCGGTAAGGGAGATGTATCGACCCTGGCCGAACGCACTCGTCCAGGTGTCAGTGGTGAGGTGAACCTTGCAGGCCAGGGCATTCTTCAAGCTTCGGGTTATTTTGCTGACCACGTGCTCATGCAACTCAGGCACTGCAGAGCGCGCAAAGTGGTAGCGGCTGGGAACCACGTAACGTGGGATGGCCACTGACATCATGCCCTTAAAGCTGTTTGTCTCCACCACTCGATATGGCAGCATTTCGCAGGCCAGAAGCTTGGCTATGCTGGCTGTTAGTGCCACGGCCCGGGGGTCATTTGCTGGCAATTTCCTCTTGCGCTCAAGTATCTCCAAGACAGATAACTGAACCGTAGGGCTGCACACTGAACGGCTGTTGGTTGTTGTGTTTGATGACTGGGAGACCTCAAGAGCACTACTCCGGAAAGTGACAGTGTCAGCGTCGTCTGATGTTTGTGAATGTTGTTGTTGTGAACCACGCAATGGCTGGGCTACTGCTGCTGCTGAGGAGGGTCTGGTGGTGAGTCTGGTGACCCCAAGGGAGGCAGTGTTGCTGGTACCCTGTCCTGGCGGCCACAGAGTGGGATGTTTGGATACCATGTGGCGGGTCATGCTGGTGGTGGAGAGGTTGTTAATATGTTTCCCCCTGCTCAGGCGGGTCTTGCACACCTTGCAAATCACCATGGTACCATCCTCACTGCAGTCTTCAAAGAAAGGCCAGACTTTGGAGCACCTGCCTTGCTGGCGATTTCTGTTTGCGCCTCTTTTGCGTCTCACTTGAACTTCCACGCTTGTGGTGCCTGAAATTTCGCGCCGCCTACCTTGTGGCACAAGGCGAACTCGTGCAGCAGTGGGTTCTTCAACAGACTCATCTGTGCTGCTACGACGGCGATGTTCTCCTTCACATACAAAATCTGGGTCTCTGTCAACATTGTCCATACCCTCCTCCTCTTCCATCTCCTCAAACTCGTCATATGTGATTGTGGGCCGCCGCCGTGGAGTAGAGCTCCCCACAACAACCTCTGCGCAGCACACTCCAACGTCGTCTTCAAGATCTTCTCGGCCGACCTCCTGCAATTGAAACCCCTCCTGCTCAACTTGCTCTGGGATTTGGGTTTCAAAGTCCTCCTCGGACTCGCCTTGCATTTCAGTGCGCGGTGCATTTCCCACAGTCAATGGTTGTGAATCAGGGCACAAAATTTCTGGCTGTTCCATTGACCTTTGAAAGGTGGAAGTTTGTTGGGCTGGGAATAGCTCCTGCGAATACCCCATTGTGTCCTGAGGAAATTCTTTGGACTGGTTATTTGGCAGTTGTGTGCGTGGTGTCACTGCCGGTTGTTTCAGCTTTGTGCCCACTGGCTCCTTGTAACTGGCTGAGGACTCGGACCTCGTGCATGATGTGCTGGTGCTGCTTAACCCACTGCTGGACGCTTGAGAGGTCATCCAATTAATTATCTGGTCCTGTTCTTTTGGATTTGTGAGGGTTGATTTCCTGGACAACATGGGCGGTATTGAGTGGGTTTTCTTCGGTGCTCCACTGTGGCCTGTACGTGAACCGTCAGGGGGAACACCTCTTCCCTTGCCCCTCCCTCTTTCACAGGATTTCTTCTTCATTTCACTTATCCTTAAAGTACACGCTGACTGGCAGCAGTACAGTGGCAGTACAAAAATGCTATACAGTGGCGGGTGAGCGGTGTACTACTGTTCCCAGCAGAGACACAGAGTGGCAGTAAACACAATGCTATATAGTGTGGGTGAGCGGTGTACTACTGTTCCCAGCAGACACACAGAGTGGCAGTAAATACAATGCTATATAGTGTGGGTGAGCGGTGTACTACTGTTCCCAGCAGACACACAGAGTGGCAGTAAACACAATGCTATATAGTGTGGGTGAGCGGTGTACTACTGTTCCCAGCAGCGACACAGAGCAAAATGCTATACAGGGTGAGCGGTGTACTACTGTTCCCAGCAGACACACAGAGTGGCAGTAAACACAATTCTATATAGTGTGGGTGAGCGGTGTACTACTGTTCCCAGCAGACACACAGAGTGACAGTAAACACAATGCTATATAGTGTGGGTGAGCGGTGTACTACTGTTCCCAGCAGCGACACAGAGCACAATGCTATACAGGGTGAGCGGTGTACTACTGTTCCCAGCAGACACACAGAGTGGCAGTAAACAATGCTATATAGTGTGGGTGAGCGGTGTACTACTGTTCCCAGCAGCGACACAGAGCACAATGCTATACAGGGTGAGCGGTGTACTACTGTTCCCAGCAGACACACAGAGTGGCAGTAAACACAATGCTATATAGTGTGGGTGAGCGGTGTACTACTGTTCCCAGCAGCGACACAGAGCACAATGCTATACAGGGTGAGCGGTGTACTACTGTTCCCAGCAGACACACAGAGTGGCAGTAAACACAATTCTATATAGTGTGGGTGAGCGGTGTACTACTGTTCACAGCAGCGACACAGAGCACAATGCTATACAGGGTGAGCGGTGTACTACTGTTCCCAGCAGACACACAGAGTGGCAGTAAACACAATTCTATATAGTGTGGGTGAGCGGTGTACTACTATTCCCAGCAGCGACACAGAGCACAATGCTATACAGGGTGAGCGGTGTACTACTGTTCCCAGCAGAAACACAGAGTGGCAGTAAACACAATGCTATATAGTGTGGGTGAGCGGTGTACTGCTGTTCCCAGCAGCGACACAGAGCACAGTGCTATACAGGGTGAGCGGTGTACTACTGTTCCCAGCAGACACACAGAGTGGCAGTAAACACAATGCTATATAGTGTGGGTGAGCGGTGTACTACTGTTCCCAGCAGGGACACAGAGCACAATGCTATACAGGGTGAGCGGTGTACTACTGTTCCCAGCAGACACACAGAGTGGCAGTAAACACAATTCTATATAGTGTGGGTGAGCGGTGTACTACTGTTCCCAGCAGCGACACAGAGCACAATGCTATACAGGGTGAGCGGTGTACTACTGTTCCCAGCAGACACACAGAGTGGCAGTAAACACAATTCTATATAGTGTGGGTGAGCGGTGTACTACTATTCCCAGCAGCGACACACAGCACAATGCTATTCAGGGTGAGCGGTGTACTACTGTTCCCAGCAGACACACAGAGTGGCAGTAAACACAATTCTATATAGTGTGGGTGAGCGGTGTACTACTGTTCCCAGCAGCGACACAGAGCACAATGCTATACAGGGTGAGCGGTGTACTACTGTTCCCAGCAGACACACAGAGTGGCAGTAAACACAATTCTATATAGTGTGGGTGAGCGGTGTACTACTATTCCCAGCAGCGACACAGAGCACAATGCTATACAGGGTGAGTGGTGTACTACTGTTCCCACCAGAAACACAGAGTGGCAGTAAACACAATGCTATATAGTGTGGGTGAGCGGTGTACTACTGTTCCCAGCAGCGACACAGAGCACAATGCTATACAGGGTGAGCGGTATACTACTGTTCCCAGCAGATACACAGAGTGGCAGTAAACACAATGCTATATAGTGTGGGTGAGCGGTGTACTACTGTTCCCAGCAGCGACACAGAGCACAATGCTATACAGGGTGAGCGGTGTACTACTGTTCCCAGCAGACACACAGAGTGGCAGTAAACACAATTCTATATAGTGTGGGTGAGCGGTGTACTACTGTTCCCAGCAGCGACACAGAGCACAATGCTATACAGGGTGAGCGGTGTACTACTGTTCCCAGCAGACACACAGAGTGGCAGTAAACACAATTCTATATAGTGTGGGTGAGCGGTGTACTACTATTCCCAGCAGCGACACACAGCACAATGCTATACAGGGTGAGCGGTGTACTACTATTCCCAGCAGCGACACAATGACCGGGGGACCCTGGCTAGCCTGGCTGGAGAGAGAACTACCCTGCCTGCCTACCCAAAGCTAAACCCACAGACAAATGGCGGAGAAATGACGTGGATCGGGTATTTATTGACCCGAACCACGTGACCCGTTCGGCCAATCAGAGCGCGTTCGGGTCCGAACCACGTGACCCGTTCGGCCAATCACAGCGCTAGCCGAACGTTCGGGTAATGTTCGGCCATGCGCTCTTAGTTCGGCCATATGGCCGAACAGTTTGGCCGAACACCATCAGGTGTTCGGCCGAACTCGAACATCACCCGAACAGGGTGATGTTCTGCAGAACCCCAACAGTGGCGAACACTGTTCGCCCAACACTAATCCCTACTGCAAATCACTACAAAAAAAATTTCAATGATGCTTAACGATTTTTGGTGTGAACTAGGCCTATGTCTAAATTAACCACTTCACCACTGAGGGGTTTTACCCCCTGAGCACCAGAGCAATTTTCACCTTTCAGCGCTCCTTCCATTCATTCGTCTATAACTTTATCATTACTTATCACAATGAAATGAACTATATCTTGTTTTTTCCGCCACCAATTAGGCTTTCTTTAGGTGGGACATTATGCCAAGAATTATTTTTTTCTAAATGTGTTTTAATGGGAAAATAGGAAAATGTGGGGAAAAAAATAATTATTTTTCAGTTTTCGGCCATTATAGTTTTTAAATAATGCATGCTACTGTAATTAAAACCCATGAAATTTATTTGCCCTTTTGTCCCGGTTATAAAACCATTTAAATTATGTCCCTATCACAATGTTTGGCGCCAATATTTTATTTGGAAATAAAGGTGCATTTTTTTCAGTTTTGCGTCCATCGCTAATTACAAGCCCATAGTTTATAAAGTAACAGTGTTACACCCTCTTGACATAAACATTTAAAAAGTTCAGTCCCTAAGGTAACTATTTATGTATTTTTTTTAATTGTAAATTTTTGAATTTTTTTTTTAATTACAAAAAAAAAAAAAATGGGGAGTGTGGGAGGTAATGAGTTAATTTTTTGTGTAAAAGTCATTTATTTGTATGTGAAAAATGTGTAGGGTGTAGTTTACTATTTGGCCACAAGATGGCCACAGTAACTTTTTGTTTTAATGCGACCTCCAAGCCTCCTTCCGGAAGCTTGGAGGAAGTATAAGGAGGCTGGACACGTGAGTTTTTTTTCACAATGATCGCGCTGCCCATCGGAGAGCAGCGGATCATTGCGGGGCTTAGATCAACGAACGGGAATGGATTTTCCCGTTCATTGATCTCCGGGCGAGCGGGCGGCGGCATGTTTACTAGCAGCGGGCGGCGTGTTTACGAGCGGGAGCGCGGACAGCGTCGGGAACGCGGAAAGTACGGATTTCTCCGTCCCTGGGGGTTAAAGGATGGAAAAAGGGACGGAGAAATCCGTACGGGCGGGGGGAAAGTGGTTAAGATTTTGTTCTACAAACTGTCTAGTATATTGATGTTGTGAACATACTGGCTGTTTTTTTTATTTTCATTATTATTATTTTTTTTTGTACTTAAAAAATATATTTTTAAAAAAATATAAAGATGTTAATTGCTCTTTTAAATTACATGAAGTGTTTCATTTCTTGTATAATTAAAATCTTTTTTAATACATCAGCATTTGGTCATTACTGCCCTTTACATGCTGGCTGTATTTTTTTTATTTTCCTAAATTCCATTTATTTTATTTTCTAAACCGATGAGCTTGCCCATTGACCCTGTAAATAATACAATGATGCATTATATTGATTTCATTATCAAAAACTTTGTAATAAAAAAAAGGTTACTTATTAAACTTTATTATGATTGTAGTGATTAGGTCATTTTTTCATCTATAGGATAGGCAACATGTTGGGATATTTGCACATTAATTTGCTTTGTTTCATGTTGTTGTTCCCACAGAGGGATTGCTCATTTCTACAGATGTGTCTCAATGCTAATTACAAATGAGTTTGCATTTCTAAAGATAGTGTTGAGATAATTATTCCTTGGAAATTTCATAATGATCTTCATTTTAATCAACAGTATCTTTGGAATAATTGCTCCCAGGGGATAGACCCATGACTCTAGACGCTATTATCGATTGCACTTGAGACTTCCTGTCTGATGGTTACAGTCATACCTTGTTACCTACAGCTGTCCTATGGGAAACAGTGCTTAACTGTAACGCTGATGAGCTATAGGCAATGACTTGTGCCTATCTAGAAAAACACTAGGGAGCTACAGATTAACCACATGCCATTTATGTTTACATGAAAAGTTTTACTGAACAAACAGCAAAAAAAAAACATGACTTATTTTAATAAATTAATATTAAAACATATATATTATATTGTAATTTATCTTAATAATAATGATATATATATATATATATACATATATATATATATATATATATATATATATATATATATATATATATATATATATATATATATATATATGTATATATATATATATATATATATACACACACATATATACAGTGGTGTGAAAAACTATTTGCCCCCTTCCTGATTTCTTATTTTTTTGCATGTCTGTCACACTTAAATGTTTCTGCTCATCAAAAACCGTTAACTATTAGTCAAAGATAACATAATTGAACACAAAATGCAGTTTTAAATGATGGTTTTTATTATTTAGTGAGAAAAAAAAACTCCAAATCTACATAGCCCTGTGTGAAAAAGTGATTGCCCCCCCTTGTTAAAAAATAACTTAAAGGTGGTTTATTACACTTGAGTTCAATTTCTGTAGTCACCCCCAGGCCTGATTACTGGCTGCCACACCTGTTTCAATCAAGAAATCACTTAAATAGGAGCTATCTGACACAGAGAAGTAGACCAAAAGCACCTCAAAAGCTAGACATCATGCCAAGATCCAAAGAAATTCAGGAGCAAATGAGAACAAAAGTACTGTAATTGAAATCTATCAGTCTGGTAAAGGTTATAAAGCCATTTCTAAAGCTTTGGGACTCTAGCGAACCACAGTGAGAGCCATTATCCACAAATGGCAAACACATGGAACAGTGATGAACCTTCCCAGGAGTGGCCGGACGACCAAAATTACCCCAAGAGCGCAGAGAAAACTCATCCGAGAGGCCACAAAAGACCTCAGGACAACATCTAAAGAACTGCAGGCCTCCCTTGCCTCAATTAAGGTCAGTGTTCACGACTCCACCATAAGAAAGAGACTGGGCAAAAACGGCCTGCATGGAAGATATCCAAGGCGCAAACCACTTTTAAGCAAAAAGAACATTAAGGCTCATCTCAATTTTGCTAAAAAAACATCTCAATGATTGCCAAGACTTTTGGGAAAATACCTTGTGGACCGACGAGACAAAAGTTGAACTTTTTGAAAGGTGCGTGTCCCGTTACATCTGGCGTAGGAGTAACACAGCATTTCATGAAAAGAACATCATACCAACAGTAAAATATGGTGGTGGTAGTGTGATGGTCTGGGGTTGTTTTGCTGCTTCAGGACCTGGAAGGCATGCTGTGATAGATGGAACCATGAATTCTACTGTCTGCCAAAAAATCCTGAAGGAGAATGTCCGGCCATCTGTTCGTCCATTCAAGCTGAAGCGATCTTGGGTGCTGCAGCAGGACAATGACCCAAAATACACCAGCAAATCCACCTCTGAATGGCTGAAGAAAAACAAAATGAAGACTTTGGAGAGGCCTAGTCAAAGTCCTGACCCGAATCCTATTGAGATGTTGTGGCATGACCTTAAAAAGGCGGTTCATGCTAGAAAACCCTCAAATAAAGCTGAATTACAAGAATTCTGCAAAGATGAGTGGGCCAAAATTCCTCCAGAGTGCTGTAAAAGACTCGTTGCAAGTTATTGCAAATGCTTGATTGCAGTTATTGCTGCTAAGGGTGGCCCAACCAGTTATTAGGTTCAGGGGGCAATTTCTTTTTCACACAGGGCCATGTAGGTTTTGAGGTTTTTTTCTCACTAAATAATAAAAAACATCATTTAAAACTGCATTTTCTGTTCAATTATGTTATCTTTGACTAATAGTTAACGGTTTTTGATGAGCAGAAACATTTAAGTGTGACAAACATGCAAAAGAATAAGAAATCAGGAAGGGGGCAAATAGTTTTTCACACCACTGTATATACATACATATATATATATATATATATACACACACACATAAATATATATATATATATATATATTAAAGTTACTGGTATTTGAATGTGCAGTTAATTACCAGCAAGAGCCAACATTTTGTACCTCCACATTGACTCTTATGTAAAGAATTTTAAAAAAATGCAAGAACAGATAGATGGCTATTCAGATGATTCCAGGGATGGATATGTCCCGATTAGGTGTGGCAAGGAGTTCCAAAGTGCATTTTTCTTTTTTTCTCTGGATTTATTATTGAATTGAGGGGTGGCCAGTTCTAGAATCTATTGTATAGCTTTGATATTTCAGACCTTGTTTTCAAGTGGTAGCATGTATATTGTGAACAGCAAAGGGGATAGTATCGAGCCCTGGTGCGCACCATATTTTATTGGTACAGCGTTGGGCAGGAAAGGCTCCACGAATAACCTTTGTGTTCTGCCAGCCAAGAAGAAGTTGAGTCACTGGAGAATTAAGCCATCTACGCCACACATCTCTTCCAGCCTGTTAGGCAAGACTTCATTATCAGCTGTGTCAAAAGCTGCTGAGTAGCAGTCTGATGACTGTTTTTTTCAGAAAGGTGGGAAACCTCCCTGCTTGTAAGGAACAGTTGACTGTTTTGTGAAATGCTGGTCTAAACAGGTCGGGGCAGACCCGGATTTAACTCATAGGAGCCTATAGGCACAGATTTCCTGGCACCTTAGACTCCGACTTCCATGGACCTACACACTTTCATCAAACTCCACCACAACTGTTCTGGCTGTCCCAGCTGTCACTTCTCCCTTACTTCCCTTGCCCATTTTAGGTAGCTACAGGTGCCCCTTAGTATTAGGTAGCCAGGAGTACCCTTCAATATTAAGTAGCTGGAGGTGCCCCCAAGTATTATGTAGCTAGAGGAACCTCAGTATTAAGTAGCTCCTGAATGAAGGGAGATCTGGCTAGTGGAATGCAGAGAGCTCGGTGAGTAACTGCTCATTTAAACTCTCATCAGGACTTTGCATTGGGAAGGAGGGAGGGAGATGCTGGGGGAGTGGAGTGAGCCACCTTTCCATCATTAGGCACCTGTAGGCACGTGCCTACAGTGCCATATGGTAAATCCGGCCCTGGGTCAGGGCATTTCAACATTAACTTTGTTAGGCCAGGGTCCGAATCGCAGGTAGTCTGGTGAAGCTTTAGGAAAATCTCTAAGATATCTTCTTTAGTAATAACCTTGAAATCAGACCATGGCGGTAGTCTGATTTTTCATCCATTAAATGGCTTTGTGGCTTAGGTTCTTTGTGCTGTAGCTTGAATGGCAGATCGTATGGAGGAGACTTTGGCCAGGTTTACAACTTCACATTAGCGTTTTTTTGAGGATCGGAACTGGAACGTATATTGTACAAACAGAACGGATGTGAAAGGATCCAATGTTAACCTATGGATCCATTCACATGCGTCTGTTGTTACGTATATGTTCTGTACGTTCCGGTCCCCGGATCTAAAAATTGCTGCAGGCCCTAATTTTCCGGTCCGTTCTGCCCAGCGGAACGGATCTGGACAAAAAATTCTGCATCACTGGGGCAATGGAAAACGGATTGTTTCCTCATACTAGTGAAGAAACGGACCATTCCATTGTGGATGGGGACATGTGCCGACCCAAATCTGAGCGATGGGAGGGTAAGGGAGGGTGCAGCAGCTGGGCAGGTGGGTGAGGGAGGGTTTATACATACCTAATCTTCTGTAGCAGCCGGCAGTAGAGGCTTCCGTCTTCTTCCGCATCATGTGACTACATGACGCGTCGTGACTAGTCACATGACGTTCTGTGTAGTCACAGCGAAAGAAGAGGAAGCCCCTACCGCCGGCTGCTGCAGAAAATTAGGTATGTATTTGTTGGGGCAATTGAGTGAAAACGGATCTGATTAATCATTGATCAGATCTGTTTTCACTTTTAATTTTTAATGTGAACCGGGCCGCGGACAGAGCCATCTGGAACTGGTGAAGCGGAGACCGGATCCGCTCACCGGATCCTTTTGCCTCCAAACGTTAATGTGAACAAGGCCTTTGAGAAGAAGTGGGTACATTTCTCATATAGATCATATAAAGATGTGATGCTGGGTTTCCAACAAGAGGAGTTGCAAAGATTGTCAGCTATGTGGAAAGCTCGCAAGGGCAGGACTTCTATCCTCCTTTTGTGTCTTGAAAATGATTATGCATTTTATTTATCATGTTACCTTTATCACTGTCATTAACAATTCTGTATTTTGTACAGGTAGTCCCCGGGTTTACAAACGCCCGACTTACGAACAACTCGCCGATACGAATGTCCGCGACCCGCCACGATGACACCACGCCGCCGGGGACTACCTCTTCTGCTGCCGTTTTTAATGCAGAGTAGGCACAGCGGAAGGCAGATAGGGGACATCTCACCTGTTCCACGGCGGTAGAAGGTCCCATCGTGCTGCCCGGAAGCTGTGCGGCCCATCCTCTCTCTCCGGCGGCTGTTCCCCGGCGGCTTTTTATGCGTCGCATAATGACGCAATCAGGAAAATCCCCCTAGTGGCGGTGCCTCCTAATGCGTCATTATGCGACGCCTGTGAAGCTGCCGGGGGGACGGTGGACGAAGAGAGAGGACGGGCCGTGCAGCTTCCGGGCAGCACGATGGGACCGTCTACCGCCGTGGAACAGGTGAGATGTCCTCTATCTACCTTCTGCAGCGCCTACTCTGCATTAAAAATGGGGCAAATGTGGCTGTCCCGTTTAGGTTTAGGTTAAGAACGAGCCGACAGTCCCTATCTCGTTCGTTAACCGAGGACTACCTGTATTCTGTATTTTGTATCATTTCTGTATTTTGTCACTGATTATGTATCTTTTATATTGGTCTACACTATTGTCTGTACAGTATTATTATGTACCCCATGTTCGCTTCTTACTTTGTACCACGCAACAGAATATGTTGGTGCTTTATAATTCAATAATAATAATAAAAGGTAGGCAGGTTTCTTGGGTGCATTTGAAATCTCCTGAGATAAGAATAAAGATGTTTTCTTGTTGATCATGAATTGAGGTTTTTTTTTTCAGGTGAACAATTTGGGAATGTTTGTCATCTGAGGTCTGTCATCATTGTCATTCTAGTCTGCGGCCCTCTTTCTATTTTTTTTTTTTTAAAGAGTTGTCAAAAAAGCATGTGTGATGTAAAGGCATGAGACACTTACTGCGGAAGAGAGCTATGGATTCAAAATCAGCTGAGACCTTAGTGGTTATACTGTATTTAACCACTTATTCGACTGATACAGTATCTATCTGGCACATCTGGCTACCCATAATGGAGGGTGGGAGGGGGGGGGGGGTCAGACATCTGAAAGGGAGGCTGAAATGTATTTAGAAGCAAATCTGGGTAACTAGGGGTGGGGGAATTAATAATGGGGGACACATCTGAAGGTCCTGGGGTCCATAACCTAATACTGGGGGCACGTTTGGCTATAATGGGGAGGGGGCGCTAATCCTGGGGGCAATGGGGAACATTGATCCTGGGGACACATCTTGCTATAACAATGGGCCCTATTCCGGTAGGGGGTGCATCTGTCTATCTATATGGGGGGGCTAGCAAATACGGGGGACAGATCTGGCTATACTGGGGGATGATATTGGGGACACATTTGGCTATACTGGGGGGGGCTAATACTGGGGACACACTTGGCTATCTATCCTTTGGGACATAATACTGGTGGCATGTTTGTCATCCACTGTAGCGCTTTTTAATTTTTACTAGAATTGGTGAATCCTGAGGATTAATGCAAATTTTCCCATTAAAATGCATAGAATTTTTTTTTCTTGGGTCAAAATACCCCCTTTGAAAGTCTACTATGTCCTGAAAAAAACAACATGTAGATCATTTAGGTGTCATGACTTTGATGAACAGAGGTGCCAGCAGAATAAAAACAATAATTAAAAGTTTTAAAATATGCTGGGGAAGCAGTGGTGGACTTACCTCCGAAAGCAGACTAGACTACTTGTCTGACAAAAACTTTTATTAGTACCCCAATAGATGCAACGCGTTTCGCAGGACCAAGCCCGATTCATCAGGCAATAAAACAGGGGACAAACAGTAGCTCTCAGGTAGCACAACTGCCTCCCCAGCATATTTTAAAACTTTTAATTATTGTTTTTATTCTGCTGGCGCCTCTGTTCACCAAAGTCATTATAGTGTACATCCTTGGTGGAAGGGGGACCCACCCCTACCTTTCTTCTATCTGCAGAGAGCGACTTCTTAACCCTGAGTGAGGACAGGTCTCACAGTGTTTGCCTCAGAGGTAACCCTTGTTTGTGAGTATAACCTTCTCACATTACATTATTCACTATTGTTCTGAGCATACTACACCGTATTGGGCTCTCGGTGTCTTTTTCTTATTTAGGTGTCGTGAGTAGGGATAAAGTTATGGCTCTTTAAATAGGGACATGGCTAAAGCGTCACAGCTGCTCTGGTCCATAAGGGGAATACAAGGTCTGGATGCGAAGCGGTTAAGGACCATGGAGCCGAGGCCTAAACTGTGATCTGTCATTACATCAAGATTAAGGTTGTTCTGATGATGTTGGGGTAACAAACTTTCAAGGAACAATATTATTTTTTAGGATGGAGTCAGTCAGTAAATTAATGAAAGAGGAACAGTAGTCAAAATAACATAATTATTTTTTTTTTATTGTTTACAATATACATTTATAGATTATTTAGTCAGTGTTTGTGGCGACATCTTTAGTTCTGCCAGGTGATCTGTGTGGAATGTTTGTTACTGAGAGTTCTAAGCACAGAGGGAGATATTGCTTTCTTGTCAGTTGGAAAAAATGTTATTTCCCACAAGGCAACAAGGTTCACAGACAGTTAACTGTCAGGACCATGGTCGTGACATCACACTGTGGGAGGGGTTCATCACAATATCAGCCATACAGACCCCCTGATGATCTATTTAAGAAAAGGTAAATATTTCTCCTGGGAAGGGGGTATCAGCTACTGATTGGGATGAAGTTCAATCCTTGGTTAAAGTTTCACTATAACCACTTAATGACCAGCCAACGCCGATAGGCGCTGTCACAGCAGCGCCGTAAAGGAGATCGGCGTTCCCCGGCCTCTGATTGGCCGGGGATTGCCGGCATCTGATAGGCTGAAGCCTATCAGAGGCGGTACAGGACAGATCGCCGTCCTGTCCAACCCATAGTGAGGAGGGGAGGGAGGGAAGGAGAGGGAGGGCAGGATATCGCTGTGGAGGGGGGCTTTGAGGAGCCCCCCCCCCCGCTACACACAAGTAGCCGGCGGCGATCAGACCCCCCCCAGCAGGACAGCCCCCTAGTGGGGAAAAAAGGCGGGAAGTCTGATCGCCCTGCCTGCAACACGATCTGAAGAGCCCACCCAGCACAGATCATAGAAAATCCAGCGGTCCTATTACTCGAAGTATAAAGTGATATTTTACATATTCATTTTTGAATGTATTACCTTTATTGCTAAATAAGTATGATTAGCATTCATGCAAAGACTGATACTACTACTTTTACTTTTGTGGTAATAGAGGTAGTAGAAGCAAAAAAAAATAAATAAAAAAAAGGGTTTAAATTTACATTTACCTTTAAAACGGTTTCAGAACCGTTCTAGTTAATTTTAATGATGATAAAAAACCTTAGGAGAATAAACCCCTTTGGGATAATCCATGAAATAGGTTTATAAAAGGATCTCGAGGTTAGGGTAGCGCAGTTCTCCCATCCCACCAGGTGTACAGCATCAATAACGTGCTAAAGGCCATATATATATATATATATATATATATATATATATATATATATATATATATATATATATATATATATATATATATATATATTTATTTATTTTTTAAGCAGTACAACACCATTTATAAATGAAAAAAAAATATCATGACAATACATTTAAAATGTTGAGAATGAAAGTTAATTTCAGATGGAAAATACAACTAAACTGGGGACATATTTTGTTTTTCTTGGACTCTTAGAAATGGAAAGATACCGATATGTATGTTTTGTTTTAGCTTTTGGCCTCTATGTGATCACTATGCTATTATGTTGTCTAATAGTTTATGTCATATGGGTCGAGGAGAGCCTTCATGAGCCTATGTACATATTTATATGCAACTTAATTCTTAATGGAATTTTTGGAAACACAGTGATTTTCCCTCGGTATATAATTAGCTTGCTGACTGCATCCTCAACCATCTCCTTCTCTGAATGTCTAACTCAAACATTCTGCGCTCAGAGTTTTTTAGCTGTGGAAATATTCACCTTCACTGCCATGGCGTTTGACCGGTATTTGGCTGTAGGCCACCCATTGAGATACCCCACCTTAATGACAAATACGAAAGCTGCAAACTATATCACAGGCATCTGGATTTTAGTCTTTGCGCTTGTAATAGTTCCAGTGATCATGACAGCAAACCTCCAGTTTTGTGGGTTTAATATCAATAATATTTTTTGTGACAACATGTCCCTTGTCACACTGGCTTGTGGGGACTCTGCCATGGTCAATAGGCTCTTTGGAGTTATTCAAATACTATTAGTCATTGTTGGTACCCTTCTGATTAGTGTATATTGCTACATAAAAACATTGTTAATTTGCCTCAAAATGTCCCGAGCAGCTTGCCTGAAAGCCATCCATACTTTGGCGAGCCACATGATCACATTTTCAGTCTTCATGACAGCTGCTTCATTTGTCTTTCTAAGATATCGCTTGAATGGACTAAACCTTCCAGTTACAATCCACGTGTTACTTTCTATGATGGGCCTTCTCACATCAGTTATTGTGAACCCCATAGTGTATGGCATCAGGACAGAATCTCTAAAAGTAAAAATAATTTATAACATGTGTAAGCTAAACTTCTGTAAAGGTGATTCTGAGACAAAGTAGTCACCTGAAATATAATCACATCACCATGAACTTTTGAGTGACCTCATTGGTTCCCAGCTAGCCTATCTATGAGGTATTTTTCATGGACAAGGCCAGCCATGGTTCTAAAACTTGTCTTAAAAATTAGTGAGGCTGTTAAAAATGGTTGCCATCATAACAGGATAACGTAAGTAGAACATTATCAAAGAAATGTGAATCATTTCGAGTTGGTGCAGCATTATGCAAATTCTGTATGCAAATGTATGCAGCTTGAAAATGGACCAATCAATTCCTGCTGACGTAAAACTCAATTGGTTCATTTTTAAGCTGCATACCAAATTTGCATAATGCTGCATAAACTCAAAATTATTTGCATCGCATTAACCATCCCTAAACGTAAGTTATACAGTAGAGTGGAAATAATTTTCTAAAGAACTGTCTATTATTATCATCCCTAAAATCATATCCCACCTTGACCACTGCAATATCTAAAAGTGCGTACACACATGTGACTATAGTCGTTTGAAATGATCGTTCCCCGATTGTTTAAAACGACGATCGTTTTAAAAAAAGCAGCCAACGACCATTAAGTCAAACGACGGACGAGCTAGATCATTAAAAAACGAACCATCTAGCTTGGCGGATTTTTTCCAACGACGATCATTTGCAAAAGTAGTACATCGTTGGAAACGGTCGTTCGTACTAGGCTTGACATGCACATTTCACTATTAATTCATGGAACTTTTCATTCTTTTGCGCATGCGCAATAGTTGCTTTAAGTGATGTAACGTTCGTTATAACGGTCTGATCGTTACACACCAATCCTCAACTTTGGACACATCTGTTCACTTGTGCATCCAGGACTTTTTGCAAGCTTCACCTCTCCTTTGGAAATCTCTTTCACACCTTGGGCTTGATTCACTAAAGCATTATAACTGCTATCACAGCAGTTATCACACGATCTGCCTAACGCAAAGGTTTGCATACGTAAAGGATTACTTCGCGTGATAAGCAAAGGTTTCACGTGAAACGCAAACCTTCACTTATCATGTGACGTAACCCTTTACGCGTGCAAACCTTTGCGCACGGCAGATCGCGTGATAACTACTGTGATAGCAGTTATAATGCTTTAGTTAGTCGAGCCCCTTGTCTACCATGCTTCAGGTCTTAAAACTTTCAAATGCACCCAGAAAATGCTTCTCTTTAGGTAACAATGTAATCTGCCAAAGCCCCTTCATAGACAGTCATATCTACATTAGATGTCAATCCCCCTGTGCTTAATCAGCTAAACCCATTGTCAGCTTACCTATTGTGTCTAAGCTACAGCTTCCACATTGTAAGTAGACTCAACAGGGAATAATCCACTGTTGTGGTAAAAATGTAAATGACAGTACAGTACCTGCATCCAATGTACAAAGTTAGAATGTCACCTTCTAAGTTATGGTCCGGTCCCACTCTGACTGTGTGGCAAGGATCTCTGGTGTCAGCGGCTGCAAACTGCATACAAAACCATCTCGTGCGGAAAGCGCAGCATCCGTCTTCCTCCACGCTAGCTGGCAGTGACGACCGACCACCTGCGTTCCAACTGCACTCTAGGCTCTGTCGGTGAACTTCCTGGATATGGGGGCAGAGAAGGACGATGCAATAGTGCAGACTGCGCCTATAGTTGAAAAACGGCACGCGTACTACTATATGTGTGTGTGTATGTGACACCATCACTCAAAAATGTCTTGACTAATTTCAAGAAAACTGCTATATAGATTCCTTACTACCTGTAAGGCCTGGCCGATATCTTGTTTTCCGTCAGCCTCTATACCCTAATCTACCTCCACAGCCTTCGCCCTATGTGGAGTATCCCCACTTGAATGGGATTTGACGAGACAGCACCTACCCGATTTCAGTTACACCCAGGCCTTAATGCGCAAAGTATAGAGGCTGAGGCCGGGAAGATAGGAGTACTACCAGAACCACTAGGCAAGACAAGAAGACTGAGTAATATCAGGTAACAGTGCAGGGTGCACTTGTGGAGGAGACTACACAGATCGCAGCAGGATATATGAAGATAAGCAAGGTAGTGAGCAGGCAGCTGTTAACTGTAGAGGAGCTATAGACTAGAGAGCAAGATTGCTCAGAGCAACTGCAGCTCTGAACAAAATATAAAGGTTGCTCAGTGCGGTGCAGCGATGAGCATCTGATGTCCACCACACTGAATAGACAAGGACAGACAATCAGACAGATAGGAAGGAATGTTTGCCAATCTTAATACACTTATAGATTTGCAGCAGATTCGACCATCAGATAGATTTCTGTCAGATGCCTGTCAGGTCGGAATCTGACAGGAATCTATCTGATGTGTGCCACGCACTAGGAACAGATCTCCAACAGATTTCAAAATGAAATCTATTGGAAATCAGTCTAAATGCATTATTGGACCATTAGATCCAATGCAACTCTATGGGCCAACGATCTGCTGGCAGCAGAAGATCGACCTAGATTTTTCATCCTGTCAGATCGATCAAATCGAAATCGGCCCGCAAAGCGATCGATCGGCCAATCGATTGGCAATCAATTTCCCCTTGCGGGCAATCTGCCCCTTGCGGGCACCCAATCACCCGCCTACACGCTCAGATTGCCCTCAGACCCCCCTTATCAATTCGCCAGTGCATTATTTACATCTGTTCTTCCCTGTAATAACCCACTGATCACCTGTCAATCACCTGTCAATCACCTTCTGTCACTGTCACCCATTAATCACCCCCTGTCACTGTCACCCATTAATCACCCCCTGTCACTGCCACCCATCAATCAGCCCCTAACCTGCCCCTTGTGGGCAATCTGATCACCCACCCACACCAATAGATCGCCCGCAGATCCGATGTCAGATCACCTCCCAAGTGCATTGTTTACATCTGTTCTCTACCCTAAATACCCACTAATTACCCATCAATCACCCATCAATCACCCCCTATCACCACCTGTCACTGTTACCCATCAGATCAGACCCTAATCTGCCCCTTGTGGGCACCCAATCACCCGCCTACACGCTCAGATTGCCCTCAGACCCCCCCCTTATCAATTCGCCAGTGCATTATTTACATCTGTTCTTCCCTGCAGTGGTGCTCAGCAGAGCTCGAATATTCGAGTAGCTCGAATATTCGAGCTCTTTTTCAGCTATTCGAGCTCGGTATTCGAGCTCCGAATAGCTGCAGCTATTCGAATGGGCTATTCGAGTAAACGCGAATAGCCCATTCACTATTCGAGCTATTCGAGCAAACGGCGCTATTCGAGCTCGAATACCGAGCTCGAATAGCGTCATAGCCCAGATTGATGTCCTTAGAGCCAATCAGAGGGCTCCCAGGCCCTCTGACGGCAGCCAATCACAGAGGGGGACCCTGGCCAGCCCCTACCCTATAAATAGCGGCCGCCATGTTCCGTTTCTCCGTCCTTGCCTGAGACTTGCATAGAGAGAGAGTTGCTCCTTTGTGCTTTGGCTTAGCAAGAGCTTTATTGTGGTCATTTACCTAGCGTTTTTGCTCACATACACCTCCTATACACACCTATATTGTTGTTAGTTAGATAGACATTGTATTTTAGTTAGTAGCTTTTGTGTTACATAGAGACAGGCCAGCTGCTGCAGGCTTACAGCTTTAGGCCTCAGGGCCTGCCTGTGTGGGCAGCTGTCCTCCTGTCCTCTGTTAGTTTATTTCTCATTAGTATTAGACAGTATTAGACAGTATTAGATAGTATTAGACAGTATTTCTGCTGTCCCTTTACTACTTAGTGATTGTATTTTGTATTGTAGTTATATACTACTGTAACTGTACTAGGACACTCACTGTCACTGTTCATACTAGGCTACTAGCTCGGACTCCTGCGTGTGTGTGTGCACTCACTGTCTGTGTACTGTACACACACTCTATTTCCTTCTGATTACTGATTGATTATTGTAAATTCTACTTCCTGACAGTTACTACTTACTTACTGTAGTAGGGACACTCACTCAGTCACTGTTCATAGGCCAGCTCCTGCGCGTGTTTGCGCGTGCGTGCACTCACTGTCTGTAGTGTACACACACTCTATTTCCTTGTGATTACTACTGATTATTGTAACTGCTGCTAGTTGTACTTCCTGACTGTTACTACTTACTTACTGTACTAGGGACACTCACTCACTCACTCTCTGTTCATAGGCCAGCTCCTGCGCATGTTTGCGCGTGCGTGCACTCACTGTCTGTAGTGTACACACACTCTATTTCCTTGTGATTACTACTGATTATTGTAACTGCTGCTAGTTGTACTTCCTGACTGTTACTACTTACTTACGGTACTAGGGACACTCACTCACTCTCTGTTCATAGGCCAGCTCCTGCGCGTGTTTGCGCGTGCGTGCACTCACTGTCTGTAGTGTACACACACTCTATTTCCTTGTGATTACTACTGATTATTGTAACTGCTGCTAGTTGTACTTCCTGACTGTTACTACTTACTTACTGTACTAGGGACACTCACTCACTCTCTGTTCATAGGCCAGCTCCTGCGCGTGTTTGCGCGTGCGTGCACTCACTGTCTGTAGTGTACACACACTCTATTTCCTTGTGATTACTACTGATTATTGTAACTGCTGCTAGTTGTACTTCCTGACTGTTACTACTTACTTACGGTACTAGGGACACTCACTCACTCACTCTCTGTTCATAGGCCAGCTCCTGCGCGTGTTTGCGTGTGCGTGCACTCACTGTCTGTAGGGTACACACACTCTATTTCCTTGTGATTACTACTGATTATTGTAACTGCTGCTAGTTGTACTTCCTGACTGTTACTACTTACTTACGGTACTAGGGACACTCACTCACTCTCTGTTCATAGGCCAGCTCCTGCGCGTGTTTGCGCGTGCGTGCACTCACTGTCTGTAGTGTACACACACTCTATTTCCTTGTGATTACTACTGATTATTGTAACTGCTGCTAGTTGTACTTCCTGACTGTTACTACTTACTTACTGTACTAGGGACACTCACTCACTCTCTGTTCATAGGCCAGCTCCTGCGCGTGTTTGCGCGTGCGTGCACTCACTGTCTGTAGTGTACACACACTCTATTTCCTTGTGATTACTACTGATTATTGTAACTGCTGCTAGTTGTACTTCCTGACTGTTACTACTTACTTACTGTACTAGGGACACTCACTCACTCTCTGTTCATAGGCCAGCTCCTGCGCGTGTTTGCGCGTGCGTGCACTCACTGTCTGTAGTGTACACACACTCTATTTCCTTGTGATTACTACTGATTATTGTAACTGCTGCTAGTTGTACTTCCTGACTGTTACTACTTACTTACTGTACTAGGGACACTCACTCACTCTCTGTTCATAGGCCAGCTCCTGCGCGTGTTTGCGCGTGCGTGCACTCACTGTCTGTAGTGTACACACACTCTATTTCCTTGTGATTGCTACTGATTATTGTAACTGCTGCTAGTTGTACTTCCTGACTGTTACTACTTACTTACTGTACTAGGGAGTCGGGACACTCACTCAGTCACCTCACCCACCAACCCACTCCATTAAAGTACCCCACTCTTCTCCCGCCCTTTTCAAAAACGTTTGTGTTTACGCCCAAAACATCGAAGATGTCTGGAAGTGGCAGCCAGCGCGGTTTGGGCAAGGGGAAGGGCAGCAAGGGAATCAGGAGGAGAGGGAGCAGCATTGTGGCAAGCCGCGGCCGCGCCACCATGCACGGTTCCGCAGCAGCAGCAGTGTCAGTGGCTAACATTCCTCCCATAGCCACTGGCCGCGGACGCCTTGGGCGCCGCCCAGCAGGAGCATCTGCAACTCACGCTGCAGAGACACAGCAGCAGCAGCGTGTAGCACCTGCTCCGATTTTCCTCCAGCCGGGTCGGAAACGTCCCATTGAGGAAAAGGATGCAGACACTGTGGTGCAACTGATGACGGAGGATGAGCAGCCCGCCATCAGCCCTGCATCCGAGGCCTCCACCCTCACCACCACCACCACCCCTGTTCGCAGCAGCCGCCCAGCAGGGCCTGAGGAGGAGGCCAGTTCACCGTCACAAGTTGGCGACCTGTCACTCAGCAGTATTTTTACCCCAGGCACCATCAGGGTATTGTCTGCTGTTGTTGGCGATTTGGAGGAGGAGATGCTGATGGGCACTTTGGGGGATGAGGGATTGGACAGCAAGACTGTGGCGACAGTCAAGCAGCCCATCCATGCATCAGGAGAGGAGTTTGGGGGGTCATCATCCCAGCAGGACATGTTTCAGGAGGGGGAGGATGATGATGACACGGCGACAGACAGAGACTGGGTGCCACCACCTCCAGGGGATGTCGTCCTCAGCAGCTCTGAGGAGGAGGAGGAGGATGCGCTTGTGGGCCTTGCAAGGAGGCGCATCATTGCAAGCATTGGCAGCAGTAGGCAGGTCCCACATCCTGCTGGTGTCTCAGGCTCAGCAGCAGCAGCAGCAGCATCTGCCAGTACCACCACCAGCCGCACCCAAGCCCCCCCCCAACCACCACAGGGAGACAGGCAGCAGCGGTTCCATGCCGTGGGGGTTGTTTTTGTCACCAATCTGGCGTTTTTTCACCATGCCCACAGTGTACAGCAAGTACGCCACTTGCAACCACTGTCAGCGGAAGTTGAGCAGAGGTGCAGACCCCTTAAAGTTCAGCACCAGCTCGCTCATCAACCACCTTTCTGCGAAACATTTCCACCAGCATGAGGAGTTCCAGAGGCTGAAGTCTCTGGTGCTGGCAGTGGCACCACACCCATCACTGCACAGCCTTCAGCAGCAGCAGCAGCAGCAACAGCAGCCACCCGCCCTCCTGCTCCTCCAGCAGCACCAGCAGGAGTGCGGAAACGCACTGCTCCTCCCCCCTCTGCAACTCCTGCCGCCGACACTGAGGCCTGTTCTGGCAGCCAGTCCTCAGTGGCCTCCTCTGCTGTGTCTGCTGATTCCCGTGCCAGCAAAAGGCCACGCCAGAGCCTTTTGAGCGAGTCCTTCCAGGGGGTGGTTAGGGCTCTGCCTCCCAGCAGCCGTCGCGTGCGGCAGCTGAACGGCTTGCTGGCACGGGCCATGTGCTCCCAACTCCTGCCATACACGCTCGTGCAGGAGGGGAGCGACATGCGGGCGCTGCTTGCTTGTGCAGCTCCAGACTGGCAGCTCCCAAGCAGACACTTCTTCGCCCGCAAGGCCATTCCTGCACTGCACCGCTTTGTGATGGCCAATGTGGAGCGAGGGCTGGAGCACGCGGTTGGTGAAAGGGTCCACGTCACCATGGACTCCTGGAGCAGCCGCTTCGGGACAGGCCGCTACCTGTCTTTCACTGTCCACTGGGTCAGCTTGGTGGAAGGGGGTGAGGATGGGAGAGCAGCAGCGGGCACAGCAGCAGCAACACAGTGGGTGGTGCCCCCCCGCAGGGTCAGGGGAACTGCAGCAGGTTCCTCCGATCCTCTGCCATCCTCCGGCACACCTGGCCAAACCCCCCGTCTCAGCAGCAGCGTGAAGGCCCGCCACTGCCAAGCGCTGCTGCACTTGGTCAGCCTTGGGAAGACCAAGCTGACGGCAACCCATGTGTTGGCCAAACTCCAGGAGCAGGAGAGGATTTGGCTGACCCCCAGAGGCCTCAGAGTCGGAGAGGTGGTGGCCGACAATGGGGCCAATCTGGTTGCCGCAATAGACAGGGGAAACCTGACCCACATCCCCTGTCTTGCCCACGTGCTGAACCTGGTGGTGCAAAAGTTCTTGCGCACCTACCAGGGGATGGGCGAACTGCTGGAAACGGCAAGGAACGTTGTGCGTCACTTCCGGCGCTCGGCTGCAGCCTGTGCGAGCCTGGAAGACGTGCAAAAGGAGCTGGAGCTGCCACGCCATCGGCTGATCCTTGACGTTCCGACTCGCTGGAACTCCACCCTGGCGATGTTGGAGCGTCTGGTTGAACAGAAGCACGCTGTCAACCAGTACCTTGCCCTGGCCACTGTTTCCGCCGCTCGGAGAAGGGACAAGACCAGCAACATCCCGTCCATCGTCCCCGATGATGACTGGAGGCACATGCAGCAGGTGTGCTTAGTGCTGGCTCCCTTTCTGCAGGCCACTAACATGGTGAGCAGGGACCATGCTATGGTCTGCGAGTGGGTGCCCCTGGTTTGTCTGCTGAACAGGGCCCTCGATGCTTTGCTGGAACAGGGAGTGGCAGCCTTGGACCAGCAGGAGCGGCAAGCAGCTGCACAGTCCACCTCTGAGGGGGAGGAGGAGGAGGACTTGGTGGAGGTCCCTGACCTTGCTGCTGATGAGGGGGATCAGCACAGCGCAGCTGAGTTGGTGCGGGGGTGGAGAGAGGATGAGGCGGCAGAGGAGGAGGATGAGGAGGACAGCACTGCCATCGATGTGCCAGCAGACGTGGCCCGCCTCTTCCCAATGGCAGCGCACATGCTGGCGTGCCTGCGCAAGGACCCCAGGGTGATCCAGATGAAGCAGAGGGAGGACATCTGGATCAGCATGATGTTGGACCCACGCCTCAAGGGGAAGTTGAGCCAGTTCCTGCCGCCTGCAGGAGGAGACCCAGCGCAACAAATAAGGAGCTTGCAGCAGGCCCTTGTTGAGCGCTTGGAGGAAGCCTTCCCCCAGCCTTCCACCCCCACTGTCCAGCAGCCAGCACAGAGGCAGCAGCAGGTGCCTGCATCCAGCAGCAAGCGCCCCACAGACCTGCTGTCTCTCAGCCACGAGCTCTACAGGACTGTAGAGGCTCCGGCAGCAGTGACTAGAGAGGAGGTGCATGATGCAGCAGCATCCTCCTCCGGTCACAGCCAGCGCCTGACCTGCATGGTGGCTGACTACATGGGGTCCTACAGCGGGCTTGACAGCGATGCCCCTGTTGATCCCATGGAGTATTGGGTCAAGCGCCTGGAGATCTGGAGCGAGCTGGCGCAGTACGCCCTGGAAGTGCTGTCCTGCCCCCCTTCCAGCGTGCTGTCCGAGCGCTGCTTCAGTGCAGCTGGTGGCGTGGTCACCGAGAAACGCTCACGTCTGTCTCACAAGTCTGTGGACAGACTGACGTTTCTCAAGATGAACCAGGCGTGGGTGGAAGGCGAGTTCCTGGCCCCTGTTGTCGGCGAGAGGGGGACATGAACTGGCTAAGAACCATCGTTAATGTGCCTTACCACCCTTTACCACCTCCTGGCTCCTGCTCACTAAGCCAGCCTGGTTCAGTTTGCCTATTACGTCGCCTGCAGCCACACATTTTACACCTACAGTGGGCTGCTGTGTACTGCCCTTCTGCTGTCTGTCTGTGTTTCCCACTGCCAGGGTACACAGAATTACCTTCTGCTGCCACACTGCCACCAGCTATTACATCAAACAATAGCTATATATCTGTGTAATTGGTTGTACAAACAAAACCAAAAAACCATAAAAAAAAAAAAAGGTTTAATTTTTCTGAGGTACCCGGGTTGAAAACTGTGTTGTCCCAGTTGTGTATTGGACACGATGTGGGCTGCACGACCGCTGTCTGGGACCTCCTGCCTGCTGTGTTTATTTACAGCCCTGTTATCACCGCTAGGTACCAGGGCTATTATGTCACGCTGCCTGCCTGCTGCCACACTCACACTACTCCTCCATTCCTCCTGCTGCTGCTGTCTGTCTGTGTTTCCCACTGCCAGGGTACACAGAATTACCTTCTGCTGCCACACTGCCACCAGCTATTACGTCAAACAATAGCTGCTCACATTACTCATCCATTCCTCCTGCTGCTGCTGCTGTCTGTCTGTGTTTCCCACTGCCAGGGTACACAGAATTACATTCTGCTGCCACTCTACCACCAGCTATTACGTCAAACAATAGCTATATATCTGTGTAATTGGTTGTACAAACAAAACCAAAAAACCATTAAAAAAAAAAAGGGTTTAATTTTTCTGAGGTGCCCGGGTTGAAAACTGTGTTGTCCCAGTTGTGTATTGGACACGATGTGGGCTGCACGACCGCTGTCTGGGACCTCCTGTTGTGTTTATTTACAGCCCTGGTATCACCGCTAGGTACCAGGGCTATTATGTCACGCTGCCTGCCTGCTGCCACACTCACACTACTCCTCCATTCCTCCTGCTGCTGCTGTCTGTCTGTGTTTCCCACTGCCAGGGTACACAGAATTACCTTCTGCTGCCACACTGCCACCAGCTATTACGTCAAACAATAGCTGCTCACATTACTCCTCCATTCCTCCTGCTACTGCTGCTGTCGGTCTGTGTTTCCCACTGCCAGGGTACACAGAATTACATTCTGCTGCCACTCTGCCACCAGCTATTACGTCAAACAATAGCTGCTCACATTACTCCTCCATTCCTCCTGCTGCTGCTGCTGTCTGCCTGTGTTTCCCACTGCCAGGGTACACAGAATTACATTCTGCTGCCACTCTGCCACCAGCTATTACGTCAAACAATAGCTATATATCTGTGTAATTGGTTGTACAAACAAAACCAAAAAACCATTAAAAAAAAAAAGGTTTAATTTTTCTGAGGTGCCCGGGTTGAAAACTGTGTTGTCCCAGTTGTGTATTGGACACGATGTGGGCTGCACGACCGCTGTCTG
This sequence comes from Hyperolius riggenbachi, assembly GCF_040937935.1. Lineage (NCBI taxonomy): Eukaryota > Metazoa > Chordata > Amphibia > Anura > Hyperoliidae > Hyperolius > Hyperolius riggenbachi. The sequence continues at coordinate 27,584,646 of NC_090647.1, forward strand.
GGACCTCCTGCCTGCTGTGTTTATTTACAGCCCTGTTATCACCGCTAGGTACCAGGGCTATTATGTCACGCTGCCTGCCTGCTGCCACACTCACACTACTCCTCCATTCCTCCTGCTGCTGCTGTCTGTCTGTGTTTTCCACTGCCAGGGTACACAGAATTACCTTCTGCTGCCACACTGCCACCAGCTATTACGTCAAACAATAGCTGCTCACATTACTCCTCTATTCCTCCTGCTACTGCTGCTGTCGGTCTGTGTTTCCCACTGCCAGGGTACACAGAATTACATTCTGCTGCCACTCTGCCACCAGCTATTACGTCAAACAATAGCTGCTCACATTACTCCTCCATTCCTCCTGCTGCTGCTGCTGTCTGTCTGTGTTTCCCACTGCCAGGGTACACAGAATTACATTCTGCTGCCACTCTGCCACCAGCTATTACGTCAAACAATAGCTATATATCTGTGTAATTGGTTGTACAAACAAAACCAAAAAACCATTAAAAAAAAAAAAAAAGGTTTAATTTTTCTGAGGTGCCCGGGTTGAAAACTGTGTTGTCCCAGTTGTGTATTGGACACGATGTGGGCTGCACGACCGCTGTCTGGGACCTCCTGCCTGCTGTGTTTATTTACAGCCCTGTTATCACCGCTAGGTACCAGGGCTATTATGTCACGCTGCCTGCCTGCTGCCACACTCACACTACTCCTCCATTCCTCCTGCTGCTGCTGTCTGTCTGTGTTTCCCACTGCCAGGGTACACAGAATTACCTTCTGCTGCCACACTGCCACCAGCTATTACGTCAAACAATAGCTGCTCACATTACTCCTCCATTCCTCCTGCTACTGCTGCTGTCGGTCTGTGTTTCCCACTGCCAGGGTACACAGAATTACATTCTGCTGCCACTCTGCCACCAGCTATTACGTCAAACAATAGCTATATATCTGTGTAATTGGTTGTACAAACAAAACCAAAAAACCATTCAAAAAAAAAAAAAAGGGTTTAATTTTTCTGAGGTGCCCGGGTTGAAAACTGTGTTGTCCCAGTTGTGTATTGGACACGATGTGGGCTGCAGGACCGCTGTCTGGGACCTCCTGCCTGCTGTGTTTATTTACAGCCCTGGTATAACCGCCAGGTACCAGGGCTATTATGTCACGCTGCCTGCCTCATTGACTGCCTGCTGCCACACACTCATCCTCCTCCTCCTGCTGCTGAATTTACCTCCTGCTGTCTGTGTGTTTCCACTGCCAGGGAGCACATACAATGGCGCTTCCAACATGCGTGCGCCACCAGCTATTTGTTACGCTCAAAAATAGCTGCATTTCTTTAAAAAAAAAATTGAAAAGAGAAATAAGTGAAGAAGAAGACGATATAGAAGAAGATGAAGAAGATGAAGAAGAAGAAGATGAAGAAGAAGAAGATGAAGAAGAAGAAGATGAAGAAGAAGAAGATGAAGAAGAAGAAGAAGAAGGAGAAGAAGAAGAAGATGAAGAAGAAGAAAATGAAGAAGAAGAAGAAGAAGATGAAGAAGATGAAGAAGAAGAAGAAGAAGAAGAAGAAGAAGAAGAAGAAGAAGAAGAAGATGAAGAAGATGAAAAAGAAGATGAAGAAGATGAAGAAGAAGAAGATGAAGAAGATGAAGAAGATGAAGAAGAAGATGAAGAAGAAGAAGATGAAGAAGAAGAAGATGAAGAAGATGAAGAAGATGAAGAAGAAGAAGATGAAGAAGAAGAAGATGATGATGAAGAAGATGAAGAAGATGATGATGAAGAAGATGAAGAAGAAGAAGATGAAGAAGAAGAAGAAGAAGAAGAAGAAGAAGACAATATAGAAGAAGAAGAAGATATAGAAGAAGATATAGAAGAAGAAGATATAGAAGAAGAAGATATAGAAGAAGAAGATAGAAGATAAAGAAGAAGAAGAAGAAGAAGTATATACAGTACTGAACAAAATTCTGGACACAACTTCTCTTTTCACCTTTTTTTTTTTTAAAGGAACATCCCCACATAATCACTTGCTGTTGTTACTTGGAAAAAAAGATGTTTCTTGCATCATTCACCCTCAAAACAAGTGTTGGAAGCTATTTAAGGCCAATTCGAATAGTCAGCTCGAATAATGAGCTCGAATACCGACTCGAATAGTGAGCTCGAATTCCGAGGTCGAATCGAATAGTAAAAATTATTCGACTCGAATATTCGACTGACCTCGAATAATTTACTATTCGAATTCGACCAAACTCGAATTTTAAAAAGGGGTATTTGAGCACCACTACTTCCCTGTAATAACCCACGGGTCATTTTGCGACATTTGGTTTCAAGACTACTCCTCACGGTTTAGGGCCCCTAAAATGCCAGGGCAGTATAGGAACCCCACAAATGACCCCATTCTAGAAAGAAGACACCCAAAGGTATTCCGTTAGGAGTATGGTGAGTTCATAGAAGATTTTATTTTTTGTCACAAATTAGCGGAAAATGACACTTTGTGAAAAAAAACAATTAAAATCAATTTCCGCTAACTAGTGACAAAAAATAAAATCTTCTATGAACTCACCATACTCCTAACGGGATACCTTGGGGTGTCTTCTTTCTAAAATGGGGTCATTAGTGGGGTTCCTATACTGCCCTGGCATTTTAGGGGCCCTAAACCGTGAGGAGTAGTCTTGAAACAAAAATGACCTGTGAAATCCTAAAGGTACTCATTGGACTTTGGGCCCCTTAGCGCAGTTAGGGTGCAAAAAAGTGCCACACATGTGTTATCGCCGTACTCAGGAGAAGTAGTATAATGTGTTTAGGGGGTGTATTTTTACACATACCCATGCTGAGTGGGAGAAATATCTCTGTAAATGGACAATTGTGTGTAAAAAAATTAGGGATGGGACGAATCCACAATTTCTTCGAATCCGAATCCGGATCCGAATCTAAAAAGGTTCTCGAATATCTCGAACCTTTCGAATCCCGAATCTAACGAATCCTGCACATACGAATTGTGCGATCCGTGGTATAGTTGCCCGCAGTATAGGTAGCGAGGTAAAGGTGCCTTCAGTATAGCTAGCTAGGTATGGGTGCCTTCAATATTGGTAGCTTTCAGTATAGGTAGCAAGGTATATGGGCCTTCAGTATAGGTAGAAAGGTATATGGGCCTTCAGTATAGGTAGCAGGGTATATAGGCCTTCAGTATAGGTAGCAGGGTATATAGGCCTTCAGTATAGGTAGCAGGGTATATGTGCCTTCAGTATAGGTAGCAGGGTATATGGGCCTTCAGTATAGGTAGCAGGGTATATGGGCCTTCAGTATAGGTAGCAGGGTATAGGGGCCTTCAGTATAGATAGCAGGGTATATGTGCCTTCAGTATAGGTAGCAGGGTATATAGGCCTTCAGTATAGGTAGCAGGGTATATAGGCCTTCAGTATAGGTAGCAAGGTATATGTGCCTTCAGTATAGGTAGCAGGGTATATGGGCCTTCAGTATAGGTAGCAGGGTATATGGGCCTTCAGTATAGGTAGCAGGGTATATGGGCCTTCAGTATAGGTAGCAGGGTATATGGGCCTTCAGTATAGGTAGCAGGGTATATAGGCCTTCAGTATAGGTAGCAGGGTATAGGGGCCTTCAGTATAGGTAGCAGGGTATATGGGCCTTCAGTATAGGTAGCAGGGTATATAGAGGCCTTAAGTATAGGTAGGTATGTAGGTAGGTATAGGGGCCTTTAGGTAGGTAAAGGGACCTTCAGTATAGGTAGCAGGGTATAGGGCCTTCAGTATAGGTAACAGGGTATATAGAGGCCTTAAGTATAGGTAGGTATGTAGGTGGGTATAGGGGCCTTTAGGTAGGTAAAGGGACCTTCAGTATAGGTAGCAGGGTATAGGGCCTTAAGTAAAGGGAGGTATGTAGGTAGGTAGGTATAGGGGCCTTTAGGTAGGTAGGTATAGGGGCCTTTAGGTAGGTAGGTAGGTACGTATAGGGGGCCTTTAGGTAGGTATAGTGGCCTGTAGGTAGGTAGGTAAGTATAGTGGCCGGTAGGTAGGTATAGTGTCCTGTAGGTAGGTAGGTAGTTAAAAGGACCTTCAGTATATGTAGCAGGGTATAGGGCCTTAAGTATAGGTAGGTATGTAGGTAGGTAGGTATAGGGGCCTTTAGGTAGGTAGGTATAGGGGCCTTTAGGTAGGTAGGCACGTATAGGGGGCCTTTAAGTAGGTAGGTAGGTATAGAGGCCTGTAGGTAGGTATAGGGGCCTTTAGGTAGGTAGGTAGGTAGGTAAGTATAGGGGCCTTTAGGTAGGTAGGTAGGTATAGGGGCCTTTAGGTAGGTAGGTAGGTAGGTACGTATAGGGGGCCTTTAGGTAGGTATAGTGGCCTGTAGGTAGGTAGGTAGGTATAGTGGCCGGTAGGTAGGTAGGTATAGTGTCCTGTAGGTAGGTAGGTAGTTAAAGGGACCTTCAGTATAGGTAGCAGGGTATAAGGCCTTAAGTATAGGTAGGTATGTAGGTAGGTAGGTATAGGGGCCTTTAGGTAGGTAGGTATAGAGGCCTGTAGGTAGGTATAGGGGCCTTTAGGTAGGTAGGTAGGTAAGTATAGGGGCCTTTAGGTAGGTAGGTAGGTATAGGGGCCTTTAGGTAGGTAGGTATAGGGGCCTTTAGGTAGGTAGGTACGTATAGGGGGCCTTTAGGTAGGTAGGTATAGAGGCCTTTAGGTAGGTATAGGGGCCTTTAGGTAGGTAGGTACATATAGGGGGCCTTTAGGTAGGTATAGGGGCCTGTAGGTAGGTAGGTATAGTGGTAGGTAGGTAGTATAGGGGGCCTTTAGGTAGGTATAGGGGCCTGTAGGTAGGTAGGTATAGTGCCCGGTAGGTAGGTAGGTACGTATAGGGGGCCTTTAGGTAGGTATAGTGGCAGGTAGGTAGGTAAAGTGGTAGGTAGGTAGGTAGGTAGGTAGGTAGGTAGGTAGGTAGGTAGGTGTCGCTCCCTCCCCCCCCCCGTGCCTCCTCCGCTCACCCCCATGGCCTCCTCCGTCCCCCGTGCCTCCTCGCTCACCCCTGCATAAGTGTCAAGTCAACTCACATGTCCAGTGGAGCGCAGACAGAGCGGCAGACCTCGTCCTTACTTCTCGGTTCCCTCTAGTGGCCGGACCGGCTTTTACTGATGACGTCATTGTAAAAGCCGTCACTAGAGGGAACCAGGAAGTCAGCGAGAGGTCTGCCGCTCTGTCTGCGCTCCACTGGACGGGTGAGTTGATACAAAGTATGCGGGCGGCCGGGCGGAGGAGGCGCGGGGCGGTCGGAGGAGGCGCGGGTCGGAGGAGGACGAGTGCGAGCGGCGGATGCGCGGCGATGCAGCGTCGGGATTCGGCGGATTCGTAAAGTGGAAAATGGCGTCGGGATTCGAATCTACGAATATCGAATATTTCCCAATATTCGAGGGATTCGTGGATTCGCCGGATTCGTCGTCCCATCTCTAAAAAAAATCAAACAATTGTCATTTACAGAGATATTTCTCCCACCCAGCATGGGTATGTGTAAAAATACACCCCAAAACACTTTATACTACTTCTCCTGAGTACGGCGGTACCACATGTGTGGCACTTTTTTACACCCTAAGTGCGCTAAGGGGCCCAAAGTCCAATGAGTACCTTTAGGATTTCACAGGTCATTTTGCGACATTTGGTTTCAAGACTACTCCTCACGGTTTAGGGCCCCTAAAATGCCAGGGCAGTATAGGAACCCCACAAATGACCCCATTCTAGAAAGAAGACACCCAAAGTTATTCCGTTAGGAGTATGGTGAGTTCATAGAAGATTTTATTTTTTGTCACAAATTAGCGGAAAATGACACTTTGTGAAAAAAAACAATTAAAATCAATTTTACGCTAACTTGTGACAAAAAATAAAATCTTCTGTGAACTCACCATACTCCTAACGGAATACCTTGGGGTGTCTTCTTTCTAAAATGGGGTCATTAGTGGGGTTCTTATACTGCCCTGGCATTTTAGGGGCCCTAAACCGTGAGGAGTAGTCTAGAAAACTAATGCCTCAAAATGACCTGTGAATAGGACGTTGGGCCCCTTAGCGCACCTAGGCTGCAAAAAAGTGTCACATGTGGTATCGCCGTACTCAGGAGAAGTAGTATAATGTGTTTTGGGGTGTATTTTTACACATACCCATGCTGGGTGGGAGAAATCTCTCTGTAAATGGACAATTGTGTGTAAAAAAAATCAAACAATTGTCGTTTACAGAGATATTTCTCCCACCCAGCATGGGTATGTGTAAAAATACACCCCAAAACACATTATACTACTTCTCCTGAGTACAGCAGTACCACATGTGTTGCACTTTTTTACACCCTAAGTGCGCTAAGGGGCCCAAAGTCCAATGAGTACCTTTAGGATTTCACAGGTCATTTTGCGACATTTGGTTTCAAGACTACTCCTCACGGTTTAGGGCCCCTAAAATGCCAGGGCAGTATAGGAACCCCACAAATGACCCCATTCTAGAAAGAAGACACCCAAAGGTATTCCGTTAGGAGTATGGTGAGTTCATAGAAGATTTAATTTTTTGTCACAAGTTAGTGGAAAATGACACTTTGTGAAAAAAAACAATTAAAATCAAATTCTGCTAACTTGTGACAAAAAATAAAATCTTCTATGAACTCACCATACTCCTAACGGAATACCTTGGGGTGTCTTCTTTCTAAAATGGGGTAATTAGTGGGGTTCCTATATTGCCCTGGCATTTTAGGGGCCCTAAACTGTGAGGAGTAGTCTTGAAACAAAAATGACCTGTGAAATCCTAAAGATACTCATTGGACTTTGGGCCCCTTAGCGCAGTTAGGGTGCAAAAAAGTGCCACCCATGTGGTATCGCCGTACTCAGGAGAAGTAGTATAATGTGTTTTGGGGTGTATTTTTACACATACCCATGCTGAGTGGGAGAAATATCTCTGTAAATGGACAATTGTGTGTAAAAAAAATCAAACAATTGTCATTTACAGAGATATTTCTCCCACCCAGCATGGGTATGTGTAAAAATACACCCCAAAACACATTATACCACTTCTCCTGAGTACGGCAATACCACATGTGTGGCACTTTTTTGCACCCTAAGTGCGTTAAGGGGTCCAACGTCCAATGAGCACCTTTAGGCTTTACAGGGGTGCTTACAAATTAGCACCCCCCAAAATGCGAGGACAGTAAACACACCCCACAAATGACCCCATTTTGGAAAGTAGACACTTCAAGGTATTCAGAGAGGGGCATGGTGAGTCTGTGGCAGATTTTTCTTGTCACAAACTGTCATTTTCCGCTAGCTTGTGACAAAAAATAATATATTCTATGAACTCACTATGCCTCTCAGTGAATACTTTGGGATGTCTTCTTTCCAAAATGGGGTCATTTGGGGGGTATTTATACTATCCTGGAATTCTAGCCCCTCATGAAACATGACAGGTGTTCAGAAAAGTCAGAGATGCTACAAAATGGGAAAATTCACTTTTTGCACCATAGTTTGTAAACGCTATAACTTTTACCCAAACCAATAAATATAGGCTGAATGTTTTTTTTTTTAATCAAAAACATGTTTGTCCACATTTTTCGTGCTGCATGTATACAGAAATTTTACTTTATTTGAAAAATGTCAGCACCGAAAGTTAAAAGAAATAATTTTTTTGACAAAATGCATATCTTTTTTGAGGAATATAATAAAAAGTAAAAATCGCAGCAGCAATCAAATAGCACCAAAAGAAAGCTTTATTAGTGACAAGAAAAGGAGCCAAAATTCATTAAGGTGGTAGGTTGTATGAGCGAGCAATAAACCGTGAAAGCTGCAGTGGTCTGAATGGAAAAAAAGGGTCTGGTCCTTAAGGGGGGTAAAGCCTACGGTCCTCAAGTGGTTAAGCATATTAGGTGATGTGCATCTCTGTAATGAGAAGGGGTGTGGTCTAATGACATCAACACCCTATATCAGGTGTGCATAATTATTAGGCAACTTCCTTTCCTTTGGAAAAATAGGTCAAAAGAAGGACTTGACATTCTCAGAAAAGTCAAAAATAGTGAGATATCTTGCAGAGGGATGCAGCACTCTTAAAATTGCAAACATTCTGAAGCGTGATCATCGAACAATCAAGCATTTCATTCAAAATAGTCAACAGGGTCGCAAGAAGCGTGTGGAAAAACCAAGGCGCAAAATAACTGCCCATGAACTGAGAAAAGTCAAGCGTGCAGCTGCCAAGATGCCACTTGCCACCAGTTTGGCCATATTTCAGAGCTGCAACATCACTGGAGTGCCCAAAAGCACAAGGTGTGCAATACTCAGAGACATGGCCAAGGTAAGAAAGGCTGAAAGACGACCACCACTGAACAAGACACACAAGCTGAAACGTCAAGACCGGGCCAAGAAATATCTCAAGACTGATTTTTCTAAGGTTTTATGGACTGATGAAATGAGAGTGAGTCTTGATGGGCCAGATGGATGGGCCCGTGGCTGGATTGGTAAAGGGCAGATAGCTCCAGTCCGACTCAGACGCCAGCAAGGTGGAGGTGGAGTACTGGTTTGGGCTGGTATCATCAAAGATGAGCTTGTGGGGCCTTTTCGGGTTGAGGATGGAGTCAAGCTCAACTCCCAGTCCTACTGCCAGTTTCTGGAAGACACCTTCTTCAAGCAGTGGTACAGGAAAAAGTCTGTATCCTTCAAGAAAAACATGATTTTCATGCAGGACAATGCTACATCACACGCGTCCAAGTACTCCACATTGTGGCTGGCAAGAAAGGGTATAACAGAAGAAAAACTAATGACATGGCCTCCTTGTTCACCAGATCTGAACCCCATTGAGAACCTGTGGTCCATCATAAAATGTGAGATTTACAAGGAGGGAAAACAGTACACCTCTCTGAACAGTGTCTGGGAGGCTGTGGTTGCTGCTGCATGCAATGTTGATGGTGAACAGATCAAAACACTGACAGAATCCATGGATGGCAGGCTTTTGAGTGTCCTTGCAAAGAAAGGTCGTTATATTGGTCACTGATTTGTTTTTGTTTTGTTTTTGAATGTCAGAAATGTATATTTGTGAATGTTGAGATGTTATAGTGGTTTCACTGGTAAAAATAAGTAATTGAAATGGGTATATATTTGTTTTTTGTTAAGTTGCCTAATAATTATGCACAGTAATAGTCACCTGCACACACAGATATCCCCCTAAAATAGCTAAAAAAAACAAACTGAAAACCACTTTCAAAAATATTCAGCTTTGATATTAATGAGTTTTTTGGGTTCATTGAGAACATGGTTGTTGTTCAATAATAAAATTATTCCTCAAAAATACAACTTGCCTAATAATTCTGCACTCCTTGTATTTAAATAATAATTAAAAAAAAAGAGTTTCATTTTTTGTTGTCACTTAACACCGGCAGTCACCACCACCACCAACCCAGACTTTATTAAAGTTTACATCGTTTCCCGCCCTTTTCTACACTTTTTTTTACCGTATTTTTATATTATTGCACAATGACTGGCAGAGGTAGAGGGTGAGGCACCACCAGGAGAGGCAGCGCCATTGCAGCAGCCACTGCCAGCAGCATCAGGTCTGTGACTGGTCCGCCGCCTGCCACTCACTGCAGAGTTGTGGAGGAGGGAGCAGAGGCGCAACAGCAGCGCGTTGCGCCCATCTTTGAGACGGGTCGTCACCCCCGGCTCATTGTGGAGAGTGAGGTGCAGGCTGTGGTGGGAATGATGGCGGAGCAGCAAGCCACCGTTTCGAGCCAGGCCTCCAGCACCAGCGAGACCAGTGCCAACACCACCAGCACTCCGGTCCACAGCAGGCCTCCACCACCGCTTGAGGTTATGGTCACGGTGACCCCATCGACTAGCCTGCCTTCACTGAGCTCGCTCTTGACCCCAGGGACTGCACGCGTTTACAGGGATGTTTTGGAGCAGTTTGAGGTGGACATAATGGGGCCATGCAAGGAGGAGGAGGAGTTTGAGGTGGAGGAGTTTGTTGTTGGCGCTGGTGATGAAGAGGGGCGTGATGCAAGGGATGTTGGGGTAGAGGAGTTGGTTGAGGCGGGCTCACAGGAGATGTTTGGGGATGATGATGATGATGTGCTGGATCCTTACTATGTGCTACCAGTACCACCAGCACAGTTGGTTGAAGGCAGCTCGTCATCGGAGGAGGAGGCATCTCTGGTGCAGAGGCGCGGCAGCAGCAAGGCGGCCAGCACAGGGCGTGGAAGGCAGGAGCCACATCCTGCTACTTTAGCCGCTACTACCACCCGCAGCAAACCTCCGACCAAACCAAACCAAAAAAAGGCACAATCCTCCAAGGGCACCAAAAAACCCCAGCCCTCCAGCTCAAAGAGCAAGTTGAAGTCCCCAGTCTGGCGGTACTTAACTAGTGTTGGGCGAACAGTGTTCGCCACTGTTCGGGTTCTGCAGAACATCACCCTGTTCGGGTGATGTTCGAGTTCGGCCGAACACCTGACGGTGCTCGGCCAAACCGTTCGGCCACATGGCCGAACTAAGAGCGCATGGCCGAACGTTCCCCGAACGTTCGGCTAGCGCTGTGATTGGCCGAACGGGTCACGTGGTTCGGGCCCGAACGCGCTCTGATTGGCCGAACGTTCACGTGGTTCGGGTAAATAAATACCCGAACCACGTCATATCTCCGCCATTTGTCTGTGGGTTTAGCTTTGGGTAGGCAGGCAGGGTAGTTCGCTCTCCAGCCACGCTAGCCAGGGTCCCCCCCAGTCATTGTGTGTCGCTGCTGGGAACAGTAGTACACCGCTCGCTCAGCCACACTATATATAGCATTGTTTACTGCCACTGTGTACCTCGCTCAGCCACGCTATATATATAGCATTGTGTTTTCTGACACTCTGTGTACACGGCTTAGCCTGACTAATATAGCATTGTGTGTACTGCCACTGTGCACCTCGCTCAGCCACGCTATATATAGCATTGTGTGTACTGCCACTGTGCACCTCGCTCAGCCACGCTATATATAGCATTGTGTGTACTGCCACTGTGCACCTCGCTCAGCCACGCTATATATATAGCATTGTGTTTTCTGACACTCTGTGTACACGGCTTAGCCTAACTAATATAGCATTGTGTGTACTGCCACTGTGCACCTCGCTCAGCCACGCTATATATAGCATTGTGTGTACTGCCACTGTGCACCTCGCTCAGCCACGCTATATATAGCATTGTGTGTACTGCCACTGTGCACCTCGCTCAGCCACGCTATATATAGCATTGTGTGTACTGCCACTGTGCACCTCGCTCAGCCACGCTATATATATAGCATTGTGTTTTCTGACACTCTGTGTACACGGCTTAGCCTGACTAATATAGCATTGTGTGTACTGCCACTGTGCACCTCGCTCAGCCACGCTATATATAGCATTGTGTGTACTGCCACTGTGCACCTCGCTCAGCCACGCTATATATAGCATTGTGTGTACTGCCACTGTGCACCTCGCTCAGCCACGCTATATATAGCATTGTGTTTTCTGACACTCTGTGTACACGGCTTAGCCTGACTAATATAGCATTGTGTGTACTGCCACTGTGCACCTCGCTCAGCCACGCTATATATAGCATTGTGTTTTCTGACACTCTGTGTACACGGCTTAGCCTGACTAATATAGCATCGTGTGTACTGCCACTGTGCACCTCGCTCAGCCACGCTATATATAGCATTGTGTTTTCTGACACTCTGTGTACACGGCTTAGCCTGACTAATATAGCATTGTGTGTACTGCCACTGTGCACCTCGCTCAGCCACGCTATATATAGCATTGTGTTTTCTGACACTCTGTGTACACGGCTTAGCCTGGCTCTATAGCATTGTGTGTACTGCCACTGTGCACCTCGCTCAGCCACGCTATATATAGCATTGTGTTTACTGCCACTCTGTGTACACCGCTCAGCCAGACTATATACCGTTGTTTACTGACACTCTGTGTACACCGCTCAGCCAGACTATATACCATTGTTTACTGACACTCTGTGTACACGGCTCAGCCTGACTATAAAGCATTGTGTGTACTGCCACTGTGCACCTCGCTCAGTCACGCTATATATAGCATTGTGTTTTCTGACACTCTGTGTACACGGCTTAGCCTGACTATATAGCATTGTGTGTACTGCCACTGTGCACCTCGCTCAGCCACGCTATATATAGCATTGTGTTTACTGCCACTCTGTGTACACCGCTCAGCCAGACTATATACCGTTGTTTACTGACACTCTGTGTACACCGCTCAGCCAGACTATATACCATTGTTTACTGACACTCTGTGTACACGGCTCAGCCTGACTATAAAGCATTGTGTGTACTGCCACTGTGCACCTCGCTCAGCCACGCTATACATAGCATTGTGTTTTCTGACACTCTGTGTACACGGCTTAGCCTGACTAATATAGCATTGTGTGTACTGCCACTGTGCACCTCGCTCAGCCACGCTATATATAGCATTGTGTTTTCTGACACTCTGTGTACACGGCTTAGCCAGACTATATAGCATTGTGTGTACTGCCACTCTGTGTACACCGCTCAGCCAGACTATATAGCATTGTGTTTACTTCCACTCTGTGTCTGCTGGGCCTGGGAACAGTAGTACACCGCTCACCCGCCACTGTATAGCATTGTGCTCTGTGTCGCTGCTGGGAATAGTGGTACTGTATAGCATTTCTGTACTGCCACTGTACTGCTGCCAGTCAGCGTGTACTGTAAGGATAAGTGAAATGAGGAAGAAATCCGGTGAAAGAGGAAGGGGCAAGGGAAGAGGTGTTTCCCCTGACGGTTCACGTACAGGCCACAGGGGAGCACCCAAGAAAACCCACTCAATACCGCCCATGTTGTCCAGGACAACAACCCTCACAAATCCAAAAGAACAGGACCAGATAATTACTTGGATGACCTCTCAAGCGTCCAGCAGTGGGTTAAGCAGCACCAGCACATCACGCACGAGGTCCGAGTCCTCAGCCAGTTACAAGGAGCCAGTGGGCACAAAGCTGACACAACCGGCAGCGACACCACGCACACAACTGCCAGATAACCAGTCCTATGAATTACCTCAGGACACAATGGGGTATTCGCAGGAGCTATTCCCAGCCCAACAAACTTCCACCTATGAAAGGTCAATGGAGGAACAGCCAGAAATGTTGTGCCCGGATTCACAACCATTAACTGTGGGAAATGCACCGCGCACTGAAATACAAGGCGAGTCCGAGGAGGACTCGGAAACCCAAATCCCAGAGCAAGTTGGGCAGGAGGGGTTGCAATTGCAGGAGGTCGGCCGACAAGATCTGGAAGACGACGTTGGAGTGAGCTGCGCAGAGGTTGTTCTGGGGAGCTCTACTCCACGGCGGCGGCCCCCCACAATGACATATGACGAGTTTGAGGAGATGGAAGAGGAGGGTATGGACAATGTGGACAGAGACCCAGATTTTATTTGTGAACGAGAACATCGCCGTCGTAGCAGCAGCACAGATGAGTCTGTTGAAGAACCCACTGCTGCACGAGTTCGCCTTGTGCCACAAGGTAGGCGGCGCGCAATTTCAGGCACCACAAGCGTGGAAGTTAGAGTGAGAGGCAAAAGAGGAGGAAACAGAAATCGCCAGCAAGGAGGCAGGTGCTCCAAAGTCTGGGCTTTCTTTGAAGACTGCACTGAGGATGTTACCATGGCGATTTGCAAGGTGTGCAAGACTCGCCTGAGCAGGGGGAAAAGTATTAACAACCTCTCCACCACCAGCATGAGCCGCCACATGCTATCCAAACATCCCACTCTGTGGGCAAACGCGGCAGGACAGGGTACCAGCAACACTGCCTCCCTTGGGTTCACCAGACTCACCACCAGACCCGCCTCAGCAGCAGCAGTAGCCCAGCCATTGCGTGGTTCACAACATTCACAAACATCAGACGACGCTGACACTGTCACTTTCCGGAGTAGTGCTCTTGAGGTCTCCCAGTGTTCATCAAACACAACAACCAACAGCCCTTCCGTGTGCAGCGCTACGGTTCAGTTGTCTGTGTCGGAGATGTTTGAGCGCAAGAGGAAATTGCCAGCAAATGACCCCCGGGCCGTGGCAGTAACAGCCAGCATAGCCAAGCTTCTGGCCTGCGAAATGCTGCCATATCGAGTGGTGGAGACAAACAGCTTCAAGGGCATGATGTCAGTGGCCATCCCACGTTACGTGGTTCCCAGCCGCTACCACTTTGCGCGCTCTGCAGTGCCTGAGTTGCATGAGCACGTGGTCAGCAAAATAACCCGAAGCTTGAAGAATGCCGTTGCCTGCAAGGTTCACCTCACCACTGACACTTGGACGAGTGCGTTCGGCCAGGGTCGATACATCTCCCTTACCGCGCACTGGGTGAACCTTGTGGAGCCTGGCAGCGATTCCTCACCTGCTACGGCGCGGGTGTTGCCCACGCCGCAAACAGCTGCACCGCCATCCCTCCCACTGGATAACAACAGCAGCACCTACCTCTCTGACTCCTTCTCCTCCAACGCATCTCAAAGCTGTACCTCATCCGGAAACGCTAACCCAGCAGCAGTAGGATCGTGGAAGCAGTGCAGCACAGCTGTTGGCATGCGTCAGCAAGCGTTGCTGAAGCTGATCTGCCTTGGGGATAAGCAGTACACAGGGGAGGAAATTTGGAAGGGAATAAAGGAACAGACGGATTTGTGGCTGGCACCGCTGGACTTGAAACCGGGCATGGTTGTGTGTGATAATGGGAGTAATCTCATTCGCGCTTTAAGGTTGGCTAAGCTGACACACATCCCTTGCCTGGCGCACGTGATGAACCTAGTAGTTCAGCGGTTCCTGAGGACATACCCAGGCGTGGCCGATCTTCTGTTGAAGGTGCGTCGAGTGGCCAAACATTGTAGAAATTCCAGTACTGCTTCGGGGGCACTCGCCAAGATGCAGGAGCGCTTCAATCTCCCCCACCATCGCTTGCTGTGTGATGTCCCTACGCGCTGGAATTCTACGCTGCACATGCTAGCACGCTTTTGCGAGCAGAAGAGTGCAGTGGTCTAGTACATGACGGCGCAGTACCGAGGCGCATCCGGACAGCTGCCAAGCTTCTGTGGATCCGATTGGGCCAACATGTTGGACCTCTGCCAAGTCCTCCAAAATTTTGAGCAATCCACGTTGCTTGTGAGCAGTGACAACTCTTCAGTCAGCATTACCATACCACTGCTGTGTTTACTGAAGAGGTCAATGTTGAAAATCAAGGAAACAGCTGTCATGATGCAACTGGGGGAATCTGAAGGAGAAAACGATCAGCGTGATGGTACCAACATCAGGCCATCCGCCTCAGGGAACGCTGGCCCCAGCAGCTATGACGAAGAAGAGGAGGAGGAACAGCTGGAGTTGGAGCAGGAATTTCATGCCACCACTGACGAGGGCCAGAGCGGTGCACGTTGGACTTCCACAATTCAACGCGAATGGTCAGCAGAAGCAGACCAGGAGGAAGGTGACGACTATGATGCATCACAACAACTATCACAACGCTCACAAGAGGATGATGAGGATTCTGGTAGGACTCTGGCACACATGGCTCAATTCATGCTAGACTGCATTAAACGTGACCCACGCATTGTGCGCATTCTGGACAACACCAATTACTGGGTTTATACCCTTCTGGATCCACGGTACAAACACAATGTTCCAAAACTGCTTGAAGAAAGAGTCAGACAGGTCAAAATGGAAGAATACCAGCAGGCCCTTGTGGAGACTTTAGAGAGGAGATTGACATCCTCCCCCTCCTCTAGCCAGTTGTACGCAGACAGACTGACTTCCGCAAACCCAGGACGACCAGGAGGGCAGCAAACAACGCAAGCCGCAGCTAGTACCCAAAAGGGAACGGTATCGGCAGTGTCCTTGGAGTGGGAAAATTTTCTGACACCCATGCAGCAGCAGCCCACTGAACAGCAAGCGTGCAGATCCACCTCCAACACCGATCGCCTGGAGAAGATGGTCAAGGACTACATGTCAGATGACGTAGCTGTGTCGAACAATCCATCTGCACCCTTCAACTATTGGGTATCGAAGCTAGACACCTGGCACGAACTGGCAATGTACGCAATAGAGGTGCTGGCTTGCCCGGCAGCCAGCGTTATGTCAGAACGCTGTTTCAGTGCTGCCGGAGGCATCGTCACAGATCGGCGTATCCGCCTCTCTACAGAAAATGCAGACCGTCTGACTCAAATTAAAATGAATCAATCCTGGATTGGAAATGACTACGCAACACTCCAGGACCCCAACCAAGTAACATGACCAATGAACATCTGGGATGGTGTAGCGTTTCCGGTCCCTGTTTATTGAACCTCTCATCTGTATTACATTTATGACTGCATGGCGGCAAAAAGCATTGCTGCTATATCCGCATGCTTTTTGTCCTCATGCAAGGCCTGGGTTGTTGTGTCTCAAAAACCGTGGCCTTCTCCTCCTGCGCCTGCTCCTGTTCCATCACGTCTGCTGCTGCTGGGTTAGCGTTGCCGCGTGGTCCCTGTTTATTGAACCACTTATCTTTATTACATTTATGACTGCATGGCGGTACAAAGCATGCTATCCGCATGCTTCTTGCCCTCATGCAAGGCCTGGGTTGTTGTGTCTCACAAAGCGTGGCCTTCTCCTCCTGCGCCTCCTCCTGTTCCATCACGTCTGCTGCTGCTGGGTTAGCGTTGCCGCGTGGTCCCTGTTTATTGAACCACTTATCTTTATTACATTTATGACTGCATGGCGGTACAAAGCATGCTATCCGCACGCTTCTTGCCCTCATGCAAGGCCTGGGTTGTTGTGTCTCACAAAGCGTGGCCTTCTCCTCCTGCGCCTCCTCCTGTTCCATCACGTGTGCTGCTGCTGGGTTAGCGTTGCCGCGTGGTCCCTGTTTATTGAACCACTTATCTTTATTACATTTATGACTGCATGGCGGTAAAAAGCATGCTATCCGCACGCTTTTTGTCCTCATGCAAGGCCTGGGTTGTTGTGTCTCACAAAGCGTGGCCTTCTCCTCCTGCGCCTCCTCCTGTTCCATCACGTGTGCTGCTGCTGCTGCTGCTGGGTTAGCGTTGCTGGTCCCTGTTTATGGAACCTCTTATCTTTATTACATTTATGACTGCATGGCGGTACAAAGCATGCTATCCGCATGCTTCTTGCCCTCATGCAAGGCCTGGGTTGTTGTGTCTCACAAAGCGTGGCCTTCTCCTCCTGCGCCTCCTCCTGTTCCATCACGTCTGCTGCTGCTGGGTTAGCGTTGCCGCGTGGTCCCTGTTTATTGAACCACTTATCTTTATTACATTTATGACTGCATGGCGGTACAAAGCATGCTATCCGCACGCTTCTTGCCCTCATGCAAGGCCTGGGTTGTTGTGTCTCACAAAGCATGGCCTTCTCCTCCTGCGCCTCCTCCTGTTCCATCACGTCTGCTGCTGCTGGGTTAGCGTTGCCGCGTGGTCCCTGTTTATTGAACCACTTATCTTTATTACATTTATGACTGCATGGCGGTAAAAAGCATGCTATCCGCACGCTTTTTGTCCTCATGCAAGGCCTGGGTTGTTGTGTCTCACAAAGCGTGGCCTTCTCCTCCTGCGCCTCCTCCTGTTCCATCACGTGTGCTGCTGCTGCTGCTGCTGGGTTAGCGTTGCTGGTCCCTGTTTATGGAACCTCTTATCTTTATTACATTTATGACTGCATGGCGGTACAAAGCATGCTATCCGCACGCTTCTTGCCCTCATGCAAGGCCGGGGTTGTTGTGTCTCACAAAGCGTGGCCTTCTCCTCCTGCGCCTCCTCCTGTTCCATCACGTCTGCTGCTGCTGGGTTAGCGTTGCCGCGTGGTCCCTGTTTATTGAACCACTTATCTTTATTACATTTATGACTGCATGGCGGTAAAAAGCATGCTATCCGCACGCTTTTTGTCCTCATGCAAGGCCTGGGTTGTTGTGTCTCACAAAGCGTGGCCTTCTCCTCCTGCGCCTCCTCCTGTTCCATCACGTGTGCTGCTGCTGCTGCTGGGTTAGCGTTGCTGGTCCCTGTTTATGGAACCTCTTATCTTTATTACATTTATGACTGCATGGCGGTACAAAGCATGCTATCCGCACGCTTCTTGCCCTCATGCAAGGCCGGGGTTGTTGTGTCTCACAAAGCGTGGCCTTCTCCTCCTGCGCCTCCTTCTGTTCCATCACGTGTGCTGCTGCTGGGTTAGCGTTACCGGTCCCTTTTCCTGGAACCTCTTATATGTATTACATTTATGACTGCATGCCGACAAAAAAACATGTTACCTGTGCAAAGAAAACAGACATTTCCCGCATTTAAAAGACAGTTTTCCCTTTGAAACTTTAAAATCGATTTTCTCAAAAACTATAAGCTCTTTTTGCTAATTTTTTTTTCCTCTTGTACCCACTCCCAAGGTGCACATACCCTGTAAATTTGGGGTATGTAGCATGTAAGGAGGCTTTACAAACCACAAAAGTTCGGGTCCCCATTGACTTCCATTATGTTCGGAGTTCGGGTCGAACACCCGAACATCGCGGCCATGTTCGGCCTGTTCGGCCCGAACCCGAACATCTAGATGTTCGCCCAACACTATACTTAACCAAGTGCACAGTGGACGCGACCCGTGCAATTTGCAACAGTTGCAGTGTCAGTCTCAGCAGAGGTCGCAATGTCCACAAATTGAGTACCTCGTGCCTGCAGACCCACTTACAGAGCAGACATTTTGAGGACTTTAGTGAGTTGGAGAAGCTGATGCAAAGTGGCGCAGGCAGTGGTCAGAGCCAGACAGCCACTGCACAGATTTTAGCAGCATCCCACCCTCCTGCCCATCCACTAGCAGGGCCTGGGAGAGGAGGCGCTGAACCAGCTGGAACAGCAGCCGCCTGCGCAGTCCACTGCTCGGCCAGTATTTGAGTCCCTGGAGGAGGATGAGGAGGAGGAGTTGGAGGTGCTGGACGTTGCTGCTGAGGGGGAACAGAGGAGCGCAGCAGCAGTGGTGCGAGGGTGGAGAGAGGAGGAAGAGGCTCAGGGGCTAGAGGAGGAGGAGGAGGAGGACGCTGACCCTGATGTCTCTGTTGGACGGACCACCCTGTTTCCCATGGCAGCGCACATGCTGCGCTGCCTGCGCACAGACCCCAGGGTCAAGCAGATGCAAGAGAGGGAGGACGCCTGCATCAGCATGATCCTGGACCCACCGGATTTAGTTAGATTACAGCCACAGGGATGCAGCGTTTTAGTTAGGGCAAACATGTTAAACACATTTTTGAAATAAAAAGATGATTTTTATGATACTTCAGAGTCTATTTAAGGCCGTGAAATGTGTGTTAGGCTAATTATGCCAGGATTATGATTTTTCTTTTTTCCTCTGAATATATTACTCAGTTGAGGGGTGGCCAGTTCTAAAATCTATTGTATAACAGGGGTATGCCAGACCATGTTTTCAAGTGGTAGCATGCACAGTATATTGTGAACAGCAAAGGAGATAATATTGAGCCCTGGTGCACACCATATTTTAGTGGTACAGCGTTGCGCAGGAAAGGATACCCTCTGTTTTCTGCCAGCCAAGAAAGAGTTGAGCCACTGGAGAACTAAACCATTTATGCCACAACACTCTTCCAGCCTGTTAAAGGGACTCTGACCTCTAAAAAGAAACGAAATTGGTACTCACCTGGGGCTTTCTGCAGCCCACCGTAGGTCGGGAGGTCCCCTGGCATGGTCCTGGCTCCTCTCCCGGTCCCTCCACCGCATACCTCACCGGGGACACCCGCACTGGGTGTCGGGCTCCCACTTCACCGGCCGCCGTGATGACGCACAGCAGCCGGCTTAATGACGAAGAGCGTCCCCATTCACGAAGTGGGAGCCTGACACCCGGCCCGGGTGTCGGCGGTACGGTATGCGGCGGAGGGACTGGGAGAGGAGCCAGGACCATGCCGGGGGACCTCCCGATCTACGATGGGTTGCAGAAAGCCACAGGTGAGTAATTCTTTTTGTTTCTTTTTAGAGCTCGGAGTCCCTTTAAGCAACACTTCACAATCAGCTGTGTCAAAAACTGCTGAGAGGTCTCAAGATGGTTTTTTGAGTAGCAGTCTGATGACTGTTTTGTTTCAGAAAGGTGGGAAACCTCCCTGCTTTTAAATAACAGTTGAATATTTTGTGAAACTTTGGTCTAAGCAGGTATGGACATTTCAACATGAACTTTGTTAGGCCAGGGTGCAGGTCGCTGGTAGTCTGGCAAAGATTTAGGAGAATATCTTAGATATCGTCTTCAGTGATAATAACCTCAAAATCATTTCATGGTGGTAATCTCATTTTGCATCCATTCTATGGCTCTGTGCATAGGTTATTGATGCTGCTGTAGCTTGAATGGCAGATCGTATGCAGGAGACATGGGCCTCAATTCACTAAGCTTATCTCCTGTCTTTAATAACATTTCTAGAGTTATCACCATGGTGATGAGGCATGTCCTATTCAGGAAACATTTTACCTCAGGCAAACCTAAAGTTAACTCTTCTGTCTTTAAGTTAACTCTTCAATCCTTAAAATAACTCCAGAGTTAAAGACTGTTTATTAACTGCGTGTGAAAATAACTACAGAGGAGGTAAATTAACTACAAAGGAGGTAAATTAACTAGAGGAGATAACTTAAGGAATGAAGAGATAAGATAACTCTCTCACTGGGTGGAGGTAAGTTTTCTCTTGCCTTAGTATCTCCAGCATGATATTAGTGAGTTAAGGCCACTGTCTGTGAAGAAGTGAGCAAATTTCTCACATATGTCTTGTGAAGATATGATGCTGGGTTTCCAACAAGAGGGGTTGCAAAGATTGTCAACTGTGTGAAAAAGCTGATCCGGTTAATTGACTGCATTTTCAATCTCCTGAGATAAGAATAAAGATGTTTTCTTGTTGATCATGACTTGATATTTTTTCAGGTGAACAATTAGGGAATGTTTGTCATCTGAGGACTGATGTTTTTTGCCACTGTCATTCTAGTTGAGATAAGCGCATTACAAAATAGCACTGTTGCTGAGGTCGGAGAGCTCAGAGAAGCTCTTTAGCATAGATAACAACTGAAGTTTCCTAACTCTTCCTGTATTGGAAACAATATGAGACTCATATAGGTGCTACTAATGTTTTATTTCTTAGCTGTACTACAAATATAAATCATTATCTCATACATGTATTTTTACTTCAGATTCCCTTTAAGAATACAGTGATACTTTAAATATTTGTTAATGATTGTGTATTTTTGAATGTATTAAAATAATATGTAATTCCTTTATTACTAAATAAGTATGATTAGCATTCATGCAAAGACTGATACCAACATTTTTATTTGTAGTAATAGAGGTAGTGAAAGCAATTTCTTATATTTTAAAAAGGTTAATAAATAAATGACAATGCCAGAATCCTTCTAGTTAATTTTAATGATGATACAAGAAAAATCTTAGGAGAATAAACCCCCTTCGGGATAATCCATGAAATAGGTTTATAAAAGCATCTCAAGGTCAGGGCAGCTCAGTACTCCCACCAGGTGTACAGCATCAATGTGCTTAAGACCTTAAATACAATTTTTATATATTTTTGCAACATAATTTCTAAATTAAAAAAAAAAATATCTCATGACAATACATTTTAAATATTGAAAATGTAAGTTAATTTACGATGGAAAATTCAACTAAACTTGGGACATATTTTGTTTTTCTTGGACTCTTAGAAATGGAAAGATACCGATATGTATGTTTTGTTTTAGCTTTTGGCCTCTATGTGATCACTATGCTATTATGTTGTCTAATAGTTTATGTCATATGGGTCGAGGAGAGCCTTCATGAGCCAATGTACATATTTATATGCAACTTAATTCTTAATGGAATTTTTGGAAATACAGTTATTTTCCCTCGATATATAATTAGCTTGCTGACTGCATCCTCAACCATCTCCTTCTCTGAATGTCTAACTCAAACATTCTGCACTCAGACTTTTTCAGCTGTAGAAATATTCACCTTTACTGCCATGGCGTTTGACCGGTATTTGGCTGTAGGCCACCCATTGAGATACCCCACCTTAATGACAAATACGAAAGCTGCAAACTATATCACAGGCATTTGGATTTTAGTCTTTGCGCTTGTAATAGTTCCAGTGATCATGACAGCAAACCTCCAGTTTTGTGGGTTTAATATTAATAATATTTTTTGTGAAAATATGTCCCTTGTCAGACTGGCTTGTGGGGACTCTGCCATGGTCAATAATCTCTTTGGACTTGTTCAAACACTATTAGTTGTTTTTGGCACCTTTCTGATAAGTGTATATTGCTACATAAAAACATTGTTAATTTGCCTCAGAATGTCCCGAGCAGCTTGCCTGAAAGCCATCCATACGTTGGCGAGCCACATGATCACATTTTCAGCCTTCATGACAGCTGCTTTATTTGTCTTTCTAAGATACCGTTTGAATGGACTAAACCTTCCAGTTACAATCCACGTGTTACTTTCTATCATGGGCCTTCTCACATCAGTTATTGTGAACCCCATAGTGTATGGTGTCAGGACAGAATCTCTAAAAGTAAAAATAATTTATAACATGCGTAAGCTAAACTTCTGTAAAGGTGATTCTGAGACAAAGTAGTCACCTGAAATATAATCACATCTTCATAAACTTTTGAGTAACCTCATTGGTGTCCAGCACACTACTGTAGATATCTATGAGTTCTTTTTCATGGATGAGGATCCATCCTAAAAAAATGACGTCTTAAAAATTTAAGAGGTTGTTAAAATTGGCTGCTTTCAGAGACTACATGAGCATTAGAATATTTTAAAAAAAGGGGCCTGATTTATCAGGTGTTCAACATAACAGGATAACGTAATTAGGGATAGTCAATGAGTTGCACATAATTTCGAGTTGGTGCAGCACTATGGAAATTCTGGATGCAAATCTATTCAGCTTGGAAATGAACCAATCAAAACCTGCTGAGGAAAAAATGTGATTGGTCCATTTTCAAGCTGCATATATTTTCATACAAAATTTGCATAATGCTGTATAAACTCAAAATTATTTGCATCTCGTTAACCATTTATAAAGTAAGTAATACAGTAGAGTGGAGATAATTTTATAAAAAAACTGTCTATTATTATCATATCCCTAAAATCATATCCCACCTTGACCACTGCAATATCTTACTCTATGGCCTACCAAAAACAGACTGGTATATATCTAGTCCCTACTGGTCTCTGATGTTCATATCATCCACTTCGACTTCTTGCACCTCTTTGCCAATCACTTCAATGTCCCAAGGATCAGTTCAAATTCCTAGTCTTATCTCACATGACTCTCAATAAACTATTCTATTGTTCTATCTATTTCCATAGTAATTTTGAGATACCATCCCACCTTCAACTCCTCACATGAAATCCTCTAATCCTCAACTTTGGACACATCTGTTCACTTGTGCATCCAGGACTTTTTGCAAGTTTCACCTCTCCTTTGAAAATCTCTTCCACACCTTGGGCTGAATTCACTAAAGCGTTATAACTGCTATGAAAGCGATCTGCCGTGTGCAAAGGTTTGCGTGCGTAAAGGATTACTTTGTGTGATAAGTGAAGGTTTGCGTTCGATCACGTGCGCGTTTTTCACATGAAACATGCGCAAACCTTCACTTATCACGCAACGTAACCCTTTATGCGCGCAAACATTTGTAAGGGTTAGATCAGGCATGGGCAAATTTGGCCCTCCAGATGTTAAAGAACTACAAGTCCCACAATGCATTGCAGGTGTCTGACATTTATAGTCATGACTCATAAAGGCAAATGCATTGTGGGACTTGTAGTTTTTTAACAATTGGAGGGTCTAGTTTGCCCATGTCTGGTCTAGTCTCTACTGATTCTGATGTCCCCCTTTGCCAATCACTTCAATGCCCAAAGGATCAGTTCTTTTCCTAGTCTTTTCTTACATGGCTCTCAATAAATTATTCAATCTATTTCCATAGTAGTTTTGAGATACCACCTTCAACTTTGACTCCTCACAAGAAACCCTCCTATCCTCAGCTTTTGTCACCGCCAGTGTTGCTCGGATACACCCGATCACGGATTCAAATAAATCCGGCCACGGCAGTCCCAAAATCCGGATAAGCCATGATTGTGACCCGGATTTAAAACTGACTTACGAATTCGACTCAGATTTTAGCCATGATTACTATAAGAATTTGTGATCACAGCTCGTGATCTGGATTTATCTTTAACGTTAATAGCAAAGGCCCCATACATGCTACAATCCCCAAAATTGCATGGATTATAAAGGTGATCAGTGTCTCCAACTAAAAAAAAATTCAAATAGGCCTTAAAGTTTTTAAGAAAATTGAATTATAAATGAAAAAAGTATTTGTAATTAAAAACCCCCAAAACCAGCCGATTTTAGCAGTTAATAGCCACCATGAACCCCCAGAGAGTCATCACCCCACCTCCTCCTGGGGCACTGGAGGTGGGGAAGAGTAAGGCTTGGCAGACCCTCTCCCCCGGAGCCCCCCCATACAAGGGACCATGCGGGCTGGTATAGCTCAGGGTTCAAAGCCCTAGTCCAGGGGTAGGGAACCTGAGGCTCGGGAGCCAGATGTGGCTCTTTTGATGGCTACATCTGGCTCACAGACAAATCAGTAGGGATTGATTCACTAAGCTACACTGCTCAAGCAGCGCAGCATAGTGTGGCAGCGCAAGGAAAAGTTTCAAAGTAGTGCATGCTACTGCTGTAGCATTCACTACTAACTTACTCGCACTACCCCAAATCGAATGGCAGCTTCAATTGTCCCACGCTGGACCATGTCAGGTCCGGTGAATTTGTAGGACGAGATCCCCGCACTTTGATTGGCCCAATAGGCTGTTCGGCCAAAGTGCAGGGATCTTGTCCTACAAAGTGAATCAACCCCCAAGTCAGCTAGCTAATTGTACAAGCTTTTAGTGGGTATTTCTCCTGTCTGGCTCTCTGGGAAATTGCTGATGTTGCTGAAACCCAAGAGAAGCTGAAGACGTGTCTGACACTTCCGCTGCCGGGCGGATCAGCTGTATACACATCACCATGGCAACAGGGGCGTGACCCCTCTGCTGCGCATGCGCACTGTCCCAGTTTGAAACATATTGTATGGTTTTCACAGAATTACATTTTAAAATATGTGGTGTTTATGGCTCACTTAGCTAAAAAGGTTCCTGACTCCTGCCCTAGTCGGCTGGGGCTCCGCATTCTGGCTATCCCAGCCTGCATGGGGACAAGGGGTTAAATATGCTCGGTAGGGGGGACCCCACATAATTTTTTTTTTATTTCCCACCCTCTGAACATAAAAAAAAAAGTTTAATAAAATAGGAAAAGATTATTTTTTCCCACTGTTCTTTTTAACATATCCTGCAAATTTTGTGTTTCTAGCATGTAAGGGGGCTTTGCTATTAACCGCTTCATTAACTAACTGTCATTTACACATTTAAATGTATGCTTTTTTCCTTTGAAATTTTAAAACCTTTTTTCTCAAAAACTGTAAGGTCTGTTTTAAGAGACGGAATCATTTTAAGAGACTGAGTCACTCAAGCTGATTGCAGGAGTAGTGAAATCAATCCACAGTGCTAACAAGGAAACGGTTCAATGAATCATTTCATGCTATGGGAGATTGAATCATTTAGCATGAAATGATTCATTGAACTGTTTCCTTGTTAGCACTGTGGATCGATTTCACTACTCCTGCAATCAGCTTGAGTGACTCAGTCTCTTAAAATGATTTAGTCTCTTAAATACGATTCACTCTCACCATTTTCCCGGTTAAGAACCGTTTCCTCTTGGCCTCTTTGAATCACTTCTGCTTCTGCCGATTTGGCTCTTTAGTTGTATAGCATACAACTCGCATAGTTTCTTGGAGGGGTGGAGGAGACACAAAGGACTTGGAGCCAGGGAATCAGAGAGTCTTTTTTAGATCGGGCAGCACAAGTCCCTGCCAGTGACTCATTTATTAGTAGCCGCTGCCGCTCTCCTTCAGCTGCTGAACCTCACATGCATCTAACGGTGATTTCTGACAGAAGTGGATTACACCACTGAAAAGGAGGTAGGCAGCAGTTATGTTTGTGAAATTTAAGTAAAAAAAAACACCCCTAACAAATGGATTAGCCTCCCAGTCCGTCATCCGCCACTGATTACAAACACTGAGGATTATATGTTGCTTTGAGGAAACCATTCATTTATTTGAAAAACTTTTCACACTATTTTAGAGGGATGTTTAATAGTCTTTGCATAGACCACCATTTGTTTTTCCTCATTCGCGAAATAACCCCTTTAAGCTTGGCACAGTTGGCACAGTTGGTGACTGTGATTAATATGCAGGAAAGGAGAGTGGGTGGGGCCTACAACAGCCAATCAAAATGCACCTATTACATTTGAAGGAGAATATTTAAAGTGCTGCCATTCTTACACTGTTAACCCTCCTGGCGGTATAAAAAATTCCGCCAGGAGGCAGCGCAGCAGTTTTTTTTTGGTTTTTTTTTCTTGTATCATGTAGCGAGCCCAGTGCTCGCTACATGATAGCCGCTGCTCAGCGGCATCCCCCCGCCCGCTTTGATCGCCTTCGGCGATCTCCGATCAGGAAATCCCGTTCAAAGAACGGGATTTCCTGGAGGGCTTCCCCCATTGCCATGGCGACGGGGCGGGATGACGTCACCGACATCACCGACGTCGGGACGTCATTAGGAGTCCCGAACCACCCCTCAGCGCTGCCTAGCACTGATTGGCCAGGCAGCGCACGGGGTCTGGGGGAGGGGCGCGTAGCGCAACGGATAGCGGTGATCGAGCGCGGGGCAGCGGCGATCGGTGTGCTGACGCAGCTAGCAAAGTGCTAGCTGCGTGCAGCAAAAAAAAAATTAAACAAATTGGCCCAGCAGGGCCGGAGAAAACCTCCTGCGCGGCTTACCGCCGAGGAGGTTAATGGCAGATGTCTCAAACCTGGTACAGTTGGTCATTGGGTGACTGGGGTTCAAATTCAGAATAGGGGGCAGAGCTACAAACAGTCAAAATCTCTTTAATTGATAAACTGCTTCCATTCTCACATTATTGATGCCAAGGTCCCTAAAGCTCACAAACTTGGTCCGTGAGTTATTGTGTGTCAAGGTTAGAAAAAGTGGATGGACCCAACAACAACCATATGCATACCCGAGCAACGCTGGGTCTTCAGCCAGTAATAATAATATGCATTTGTACTCGTCGTGTTTTTGAACATTTTGCTGTATGTGAACTATGTATATATTTATGGTTTGCACTACTGTCTGTATTATACTCTATACAAAGTAACGGCAGGTTTGCCTTCAATGTCTGTACTGCAGCACAATGTCAGACAATGTTTGTAAATAAATAATGAAATAATAATAACCATTGGTCATAGTGTTAGATGACCACAATGAGAATTGCTAGAAAATGAGCACAACCGTGGACAATCCCATTAAACCAACCTCTGTGAGATTTTGTAATTAATCCAGACCCACCTAGAGCTCCAAAATCTCTTACTACAGATAAATACAATCCTTGCTAATATCTGCTATGATACGGCCAAGGGTTGCAAATCATTTTAATTACAAAAATTGAGCTTAGAAGAACCTTGATAAATAAATCCTTAGGTGCTTTACTTGGGAATGGTGTTTGGGGAAGTGTGAAGAAATTGGAATTCTTGCCATTTTTTTTGTTTGTTTTTGAATTATATTTTATTTTAATACAATAGTTACAGGAATTATACACATTGGTCTACATGCAATTCACTTTTTACCCTGAGCTTTCTCACAGGAGATCATTTTTCATCTTCTATTTAAAAAAACTTTTCCGCACCTTGCAATTGAAAAAGTACCAAAAATGTAGGTAAAAAGTACTATTAAAATTATTTTGAGTATTTTCTTGCTTGCTGTTGGCTTAAAGGGCATTTTATTGAGCAAGGAGAAAACTGAGAAGAAAAAGTTAATATTTAAGGTGCAGTATAAACATGCCCTGGGAAACTTCATTTGAAGTCCCAGGGCCGCAAAAGTTTGTCAATGGGAGCGGGCGACCGCCTCCCACTTCTGTGTGCGCAGGGGTGCACGCTGCCTTTATGGCTGTCTGCACTTTATCTGATGAAGGGGACCCTCCAAGGCCCCGAAACAATTGTCATGTTGTGCATACAATAAAACACTTTTGGAATACTAACATTGGTGTGCCGGCCGAACTTGGATTGCTTATACTGGACTGATGTGGCTTCTACATCTAGGCTGAGCACAAAGCTATCCACGGTAAGGTGTGCCTCTCCAAATACCGCTGGTTAGCGGGGACATGAATGAATGGGAACACGGCTCCCATTCATAAAACTGAGCCCCCCAGTCAATGAACGCTGGCATCTATTAGATGCCTGCGTCATTGTATCTTCTGGCTGTTACACTGCCACGCATTATTTCCAATTCACATCCTTACATACGTGAATCAGAAATAATGACTGAGGACATCTTGTGGCCAAAGAGTAAAACTACATCACAACATATTTTATTTAATAAAAATACCTTCACTTACGTTTAAAATTAACTATTTCCCTCCCACACACCCCCATAGTACCCAAACATTATATATATATATATATATATATATATATATATATATATATATATATATATATGTATATATATATATATATATATATATATAATTACATCAAGGGGGTATATAACTGTTATGTTTTAATTTGTCGGCTTATAAATAGTGATGGACACAAAACTGAAGCAATGCACCTTTATTTCTAAATAAAATATTGATGCCATACATTGTACTAGGGAGAAATTTTAAATGTTGCAATAACCGGGACAAATGGGCAAATAAAATGTGTGGGTTTTATCCACAGTAGAACATTTTATTTTAACACTATAATGACTGAAAACTAAGAAATTATGTTTTTCCATTTTGTCCTTATTATTCCAATTAAAATGTGTTTAGAATAAAATAATTCATAGCATAATGTATTATTCCACTTTTTCTCCTATGTTTTCTCCTAGGTGATATTTTGACACATTATCAATAAAATGCCCTTTAAACCAACAAGCAAAAAAAAAAAAAAAAAAAAAAATTCTCCAAATAATGTTTACAGTTTTAACTACTTTGTGGTGCTTTATCAATTACAGAATGCTGTAAAAATATTTTAAACAGAAGATAAAAATTATCTACTTGTCAAAATGTGAATTGAATAAGGGCCCTTGACTTACAGCATATTAAGTATCAAATTACACATACCTAAAAACATTATTCGTAAAACTGCTTAACTTTTTTTCATGCAAAAAAAAACTTTCTGCCACTAAATATCTTGTCTTGAAGTATTTACTGCACGGCCAGGAGTTGCTGTAAGAGTCAGATTTCAGGCTCTACTGGTGCAGATCATGTAAAAATCATGCAGGAGGAGCACTGCAAAAAATGTTGCCGCCATAGGTGGCAATAGAAAAGGAAGCAGCAATTTAAGTCTAACGGTTAAGGTTAGGCAACAGGGGGAGGTTATAGGGTTAGACTTGGGGTGGTTAAAGAAAACCTGTATGGAGAAGAACCTCCACTGGGGGGTACTCACCTTGGGTGGGGGAAGCCTCCAGAACCTAATAAAAAGCAGAAAACTGAGAGCCCAATATAGTGTAGTATGTATTGGAATGTGGGAGAGAATTATATGAGAAGTGAGTATTATACTTACAAACCAGGGTTACCGCCAAGGTAACCATTGTGTGGGCAGGTGGGGAGTACAAGCCTGTCCCCACTCAGGACTAAGACGTCGCTCTCTGTAGATAGAGGAAAAGGAGGGTGTGACACCGTTCCACCAAGGGTGGATATCTTAATTTGTAGAGATGTACAGAGGCGCCAGAAGGATAAAATTTACTAAAAACGTTTAAACCGTTAGGGGAGGCGGTGGTGGACCAGCCAACCCAAAACAGACACAACTGTCGATTTCAATGGAAAAGCATTTATTCACATATTCCTAAAATAATTTGCAACGCATTTCGCAGGCAATAAACAATCAGGAGTAACACACAGCTTAGGGTCCAATCAGAGCTTGGCACCTCTGTGCCAAGCTCTGATTGGACCCTAAGCTGTGTGTTACTCCTGATGAATATGGAGACAGAAAGGAGAAAAAGCGCACACTGTGATACTAGTAGGTGAGGGCTCTAGGCCCTATAGGAAAGGTTGTCGAGGCTGGAAAAACCTATATAAGTTTTGCCAGCTGTCACGCTTGTGTCCCTCTTATGCTGGGGACCTGGCTTGCACGGATATCCTCATGGACTTGGATGGTGATCCGGTCGGGATTCCATGGTGGTTATTTGGAACACACTGCAGTAGGCCTGTGAACGTTTTTCTGCGCTTGGCTGGTACGATCCTGATTCCTCGGCTATGAGTGTAGTAGGAGATAAAAACAGTTAGCAAAGCGAAGTGGTGTTAGCCGCAAAGATATGCAAAGGCTGTGTTTGAAAACTTTATTGTGACGCGTTTCCCAGGAAAGCACCCCTGCTTTATCGAGCATATTTTACATTTGATGCTTGATAAAGCAAGGGTAATCCCCTGGGAAACACGTTTTCATAAAATGAAATGCCAGCTTTCAGGGTATGATAAACTACACTTTGGAAACTTGTAATTTGTAAACAGACAATATTATTTATGCACAAAAGCAAATATGATAACTGTATGAGTAATAAACAGTAGGAAAAGATATTTTATTGAATGTTATGTCGGAGTTTCAGACCACTTTAAGTGTCTTATAGATAAAATACAATAACAGTTGACCTGGTAGGCTCCCTCCTGTAGCATCTCCTGTCGGTTGCAGTGTAACTGCAAGCGGGCAGTTCTGACTTCTTTGCTTGCATTCTGTTGCTTAGTTTTGATTGCATTCGCAATAAGTCTCATTGCCACCTGCAATCACTATGCAGTTCAGCGTAGCTCAGAATGTTGTCATAAATCCACCTATGGCTTGCTGTAGTTGAACTGCAGCCAGACAGCTCTGTATTTCCTACTTGCATGTTGTTGCATAATATTGCATGCATTGGTAAGGAGAGTCCTTTCCATCCACAGTCAGCCTTTAGTCTTCAATCAGACCAACCCAGATTGAGTGATTACCATTCAGCGGAGTGGGCATTTGCATGCCTGCTCTCATTGGGTGATGTTCATGGAAAAGTCTTCTCCTTCTCTAACACCTCAGCTTTGCCTTATCTGGCTTCTGGGTTCCTTATCTGAAGTTTGAATTGTACTGCTTACCTTGCCTTGCTTTCTTGGACGTTCTATGCGCCCGCGGGGATACAGTGAAGTCATTCCAATCCTGATAGCTTGGACACTGTCTTGACCACATTGGTGACTGGTAGTATTCCTGCTAGTTCTGATCCTGTGGACTTAACTATAGCTGCGGTTGCTATTAGTTATGCTCCTTCCTGTTTGTCTTGTCCGTGCCTGTGCGGATGCTTGCTATCGCTGGGGCAGCAATTAGTTTGGCGAGCATTCCTTCTGTCTGTCTGTTCCTACTGGTTCTGTTGCTGTGGACATAACTATAGCTGCGGTTGCTATTAGTTACGCTCCTTCTTGTTTGTCTTGTCCATGCCTGTGTGGATGTTTGCTATTGTTGGGGCAGCGACTAGATTGGCAAGCATTCCTTCTGTCTGTCTGTTGTCTGTCTTTGTTTACTCAGTGTGGTGGACATCAGATGCTCAGTGCTGCGGTCGCACTGAGCCACCATTGTTTCTTGTTTATTGTGGCGGTTATCAGAAGTTCAGAGCTGTGGTCGCTCTGAGCAATTGCTCCCTTGTTCATAGCTCCTGGTGTGATCTGTGTAATCTCCTCTACAAGGGCATTCTGCTCTGTTCGACACACACAAGCAATAGAACACAGCAGTACATGCATCCAGCTACATTTAAGTGGTCAGCAGGTGCTCGTCAGCCAATCAGGATGCACTGTCATACACCCTTTACCTGCCATACCACATCTAGCTGCCATTAGCATTCAGGTGGGAGGCTTCAGTTGGACGCAATCGCAAGATTGCATCGCTAGCAGGACCGCCCCGTGCAGGCATCCCTCCCACAGGGGTCCCTCCCTAACCGCTCACCTGTCCGCAATGTCCTAGAGCTGAAAAAAAAATGTTTAAAAACACACGATTGGTTCACACGATGGCCAGGGGCCCCGTATCTCTCTCACTGGCCGGGGCCCCAAGGCCAACATGCGATACCTGGAGGGGAGTGCAGGTGGGCCTGGACCTCTCACACCCAGGCTCTGGACCTCTCACATCCAGAAAACCCACCAACACTGCCTCCATACTGAATGCTAAATTCGACACACACAAGCAAAATTTAGCATTCAGTATAGAGGCAGTGTTGGTGGGTTTTCTGGATGTAAGAGGTCCAGAGCCTGGGTGTGAGAGGTCCAGGCCCACCTGCACTCCCCTCCAGGTATCGCATGTTGGCCTTGGGGCCCCTGGCCATCGTTTGAACCAATCGTTTTTAAACGTTTTTTTTTTCAGCTCTAGGACATGGCGGACAGGTGAGCTGTTAGGGAGGGACCCCTGTGGGAGGGATGCCTGCATGGGGCGGTCCTGCTAGCGATGTAATCTTGCGATTGCGTCCAATTGAAGCCTCCCACCTGAATGCTAATGGCTGCTAGATGTGGTATGGCAGGTAAAGGGTGTATGACAGTGCATCCTGATTGGCTGACGAGCACCTGCTGACCACTTAAATGTAGCTGGATGCATGTACTGCTGTGTTCTATTGCTTGTGTGTGTCGAATTTAGCATTCAGTATGGAGGCAGTGTTGGTGGGTTTTTTGGATGTGAAAGGTCCAGAGCCTGGGTGTGAGAGGTCCAGGCCCACCTGCACTCCCCTCCAGGTATCGCATGTTGGCCTTGGGGCCCCGGCCAGTAAGAGAGGTACGGGGCCCCTGGCCATCGTGTGTTTTTAAAAGTTTTTTTTTTCAGCTCTAGGACATGGCGGACAGGTGAGCGGTTAGGGAGGGACCCCCGTGGGAGTGATGCCTGCATGGGGTGGTCCTGCTAGCAATGCAATCTTGCGATTGCGTCCAACTGGAGCCTCCCACCTGAATGCTAATGGCTGCTAGATGTGGTATGGCAGGTAAAGGGTGTATGACAGTGCATCCTGATTGGCTGACGAGCACCTGCTGACCACTTAAATGTAGCTGGATGCATGTACTGCTGTGTGTTCTATTGCTTGTGTGTGTCGAATTTAGCATTCAGTATGGAGGCAGTGTTGGTGGGTTTTCTGGATGTGAGAGGTCCAGAGCCTGGGTGTGAGAGGTCCAGGCCCACCTGCACTCCCCTCCAGGTATCGCATGTTGGCCTTGGGGCCCCGGCCAGTGAGAGAGGTACGGGGCCCCTGGCCATCGTGTGAACCAATCGTATGTTTTTTATTCTGCTCTGTTACCTGATACCACCCAGCCACATAGTCTTGCTTGTAGGCTCTGGTGGTACTCTGGTTTTCCTGGCCTAAGCCTCTATACCTTGCACGTTAAGACCTGGGGGTGACCGTAGTCAGGAGACATATTCAGTGTCCTGTTCACGCGGGGCTTGTCTATAGGTGAAGACCGTGTGCCGAGCTCAGAGATACGGCACTAGATTGGGGTATAGAGGCTGAAGGAAAATGAGAGATCTGCCAGGCATGACATGACCTTTTTCTGTATTCTCCCCTAAGCTCAGAAGTTGTGTTCTGCCAGGGAAACTTTTAAGGCTGTAGAAGCTGTCACTTGTATGCCTGAAAATTAACTATTTCAAGCAGCAATATAAAAAAAGATAAACATCCTGATTATTAATATGTTTTGTGCTGTACATACACATGTTTATCTCATGACACATGTTGCCTCAGGTACACTTTAACCACTTCCCAACTACAGTTTTTTTTTTTCCCTTTAAAAACCAGAGCCATTTTCACATCACGCTCCTCCCATTCATTAACCCATTCAGGTTCCGTCATTTTCACGTGAGAAATGTTCACCTCCCATTCATTAGCCTATAACTTTATCACTACTTATCACAATGAACTGATCTATATCTTGTTTTTTCCGCCACCAATTAGGCTTTCTTTGGGGGGTACATTTTGCTAAGAGCCACTTTACTGTAAATGCATTTTAACAGGAAGAATAAGAAAAAAATGGAAAAATGCATTATTTCTCAGTTTTCAGCCATTATAGTTTTAAAATAATACATGCCTCCATAATTAAAACTCACGTTTTGTATTTGCCCATATGTCCCGGTTATTACACCATTGAAATTATGTCCCTATCACAATGTATGGCGACAATATTTTATTTGGAAATAAAGGTGCATTTTTTCCGTTTTGCATCTATCACTATTTACAAGTTTAAAATAAAAAAAATATAGAAATATTTCATCTTTACATTGATATTTAAAAAGTTTAGACCCTTAGGTAAATATTTACATGTTTTTTTTTATTGTAATGGTTTTTTTTTTTATAGTAAACATTTTATTTGGGTAGTTTTGGGAGGGTGGGAGGTAAACAATAGATTTATAATGTAAATGTGTGTTAATTTTAATTTTTTTTTTTTACAGGTGTAGTATTACATGACGTCACTCTAAGCGTAACACACGCTTACAGTGACGCATCGGGAAGGGAACGGCCAGAAAAGGCGCAGCTTCCGAGAGAAGCTGTTGCTTTTTCAGCGAGGGAGAGGAATCAATGATCGGGCACCGTAGCCCGATACATTGATTCCCTGGCTACCGAATCCGCGGCCAGGAGTGCGTGTGCACGCGCGCGATCGGCCGCGGGAGAGCACGGTAGCGCGCATAGTTCCTGGACGTAGATACTACGTCCAGGAACCAAAATAGGTTAACTAATATCTTTATTGTTACTTATCACATCAAAATGATCTATTTATTGTTTTATTCAGCACAAATTAGGGTGCTACTTTTTTCTAAGAACTATTCTATTTTATAAGCATTTTAAAGGGAAAAATACTTAAAAAATTAGAAAAAAAATATTATTTCTCAGTTTCCAGGCATTATAGTTTTAAAATGAAATGTGCTTTGAGCTATATTTCATCTAAAACCAGTATGTGTTTAAATAGGATAAATAATTGTATTCTCTTGCCGAGAAGAAGAAAGAGCGCAAACGGGCACCTTCTGTCACACAAGTGTAATGGTGTGAAGTGACAGTCAATGTTCATAACAGGCGTTAATAACACTCATAGGAAGATCAAGTGTAACATCAGTGAGATGCTAAGCATTGCTTACGTGTCCAGCAAGTGCAGGGTCAACGGTGCAGTAGGTTGGTGGCAGGCAATAAATGGGGGGAGCAACGGCCATTTCGCGTCGGTATGGAGCTTGGTCACGCTAAGTACTACCTGTGGTACGCAGCGTGATCAAGCATCATACCAATGCAAAATGGCCGTCGTTCCACCACTTATTGCCTGCCACCAACCTACTGCACCGTTGACCCTGCACTTGCTGGACACGTAAGCGATGCCTAGCATCACACCGATGTTACACTTGATCTTCCTATGAGTGTTATTAACGCCTGTTGTCAAAATTAACTGTCACTTCACACCATTACATTTGTGGGACGGAAAGGTGCACGTTTGCTCTCTTTCTTCTTCTCAGCAAGATATTCCATTGTGTTTTTCATCCATTTGTGCAGAGCACACATCCAGGTGACAGTTGCTATACTGTATACAGTGCGGGGTGTTACAGGGCTGCAGAGCTCATCTGACCTGTGTGACTTGTACAGCTCAGAGTTCCATTTTTTCTGGGAAGTGCCACACATAACCTCCTTTTTTCCTGATTTTGAATTAAATAATTGTATTATCTAGATGATAAAAAAGTAAAATAATCTTTATAAATATATGACAAAAGAAAAAAAAATACAGCAATAAGTATTTCCAAAATTTTCCACATTTCTGTCAATCCCATCTCCAAACACATAAAATTAGTGCAATGTTTGTACTATGATTTGTAGTAAATTTAACAATAAAACTCTTAGGAATTCTCATTCCTCTCTCTCGAGAGATCTTGGAACATATTTATAAAAGCATCAGGCAGCACATTGATCTCTACATTCAGCATATACTGTGATTACAGAATCACTGGAGGTACAAAGGCTGACTGCTCGAGGCTGGGCTCACATATGACATAGGCCCATATGCAATTCACTTTTCCTCCTTAGTTTTCTCCAAGTTGACATTTTTAAACTTGTCAATAAAATGCCTTTCAAGCCACCATAAAGCAAGAAAATGCTCAAAATAATTTTGATAGTAGTTTTTCAACTTCTTTCGGGTACATTTTTAGTTGAAAAGTGCTGGAAAGTTATTTTAAATTGAAAATGAAAAATTATCTCCTAGGAGAAAACTCAGGTAAAAAAGTGAATTGCATATGGGCCATAGTGTGAAAGGCTGCGTTTTATGTTAATGCTTTTTCCTTTTTTTGTGCATTTTTACTGTGTTTTTGGTGCGTTTTTTGATGCGTTTTGTTTGCGTTTTAATGCATTTGCGGTTTGCATATATAAAATGCATATGTATTTTGTATGTGTTTTCCATGCGTTTTTATATTCCCATTTATGCAAATCACTTGGAAGACAACAGGAACCAAAAATACAGCTAAAAAAATTATTTTTAGGAAAAAAACCGCATATAAAAAACGCATAGAAAATGCATGAAAAATGCATGCCATTGTGATCCCATTGACTCTAATTAAGTGCGTTTTGGCATCTTTCCTGCATAATATGCAACAAAACCAGCATTTTTAAAAATGCAGGTTTGAAAACGCATATGCGTTTTTATATGCGTTCTTTCCTGCTGCTCCTAGACTTCCATTAGCGGCAAAAATGCAGTGTTTTATGCAACGCTAGCATTTCTGCTATGTGTGCACCCAGCCTACATGTGTACCTTAGATTCTAATCATTTGGTGATATCTAATGAGTTAGAGATTTACTTTTCTTGGTCCTAAATAGAATCTGAAGTGAAATTAAACGTATGATATAATGACTTGTATGTGTAGTGCAGCTAAGAAATAGAACATTCGTAGCACAGATAGGAGTCTCATATTGTTTCCAGTACAGGAAGAGTTATGTAACTGAAAATAAAAATATTAGACTCTGTTCTTTGCTACTATGTTCTATGAATTATCTATACTACTCATACAATTCATTATATCAGGTTTTTTTCGCTTTAGTGTCACTTTAACCTCCTTGCCGGTTATCCCGAGCTCAGCTCGGGGTAACCTGCGCAGGAGGATTTCTCAGGCCCCGCTGGGCCGATTTGCATAATTTTTCTTTTATTGCACGCAGCTAGCACCTTGCTAGCTGCGTGCATATTACAATCGCCGCCGATTTGCCGCTACCCGCCGTGCCGCGCCGCCACCCCCCCCCCCCCCTCCAGACCCTTTGCAAAGCCTTGCCAATCAGTGCCAGGCAGCGCTGAGGGGTGGATCAGGACTCCCTCTGACGTCACGACGTCCATGACGTCGGTGATGTCATCCCGCCCTGTCGCCATGGCGACCGGGGAAGCCCAGCAGGAGATCCCATTCTGAACGGGATCTCCTGCTTACTCTCCGGAGGCGATCGGAGGGGGCGGGGGGATGCCGCTGCTCAGCGGCTATCATGTAGCAAGCCCTGGGCTCGCTACATGATTTAAAAAAAAATAATTTAAAAAAAGTGCTGCGCCGCCCCCTTGCCGACACAATTGGAACGGCAAGGGGGTTAATATAAATTTCAAAGTGGAGAAATCTGATATATATTTTCTCATTCTTGCACTTTTAGAGATGGTCAAAACAGACAAAATACAAATCGAGGGTTTCACGCCCTAGTATTCTTCTGTATACAACATAACTTTTAACAGCAATGCTATTGCCAATAAATAGTCATACAAGTAATATAGCATAAAAAAGTCCTTAACACACGTTGGTCATAATGTCAATAGTCTAACGCTTGTTTCGCGACCTATGACCATGCCCCTTCTTCAGAGGCAGAGGTTTTTTTTCGGTGTTTATAGTTCATAAATAGAGGACGGTTTATAAAAACATAAGAAAAAAGCATATATACAGCCACATCCAGGTATGTAGCGCACGTTTTTATCATCCTGTCAGCTCAATACACAGCCAATTATAATTGCATCCAATATGTCAATCTTTGCAAAACAGCACAGCGTGAAAAACTGAGGTCCAGAGATTGTTCTTGTCCTGCTGGAGTCCTTAAAGGGGAACTGAAGTAAGAGGTATACGGAGGCTGCCATATGTATTTCCTTTTAGGCTACTTACACACTAAGACGTTGCGTTAGGTGCTACGTTAAGGTCGCATAACGTACACCTAACACAACGTATGGTGGTGGTGGCAGAGGACGTTAGAGTGAGCCGCGTTAGGCGGCTCTATCCGCATAAGGTCTACCAGAGTGGCGCTGATTGGCCGGCGGGACCTCGTGATGCGGAGTGAGACACTCCGCATCACATGGTCCCGCCGGCCAATCAGCAGCCGCCAGTGCAGTGCATATTAAGTAGCCATGTGCGCGGCTACTGTAGCGGCATCTCCCCGCCTCCTCTCGCCCCCCACTGAGCATGTGCAAACAGTCTAACGCGGCTTAAGCCGCTCAGAACGCACAGTACGCTGCACTTTGCCCGAACGTGCAGCGTTACTGTGTAACGCAACGTGGGCAGTGTGAACAGCCTCATTGACTTCGTAGTGCTGTGCGGTGGGCTGCGTTACAGGCTGCACTAACGTGCGCCTGTAACGTCCTGGTGTGTAAGTAGCCTTAATCAATACCAGTTGCCTGGCAGCCCTGCTGGTCTATTTCTCTGCAGTAGTATCTGAATAACACCAGAAACAAGCATGCAGCTAGTCTTGCCAGATCTGACTTTAAAGTCTACACCTGATCTGTTGCATGCTTGTTCAGGGGCTATGGCTAATAGTATTAGAGGCAGAGGATCAGCAGGGCTGCCAGGCAACTGGTATTGCTTAAAAGGAAATAAACATGGCAGCCTCCATATACCTCTCTTTTCAGTTCCCCTTTAAAGGACACCTAGGTAGAGATGAGCGTAATGACGTAATTACGATTTCGCGAAATTTTGCGTAATTAGTGTAATTACGATTATGGCCGTAAGTACATAATCGTAATAAATAAGGATTTCACGAAATTTCGCGTAAGCGTAATTTTCGCATTACAGTGGGTATTACGAAATTAATGCGTATGGCCATGCTCCCAAGCGGAAAAGTTGACGCATGGATCAATGTTAGGTAGCCGCCGACTTTAAGGGTTAATAGCAAAGCCCCCTTAAATGCTAAGAGCCTCAAATTTGGATAGTATATTAAGGAGATCAGAAGGAATAAGAGGAAAATTTTTTTTTCAAAAAGACCTTATAGTTTTTCAGAAAATCGATGTTAAAGTTTCAAAGGAAAAATGTATACATTTAAAAACACGCCGACTTTAACGGTTAATAGCAAAGCTTGCTTAAAGTTTAGGAACACTAAATTCCCAGGGTATATTAAGGGGATCAGTGGGAATAAGAGGAACATTTTTTTTTTCAAAAAGACCTTATAGTTTTTGAGAAAATCGATTTTTAAGTTTCAAGGGGGAAAATGTCTTTCAAATGCGGAAAATGTCAGGTTTTTTTTGCACAGGTAACAATAGTGTATTATTTTCATAGATTCCCCCAAGTGGGAAGAGTTTTACTTACTTCGTTCTGAGTGTGGGAAATATAAAAAAAAAAAAGACGTGGGGTCCCCCCTCCCAGACCTCTTTAACCCCTTGTCCCCCATGCAGGCTGGGATAGCCAGAATGCGGAGCACCGGCCGCGTGGGGCTCCGCACCCTGACTATACCAGCCCACATGGTCCATGGATTGGGGGGTCTCGGAAGGGGAGGGGCAGCCAAGCTTTCCCCTCCCCCTCCGAGCCCTTGTCCAATCCAAGGACAAGGGGCTCTTCTCCACCTCCGATGGGCGGTGGAGGTGGAGGCCGCGATTTCCTGGGGGGGGGGGTTCATGGTGGCATCTGGGAGTCCCCTTTAAAAAGGGGTCCCCCAGATGCCCACCCCCCCTCCCAGGAGAAATGAGTATAGAGGTACTTGTACCCTTTACCCATTTCCTTTAAGAGTTAAAAGTAAATAAACACACAAACACTTAGAAAAAGTATTTTAATTGAACAAAAAACATAACCACGAAAAAAGTCCTTTAATATTCTTAATTAACCATTAATACTTACCTGTCCCTTTAAATAAATGATCCCTCGCAATATTCTCGGAAATTGGCTAATCAGTTACAATGTAACAAAGTTATTACAATGTAACAACTTTGTTACATTGTAACTACGCCGCACCTGACGTCACTCGCCGCTCAGCCGCCGCATACACTTACGCGTCCGTGCAGGACGCTAAGTCCCCGCCGGCTCCCGCCGTCCACCCCGCCCACATCTGTCACCCACATGTGAGTGACATGTGGGTGACATGTGGGAGAGGCGGGGAGAGCTGGCGGGACTTAGCGTCCTGCACGGAGTCCGGACCCGACAGAGCTCTGAGCTATATAGCTCAGAGCTCTCTAAGCATCTTTGTATTTGGGCTCCAAGGAGCCCCATTGGTCCTTAGCAGACCAATGGGGTTCCTTCTGAAAATACTTTACTGTCAGTAAATGGCTTCCTGGGGCAGGAAAGAGATAAAAAAGATCAATAATTCATAGATTTGAGCTCTGGCATACACCAATGAAGGGGTCTTTGAGCAGAGACAATGCAACAGTAAAAACTTAAAAACTAGATTTAAATATAAAATAAAATTGTGGGATATCTTAAAAAAAAAATAGTCATTTTTAGGAGAAGGAGGATAGATACAATTGTTTTTATCATCAGTTAATTTTCACCTTGGATGTCCTTTAAGATGCACCTAGGAAAAGCACAGCACCTTCAAGCTGTACATCTGTGAAGTACTTGTGATTCAGGAGGAATAGGCAGGTGTATTAAGGACTTTTTATGCTATATTACTTGTATGACTATTTATTGACATTACTAATAACTGCTTGAGGACCACGGGCTTACACCACCCTAGTGACCAGGACATTTTTTACAAATTCAGGCCACTGCAGCTTTAATTGCTTGCTGCAGGGCAGTACAACTAAGCACACAAATTAATCTCGGCCCCTTTTCTTGCCACCAACAGAGCTTTCTGTTGGTGGCATCTGATTGCTTCTGCTGTGTTTTTTTCCCCAATTAATTTAAATGTTCTTTTTTTAATAAAAATGATTTTTTTTTAATTTTAATTCCTACCCTCCCTCCCGAGAGCCAATGAAAGTGATCATCTCTCATAGGCATCAGCCTATGAGAGCAATCGTTCTTTGAGGCTCTCCTGGGGACAGCTCGGTGACAGAGCTGTCCCCCGTACAGTGCTACACTAGTTCGCAGTGCTATAAAAGCACTTGCAGTGTTTTTTTCTGTTTTTTAACCTTCCAGCGTGCGATCCCCCGTAAATCTCCGCCCACCACTCTTGACGCCTTTCGGCATTAGGTGGTCCTAGGGCTGCCACCTTCCCGACGCCTATCGACGTTATGCGGTAGGAAAGGGGTTAAAAGTTATGTTTTATGCACAAAAATACTAGGACGTGAAACCTTCAGTTTGTATTAATTAATTAAGTTCCTTAGGAACTTATCTTTTTTTAATATGTATGTCGTGGGTATTTACTA
Organism: Hyperolius riggenbachi; assembly: GCF_040937935.1. Classification (NCBI taxonomy): domain Eukaryota; kingdom Metazoa; phylum Chordata; class Amphibia; order Anura; family Hyperoliidae; genus Hyperolius; species Hyperolius riggenbachi. Next base: position 27,626,264 of record NC_090647.1, read on the forward strand.
GTTTGGGTTTTTTTTAATACAAAATCTGTACAGGGTAATTTCACTTTTCACCACTAGATGGCGATAAACACTCCTTGGTTTACAAGGCAGTGTTTCAACCTTAATGAAGTTAAAAAAACTTACATTCTTATGAATGGACATGGCCTCTGATTGGGGTCATGTCCTTTCATCACAGGCATTGCGATTGGTTCAGAGAAGCTTTCTTTCTCTTCCCCAATTGCCGGCATAGAAAACCGCCGGGGTGCATGGACCATGGCCCGCGCACCCAGGCGGTACCGCTGTTTGCAAACTGGATGAGAATTCTTGTCCAGTTTGCCTTTAGCTGCACCTATCTGGACAAAAATACTCATCCAGATAGGCTTAAGTGGTTAAAAGACCAGCAGGACAGCCAGGCATTCAGCATTGTTAAAAAGAAATAAATAGGGCAGCCTCCATATCTTTCTCCTCCTTTCAGGTGGCCTTTAAAGAAGATCCGAGATATACTTTTACACATTTCATAATTGTGACCCTTACATATAATTTATAGAGCATTCCTCAAGCCAAATACTTTTTTTTTCATTTTAATGCCCTAATTCCCTGTAAATTAAACAAGCCACACCCACAGCTCCTCAAGTGCCTAGGCATTCCAAATTCCATGTAGCAAGTGCTCATGGGAGATCAGTCTGGGGAGGAGGAGACTTTTCCTGAACGAGGAGTAGGAGGAGAAAGGAGTTGAGTTTTTTACAGGCTGAGTGGAGGAGATACAGAGCAGCTTGGCTGTGTAATGACAAGCAGAATATGGCTGCTCTCATTTGATCACAGGTAGAAATAATCATATAATGTTGAAGCTGTTTTCAGCTAGATTTTCTGTGTAAACTATCTAAACTTTAGATAAGACAAGTTACTTGCTATAGTTTTTCATCTCAGATACACTTTAAGAATCTGGAAAAAATAACTGCATTTCTGGACATTCTAACAATCTTACAATCAAATGACTTATTATTATTATTATTTTTTATTTATATAGCGCCAACATATTCCGCAGCGCTTTACAAAGCACAATAAGACGACAAGGGGAACATAGATACAACTAACAAATATACAGCAGAGTTCCAAGCAGCACAAATATTGTTACAAAAACAGTAAACATTAGGAGGATGACCCTGCCCTTGCGAGCTTACAATCTAAGGTAGTGGGGGACACACTAGGTAAGGGGGTGAAGGATGGATGAGGCAGTGATTCTTTGCCTCTGATTACATTGTGACAAATAAGTAAATAAAGGGCTATAGAATGTTATAAGCTTGTCTGAAAAGGTGTGTTTTAAGAGTGCGTTTGAAGATGTCCAGGTTTGGAGCATGACGAACAGGCTGTGGAAGAGAGTTCCAGATAAGGGCTGATGCTCGTGTAAAGTCCTGGATGCGAGCATGAGAGGAGGTGATCAGCTTAGAGGCCAGGAGAATTTCTTGGGAGGAGCGAAGGTTGCGGGAGGGACAATATCTTGAGATTAGTGAGGAGATGTATGGAGGAGACAACTCGTGGAGGGCTTTGTATGTTAGAGTCAGGAGTTTGAACTGGATCCTCTGGGTAATGGGTAACCAGTGGAGAGAATGGCACAGTGGGGCTGCATCAGAATAGCGTGTTGAAAGGTGAATGAGGCGGGCCGCTGCATTTAGAAGGGATTGGAGAGGAGCTAGCCTGTTTTTTGGTAGGCCACAGAGCAGGGTGTTGCAGTAGTCTAGGCGGGAGATGATTAAGGCATGAACAAGCATTTTGGTGGCCTCTTGTGTGAGGAAGGGACGGATACGGAATATATTTTTGAGCTGGAAATAGCAGGTGGTGGTTAATGAGGTTTAAAGGAGAGCTCTGAGTCAAGTATAACCCCCAAGCAGCGGGCCTTAGTGGTTGAGGTTATTGGGGTGTTGTCTACCGTTATGGTTGCAATTGGTGGGGGTGTAGATAGCAATGGTGGAAAAATCACAATTTCCGTTTTAGTCATGTTGAGTTTGAGGAAGCGGGAGGACATGAATGCAGAAACGGCACGTAGACAGTCGGGGACTCTGGATAGTAGTGAGGACAGGTCAGGAGCTGAGAGATAGATTTGGGTGTCATCCGCATAGAGGTGATACTAGAAGCCAAAAGAGTTAATTAGTTGTCCCAGGCCACAGGTGTAGATTGAGAAAAGAAGTGGCTCAAGAACAGAGCCTTGAGGTACACCAACAGACAGTGGGTGTGGAGAGGACTTGGTGTTAGAGAAGGAGACAGTGTAAGAGCGTCCAGAGAGATAAGAGGAGATCCAGGAATGTGCTTGTCCCTTGATTCCTAAAGATGACAGTGTCTGCAGAAGCAGAGCATGATCAACCGTGTCAAAGGCAGAGGAAAGGTCAAGGAGTATTAGAATGGAGAACTGGCCTTTGGATTTAGCTACCAGTAGGTCATTAGCAACTTTCGTGAGGGCAGTTTCAGTGGAATGGTGTGTGCGGAATCCAGATTGAAAGGGGTCAAGTAAGGAGTTGGTAGAGAGAAAGGCAGACAATTCTGAATGGATGTGACGTTCCAGCAGTTTAGAAGCAAAGGGGAGGAGCGAGACAGGACGGTAGTTGGATGGAGAAGTTGGATCAAGAGAGGGTTTTTTGATTAGTGGTGTGATGATAGCTTGTTTGAATAAGGAAGGAAAAGTGCCAGTGGAGATAGAAAGGTTGAATAGAGTTGTTAGAGCGGGATTAAAGGAGGAGGAAAGCTGGGGGATTAGATGAGAGGGAATGGGGTCAAGGGCACAGGTAGTAAGATGCGCTTTGGAGATTAGTGAGGAAAGACACTGATCAGTTAGTGTGGTGAAAGATGTTAGAGTGGGAGACTGGTCTTGTGGAGCGGGGGGGAGGCAGTTAGTGGTGGGTGAGGGTGCAGGGGGACAAAAGGAATTTATAGGTGACGGCTGTGCTGGTAAAAATGGTTGCGCGTTAAAGCTATTACGTATTGCATCAATCTTGCTTGTAAAGTATGATGCAAAGTTGTCGGCTGACAGACATGTGGTAGGGGGAGGAGGTGGGGGACAAAGTAGGGAGTTAAAGGTGTTGAATAATTGTTTTGGGTTGTGAGACTGTGAGGAAATGAGCGAGGAGAAATAAGACTGCTTAGCAGAAGTGAGGGCATCCCTGAGCTCCTGCATAGTTTATAGTGATTGAAGTCTTCTACAGCAGTGCTTTTTCTCCAGCATCTTTCTGCCACCCTGGAGTGCCTTTTCAGCTGTTTGATTTGTTCAGTGAGCCAGGGCTGCCGGTTAGTTTGGCGGGGGCGGGTGGTGGTGAGTGGAACGGCTGAATTCATGGCAGAGGAGACTACATTAAATAAGTAACTGGATGCTGCCTCAGGGTCAGTGTAGGAAGACAGGGTACTTAGAGGTTGCACGGCCTCAGTCAGGGAATTCACATCCAGGTTGCGGTAATTCCTGCGCGTGACTGTATGGTGTAGTGTTGGAGGAGTTGACGGTAGAGAAGAATTGATTGAGAAGGTAAGAAGGTTGTGGTCTGAGAGGGGAAGCGGAGTGTTATGAAAGCTTGAAATAGAACAGAGGCGGGTAAAGACAAGGTCAAGAGTGTGGTCGTCTTTGTGGGTGGAAGTGGAGGACCATTGGGCGAGGTCAAACGAGGAGGTGAGAGAGAGCAGTTTGGTGGCAGTAGGGCAATTAGTATCGATGGGTATATTAAAATCTCCAATGATGATAGAGGGTATATCAGTGGAGAGGAACTGGAGAAGCCATGCTGAAAAGTGATCAATGAAAGTAGAGGCTGGACCGGGCGGGCGGTAGATAATAGCAATCTGAATGTGGTATGGAGAGTAGAGACGGACAGCATGAACTTCAAAGGATGAGAGTGCGGGCAGTGGTGTGAGTGGCTTAAAGGAGCAGTGTTTAGAGAGGAGGATCCCCACTCCCCCTCCATGTTTGTGGCCAGGTCTAGGGGCATGACTAAATTTTAGACCACCATATGATAGAGCAGCTGGAGACACCGTGTCTGATGGAGTTATCCATGTTTCAGTGAGCCCCAGGAAGGTGAAAGTGTTGGAGATAAACATGTCATGAATAAAGGCCAGTTTATTACAAACGGAGCAGGAGTTCCATAGAGCCCCAGATATGGGGAGGGGAGAGCTGGGAAGAAGGGGGATGTCAATAAGATTGTAGGTGTTCTGGGAGGGGAGGTGGTGAGGTTTGTTATTGGTGGAATGAGTTGTAGTCTGAGAAGTGTGAGGTCTAGGAGTGGGCCCTGGGTTCGGTGATATGTCCCCAGAAGCCAGAAGGAGTAGTAGGCAGAGCAGAGAGATGTGGGGGTGGGACTTGTGTGTATGCAAGTTAGGTTTAGTGAGAGCAGAGGAGGGGTAGTGTGAGCACAGAAATAGGAAAAGGGGAGACGATAGCAGAGAGGGAGCAATCTGTATGATGTTGCTGACAGTGGGAGGATGAAGTGACATGTGGATTTTCAGGAACAGAAGGCAAAAAGAAGCGGTTGAGAAAGACATTTTAAACATTCTGAAGGGATCTACAGGGCGATTGATAGCTGACAGCAGGAGGGTGGGGTATGTTTAGAAACAGGAATTGCAGAAACAAGCAAGCATATGGTGAAACAGATAAAAAACAGTTAAGTAGCAAACCATGTGATCAAAGTGCCGAGTCTCCTGGCAGTTCCTTCTGTTCCCTTCTGGTTCAATGCTGGTCTAATTTGGGTCTTTTGCTGTGCACTTCAAATCATGCACTTAAAATTAATGCACATCTGACTAAAGTCATATCTGACTTAGGGCCCTTTTCCACTACAGCGTTTGCGATTGCTTAATCGCAAAACCGCAAACCGCTAGTGATTTGTCAAATCGCTACAGTTTGCTTTTAGCATAGGAATCGCGGTAGGTCATTTCCACTACCGCGATTCGTTTTTGACCGGATCGCGATCGCGCGGCGGAGCGATTATTGCCGCGATTTTGCTATGCAGTGCATAGCATAGCAAAATCGCGGCCGCGAACGTCGGGGAATCGCCGGTAATTGCGATTCAGCAATCGCTAGCGTTCAGCGTGAACGCTAGCGATTGCTAGTGGAAAAGGGCCCTTAGAGACTAGATTAAGTAGACAGCAGAGGGGATGGAGATGAGTGCTGGAATGAGGATCAGGTGTGAATGGCCAGGCCTGGGCTGTGGGAGGCTGGGTCAGTCTACAGACATGCAAATTATGACTAATTAATTAGGTACACATTGCAGCATAAGGCCTGGCACCAGGAAATGGTCACAATTATGTATGCGTACCATAAAGTTAAAAGCAATGCAGGTAAAGTTGAACATAAGCAAGATTTGTTTGATTGCAGAGAGAAATTGCATGAAGACAGATATAAAATCAGATGCAGATGCAGATCATATGCGTACCATAAAGTTAAAAGCAATGCAGGTAAAGTTGAACATAAGCAAGATTTGTTTGATTGCAGAGAGAAATTGCATGAAGACAGATATAAAATCAGATGCAGATGCAGATCATATGCGTACCATAAAGTTAAAAGCAATGCAGGTAAAGTTGAACATAAGCAAGATTTGTTTGATTGCAGAGAGAAATTGCATGAAGACAGATATAAAATCAGATGCAGATGCAGATCATATGCGTACCATAATTAGCTTGTGACTGATTTATGGGCTGTGGGCTTCCTGCTGAGATATATAATTTTAATGTCAAATACATTGTTATTGTTATTGTGGTTGCTAACTTCAATATCTGTGGGGTGTCTATTAAAGAGGCACTATAGTTTAATTTGCAAAATGTAAAATAGAAAAAGAATTACATGTTAGGATCAGATTTTATTGGAGTAAATAAATAATAAAAAAATCAGAGGCACACCTGGCTAACCATGTGGGGGGATACAGAGGTGTGTCTGGCTAACTATGGAGATGGGGGGTAACAAGACACATCTAGCTAACTATGGCGGTGGGAAAAAGGAACACATCTGGCTAACCACAAGGTGTGTGTGTGTGTGGGGAGGGGGGGGGGATAATGAAGAGGCACATGAAGTTCAATAAATACCAAAGAGAAAAAAATGGAAAAAATGCACCTATATTTCCAAATAAAATTTTGTCACCATACATTGTACTAGGAACATAACTGAAATGGTTTAAAGGGCTGAAAACTGAGAAATAACTACTTTTTCAATTTCCCCTTATTCTCGTTAAAATGCATACAAGATAAAAAAAATACTTAGTAAAAAGTACCTTCCTTATAGTTCGCTTCAGTGCTCCCAAGTAATTCGCTGCATCCCCGCAGCTAAACGAGGGCTGCAGAGCCCCCAAATCGCCCGGGGGCAATCCGCCGGCATTTCCTGGAAGGGGCAGAGCTTTCAGCATCAGCTCTGCCCCTCCTGACATCAATCGCCGCGCGGATCGCCGCCTCTTCCCGCCCCTCTCTGTGAAGGAAGAGTGAGAGGGGCGGGCAGAGGCGGCGATGCGCCGTGATTGTGAAATTCCTTATGCGGCCCAGCCTCATCCTGACTTTGCCTCCTGCGGCCCCCAGGTAAATTGAGTTTGAGACCCCTGATCTAAAGCAAGCCTAATTGGTGGTGAAAAAAACAAGGTTTAGATCATTTCGGTGTGATATGCAGTGAAAAAGGTATTGGTAAATGAATGGGAGAAGTGAAAAGTAGAAAATTGTTCTAGTTTTTAAGGAGAAATAACCTAGGGTAGTAAAGTATTTAAACTAAGCTATCACCTTGAAATACATATGGCCCACATCTCTTTCACTTCAGGTGTGCTTTAAGCATATTGACTTAGGTGTCTTGATCCACATCCAGATTGTTCAACCCATTCGAGATGTAGCATGACTTTGGTCCTGACAATCTTACTTCCACAGATTAAGAGGTATTCCAAAAATGCCAAAGCTTAGAAATAAGGATTAGTTTACAAAATTAAAAATCCTTTCCACTGCAAAGAACACCTTTTTACCATTGGTGAAAATTTTCAAAATATTATTGTTGATTGTGTTGACAGTAGTAGCAGAGACAGCATTGTGCGTTTTTGAAAAGTTTCCACATAGTTTCTATTCATAATTTTTATTTTATCGTTTTAGGTTTAAAGGAAACCTTTAAGGTGGAGAAAAAAGTTTCACTTACTGTGGCTCCTATAGGCCCCCTGCAGATGTCCTGTGCCCGCACCGTGAAAAACATTCCTCCGGTCCCCCACCACAGCTCACTGGCCCTGGCCGCATGCGTACTCACTCCTGCTCATACTGCACCTGCGTAAGACGCTCCCTGCAACATGAGTGGGAGCAAGGATGCGTTCAGCCAGGGCCGTGCAGGCGCAGTGGCTGTCGGCTTGTAAGTTAGCGGTAAGAAAAGTGAGCCACGGCGGGGGACTGGAGGATCATTTTGCCCTGGCACGGGCACAGGATGTCCGCAGGGGTAGAAGCCCCAGGTAAGTTGAACTCGTTTTTTTCCCCTTACAGGTTTTCTTTAAAGTCTGCATCTTTCCAAATTATACAAATGTAAAAGAAAACAACAAAAAAAAAAACCTCTTTGGGATTAACCATGAAATCTGCTCGTAATAGCATAACAAAGTTAGTTCAGCTCAGTGGCTGGCACCATGTTTGAAGTAGTGGTCATCTATAAAGAAAAATTAGTATGTTAGATTTTTTTTTTCTTTCTTCACCAAGGCGGTGGCCTTGTCTCATACTACAGTGCTGGGTTGTTCTATCTACTTCATCAACACAGCAATGTTTGCAGTGAAGGCACACTTAGACAAAATCAAAGTGGAAAAGGCACCTGGCCCAGATGACATCCACCCCAGGTATTATGTAAGAAAGGAAAAAGGATAAGAACTTGGAAACTACAGATCTGTAAACTTAACATCAGTTGGGTGTAAAGTGTTTAAAGGTATACTAAGGAATGCTCTTCAAGACTTTCTAGGCCAGAATAATCATCAGAATAAGTCATCTCATCAACATGAGTTTATTATTATCATTGGTAGTATTTATTTATATAGCGTCAACATCTTCCATAGCCCTGTACATAGTACAGAACAATTAGTGAGGAGCATAGGTACTTGAGAAGTTCAAAAAACTCTGCTCAATCAGGAGTCGGACATCAAACAATACAAATACTTATATAGTAAATGTGTGGTTTGAGATATCACCAATACTGGGGCATAGGAAAAAGGATGCTGTCTGTATCTGTGTGTCCTGCTCTGTGATTGGGGGACATGCAGGATGACACGTAGGACATAAGATAATAAAAAGGGGGGAATTACCTAATAAATAGTGATACAAGGTATTTAAATGAATATATATACATATCTATATATGTAAAATCGTGTGTGTGTGTGTGTGTGCGTGCGTGCGTGCGTGCGTGCGTGCGTGTGTGTGTGTGTGTGTGCCGGGATCACGCGAAAACGGCTTGACTAATTTGAACAAAACTTGGTATACAGATCCCTTACTACCTGGGATGATATGTTCTGGGGGTCTCGCGGCCCCCCTGCACACGTGGGCGGAGCTACAAACAGTAAATCAGATTTCACCCATTAGAGTCAATGGAAAAAATGGAAAAGGCTGACATTCTCACAGTAATCAAGCCAGAGTCCCCACACTTGACACAGTTGGTCACTTGGTGACCGAGGTTACAAATCCAGGAAAAGTGGGCGGAGCATAAAACAGCCAATCAAATTTCAGCCGTTCATTTTAAATGGGAAAATTTAAACTGCAGCCATTCTTAGACTGTTAATCGCAGGGTTCTCAAACTTGGCACACTTGGTCACTGGGTGAATGTGATTAAGATTCAAGAAAATGGGTGGAGCCTACAACAGCCAATCGAAATTCACCTGTTGATTTTCAAGGGGAATATTTAAACTGCTGCTATTCTTACACTTTTAATGGCAGAGGCTTCAAACTTGCTACGGTCAGTCGTTGGGTGACTGGGGTCCACATTCACTAAAGGGGCGGGGCCACATACAGCCAATCAGATTTCCTTGGTGGATAAACTGCTTCCATTCACACATTTTTGATGCCAGGAACCTGAAAGCTCACAAACTTGGTCATTGAGTGACTGTTTGTCAAGGTTACAAAAAAGTGGGCGGAGCCTAAACAACTTTAACTGAGAAAATATAAACTGCAGCCATTCTTACACCGTTAATGGCAGAGTTCTCAAACTTTGCACAGTTGGTCATTGGGTGACAGATTCAGATTTTGGAAGGTGGCTGGAGCCTACAACAGCCAATAAAAATTCACCTTTTGATTTTCAAAGGGAATATTTCATCTGCTACCATTCTCCTATACTGGTAAAAGCAGATGCCTCAAACCTGGTACAGTTGGTCACTGGGTGACTATGGTCCAAATTCAGGAAGGGGGCAGAGCCACAAACAGCCAGATTTGTTTATTTTTCAATGGGACAGATCAGGCCATACTCTGGAGGAGGACTAATTGGGCCATGCAGTGGTGGGGAAGAAATCAGACTCTTCTCTGGACTAATCAGACCCAGCAGTGGAGAAGGATAGATCTGACGCTAAACAGGAGGATAAATGATCAGACCCTACACAGGAGGAGGAGGACTGATCAGACCCTACACTGGAGGATAAATGAACAGACCCTACACAGATGGAGGAGGACTGATCAGACCCTACACAGGAGGAGGGCTGATCAGACCCAGTAACGGAGTTGGACAGATTAGACCAGTGGCGTAGCAATAGGGGTTGCAGAGGTTGAGACCGCATTGGAGCCCTTGGACCAGAGGGGGCCATTAGGGGCCTTCCTTCATCCATCTTATTAGCTTTTCATTGGTGCTATGCTAGTAATGAACTCCTCTATATGTGCATTGCATATTGTTATGTTTGGCATACAAATCCTTACACAAGTCCTGCCCAACCTACATCTCTGACCTGGTCAGCAGATATACACCTGGCCGCCCACTTCGCTCCTCCAACGACCTCCTCTTAACCACCCCACGCATCTCGCACTCCCATGCCAGACTGCAGGACTTCACTAGAGCTGCCCCTATCCTGTGGAACTCTCTCCCGCTGCCCATCAGGCTCGCTCCCACCTTCAACACCTTCAAAAAAGCACTCAAAACTCACTTCTTCAAGGAGGCCTACATCAACTCAACACTACCCTAATCCTTTCTGCCAATAACTTCTTGATGCACCCCCTCCTTTTGTGTCACCAGCCCCTCCCTCTAGATTGTAAGCCTTTGGCAGGGCCCTCTTCCCTTGTGTATCATACTTGACTGTGTGCACTTTACCCAGAATTTGGAACTGGTAATTTTTACCACTACCATTCCAGTTTATGATCTGGCATTGTACTATTATCTGCATTGTGTTGTGTATCTTATTGCTATTACCTGTATTGTTGTATCTATGGTCTGTTACCTGTATTGTTCTGTCAACCCTGTTATCATTGTCTGTAAGCCTATTTATTGTACAGCGCTGCGTAATATGTTGGCGCTATATAAATCTAATAAATAATAATAATAATAATAATAATAATGGGAATATACAAAGTATTAATACCAAGGACCCCAAAGCTGATAAACTTGATAATTGAGTGACTGTATGTCAAGGTTAGAAAAAGTGGGCGGTGCCAAAAACTTCATTTTTTACATTGCACGGTTCCCAAACTTTACACAATTGGCCACTGGGTGACTGGGATGAATATTCAGAAATGTGGGTGGAGCCTACAACAGCCAATCAAAATGTACCTATTGATTTTCAAGGGGAATATTCACATTGCTACCATTCTTACACTGTTAGTGGCAGAGGCCTCAAACCTGATACAGTCAGTCATTGAGTGACTGGGGTCCAAATTCACTAAAGGGGTGGAGCCACAAACAGCCAATCAGATTTGTTAGATTGATTTCAGCCATTCTGTTATTGGCAGGGTTCTCAAACGACACAGTTGGCCACTGGGTGACTGGGACTAATATTCAGAAAAGTGGGTGGAGCCTACAGCAGCTAATCAAAATTCACCTTTTGATTTTCAAGGGGAATATTTACATTGCTGCCATTCATGCACTCTTAATGGCAGAGGCCTAACATCTGGTACAGTCAGTCACTGGGAGACTGGGGTTTAAATTCTGAAGGGAGCGGGCCAAAAACAGCCAATCAGATTTGTTTAATTTCAATGGTAAAATGCAACTTATTGATGCCAAAGACCCCAAAGCTCATAAACTTGGTCAATAAGTGACTGTATGTCAAGATTAGAAATAGTGGGCGGAGCCAAAAACAACTAACTTTTTACAAGGGGAAATGTAAACTGCAGCTTTTCTCACTGAGGCGCTACACCTGCTATTGCTGGAATTCTGTTTTGTCCCCACGTTTATTGCCTGATGAACTGGGCTCGCCTGCGAAACATTTTGCACTTTTGGGGTACTATATAATAAATGTGATTGCTACTTTTCAGACAGTCTTTCGTGTCTGATTTATGGAGGTAAGTCCACCACTTCCTCCTAGCAGATTTTAAAAATTGTATCCACTTTTATTCTGCTGGCGCCTCTGTTCTCCTACTGCAGCTTTTCTTACACTGTTAATGGTAGGGTTCTCAAACTTGACACAGTTGGTCACTGGGTGACTAGGATTAATATTCGGAAAAGTAGGTGGCGCCTACAAGAGCCATTCAAAATTCACCTATTGATTTTCAAGGGGAATATTGAAACTGCAGCCATTCTCACACTGTTAATAGCAGAGGCCTCAAACCTGCTACAGTCGGTCGTTAAGTGATTGGGGTTCAAATTCAGTAATGGGACGGAGCCCAAAACAGCCAGATTTCTTTGCTGGATAAACTGATTCCATTAGCACAATTTTGATGCCAGGAACCCAAAAGCTCACAAACTTGGTCATTGAGTGACTGTGTGTCAAGGTTACAAAAAGTGGGTGGAGTTAAAAACAGATTTTTCTGGGATATTGTAAACTGCAGCCCTTCTTCACTGTTAATGGCAGGGTTCTCAAACTTAGCATAGCTGGTTACTGGGTGACTGGGATTAATAATCAGAAAAGTGGGTGGAGCCTAAAAATGCCAATCAAAAATCACATGTCACTTTTCAAGGAGAATATTAAAATTGCTGCCATTCTTGAACTGTTAATGAAACAAGCCTCAAACCTGGTACAGTCGGTCATTGGGTCACTGAGGTTCAAATTCAGAAAAGGGGACAAAGTCACAAACAGTGAATCAGATTTGTTTCATTTTATGGGAAAATACACATTATTGATGCCAAGGACTCCAAAACTCACAAACTTGGGCATTGATTAGTGACTTTGTGTCCAGGTTACAAAAAGTGGGCGGAGCCAAAAATAAATTTCACTGGGAACGTGTAAACTGCAGCCCTTCTTACACTGTTTATTTCGGGGTTCCCAATCTTTGCCCAGATGGTCACTGAGTGACTGAGATTAATATTCAGGGAAGTGGGTGGAGCCTATAATGGACAATCAAAATTCACCTGTTGATTTTCAAGTGGAATATTTAAATTGCTGCCATTTTTACACTGTTAATAGCAGATGCCTCAAACCCGCTACAGTTGGTCATTGGGTGACTGGGGTTCAAATGCTGGAGAGGGGTGGAGCCACAAACAGCCAATCAGATTTGTTTCATTTCAATGCAGATTATTGATACCAAAGACCGCAAAGCTCACAAACTTGGTGGTCAGTGAGTAATTGTGTGTTAGGGTTAGAAAAAGTAGGCGGAGCCAACACCAGCCAAATACATACACGGGCAACGCCGGGCAATCAGCTAGTATATATATATATATATGTATATATATACATATATATATTTATTTAATGTGCATCGATCAATCAGATGTATTTGTAAGGGGGGAGTGGGTGGGGGATGCTGTGTGTGTGTCATACGAGCAAAGGTATATAAGATACCTTGTATTACTATTTTGTTGATACTATTTGTGGTTTTACTGTGCTTCCATCGTCACTAAAGACTTTATAAATAAGCACGGTTTCCTTTTCTCTCTATTACTGGATGCATTTTTGTAGTATTTGAGCAACTTAGTGCCTTGTATTTGATGATTTCAGGCACTTTTATTTGGTCTGAGGAAGCGGGCAATGCATTGCCAGCGTATAATAAAATGTGTTGTTGCTACACAAATTGTCATTATTGAGGTACGCACCCTCATCCTTTTCTTTTGAATTGTTTTTAACACAGTTTTATGTAATCCTGGGCGTCTCTTTCCTCCCTTTGTGTCACTCACCCTTAGTGATGATCATAATCTGGTAATTACGATTACACCAAATTATGCGTAAATTCGTAATTCAACTGACTTTGTATATTCATTCGTAAATACACATGAATTTCGTGCCGACTTTGGCGGTGAATTGAAAAGCCTCCATACATGCTATTGCTACCAAAATTGTTACAGATATTAAGGAGAATAGTGGATACATGGCAAAAAATAAATTTTCAGAAAGACGTTGTATTTTTTGTGAAAATCAATTTTTTAAAATGCAAAGAAAACGGTTTTTAAACCCAGAAAAATTAGTTTACAAACCATGTTTTTTTGTATTTTTGATTTTCTCAAAAACTACAAGGTCTTTTTGAACAATTATTTTTCTAACTTGTACCCACTTTTCTTCTTAACATATGTAATAGTTTTGGTAGAAATAGCATGTATGCAGGCTCTACTATTTATCACCAAAGTCTGCATGAAATTATGCGTAAATTATGCGTATATTCATGCGTAATTATGAATGGTAACAAATAACTATGAAAATTAATTACACTGTTCCCCTGAAATTTCACATTACAATTACGATGCATAATTGCGTATTACGATGCGTAATTACGCATGGACGTAGTTTCTGCTCATCCCTACTCACCCTCCTTTGGGAGGGGTGTTCTGATTGGCCCTTAGTGTCTTTCCAACATTGGGACCAATTGAGTCCCTTTTTGACCAAGAGTGTGACCACATCTGGTTTTGTCTAGACACCCGAGTGGAGTCGGATTTGTACATCTCCACCTGCCTACAGTGGTTGGTTGCCCGGCTGCCACCCTCCTTTGTGAGTATTCCATCGCTACAACACACGTTACCCCTTATTGTTGTGACATACTGTACCATCGAGGCTCCCACTGTCTCTGTGCTTTTTTCTCTGTAGGGTGCTCTCTGACCACCCCCAACTTCCATTTATGACATAAGCTGAGAATTGAAATACAAAAACGAATGCAATTCTACATCATTTCTAAGTAAAAGATCTGTCGGGATGTTTGGAAGACTATTTCAAGATGGAAAATAAAACTGATCTTGGGACATCTTTTGTTTTTCTTGGACTCTTGGAAATGGAAAGATTCCGATACGTATGTTTTGTTTTAGCTTTTAGCCTCTATGTGATCACTATGACATTATGTTGTGTAATAGTTTATGTCATATGGGTTGAGGAGAGCCTCCATGAGCCTATGTACATATTCATATGGAACTTGATGTTTAATGGAGTTTTTGGAAACACGGTTGTTTCCCCTCAGTATATAATTAGCTTGCTTATCGCATCCTCAAAAATATCCTTTTATAGATGCCTAACTCAAATATTTTGTGTTCAACTCTCAGGTGGTGTTGAAGTTTTCACCTTTACTGCCATGGCGTATGACCGGTATTTGGCTGTGGGCCACCCACTGAGATACCCCGTCTTAATGACAAATATGACAGCTGTAAAATATATCACAGGCTCCTGGGTTTCAGCTTTAATCATTGTAACCGTTGCGGTGATCATGACAGCCAAGCTCAAGTTTTGTGGGGTCAATATTAATAATATTTATTGTGACAACATGTCCCTTGTCACACTGGCTTGTGGGGACTCTGCCATGGTCAATAATCTCTTTGGAATCGTTGTAACATTGCTATTTATGTTTGGTACCTTTCTGATTATTGTCTATTGCTACATAAAGACATTATTAATCTGCCTGAAAATATCCAGAGCGGCTTGCCTGAAAGCCATGCATACCTTGGGGAGCCACATCATCACATTTTCTGTTCACATGGTAGCTGCTTTCTTTGTCTTTTTAAGATATCGTTTGAACGGATTAAACCCTACAGTAACTACTCACGTGTTACTTTCTATCATGGGTCTTCTCACATCAGTCATTGTGAATCCTATAGTGTATGGCATAAAGACAGAATCTCTAAAAGCAAAAATAATTCAGAACATACAGAAACTAAACTTCTGGAAAAGTGTTTGAGACAAAGTGATCACATCTAATATAATAACATCTTCAAAAACGTTTGAGGGACCTCATTGATGCCTTGCACAATGTTTTGGACCCCTCTAAATGATTTTATGTGGAGATGAGACACAATTAAGGTTTTCAAAGTTTATAAAAAAAACAAAACTGAAAGACGCATATAAAAAAACAAAAACAAAAAAAAAAAACAGAAAACAGAGTACAACTGACAGAACTGCTTTCAGAGTTAAAATAAAATGTCCATCAGTCAAAATTTCTAAATTTAGTACAGTGTAATAAAATGGCCCATTTTGGCCATTTTACCGATATTTTACTATGACCTAACCTAATCTTATCCCATCATTAGCACTACCTCTCATTGCCAAACATTAACAATCCCCCCTGGCACTGCCTAAATCTAAATCCTTTCTGGTGGTGCCCAACTTTACAAACCCCCTGGCTCTGCCTAACCCTAAGGAACCCCTCCCCTCCCCCCCAAGTAGACCTAATCCCTGGTGCTGCCTAACCCCAAAACCCTAACAGAGTAACTGTCGGGCATAAAATCAAAAGTCAATGTTGTATTTTTATCTGGTAAACAAGTAATAAGATACAAATTGAAAGAAGTCAAAGCAGGCTGGCACTATAGTAAATGAGGAAACGACGAGATGTACATCATAGGCTGTGGGACTGCGTCCTCACTGATTGTGCCAGCAGCGTGCTCTAGCAAACAAGTAACATGGATGGTGCTTAAGGAAAGGAGGAAAGCTGGCACTGCTGCAAAAACATGTATTTATTCCAGAAAATCTTCAGCAATACAAAAGGTGTTCAAAGGTGTACATACACATAAATGGAGGAGAGGCACAGTGGGTAGCTGTGGGTGCTGGGTGCAAAAATAGCCTGACGGTTGTTTCTATGGAGGCCTTAAAGGACTTACGAGGCGAAATAATGAAAAAAAGTTAAATACCTGCATGAAATATCAATGCACGGAGGACGCCATCCGCGCCCTCCGTGCTGTGCCGCTGGGTCCCCGCGGCTCAATGTCCCCCCCCCCCCCCCCCCCGGGCCGGTCCCAACCCCACAGCCAGGGTCGGGTTCTTCTGCATGTGCGACTGCGGCTGTGCAGCTCTAGGGCCTTCCCCCCGATCCACGCAACAGGAAATGGCCTGTAGCGTGGATCGGGGGAAGCCCTAGAGCTGCGCAGCCGCACTCGCGCATATGCAGACTGCGCAGCCGCGGCCAGCTCCGGCGGCCATTTTAGTGGAGGCAGAAGAACCCGACCCGGGCTGTGTGGTCGGGACCGGCCCGGGGGGGACATTGAGCTGCAGGGACCCGGCAGCACAGCACGGAGGGCACGGATGGTGTCCTCCGTGCATTGATATTTCATGCAGGTATTTAACTTTTTTTCACTATTTCGCCTCGTAAGTCCTGCCACACAAGAGAAGTTGCAGGACATGCTGGGTTTTCTGTCTCTTCTCTTTACTTTCCCCCCAGACTAAACTAATGCATTCTGATTGGCTGAAGCTTCTCCCCCCCCCCCCCCCCCTTGTTTTTCCCTCCAACACCTCTGTTCCTCTCTTTTTGGCCAATATTGCTCAATGCACTTTCTACTACACACCTGGGTGGGAGTGACTGAAGACTGGGGGGGGGGGGATGCATATACAATCAGGCAGAGGAGAGTAAGGGAGGAAATGACAACAGGATTGTTATCAAGATAGACACAGTCAAAATGGAAAATTCTAAGAAGGATTTTCTCTTTTTTTACTACAGAAAAATCACTAAAATCAAAATGTGGAATATGTAATGTAAGTAGAGCAAATATTTATCTACTGTAATGGATTGCGGAGACACCGGCGCGCGGTCTGGCAGCGGCGCAGCTGTCTCCGCGTTCAGACCGGCGGTTTCTGCACAGCAGCATGCGTCTGGTTTGTCTGAGCCTAGTAGTGCACACAGATGGAGAGCTACGCGTGCGTGCGCTAGGAGGCAGGACCTTTATGCTAATAGGAGAGGGATCAGCCGATCAGGACGATCAGCTGATCCCAGCGCACTGGGGCTGGGCGGCGCTGAGGAGCGCTGCTCTATATATACTTCTTGCCTGTCAGTTGCTGGTTGTCTGCCGTTGCGAATACTAACGTGTGAGCACTCAGACCAGTCAGATCCCACAGTGTGTTCGAACCAGGAGGACCTGGGAATTCACACTGAGCCAGATTATTATTGTGTTATATGTTAGAACAGTTCCAGGGTGTTGAGACCACGGACCTCACACCCAAGCTTAGGAATACTGTGACATTGCTGTGTTATACTTTAGACCAGTTCCAGGGTGTCGAGACCACGGACCTCACACCCAAGCTTAGGGATATTGTGTCATTGCTGTGTTATACTTTAGACCAGTTCCAGGGTGTTGTGACCAAGGACCTCACACCCAAGCTTAGGGATACGGTGTCGTTGCTGTGTTATACCTTAGACCAGTTCCAGGGTGTTGTGACCAAGGACCTCACACCCAAGCTTAGGGACTCTGTGTCTATACCGTGTTATACTCTAGACTAGTTCCCGGGTGTCAAGATCAAGGAGCTCACATCCCAGTCTAGGACTCTGTTATATTTATATGTTATGACTATTTGCTCTGTCGACCTTTCTCTTGCCTTCTGATTCGGTACCTCTGCATATCTGTCTATCTGTTGCCAGACCCTGCCTGTACCCGGTTACCGAATCAGTCTTCTGTCTCTGTATCTCATCAGCTTGTGTGTTGCCGACCTGGCCTGCCCGACCACCCTAGCTGTCATTCTCCCTGAGTGTTCAGTTTATCAGTATTAGCAGTGACACCATTCCACCAGGTGTCAGCTGCAACCAGGACTCCCGCACCTCAGAGAGTCCGGCCTGTTAGCAGCCAGTGGTCACTTCCATTGGCTGCAGTACAGTTCACCATCTAATACTGTGATCCCTGGTTACCAGGTCCTCTCTATCTAAGAGATAGTTTCTGCACTGCCCAGGGCCACCTGCCCCTCAGGTGGTTCTTGCCCGAGTCACTTATATCTCCCGCTCCTCGGGAGATAGCCTACAGTTCATCAAGCACATTAACTCATTAGGTGTCCAGAGGTTAGTCATACTTGTATTATTGGTGATTCTGCAGATCATCCATAATCAAGTATACATCTGTATCGTTGATGATTCTGCAGATCATCAACAATCAGATTCTCTCTGTGTGCTGACACCGATCGTTACATCTACTTATATTTGTGGGTTTTTTCTGAGATAGTATGGCTGACAGCTCCACTTTAAAACCCTTAAAACAGAAGCAACCGCTGAAGCATGCAAACTGCGGTTAAAAAGCAGTGGCCATGAAGCCACAGTTGGCTCCTGCCACTTATAGCCACAGCTACAGTGAGGATCATTCATAAGTATTTGAACACCCTGGGGTTTTTACGAGTTCTCCCACTTAGAAATCATGGAGAGGTCTGAGATTCACATTGTAGGTGCATTCCCACTGTGAGAGAACATAACCCCCCCCCCCCCAAAAAAAACAGGAAATCGCATTGCATGATTTTTAAAGAATGTATTTGTATTATCAAGTGTTCAAAAGCGCACTGGTTACTAAGAGATAAAAAACAGGGTGTGCTCTCAACTGAGTATAGCAGAGTATTTCAGTCTTCCACCACCAAATAGCACCCAACAGAAACGCACTCACCAGCTAAAATGCAACCACTGTTAGACTGGCCAAGTAGCGCACACTTCCAGGACGCCTTGGCACCTCAGGTCCTGGTCCCACTGTTGCTATTCACTTCACATGTCCACGTTCGTATGTCCAATTACCTCAAACAGAAGCTTCCCATAGCGTGATACAGTTTAAAACCGGCTATACTTTATTAAAAATTGTCACCAGATGTCAATTGGGCACAGAGTTTTTCCTACAGGCTCTCCCCCGTTGCCAAGTTGGGCTATGCTGTGTAATCCCACGGTACGCGTCCTCCACTGCCGCCGCTTGCTTCCAGGTACATCCAATACCCGCCCGATTAGTTTTGTCACTCCCTCGTGACTCATCAGGAGCAGGGGGATTGGATGCCGTACCTGAGTATTTCACTTCTATTGTCTCTCCCTACTGGCTACCCCGCATAGCGCTCTGATTGGCTGCCAAACAAGCTTATCCGCCTCTCCTCCAATCCCCAACGCGCTTCCACAACGCGCCTATGTTTACCTTTTACTGGCGGCGGCAGCCACTCCTCTTTTAGTGCGCATCACTCTATTTCTCCGGCTTTAGGGCGCATCATAGCATTTCTCCGCCGATATTGGCCTATTTACCATCAATCACTCATAGCCTGTATTCCTACAGCATAGGTCTTTCGTACGGGGGAAATCTCGCTTACATAGTTAATACATGCAATTGTATTCATTTAATCTTCATTTTCCTTAAAATAGTAATATTTTGGGGATTGGAGGAGATGCAATTCTTTTAAAAGCAGGCAAAAAGTAACAAAACATCCTGAGCAGCGTAACGCTCAGGAGGTTAATGAATTGAATAGAGGTGGGCTTTTTAAAGGCTGAGTAACAGGTCTTTGAGATCCAGAGTTCTTGCTAATTGCCAGGTGTTCATACACTTACAGTATGTGCAACAGTGTGATTTCTTAACTTTTTTTTTTTTTTACAGTAAATGCTGTCTCTCATAGTGGGAATGCACCTACAATGTGAATTTCCGACAGTGAGAGAACTTGCAAAATCACAGGGTATTCAAATACTTATTATTATTGAATTTATAAAGCACCAACATATTATGCAGCACTGGACAATAAATACATACAATGATTCAAGAATGACAGATGTAACAAGGTTATACAGCATAGGACAAAGCTGTACAATGCGTACAGGGTACAAGATACATGATCATGTGATTTTGGGCTGGTTAGATAGGCCCTGTAATACAAGTACAAGAAGGTCATAGGAAAGGAGCACACAATCATGTAGAATACACTAGGGGAGGGAGGACTCTGCCAAAGCCAGTGGCGTAACTAAGGAGCTGTGGGCCCCGCTGCAAGTTTTACAATGGGGCCCCCCAAATGCACTATAAATAACAATTGATACAGCGCACCAAAACCTGCCAATGGAACTACAGTGTCAGAGGGGCAAGAAGGGGATGGGGAACAGTTTGTTAATGATTACCACTATTCAAAGTATCTATAGAAGTGATTATTATGAGCACAGGGCTAATAGAGAGCTAATACTGCAGATGAGGGAAGGCCCCTCTGGCCCAAGGGCCCCAATGTTGTCGCAACCCCTGCAACCCCTATTGCTATGCCCCAGGCCAAAGCATTACAATCTAAGGGGGGGGGGGGGCACTAGGTAGGGCTGTGGAATAAGTATTCAGTAGAAAGTTAGTGTGTGGTAGGGGGTAGGTAGGCCATCTTAAAGAGGTGGGTGTTGAGGGCTTGCTTGAATGTGTTGAAGAAGGGAGCAAGTCTGATGGGCAGCAAGGGAAGGGAGTTCCAGAGGGTGGGGGCAGCTCTTGAGAAATCCTGCATGTGGGAGTGGGAAATGTGTGGGGCAGTGAGGTGAAGGTCGTTGGAGGAATGGAGGAGACGACCTGGTGTATACCTGTGAACAAGCTCCGAGATGTAGGTAGGGCAGGGTTTGTGCAGATTTATACGTCAGGCATACAGTATCTTGAATATTATCTTGAATTGGAAAGTGCACCTTTAATTCCCTACTCAACCCTACTCCCCCCCCTCCCATCTCCTCCCTCTCAGCCAAATACTTATGTTCCTCACTGTACCCACTGGACTTAGTACGGCTCATAATAAAGAAATAAGTAGGCAAAGGAGCTGTGTGATGTTTAGGGAGAGAGAAGGTGTTCGGAGTTTGCTGGGAAAATGGTGGTGTGCTATTTATATTATCTTATCCTAGATGTCAGCCAGGTTCCTAAAGTTAAAGCGGAATATAACCCAGCATTTCATCTTTGCTCTAAAACATTATTTACAGCATATTAAATGCAACCAGCAAGTAGTACTTGATAAGGCACATTAACGCCGATAAGGCACACCAGGGGCTTGATACACAAAGCGGTGCTAACTGTTAGCACGCCTGTGAAAACCCCCTTAGCGCGTCTGTATGAGCTTTTCGCAAAACTTTATGCGCGTAAAACTCAGCGCGAAGTGCCCATTAAAGCCTATGGGACTTAGCGCGCATAGGACGTTGTGCGCGTAAAACTTTGCGCGCGCAAAGTTACCGCGCGATCTGATTGAGAAATCCGGTGCTAACCTACTTAGCACCCTGGTTAGCACGTCTAAAGACTTTAGACGTGCTAAGTAGGTTAGCACCGCTTTGTGAATCAAGCCCTAAGTGTGCAGCAAGGGGAGCTATAGTGATAGTGAATCAACCCCTATGTGTCTTTCTGCTTATTACCTTTATTGTGTTGTCTGTCACCTCTAATATTATTGTCTGAAGCTTTATTTATTCCAGTGCTGCATAATATTTTTGCACTATATAACTCCAATGCATACTAGTAATAATAACATATTATACAAAACCAAAGAGGGTTGGTACAAAAACATACTTCAAAAATAGCCCAGGCTCGTGCACATCTCAGTACAAATGCACCCATTTGGAAGCACAGTGGTGGAATGGGAAGACTGCACAGGCTCTATGGGATCCAGAGCTTCTCCTCTTCTTAGGTAAGTATCTAAGTCTTATTCACCGATCCCCGTGGCTCCCGGCCCCGCATGTTTTGTAGCTGCCGCCTGCCTGAGCCACATTGTAACAACTCACCTGTCCTGGTGGCTGCTCCTTTCCGATCTCCATCTTCAGACACGCTGCCTGCATCTGTATCCCCAACGCACATGCGCCGTGGCTGAAGATGGGGATCGGAATTGAGCAACTAAAAAACATGCGAGGTTGGGGGCCACAGGGGTCAGTAAGTCAGCAGGGGACCACCTGAGAGAACCTTAGAGTAGTCGGGGCCCTGGGGCAATTTCTCCCTTTGCCCCAATGGAAGCACTGGCTGTGCAAAAGGGGGCTGCAAAAACTCGCAATCACGGTATCAGATGTGTTAGGAAAATACGTCCTCACACATATTGTTGGATTTTCTTTAGACCATGCAGGTCACGTAGTAAGAAAAGTTACTTAACATTCTTAAAGAACTATTAGCTAGAATTTCCACCCTGTGTACTGGTCACATGGATACTGTGCATTAACCATTCCCAGTGACCATATATGTTGCAATATTTCCACACCATGGAAACTGTATTCGCCTGACTCTATCCCTCTCATTTTAGGCTTTTTGGGTAAGGTGACCAAAAAAAGCACATTTAGAGTACCAGTCCACATCATACACATTTGTTTCTGGTTTCACACCCACTCAATAATCCAATTTTTTAACGAAAACATACACCTGAATTTTCATGCAGTTCTCTTATCAGTCATCGTTTGGCAGCAAAGCAATGCATAAATCATGCAGATAACAAAAGATGGGAGCTTCCATTAATATTCAAATAGCACAATAGCGCAAAATTCTATCTCAATAATCTCAGTTATTTTGACTATGATGTGAATGTTTTTCCCAGGCATTGTGGGTAATTTTCCAATCTTGCAGGCTTTTTACCACTAACAGTACCTACACCACCACATTTGATCCACTATACTTTCAGGGTAAATAATTTTCCCAGGCATACAGGGCCTGAACTTTATCTGATACCTGTAGAAACCTGAGTGAGAAAATCATCTGTGTGTGACAGCAGTCAGAACATTTCAGAGTCAACTGCATACAAGATCAAAATCATCATCACCGCATCCTCATCACCACCCTAACCCTGCATACCCTATAAAAAAATAAAAATAAACAATTATATAAATGAAAGTCAGACTGAAGGTGACACAAAGCGCTACGCAAGCTGGCAGGTCTGGGAGGAGCCGTAGTTCCACAGTAGTTCCAAATCCAGAATGTAGGCCAGCAACAACTTGAAGGCAGTGCCATAACACAATGAGGTCAGAGATCTACACAGAGCAGTATTATTATTATTCCTTATTATTATTATTCCTTTGCCACAAATCGTGGCTTTTACAATAGGCGCCTATGACTTCAGCCTCAGATATGTATACTTTTTTTAATTATTTTTTTCTGTCTCTGTTACACTTTAAGCCTAAAGCCCATCTCTGCCACTCAGAAACTTTGGCATCCTCATTTCCAACCCCTGCTACAAACTTTGTCTTCCCTCCCTTCAATACGTTTGTGTTAACTGTGACCACCGAAAGTTTCAGTGTCCTGAATTGTGCCACCCATCTCATGAATGAGCCAGTGCCCTTGAGCAGAAGGCTCCTTCCATATTGTAGTGTTGTAACATCCGCAGAAATGGAGGCTGCGGGCACACAGGGTGTCACCGCAGCCGCCTTGCCTTCCTGTTCAGAGACTTTGCCCGTGCCTCTGGCGTCTATTACGCCGAGGATGGGTCTGTCTATTGCACATAGGGTTGCCGTATCGCGCGGGAGACAAGACCTTTATGCGGGGAGGAGGCGCGTCAGCTGACCGGCCGGTCGGCTGACATCAGAGGAGACTCACGGCGCTCCGGATTGGCTGATTGTTGTGGGCGCGGCCGTGGGGTCTCCTCTGCTTCAAAAGCCTTCAGTGTTCATTCGCAACTTGTCTGCTGTTGCGAATACTCATGTGTTAGCGCTCAGACCTTAGATAGTATCCGGTGTGCTTTGATCTGGGAGGAAACCAGGGATTTTACACAAGACTAGGATTATTGTATTACTGTATTTTGATATTCTGTGTATGACTGGCTACCCTCTGACTCTGCTCTTGCTTATTGTTTCTGTACTTCTACCCATTTGACTCTGTTGCTGAACCCTGCCTGATATCTTACTACTGTCTTGCCTGCCGATTCTGTACTGTACCTGCCCTCCTGTTACTGATCCTAGCCGGTCTGACCTTTCTACTCACCAGTGAGCCCTTGTCACTGGTGAGGTGCTCTTCTAATAGTACCCACCAGCTCCTCTGGTGAGGTTTCGTCAAACTATCAGTTACTGTGTTCTAATAGTATCCACCAGCTCCTCTGGTGAGGTTTTGTCTAACTATTCAGTTACTGTGTTCTGATAGTACCCACCAGCTCCTCTGGTGAGGTTTAGCCAAACTAATTCAGTCACTGTGTTCTAATAGTACCCACCAGCTCCTCTGGTGAGGTTTAGCCAAACTAACTAGTTACTGTGTATTAATAGTACCCACCAGCTCCTCTGGTGAGGTTTTGTCAAACTATTCAAGTACTGTGTTCCTATAGGACCCACCAGCTCCTCTGGTGAGGTCTAGTTATATTATTCTGTTACTGTTGCACCAAGCACTACATACCTTGTATTCTGTCAGCTATACTTTTATTATTGGTGATACTGCAGATCACCACATAATCAGGTATAGCGTCTGTATTATTGGTGATTCTGCAGATCACACATAATCAGACGTCTGTGTTGCTACACTAATCGTTACAGAACAGCAGACCAAAAAATTATGGAGACACTGTGCAATCGGGTTGAACTTTTGACCACGACCGTTAACGATTTCATCAAGACGGTTAACATACAGCAAACCCAGATTGACCAATTGTCTGAGACAGTTAACCATCTTAAAGGTCCCAATGCACAAGTGTCCTCCCCTCTAGTTATTCAGCCCAGGATGCCCCCCCCCCCCCCCGAAAGATTCTCGGGGCATCGCTCTGATTTGCGAAATTTCAAGCACCGGTGCTTATCATATTTTGAGTTACAGCCAGTATCTTCAGGTACAGAGAGTCAGAAGGTCACTTTTTTAAAGACCTTATTAACTGGGGATTCCCAGTCCTGGGCCTACAGTCTCCCCGAGGGTAGTGAGGCTTTGGCCTCTGTGCAGGAGTTCTTTAAAGCGATGGCAGTTATATATGACAATCCCGATTTGGCTACAACATCTGAGAGGAGACTTAAGACTCTCAGACAAGGGCATAACCCTGTCGAGACTTACGCAGCTGAATTTAGAAGGTGGGCAGTGTCAGCCAGATGGGGGCAGTATGCGCTGCTGGATTGTTTCCTGACGGGATTATCTGATGCTGTAGCCGATTTGATGTTAGGTCATCCTGAGCCTAAGTCCTTGGATGAGGCTATATCCTTGGCAATCAAGATTGATCGGCGAGTTCGCTACCAAAAGCAAACTCGGGGTAAAATCCCAGGGAGAATCGCTCCTGGTATCTTTTCACCTCCTGTTCCTTCCCCTCCACCTCTGGATGAGCCAATGCAGATTGGACAGGCCAAACTCTTGGAGGTTGAAAAGAACAGGAGACGTGCTGAGAAACTCTGTCTGTATTGTGCAGAGAAAGGGCACATTGTGTCAAATTGTCCCAGAAAGGCGGAAAACTCTATCGCCTAGGTGTAGCTGGAGGTACTACCCTAGGCGATCCAGTCTTACCTCTAAAAAACAATCGTTTACTTCTCCCGTGTTCTATTGCCTGGGAG
Organism: Hyperolius riggenbachi; assembly: GCF_040937935.1. NCBI lineage: Eukaryota > Metazoa > Chordata > Amphibia > Anura > Hyperoliidae > Hyperolius > Hyperolius riggenbachi. The sequence continues at coordinate 27,651,836 of NC_090647.1, forward strand.
GGTCAGGTTCATTCCACCCAGGCCTTTATAGACTCGGTTCTGCAGTTAATGTAATGGCCTATGATTTTGCCGTTAAATTTGGTTTTCCTCTCCTTTCTGTGGGACGCCAGGTGGTGGTTACCGCAATGGATGATTCACCATTGCAGGGGAAAAAACCACTTACTCAGACTCCTGTGTTAACGTGTCAGTTAGGAGTGTTGCATAAAGAACAAATACAGTTCCTGGTTCTTAAAATGTCCACCTCCACTGTAATTCTTGGTATGCCATGGCTAAAGAAACACTCCCCTCAGATCGACTGGAGTTCCAGACAACTGTTGAGTTGGTCCTCCTACTGTTGTTTGGAGAAAGTCATTATAGGCGCTACCGAGATTCAAGTGGAGGGAGGGTCACCACAGTCCTCTGACGCCCCTGACATTGAGACCTGGGAAAATTGGGCATCTGTCTTGAACCCTCTTGAACAGAAGGTTCCCGAAGGGAAACCAGATGGGGTTCTGTTTGTACCTCTCCAGTTCAGACTTCAAATTCTACATGTTTTTCACGCCTATAAGAATGCTGGCCACCCAGGTATTGCCCGTACGCAGGAATTGCTGGCCAGATGTGTATGGTGGCCCTCTATTGTCTTTGATTGTAAAGACTATGTTGGAACCTGTTCTTTTTGTGCCAGGAGTAAGTAGTCTAGACGGGCTCCTGTGGGTACACTACAGTCACTACCGGTGCCAGAACAGCCATGGACTCACCTGTCCATGGACTTTGTGGGTGAATTGCCCAGATCTGAGGGAAAAACAGTCATATGGGTGGTAGTCGATAGGTTCAGTAAGATGGCCCATTTCGTTCCCTTGGACGGACTCCCCTCTGCACAGGAACTGGCAGAGCTCTTTATTCACCACATTTTCAGATTGCATGGTATCCCAGAGAGTGTGGTGTCAGATAGAGGAGTCCAGTTTGTTTCCAAGTTCTGAAGGGCCTTTTGTCATCATCTGGGTATGAATCTATCGTTTTCCTCCGGCTACCACCCACAGACTAATGGGCAGACCGAAAGGGTTAACCAGTCCTTAGAACAGTTCCTTTGGTGCTATGTGGCGGATGCCCAGATGGATTGGGTCAAGTTCTTACCCTTTGCAGAATTTTCCCATAATAAGTGTGCTTCCTCGGGGTTCTCCCCATTTCAGGTTGTAACGGGGAGATCACCTAAGTTTTCCCCACTGCCCGTGGTGTCATCTCCCTTCCTGGAGGAGTGGCAGGGAACTTTAAAGGAGATCTGGGGTGTGGTCAGGAGAAATCTTAAGAAGGCCTTTGCTACCCAGAAGAAGCAGGCAGATAAGAGACGATCTGTAGAGTGGGTCTTTTCACCAGGTGATATGGTGTGGGTGTCTACTCGACATTTAGCTTTGAAGCAGCCCTCTGCAAAACTGGGTCCCAGATTCATAGGGCCATACCCAGTGTCCAAAAGGATCAATGATGTTACCTATGTCATTTCACTTCCGCCCTCTATGAGAGGTGTCAAATCGTTCCATGTGTCCCTCTTGAAGCCTGCTATGCATGTGTATTCCTCCCCCCCCCCCCCTGTGGTGATTGATGGGGAACCCGAGTATGAGATAGAGCAGATGTTGGATTCTTGGGTAGTGTGCAGCTCCCTACAGTACCTAGTGCACTGGAGAGGGTATGGCCCAGAGGAGCGATCTTGGGTGCCGGCTTGACGCATGCATGCAGAGGAGCTTAGGGAAGAGTTTCATAAATTGCATCCTGACAGACCAGGTGGATCGTGTCCGGAGTCCACGCCTCAAGGGGGGGGGGTACTGCCCTGGTTAATGCATTTGTATCCTCCCGCCTAGACTACTGCAACGCCCTGTTCATCGGATCTACAGAAAAGGTTCTGCGCCCCTTACAGCTAGTACAGAATGCTGCAGCCAGACTCCTAGCCAATGCCCCCCGCAGCTCACACATCACCCCAGTACTGCAAACTCTTCACTGGTTGCCAGTAAAATGGAGAATCAATTTTAAGATCTGCCTGCTGACATTCAAGGCTCTACACCACATGGGACCCAAATACATAGCGGATCTATTGGAACTTTATGCCCCTCCACGCACCCTCCGCTCTGCCAACAAGATGAAGCTGATTATTGCCAGGATACACTTAACATTTGGTGCTCGGGCCTTTTCCTACGCAGCCCCTACTCTATGGAACTCACTTCCACAATCAGTACGAGAGGCTCCCTCTCTGGACAGCTTTAAAAAAAGGCTAAAAACTCACCTCTTTTCCCTAGCCTTTGAGACTGCATAATGCAGGGTCACAGTGCTTTCAGTCCCCAAGGAGAAAAGCGCTATATAAATATTATTGTTATTGTTATTGTACTGTAACATCCGCAGAAATGGCGGCTGCGGGCACACAGGAAGGCAGGGCAGCCGCCTTGCCTTCCTGCTCAGAGACTTTGCCCGTGCCTCTGGCGTCTAGTACGCCGAGGACGGGTCTGTCTATTGCACATAGGGTTGCCGTATCGCGCGGGCGCGCACGGAGACAGGACCTTTATGCGGGGAGGAGGTGCGTCAGCTGACTGGCCGGTCGGCTGACGTCAGAGGCGACTCACGGTGCTCCGGATTGGCTCATTGTTGTGGGTGCGGCCGTGGGGTCTCCTCTGCTTCAAAAGCCTTCAGTGTTCATTCGCAACTTGTCTGCTGTTGCGAATACTCAAGTGTTAGCGCTCAGACCTTAGATAGTATCCGGTGTGCTTTGATCTGGGAGGAAACCAGGGATTTCACACAAGACTAGGATTATTTTATTACTTTATTTTGATATTCTGTGTATGACTCTGGCTACCCTCTGACTCTGCTCTTGCTTATCGTTTCTGTACTTCTGCCCATCTGACTCTGTTGCTGAACCCTGCCGGATATCTTACTACTCTCTTGCCTGCCGATTCTGTACTGTACCAGCCTGCCTGTTACTGATCCTAGCCGGTCTGACCTTTCTACTCACCAATGAGCCCTTGTCACTGGTGAGGTGCTCTTCTAATAGTACCTACCAGCTCCTCTGGTGAGGTTTCGTCAAACTATCAGTTACTGTGTTCTAATAGTACCCACCAGCTCCTCTGGTGAGGTTTTGTCTAACTATTCAGTTACTGTGTTCTAATAGTACCCACCAGCTCTTCTGGTGAGGTTTAGCCAAACTAATTCAGTCACTGTTATGTAGAAAGAACAGAGGCGCCAGCAGGATAAAATCAGGTAATAAAATGTTTAAAAGTGCTTTGGAGGCAGCGGTGGACTTACCTCCTGTAAGCAGACACTATAAACTGTCAGTTCAAATCTAAATAAATTTTATTGGCATTGAGGCGCCAGGTGTTACCCGCACCTTTTACTGTTGTATGCTCCTATGTTATATTGCCTGAGGAAGCAGGTTTACACCTGTGAAACGCGTTGCGACCCCCTTGGAGTATGCCAATAAAATTTATTTAGATTTGAACTGACAGTTTATAGTGTCTGCTTACAGGAGGTAAGTCCACCGCTGCCTCCAAAGCACTTTTAAACATTTAATTACCTGATTTTATCCTGCTGGCGCCTCTGTTCTTTCTACATAATATTAATTATCCACCCTTGGTGGAGGGGGATACCCCTTTTTTCCTGTCTACAGAGAGCGACTTCTTATTCCTGAGTGGGGACAGGCCAATCTCATCACCTGCCTATACAGTGGTTGCCTGGAGGTAACCCTGTCTTGTGAGTATATATATTGTACTCTTTACATATATCCATTTTTGCAGTACTTACTACACTATATTGGGCTCTCGGTTTCCCTCTTCTGAATTCAGTCACTGTGTTCTAATAGTACCCACCAGCTCCTCTGGTGAGGTTTAGCCAAACTAACCAGTTACTGTGTATTAATAGTACCCACCAGCTCCTCTGGTGAGGTTTTGTCAAACTATTCAAGTACTGTGTTCCTATAGGACCAATCAGCTCCTCTGGTGAGGTCTAGTTATATTATTCTGTTACTGTTGCACCAAGCACTACATACCTTGTATTCTGTCAACTATACTTGTATTATTGGTGATACTGCAGATCACCACATAATCAGGTATAGCGTCTGTATTATTGGTGATTCTGCAGATCACACATAATCAGATGTCTGTGTTGCTACACCAATCGTTACAAGTGTACAGGAATGGAGAGCTTGCAGGCACCTATCTTACTTTATACTATGAATGGTGATAAGAAGTGTAAAAAAGGCAGGGATGAGATGATTGTTAGATTCATCATTGATACGTCTTTGGACACCTTAGATTTCCAGATTTATTTTACCATTTGTGACTAGGGATGGTTGGAAATGCCGATATCCGGTTGCGCAGAAAATCCGACTTCTGCCAATGCCAATTACCGATTCTGCCGATTTTAAATTTCCGATTGATTTCTGAGTTCCAATTTCTGAGTAGCCTTTTTTGGGGTTAATTTTTTGCATTCTGTAACTGGCCAACCACTTCTGAGTTGTTTCTGCATTCTCTGATTTGTCCAATGCTTACGGGTTCTGTGATTGGTCTAAAATTACTGAATTGCTGTAATGATGGAAATTTGCAGCTCAGAGCAGTAATCCCGAGTTGGACCCATTAGAGGTGTGGAATGTGCAGGGCTGCTGCAGATCTATTAAGCGGTATCATTTTTAGGGTCTGAAAGATTGTGAAAAAATTGCACCACTTTTGGAAAAAAAATCTGGAAATAATCATACCGCCAGGGTGGTTAATTCATAGTTAAAAACAAGATGAAGCTGGTTATTCCCAGGATACACTTAACATTTGGTGCTCGGGCCTTTTCCTATGCAGCCCCTACTCTATGGAACTCACTTCCACAACCAGTACGAGAGGCTCCTTCTCTGGACAGCTTTAAAAAAAGGCTAAAAACTCACCTCTTTCCCCGAGCCTCTGAGACTGCATAATGCAGGGTCACAGCACTTTGAGTCCCCAGGGAGAAAAGCGCTATATAAATATTATTGTTATTGTTGTTGTTATTGTTAAAAACAGTAGTAAAACACTGCCAGAAAATCCAAATGTCTGACCATTGATGCTGGGGATATTGGTGCATATACAGTACAGACCAAAAGTTTGGACACACCTTCTCATTCAGAGTTTTCTTTATTTTCATGATTATGAACATTGTAGATTCACACTGAAGGCATCCAAACTATGAATTAACACATGTGGAAGTATAGTACATAAGCAAAAAGTGTGAAACAACTGAAAATAGGTCATATTCTAGGTTCTTCGAAGTAGCCACCTTTTGCTTTGATTACTGCTTTGCACACTATTGACAGGCAATCTCTTGATGAGCTTCAAGAGGTAGTCACCTGAAATGGTTTTCACTTCACAGGTGTGCCCTGTCAGGTTTAATAAAGGGGATTTCTTGCTTTATAAATTGGGGTTGGGACCAAAAATCTCAAATTTGGACTCATCAGACCTAAGTACAGATTTCCACTGGTCTAATGGACTGGTCTAATAGACATTCCTTGTGTTCTTTAGCCCAAACAAGTCTCTTCTGCTTGTTGCCAGAAGACTAGCAACAAGCAGAAGAGACTTGTTTGGGCTAAAGAACACAAGGAATGTCTATTAGACCAGTCCATTAGACCAGTGGAAATCTGTGCTTAGGTCTAATGAGTCCAAAATTTAGATTTTTGGTCCCAACCCCATTTATAAGGCAAGAAATCCCCTTTGTTAAACCTGACAGGGCACACCTGTGAAGTGAAAACCATTTCAGGTGACTACCTCTTGAAGCTCATCAAGAGATTGCCTGTCAAGAGTGTGCAAAGCAGTAATCAAAGCAAAAGGTGGCTACTTTGAAGAACCTAGAATATGACATATTTTCAGTTGTTCAACACTTTTTGGCTACTATACTTCCACATGTGTTAATTCATAGTTTGGATGCCTTCAGTGTGAATCTACAATGTTCATAATCATGAAAATAAAGAAAACTATGAATGAGAAGGTGTGTCCAAACTTTTGGTCTGTACTGTATGTAGCAGAGGAATAATACTCAAATCCCTACATAACCCAATCAAAAAACCCCCATCAAAAGCCCAACATATTTCACTTCCTTAATGGAAGCTTTTTCAAGGGAAATAGTGGTAAGTGCAAAGTTGCAAAAGTACTAAAGTGCAAATATACATTATATACAATAAATCAGAACATTGGTAAAACATATAGGCTAATAGTAGCAGCCAGGCATTTGGATTTTCTGGCAGCGTTTACTACTGTTTTTAACTATGAATTAAAAGTTACGTTTTAAGTCCCTAAATCAGGATAGTACTGTGTTGTGCATTTACTATTGTTGATTACTCTGGCAAAAGAGCCTGTCTGTGGTGGTCATGTGAATATAATGTTTGTACTAATATTAATTGTTACTAATTACACATGAAGGTTATAGTGTGTTTTACTGTTTTATATATTAAATAAGGTTTTCTGTAGATTCCCTTCCATGTTAGTTGTTCTGTTTCCCCATCCACCCAGCACTTTTTGTAGATCCCCTTCCATGTATAATACTCGCAGCGTGAGAAGGGCCAAAAACATTATCAAGGACAACACTCACCCTGGAAATGCCCTGTTTGAGCTCCTTCCATCAGGTAAACGTTTTAGATCAATCCGCACACACACAAACAGACTGAAAGACAGCTTTTTCCCATCCGCCATAAACTTGATGAACTCTGAATCCTCTCTGAAATAATTAACACTGTGTACAAATTGTTTAAACATCTGTAATACCTGGCATACTTGTATAATTTCTTCTCTTCCTTGTTACTATTACTATGTTCCCTATATGCACCGTGGGGTTGTCATGAAAAGTAATTTCGTTGTGTTACACAATGACAATAAAGTGAATTGAATTGAATTGAATGTTAGTTGCTTTGTTTCCTCATTGACCTTAGCACCTCTTTAAAGTGAACCAGAGACAAAGCACCCTCATGTATTTTACCATAGAAATCAGTGGGAACATTAGAGAAAACATTTACCCTACTCTCTGTTCCATCCTCACTGCTAAAAGTGTCTGTTATCTAGCTGAGATAAGAATCCCGGACTGAGCATTGAGTCTGGCTTTGCTATAATGACTCATCTATAATGATTCCTGAGCAGAGCCAGCAGGGGGCAGGCTTGGACTTGAAAAGACACCAAAGAACACAGTCTCAGCTATAATCATTCTGTAGCAAAGCCAGACCGACTGCTCAGTCGGGATTCTTATCTTAGAGGTGATAACAGGCAAATTAAACAGAGAAAAAAAATGAAACAAAGAGCAGATTAGGTGTTTACTGTCATGTTCCCACTGATTTATAAGGTAAAATACATGAGGGTGCTTCATCTCTGGTTCTCTTTAAAGGGACTCCGAGCAGTACAGAAACTATGGAAAGATGCATGCTGTTTTGAAGCTCTCTTTCTCCTCTTTCCAACGATAGCTAAAAAGCCACCCTACGCCTTTTAATTTTCGCTATTTTTGTGATCGGAATCGCGGCAACCGCGATTTCGATCGTGAACATATCGAAAACTAAAAGCCGTAGCACAGCAGTTTATGTGTCGTTGGAAAGAGGAGAAAGAGAGCTTCAAAATGGTATGCATCTGTACCAGAAGAGGATATAATTGCCCCTAGGGGGTACTTACCTTGGGTGGGGGAAGCTCCTAAAGAGACTTCCATCATCCCTCTTCACCAGAGAGGATCCAGGAATAGGACCCCCAAAGATCCGCTTGTCAGGAGCCTCATGCAGGGGTTGAGGTGCGCATCATTACTTACCTACAAGGGTATGCTCCTCTAGTCCCCTGTCCATATGGGATGCACAATCTTCCCCAGGTAGTGACTGCAGTTTGACATTCCCTCAGTGGTGTCATGGGCCTCCGGCCACCACAATGCATGCCAGAAGATGTAGTCCATCAGGCGGGAGATGTACTCATATCGATAGAGCACATCTTTCAGCATGCAGTGCACTGACCCGGAGTGCGCAACAGTGCCGGAGGCTTAAAGCTTGTGTCACTGCCAACTCTCCCTGGAGAAGATAGTGAGTCCCATAATACCAATCATCCCCCCCCCCCCTTCCAAGACATACTCTATCACAAACCTACTTTATGGGTAGGTTACTTTTTCATAAACAGGTGCTCAGGTCCCTTAGTAAAATTACTAATATTTAATTATCATAAGTATCCGGGGCCCAATAGTAGAATATAGGCAGCATTACCATCATTCTACTGGCAGCTCCACCCAGTGCCCAAATTTCCCCAGCACCCTATTTTGAAAAATGCATGTATGACCACCCTCTAATTTTTCTTGGTTAACATTATTACACTCTCAGAAGTCCTTAGTGACAGAGATAAGAGAAAATGAAAAAAAAAATCGGATTGTATCGTTGATGGTTTACTTTAGTATCACCTAGAAGGACTAGCACACTAAGCACAGTAGTTTATTACTGGGTAAACATTGCATGGTGCAAAGTGCTTTACGTATATAATCGTTTCATATGGGGCATCCCTTCATTGTAAGAACTGTGTCACGTGTTGATATGCGTTTGACTTTGCATTGATGTGTTTACCCACCATGACCATTTAAAGAGTTCTTCATATACCCATTATCAAGCAGCCGGTTCAGCTTATCTTTGCACGTTTTCTCCAAGGTGAAATGTTTACACCTAAGCACATATGCAATTAAGTTTTTTGCCTGAGTTTTCCCCTAGGAGATACATTTTAATATTTTATTTAAAATAACTTTTCAGCACTTTGCACTACAAGCAGGGCCGGCCCTAGACTTTTTGCCGCCTGAGGCAAATGTTGAAAAAATTGCCGCCACCGCCGCCCCCCCACACTCGCACTCTGGGGGGCCGCCGAGCTGGAGGGGTAGCTGGCAGGATGGAGGTATTGGGCCTAGCGGCGGGGAGGGGGGTCGGACCCCTCCCTCCCTCACCTGGGTCCCCCAATCTGCGCTCCCCTCCAGCCTTGAATAGAAGCAGCCGCTATTTGTAAGAGGCACGGGCGGGGAGGACTCACCTCTTCCAAGCGTGCGCTCCACTGACGTCACTTCCTGCAGCGTTGCAGGAAGTGACGTCAGTGGAGCGCACGCTGGAACGAGGAAGAGGTGAGTCCTCCCCGCCCGTGCCTCTTACAAATAGCGGCTGCTTCTATTCAAGGCTGGAGGGGAGCATAGATCGGGGGACCCAGGTGAGGGAGGGGGGGGTCCGATCCCCCTCCCCGCCGCTAGGCCCAATACCCCCATCCTGCCAGCTACCCCTTCAGCTTGGCGGCCGGCTCCCCGCATCCACGGACGGGCGGGTGCCGCCCCTGGAAATTTGCCGCCTGAGGCAAAAGTTTCACCCCTTATGAGCGGGCCGGCCCTGACTACAAGTACCAAAAGGTAGGTGAAACATTGCTATCATAATTGTAAGGATCCCTCCTGTAGCATAATTTGTCAGTTGCAGTGGAGCTGCAAACGTACAGCTCTGGCTTATCTGCTTGCATTCGGGTGTGCATTTGCAATGGGTCTCATTGTCATTTGCAATCACTCTGCAGTTCTGGGCAGCTCAGGATGCTATCATCATTCCATCAATTGCTTGTTGCAGCTGAACTGCGGCCAGATAGGCCTGGATTTCCTGCATGCATGTTGTTACATAATTCTGTATGTATTTCTTATGGGGGTCCTTTGCATTCACAGCCAGCTAGCAAATGGTAATCAAGCCAGCTCAGGATTGAGTGATTACCATTCAGCTGTGTGGAGATTTGCATACCTGCATCCACTGGCTGATGCCAGCATAAAGGTCTGCCTCCCATTTCATACTCTGCCCATCATAGCGATCACTATGCTGGTCTGCTGGGCACTGTGCTACTCTGTATAGTTTTGTTATTGTAGTTCTATGCAACTGTAACGTTTGCGGGTTTCTATCTCCGTGGTCAGCGCACAAGATGCGCGCTGACACAGCGGAATTCCTCCACAAACGTGTAATTTGGAGAACCCAGGTTAGGTGCAATGCACCAGTAGAGGGCAATTCCCACCAGCAGATGGAGCTGTGGAGTGCAGACGAGCACAGCCTCTGCACGGCCACAGATGCCAGATGGGAATTGTACAGATAAGGCAAAGTAGGGCACGATAGCCCTCTAAGAGAGAGAGCACAGAGACAGACTAAATGTGAGTTCCCCAATCTAGCCGCCACCCAGCGACGGTGAACACACATCTGCAGAAACAAAAGCGGGAATGCAATCGCAGGAGAGAGGCGATTGCCAACAGACACCAGACTGAGAAGGACAGAGCATGAGAGTAGCAAAGGCACAGCAAACAACAATGAGAAGATAAGGAAAATAACAAACGCTAGCTAAACGCGAACACCGCACTCATTCGCAACAGCGAACGCGTTTCTGCACGATCACCGCACGATAGGCGCCCAGTGATAAGCGTGCTACCCTAACTAACCAATGACACACAAACAGGAAATAGAGAACGCGAACGCTTGCTAAACGGTTACCTCACCGAGCCTACAGCAAGCGTTCATATCAGAGAAGACAGACAGACAGACAGGTGGGGCTGCCAGTAGCAACCGCTGCTCTGGCCAGCACCCCTAAGGCAGAGATACAGAGGGAGGCACTGCCACTACCACTAGGGCAAGTGCGATCCAGACAGATAAACAGAAGGGCTACCAGTAGCAACCGCTGCTCTGGTTAACACCCCAAAGGCTGAGATTCAGAAGGAGGCACTGCCACTACCACTAGGGCAAGTGCGATCCAGACAGATGGAGCAGCCAGCAGCAACCGCAGCTCTGGCCTACACTCCCAGACAGACAGAACGATTCACTGTCGACCGCCGCTGTCGACAAGGCAATCGAGACACAGAAGGAAGCACTGCCACTACCATTAGGGCTAATGCAATCCAGACAGATGAACAGAAGGGGCTACCAGTAGCATCCGCTGCTCTGGTTAGCACCCCAGACAGACAGAATGATTTCCTGTCGACCGCTGCTGGTGACAGGACAATCGCAACACAAAGACTGTATAGGCAAAACAGATAATACATTCTGACTGCACTAGAGGAAATGCCTAGTACAATCCCAAGAATTACTCTAAGATAATCTTTGACAAACAGGCAAGGCTGACACTCTAGGAGTGTAGATCAGTAACAAACCATGAAGATGACCAGCAAAGGATGGGACGGATTCCAGACGTCTCTCAAAACTGGCGTTACCAAGAAACTCTAACTGAAGACTCATGAAGGTCGGGACAGCCCGACAAGGCCCAATTCTAGAGTCAATCCTCCCGAAACCGACCTCGTCGGAAGCAGAAACCACCGAAACATGCCCATCAGTACTACAAGCCTCAGCGTAACACCCATCAGAACTGTGAATGCCAGAGAAGAAGCCATCCACACCCTCCAGGCAATACCCACCACCTTCCAGGGAGCGTCCGAAAATACCAAACCTGCCACAATACCTGTTCGAAGTGTCCCTTTCAACATAAAAGCCACTGTTGATCCTATCCAGGGTACCAAGCAAAATTTCTCCCAGAATCTCCCAGAACTCTTTGAAGCTCCGCAGAGATCCCAAGAGGCCAGAACGCTCACCAGGCTCACATGAAGAACTACCAAGAACCCCTATGGAACCTATGATTATTCCGGATTCAGAATTACCAGGACACCCATCAAGATCAGGACTTTCAGGGACCACCTCTGGGCATGCAAGCAGGCAGGCAATATCAGAACATGTCTCCACCGAGGAAGCATCCGAGCATGCTGGTAACCGAGGCACACTTGGGCTTTCTGGGTCACAGAGCACATCGGGGTACACCAGCACAGGAGAAACCTCAGGACACGTCTGGGAACTACCAACCTCAGAGTCCGACACGACAAGACCAAAATCAGGACCGGGCAGAAAATCATCACGAGTAGAGGTCACAGGTACTGGTCTTTCAAAAGAACACTCGGACTCATACTCAGTAATTTCTGTGACTGTAATATCATCTAACCAAAACTCATCATTGACTACACATGAGTGAAGCTTCACAAGAGCTGCAAAGGTAGTCAGCACAACAGCAATGCCCACTGAAGTGGGCAAAACCTCAGACGGATCTGGGGAGCAGAAGGCATCTCCTAGAAGTTCTGCACCCTTTAGGAGGGACTTGGAAACCTCCAAAACATCAAACAAGTTCTCAGAAGTGTCATTTTCCAAGTTTTCTAAGAAGGATTCTGAACTATCCATGTTACAGGGCCGAACATCGAATATCTTCTGTGGACAGGGCAGATGTCCCAGGAATGGTTCTGCCATATGCTGAGACTGAATTTCATCATCAAGACAAGGATCATTGACTACACATGAATGAAGCTCCACAAGAGCTGCAAAGGTAGTCAGCATAATAGCAATGCCTACTGAAGTGGGCAAAACCTCAGATGGATCTGGGGGGCAGAAGGCATCTCCTAGAAGTTCTGCACCCTTTAGGAGGGACTTGGAAACCTCCAAAACGTCAAACAAGACCTCAGAAGTGTCATTTTCCAAGGTTTCTGACAAGGATTCTGAACTATCCATGTTACAGGGCCGAACATTAAATATCTCCTGCGGACAGGGTAGATGTCCCAGGAATGGTTCCACCATATGCTGAGACTGAATTTCATCATCAAGACAAGGATACACAGGAATACCTAGTGAAACTAGCTCTGATTTTCTGAGTTTCGTTTCACTGCAGGCAGAATCCTCTATAGCAGTCAAACCAGACTGCAATTCTAAAATAGCAGAGAAACAGGTGAGAATAGTAGCAATAACTAGACGAGCCTCTAGGGTCACTGCAGGAGATTTTATACAAGGCAATATTGACTCATCCAGAGTACAGGGTGGGAAATCATTACTTTCCTCAGAATCAGATTCGCAAAACCAAAGCGCTGTCTTACCCCTAGACTCGGCTAACAATGTCGAATTCGAGGAGACAGAACGCAAAATTTGCGAATCCAAGATCGCTTTAGGTTGCGAAACTGACGCTTCCAAAGCGAAAGCCTCCGCAATCTGTGGAGCGGACTGCAAGGTGTTCAAAGGGTTACTTTTGAGGCTGCATGGCTTAGGAATTTTCTCCATAACAGGATTATGTGAAAAACAGGCATCCGATCGCACAGATTCAAACTCCAAACAAACAGAAGAGAATCTATCAGAATTCACACAGGTGTCCATAAACGAGGCACACCCATTCATTTCAGGTCGCACAGTGTTTAAACTCACTTGCTTTACCCCAGAAAGGCAGGAATAATCATGTGAAAATGGTGTCTCTTTATTGGAATCAATTGGTTGGTGTGTGTGCAATTCATCCAAAATCGTCTGCCACACACAAATCACTGGATCCACAACACACTCGTCACACTCATCAGAATCAATCAAAATGTACATAGAATCAAGACAAGCATTCAGAATATCTTCACTTTTTGCGATGTAGAAATCGCAAAAGGCCTTCCAATCAAACTCAAATTCCTCCATCAAAGCTCCCAACTCCCACGGAGCAAATGGAGGTTCCAACAACCCTGTATCAAGATAACATTCATATTGGTTGGATTCAGGAACATGCACAGATTTTTTAACTGCTTTAATATAATGTATGATCCTACCTATAATAGGATCCACATTTGCTTTTGCCTTAGGCAATGACATCTGAAGCAAATTGAACATTCCCTCTACCCTGGGAATTTCGGTTCGGCTGGTCATCCTGTAACGTTTGCGGGTTTCTATCTCCGTGGTCAGCGCACAAGATGCGCGCTGACACAGCGGAAAGCCTCCACAAACGTGTCATTTGGAGAACCCAGGTTAGGTGCAATGCACCAGTAGAGGGCAATTCCCACCAGCAGATGGAGCTGTGGAGTGCAGACGAGCACAGCCTCTGCACGGCCACAGATGCCAGATGGGAATTGTACAGATAAGGCAAAGTAGGGCACGATAGCCCTCTAAGAGAGAGAGCACAGAGACAGACTAAATGTGAGTTCCCCAATCTAGCCGCCACCCAGCGACGGTGAACACACATCTGCAGAAACAAAAGCGGGAATGCAATCGCAGGAGAGAGGCGATTGCCAACAGACACCAGACTGAGAAGGACAGAGCATGAGAGTAGCAAAGGCACAGCAAACAACAATGAGAAGATAAGGAAAATAACAAACGCTAGCTAAACGCGAACACCGCACTCATTCGCAACAGCGAACACGTTTCTGCACGATCACCGCACGATAGGCGCCCAGTGATAAGCGTGCTACCCTAACTAACCAATGACACACAAACAGGAAATAGAGAACGCGAACGCTTGCTAAACGGTTACCTCACCGAGCCTACAGCAAGCGTTCATATCAGAGAAGACAGACAGACAGACAGGTGGGGCTGCCAGTAGCAACCGCTGCTCTGGCCAGCACCCCTAAGGCAGAGATACAGAGGGAGGCACTGCCACTACCACTAGGGCAAGTGCGATCCAGACAGATAAACAGAAGGGCTACCAGTAGCAACCGCTGCTCTGGTTAACACCCCAAAGGCTGAGATTCAGAAGGAGGCACTGCCACTACCACTAGGGCAAGTGCGATCCAGACAGATGGAGCAGCCAGCAGCAACCGCAGCTCTGGCCTACACTCCCAGACAGACAGAACGATTCACTGTCGACCGCCGCTGTCGACAAGGCAATCGAGACACAGAAGGAAGCACTGCCACTACCATTAGGGCTAATGCAATCCAGACAGATGAACAGAAGGGGCTACCAGTAGCATCCGCTGCTCTGGTTAGCACCCCAGACAGACAGAATGATTTCCTGTCGACCGCTGCTGGTGACAGGACAATCGCAACACAAAGACTGTATAGGCAAAACAGATAATACATTCTGACTGCACTAGAGGAAATGCCTAGTACAATCCCAAGAATTACTCTAAGATAATCTTTGACAAACAGGCAAGGCTGACACTCTAGGAGTGTAGATCAGTAACAAACCATGAAGATGACCAGCAAAGGATGGGACGGATTCCAGACGTCTCTCAAAACTGGCGTTACCAAGAAACTCTAACTGAAGACTCATGAAGGTCGGGACAGCCCGACAAGGCCCAATTCTAGAGTCAATCCTCCCGAAACCGACCTCGTCGGAAGCAGAAACCACCGAAACATGCCCATCAGTACTACAAGCCTCAGCGTAACACCCATCAGAACTGTGAATGCCAGAGAAGAAGCCATCCACACCCTCCAGGCAATACCCACCACCTTCCAGGGAGCGTCCGAAAATACCAAACCTGCCACAATACCTGTTCGAAGTGTCCCTTTCAACATAAAAGCCACTGTTGATCCTATCCAGGGTACCAAGCAAAATTTCTCCCAGAATCTCCCAGAACTCTTTGAAGCTCCGCAGAGATCCCAAGAGGCCAGAACGCTCACCAGGCTCACATGGAGAACTACCAAGAACCCCTATGGAACCTATGATTATTCCGGATTCAGAATTACCAGGACACCCATCAAGATCAGGACTTTCAGGGACCACCTCTGGGCATGCAAGCAGGCAGGCAATATCAGAACATGTCTCCACCGAGGAAGCATCCGAGCATGCTGGTAACCGAGGCACACTTGGGCTTTCTGGGTCACAGAGCACATCGGGGTACACCAGCACAGGAGAAACCTCAGGACACGTCTGGGAACTACCAACCTCAGAGTCCGACACGACAAGACCAAAATCAGGACCGGGCAGAAAATCATCACGAGTAGAGGTCACAGGTACTGGTCTTTCAAAAGAACACTCGGACTCATACTCAGTAATTTCTGTGACTGTAATATCATCTAACCAAAACTCATCATTGACTACACATGAGTGAAGCTTCACAAGAGCTGCAAAGGTAGTCAGCACAACAGCAATGCCCACTGAAGTGGGCAAAACCTCAGACGGATCTGGGGAGCAGAAGGCATCTCCTAGAAGTTCTGCACCCTTTAGGAGGGACTTGGAAACCTCCAAAACATCAAACAAGTTCTCAGAAGTGTCATTTTCCAAGTTTTCTAAGAAGGATTCTGAACTATCCATGTTACAGGGCCGAACATCGAATATCTTCTGTGGACAGGGCAGATGTCCCAGGAATGGTTCTGCCATATGCTGAGACTGAATTTCATCATCAAGACAAGGATCATTGACTACACATGAATGAAGCTCCACAAGAGCTGCAAAGGTAGTCAGCATAATAGCAATGCCTACTGAAGTGGGCAAAACCTCAGATGGATCTGGGGGGCAGAAGGCATCTCCTAGAAGTTCTGCACCCTTTAGGAGGGACTTGGAAACCTCCAAAACGTCAAACAAGACCTCAGAAGTGTCATTTTCCAAGGTTTCTGACAAGGATTCTGAACTATCCATGTTACAGGGCCGAACATTAAATATCTCCTGTGGACAGGGTAGATGTCCCAGGAATGGTTCCACCATATGCTGAGACTGAATTTCATCATCAAGACAAGGATACACAGGAATACCTAGTGAAACTAGCTCTGATTTTCTGAGTTTCGTTTCACTGCAGGCAGAATCCTCTATAGCAGTCAAACCAGACTGCAATTCTAAAATAGCAGAGAAACAGGTGAGAATAGTAGCAATAACTAGACGAGCCTCTAGGGTCACTGCAGGAGATTTTATACAAGGCAATATTGACTCATCCAGAGTACAGGGTGGGAAATCATTACTTTCCTCAGAATCAGATTCGCAAAACCAAAGCGCTGTCTTACCCCTAGACTCGGCTAACAATGTCGAATTCGAGGAGACAGAACGCAAAATTTGCGAATCCAAGATCGCTTTAGGTTGCGAAACTGACGCTTCCAAAGCGAAAGCCTCCGCAATCTGTGGAGCGGACTGCAAGGTGTTCAAAGGGTTACTTTTGAGGCTGCATGGCTTAGGAATTTTCTCCATAACAGGATTATGTGAAAAACAGGCATCCGATCGCACAGATTCAAACTCCAAACAAACAGAAGAGAATCTATCAGAATTCACACAGGTGTCCATAAACGAGGCACACCCATTCATTTCAGGTCGCACAGTGTTTAAACTCACTTGCTTTACCCCAGAAAGGCAGGAATAATCATGTGAAAATGGTGTCTCTTTATTGGAATCAATTGGTTGGTGTGTGTGCAATTCATCCAAAATCGTCTGCCACACACAAATCACTGGATCCACAACACACTCGTCACACTCATCAGAATCAATCAAAATGTACATAGAATCAAGACAAGCATTCAGAATATCTTCACTTTTTGCGATGTAGAAATCGCAAAAGGCCTTCCAATCAAACTCAAATTCCTCCATCAAAGCTCCCAACTCCCACGGAGCAAATGGAGGTTCCAACAACCCTGTATCAAGATAACATTCATATTGGTTGGATTCAGGAACATGCACAGATTTTTTAACTGCTTTAATATAATGTATGATCCTACCTATAATAGGATCCACATTTGCTTTTGCCTTAGGCAATGACATCTGAAGCAAATTGAACATTCCCTCTACCCTGGGAATTTCGGTTTGGCTGGTCATCCTGTAACGTTTGCGGGTTTCTATCTCCGTGGTCAGCGCACAAGATGCGCGCTGACACAGCGGAAAGCCTCCACAAACGTGTCATTTGGAGAACCCAGGTTAGGTGCAATGCACCAGTAGAGGGCAATTCCCACCAGCAGATGGAGCTGTGGAGTGCAGACGAGCACAGCCTCTGCACGGCCACAGATGCCAGTTGGGAATTGTACAGATAAGGCAAAGTAGGGCACGATAGCCCTCTAAGAGAGAGAGCACAGAGACAGACTAAATGTGAGTTCCCCAATCTAGCCGCCACCCAGCGACGGTGAACACACATCTGCAGAAACAAAAGCGGGAATGCAATCGCAGGAGAGAGGCGATTGCCAACAGACACCAGACTGAGAAGGACAGAGCATGAGAGTAGCAAAGGCACAGCAAACAACAATGAGAAGATAAGGAAAATAACAAACGCTAGCTAAACGCGAACACCGCACTCATTCGCAACAGCGAACGCGTTTCTGCACGATCACCGCACGATAGGCGCCCAGTGATAAGCGTGCTACCCTAACTAACCAATGACACACAAACAGGAAATAGAGAACGCGAACGCTTGCTAAACGGTTACCTCACCGAGCCTACAGCAAGCGTTCATATCAGAGAAGACAGACAGACAGACAGGTGGGGCTGCCAGTAGCAACCGCTGCTCTGGCCAGCACCCCTAAGGCAGAGATACAGAGGGAGGCACTGCCACTACCACTAGGGCAAGTGCGATCCAGACAGATAAACAGAAGGGCTACCAGTAGCAACCGCTGCTCTGGTTAACACCCCAAAGGCTGAGATTCAGAAGGAGGCACTGCCACTACCACTAGGGCAAGTGCGATCCAGACAGATGGAGCAGCCAGCAGCAACCGCAGCTCTGGCCTACACTCCCAGACAGACAGAACGATTCACTGTCGACCGCCGCTGTCGACAAGGCAATCGAGACACAGAAGGAAGCACTGCCACTACCATTAGGGCTAATGCAATCCAGACAGATGAACAGAAGGGGCTACCAGTAGCATCCGCTGCTCTGGTTAGCACCCCAGACAGACAGAATGATTTCCTGTCGACCGCTGCTGGTGACAGGACAATCGCAACACAAAGACTGTATAGGCAAAACAGATAATACATTCTGACTGCACTAGAGGAAATGCCTAGTACAATCCCAAGAATTACTCTAAGATAATCTTTGACAAACAGGCAAGGCTGACACTCTAGGAGTGTAGATCAGTAACAAACCATGAAGATGACCAGCAAAGGATGGGACGGATTCCAGACGTCTCTCAAAACTGGCGTTACCAAGAAACTCTAACTGAAGACTCATGAAGGTCGGGACAGCCCGACAAGGCCCAATTCTAGAGTCAATCCTCCCGAAACCGACCTCGTCGGAAGCAGAAACCACCGAAACATGCCCATCAGTACTACAAGCCTCAGCGTAACACCCATCAGAACTGTGAATGCCAGAGAAGAAGCCATCCACACCCTCCAGGCAATACCCACCACCTTCCAGGGAGCGTCCGAAAATACCAAACCTGCCACAATACCTGTTCGAAGTGTCCCTTTCAACATAAAAGCCACTGTTGATCCTATCCAGGGTACCAAGCAAAATTTCTCCCAGAATCTCCCAGAACTCTTTGAAGCTCCGCAGAGATCCCAAGAGGCCAGAACGCTCACCAGGCTCACATGGAGAACTACCAAGAACCCCTATGGAACCTATGATTATTCCGGATTCAGAATTACCAGGACACCCATCAAGATCAGGACTTTCAGGGACCACCTCTGGGCATGCAAGCAGGCAGGCAATATCAGAACATGTCTCCACCGAGGAAGCATCCGAGCATGCTGGTAACCGAGGCACACTTGGGCTTTCTGGGTCACAGAGCACATCGGGGTACACCAGCACAGGAGAAACCTCAGGACACGTCTGGGAACTACCAACCTCAGAGTCCGACACGACAAGACCAAAATCAGGACCGGGCAGAAAATCATCACGAGTAGAGGTCACAGGTACTGGTCTTTCAAAAGAACACTCGGACTCATACTCAGTAATTTCTGTGACTGTAATATCATCTAACCAAAACTCATCATTGACTACACATGAGTGAAGCTTCACAAGAGCTGCAAAGGTAGTCAGCACAACAGCAATGCCCACTGAAGTGGGCAAAACCTCAGACGGATCTGGGGAGCAGAAGGCATCTCCTAGAAGTTCTGCACCCTTTAGGAGGGACTTGGAAACCTCCAAAACATCAAACAAGTTCTCAGAAGTGTCATTTTCCAAGTTTTCTAAGAAGGATTCTGAACTATCCATGTTACAGGGCCGAACATCGAATATCTTCTGTGGACAGGGCAGATGTCCCAGGAATGGTTCTGCCATATGCTGAGACTGAATTTCATCATCAAGACAAGGATCATTGACTACACATGAATGAAGCTCCACAAGAGCTGCAAAGGTAGTCAGCATAATAGCAATGCCTACTGAAGTGGGCAAAACCTCAGATGGATCTGGGGGGCAGAAGGCATCTCCTAGAAGTTCTGCACCCTTTAGGAGGGACTTGGAAACCTCCAAAACGTCAAACAAGACCTCAGAAGTGTCATTTTCCAAGGTTTCTGACAAGGATTCTGAACTATCCATGTTACAGGGCCGAACATTAAATATCTCCTGCGGACAGGGTAGATGTCCCAGGAATGGTTCCACCATATGCTGAGACTGAATTTCATCATCAAGACAAGGATACACAGGAATACCTAGTGAAACTAGCTCTGATTTTCTGAGTTTCGTTTCACTGCAGGCAGAATCCTCTATAGCAGTCAAACCAGACTGCAATTCTAAAATAGCAGAGAAACAGGTGAGAATAGTAGCAATAACTAGACGAGCCTCTAGGGTCACTGCAGGAGATTTTATACAAGGCAATATTGACTCATCCAGAGTACAGGGTGGGAAATCATTACTTTCCTCAGAATCAGATTCGCAAAACCAAAGCGCTGTCTCACCCCTAGACTCGGCTAACAATGTCGAATTCGAGGAGACAGAACGCAAAATTTGCGAATCCAAGATCGCTTTAGGTTGCGAAACTGACGCTTCCAAAGCGAAAGCCTCCGCAATCTGTGGAGCGGACTGCAAGGTGTTCAAAGGGTTACTTTTGAGGCTGCATGGCTTAGGAATTTTCTCCATAACAGGATTATGTGAAAAACAGGCATCCGATCGCACAGATTCAAACTCCAAACAAACAGAAGAGAATCTATCAGAATTCACACAGGTGTCCATAAACGAGGCACACCCATTCATTTCAGGTCGCACAGTGTTTAAACTCACTTGCTTTACCCCAGAAAGGCAGGAATAATCATGTGAAAATGGTGTCTCTTTATTGGAATCAATTGGTTGGTGTGTGTGCAATTCATCCAAAATCGTCTGCCACACACAAATCACTGGATCCACAACACACTCGTCACACTCATCAGAATCAATCAAAATGTACATAGAATCAAGACAAGCATTCAGAATATCTTCACTTTTTGCGATGTAGAAATCGCAAAAGGCCTTCCAATCAAACTCAAATTCCTCCATCAAAGCTCCCAACTCCCACGGAGCAAATGGAGGTTCCAACAACCCTGTATCAAGATAACATTCATATTGGTTGGATTCAGGAACATGCACAGATTTTTTAACTGCTTTAATATAATGTATGATCCTACCTATAATAGGATCCACATTTGCTTTTGCCTTAGGCAATGACATCTGAAGCAAATTGAACATTCCCTCTACCCTGGGAATTTCGGTTTGGCTGGTCATCCTGTAACGTTTGCGGGTTTCTATCTCCGTGGTCAGCGCACAAGATGCGCGCTGACACAGCGGAAAGCCTCCACAAACGTGTCATTTGGAGAACCCAGGTTAGGTGCAATGCACCAGTAGAGGGCAATTCCCACCAGCAGATGGAGCTGTGGAGTGCAGACGAGCACAGCCTCTGCACGGCCACAGATGCCAGATGGGAATTGTACAGATAAGGCAAAGTAGGGCACGATAGCCCTCTAAGAGAGAGAGCACAGAGACAGACTAAATGTGAGTTCCCCAATCTAGCCGCCACCCAGCGACGGTGAACACACATCTGCAGAAACAAAAGCGGGAATGCAATCGCAGGAGAGAGGCGATTGCCAACAGACACCAGACTGAGAAGGACAGAGCATGAGAGTAGCAAAGGCACAGCAAACAACAATGAGAAGATAAGGAAAATAACAAACGCTAGCTAAACGCGAACACCGCACTCATTCGCAACAGCGAACGCGTTTCTGCACGATCACCGCACGTTAGGCGCCCAGTGATAAGCGTGCTACCCTAACTAACCAATGACACACAAACAGGAAATAGAGAACGCGAACGCTTGCTAAACGGTTACCTCACCGAGCCTACAGCAAGCGTTCATATCAGAGAAGACAGACAGACAGACAGGTGGGGCTGCCAGTAGCAACCGCTGCTCTGGCCAGCACCTATAAGGCAGAGATACAGAAGGAGGCACTGCCACTACCACTAGGGCAAGTGCGATCCAGACAGATAAACAGAAGGGCTACCAGTAGCAACCGCTGCTCTGGTTAACACCCCAAAGGCTGAGATTCAGAAAGAGGCACTGCCACTACCACTAGGGCAAGTGCGAGCCAGACAGATGGAGCAGCCAGCAGCAACCGCAGCTCTGGCCTACACTCCCAGACAGACAGAACGATTCACTGTCGACCGCCGCTGTCGACAAGGCAATCGAGACACAGAAGGAAGCACTGCCACTACCATTAGGGCTAATGCAATCCAGACAGATGAACAGAAGGGGCTACCAGTAGCATCCGCTGCTCTGGTTAGCACCCCAGACAGACAGAATGATTTCCTGTCGACCGCCGTTGGTGACAGGACAATCGCAACACATAGACTGTACAGGCAAAACAGATAATACAATCTGACTGCACTAGAGGGAATGCCTAGTACAGTCCCAAGAATTACTCTAAGATAATCTTTGACAAACAGGCAAGGCTGACACTCTAGGAGTGTAGATCAGTAACAAACCATGAAGATGACCAGCAAAGGATTCTGGGAGAACATGGTATTTATACTGCCAGCCTTCAAAGGAGGCAGGTAGGCATTTGCATAACAAATGTATGCAAATTCCTCAGCAGCAGAGCAGGTCTGAAACTTGCAAAGCAAAGACAGGTCTCTTTTCCAGAGACCTGCAGCCCTCAGACTTAAGGAATGGTCAAACAGCTGTCTGTCTGTGCAGACAGCTGAGCGGATCATTACAGCAACCTTATTACTTGTGCTTTAGCTAGTTCTTGATAAATATATATGCAGACTTGCATATATATATTTATCCATTGGTTGAGCTGTTTGTTATTTTTCTATATTATTGTTTATTGACTAGTTTCCATGCCTGATGGACGTTCACTGTATCTGTGGTGGGTCAGTGGAGTCCATTATCCTGATAGGTTGGATTCTGCCATCACCACGTTGGTGACTGGTAGTATTCCTGCTACTCTAGTTCTGGGAACGTAACTATAGGCTGCGGTTGCTATTAGTTACGTTCTTTCCTGTCGTTTTGTCTGTGTGGATGCTTGCTGGTGATTGTTGTTAGCCTGCATGCTCTGCTTCTGTGGACGTGACTGTGAGCTGCGGTTGCTACTAGTTACACTCCAATATAGTCCTGTCTTATACCTGTCTGAATGCTTGCTATCGCAAAGGCAGCGCAACATCGCAGTGCGCTGCCATTGTGTCTTATATGTAGCGATATCGGAAGCCCAGAGCTGCAGTTGCTCTGGGCAGCCTGTGTAGCCTCTTCCATTAATCAGCTACCAGTCTTGTTGCTCTGGGTGGTCAAAGTTTAACCCCCAAGCATTATACTTGTGATTTGTAAACAGACAGTATTGCTTATGCACACAAGCAATAATAATTTGCAGTATTTTCTTGCTTGCTGGTGGTTTAAAAGGTATTTTATTGACAAGTTTGAAAATATCACCTAGGTGAAAACTCATAAAAAAGGTAATTGCATATGGGCCCTTGTCATTAAAATGTCTTTTTATGCCACCAGCAAGCAAGATACACAACATAATTTGATAATCTTTTTCACCTTTTTTTTAATTTTTTTTCAGTTTCAGGAGTGATGAAAAGTTATATTACAGAGAAGATGAAAATATATCTCCTAGGAGAAAACTCAGGAGCAAAAGTTAATTGAATCAAGGCCCATGTGCATTTTAAGCTTTATAATCCAAAGTCAGATTGTAGAGAGCTACAACAAACCCCTCTCCTCCTCCATGGGAATTTAATGGCAGGGTTAATTAGCAAATGCGTGTAAAATACACATTCCAGGAGCAGACAGTAGCAGATTGTATATATTACTTAATTGTTACATCTAATACGTTATCAAAACAAATGTTTAAATAAACAGGAGAGATAGACAAATAAAATGTGTGGGTTTAATGTATAATAGAACTGTTTACATTAAAACTATAAAGTATGAAAGTGGATAAATTGTGTATTTTTTTCACTTTTTTCCTAATTTTCCTTTCAACCTCCTTAGCGGCATCCCCGATCGGGACCCCCCAGAATGAATTTATTAGTTAAAATGTGTTCTTTAGATACTAGCTAGCACTACGCTAGCTAGTATTGTCTGCCGGCATCCCCCGATTGGCCGTAATCCCACTCAGATTGCCTGCTGGATACATTACCACGGCAGGATCCAGCGATCGAGCAGCCTCCCACTCAGCTCCGGTCCTCACTATGGGGAGGATCGGGACTGCGCATGATGTCAGTGACGTCAAGACGTCATGTACGATTCTCCCTATAGTGAAGACTGGAGCTGACCGGGAGGCTGCTTGATCACTGGATCCTTGCGTGGTAATGTATCCAGCGGGCAATCGGGGGGGTTCCGGAGGTGCCGGCAGACAATACTAGCTAGCCTAGTGCTAGGTAGTATCTAAAGGACACATTTTAACTAATAAATTAGCGCGGGGGGCACGGATGATGCAAAACCTCCTGAGCGGCGTAACGCTCAGGAGGTTAAAATGCATAGAAAATAAGGTAATTACTAAAAACAAATATCAGCCTCAAAAAACCTAATTTGTCCTGAAAAAAAAAACAATATATAGATCTTTTAGTTGTCATAATTATTGATAAAGTTATTGCCAAAGTTATCAGAGCTGAGCTGAACTGTGAAAATGACCAGGGTAGGGAAGTGGTTAAAACAGGAAAAAATGAATTCACTTTGGTAAAAT
Organism: Hyperolius riggenbachi; assembly: GCF_040937935.1. Lineage (NCBI taxonomy): Eukaryota > Metazoa > Chordata > Amphibia > Anura > Hyperoliidae > Hyperolius > Hyperolius riggenbachi. The sequence continues at coordinate 27,676,555 of NC_090647.1, forward strand.
TTTGTTTTTATTATTAAGAAGTTAGATGTGGTAAAGCATTATCAATGGGATTTACCAAAATTCTCACTTCTTATGATTTTTTTAAACTTTTGGATAATTTTCAACTTCAGGCCTTCTGTCCTTAAACCGTATATAAGAGGGTTCAATGTGATCGGGATGACCAATCCCATAACGGAGATCAAAACGTGAGCCATGATGGAGATGGACCCTCCATTAATTCTATATCTCAGTAAAAGGAAGAAGCTGGATATGATGAAAGTGGAAAATGCTGCGAGGTGGGTCACAAGAGTACGGGTAGCCTTCAGATAGACCTCTCTGGAGAACTTCAGACAAACTAGAAATGTTCTTATATAATTGTAAATGATGACCAGTAGGCAGCTGATGTTTATCAGAAGAGCTTCAACAACTCCGAAGATGTTGTTGATGGGTGCACCTCCGCAAGCTAACATAATAATTGATGTATTTTCGCAAAACACATTATTAATATTCACACCACATACTTGGAGTGTGGCAGTCATTACAACAGGGATAAGCACTACAATAAAAGCCACCAGCCAGTTTAAAGATACATGTTTGACTGCCGTACTGTTGTTCATGAGAGTTGGGTACCTCAGTGGTTGACTAATGGCCAGACATCGATCGTGGGCCATGACGGTGAAGGTGAATAGTTCATTAGCTGCAAAACTGTGAAGGCAAAAGGTCTGGATGAGGCAATCGTAGAAATAGATAGTTCTTGATTCAGACAGCAAGGCAATGATGAGCCTGGGAAGAAAAGACGAACTACCAAACATCCCATTGAAGACCAAGTTACATATGAAGATGTACATCGGCTCGTGGAGTGTCTCTTCTGTCCAGACAACATAGACAATCAAACAGCACACAAACATGATGATGAGGTATAAGAAGAATGCTAATGCTGCATAGATGTATTTAAATCTTTCAATCTGAACCAGTCCAAGGAGGACAAAAGTGGTGCTGACAGCAGTGCCGTTGTTCATTTCTCAACTTCCAGCAAATTGTGGTACAGATAGTAAGGTTGTGTATACTAGTACAAGTCAAATAATAGGTAACAAAACTCTGGATAAGCTAATTATATGTAGCTAAGCTGTAAAAACAAGAACAAAATTAACACAATTAATTTTCCACAATTACATTTAAATAATATTTTAAAAAAGCTCCACACATAATAAACCATAACTACACAGCACTGCTGGATGGGGATATTTAAATATACACAGTATAATTTATTGCTTCTGAGCAGGGCCGGGCCGAGGCAGAGGCGAGAGTGGCTCAGGGCACAACTCACTCAGCTATCATTCCCCTATTGTGTTTGAAGCAGAGTGAAATAAGAAAAAGGGATACACGGCATTGACTGCAAGCCAGATAACTAGAGATTAATGTTTTGGTGAGGTCCTTGGCTGCCTCTAATTTTAATAGCAATCAGTGTGTGACGGCTGGGGTGGGAGGGGCACACTTTGGTGTCTCCGCCTTGGGTGCTGGAGGACCTTGTCCTGGCTCTGCTTCTGAGACTTGTTCTCAGGAAATATGTAGGAGTCTAATTACAAAAGAAGATAGATAACTGAAGTCATTGTAAGAAGGTTTATCACAGGGATATTAAAAGAAATCTTAAACCAAATAAAAAAATATTTTTACTTACCTGGGGCTTCTTCTAGCTTCTGGACTCCTACTGTGCTCACAATGTAAGAAAACACTCGGAAAACACCGCTCGCTCAGGCCGGACAGTGCTGGAGCCGGGATGGCCAAATCCTTAAAACTGTAGTAAAAGAGAAAAGGGGATCCGCACGTTGTCCTAAAGAAGTCCTTTATTATGGACGTATCCAAAATCAGCAAACACAGTCACACATCTCCAGCTGAGCTGTGCTCACAATGTGATGCGACCCCTACAAAGCTGGCCATGCGCACCCTGGTCGCACTTCTGGCGCAAGGAGTGGTCTGCACTTGCGCAGTATGCATAATTCCCTACTGCGTATGTGCAGAACGCTCCTGGTGCCGCGACCAGGGTGCACATGGCTCGGTTTTGCACGTGCGCAGTAGCCCAGCCCAGCTTTGCATTGCCCAAAGGGTATCAGGAGGACGCCGTCGTTTGGCTTAAGATTCCCTTTAACAGTTTAAACAATATTTCATTTGCAATATTTCATTCACTGCTAGACCCACTCCAATCTGGATTTCGGCCTGCCCACTCAACCGAAACTGCTCTCACCAAAGTGGTCAACGACCTTGCCTTAGCTAAAGCTGAAGGTAAATACTCCATTCTCCTCCTCCTTGACCTGTCAGCAGCTTTTGACACAGTAGATCATCCCCTACTCCTCCAGTCCCTCCAGTCCTTGGGCATTCACGATCTCGCCCTGTCCTGGCTTTCATCCTACCTCTCCAACCGCTCCTTCACGATCACCTTCAATGAGTCCTCGTCCACCCCCAACCACCTCTCGGTGGGAGTCCCCCAAGGTTCGGTCCTTGGCCCCCTACTGTTCACCCTATGCACATCCTCCATTGGCAAAGTTATCTCCTCCATGGGTTTTAACTATCATCTGTATGCAGATGACACCCAGATCTACCTCCACACCCCTGACATATCCACCACTACCATGGACAAGGTCTCCTCCTGCCTATCAGCCATCTCCTCCTGGATGTCCGCTAGGTTCCTGAAACTAAATCTAGACAAAACGGAATTTATGATCTTCCCACCCCGGCCATCCACGAACCTCCCAGATGTGCATGTCACTGTTAACCACACTACCATTCGCCCTACCTCTCAAGCCCGCTGTCTGGGTGTCACCCTGGACTCCGCACTCTCCTTCACTTCCCACATCCAAAATCTCACAAAGTCCTGCAACTTCCACCTTCTTAACATCTGTAAGATTCGCCCTTTCCTGACCTCTGCCACCACCAAACTCCTCACCCATGCTCTCATAATTTCCCGCCTTGACTACTGCAATGCCCTGCTGTCTGGTCTCCCTATGACCCGAACAGCCCCACTGCAGTCCATCATGAATGCGTCAGCCAGAATTATCCACTGCTCCCATCGCTCCACCACGGCAGATCCCCTCCTAGAATCCCTCCACTGGCTTCCTATCCAGTCCAGAATCAGATTCAAGATACTGTGTCTGACCTACAAATCTGTCCACAAAACCTGTCCAACCTACATTTTTTACTCAGAGGTACACACCTAGCCGCTCACTCCGCTCTTCCAATGAACTTCGCCTAACCGCCCCCCGCATCACCCAGTCCCATGCACGCCTCCAGGACTTCTCAAGAGCTGCTCCAACACTATGGAACTCCCTACCTCCACCCATTAGGGCAGCCCCCTCCTTCAACATCTTCAAGAAAGCCCTCAAAACTCACCTTTTCACTCTGGCCTACTACCCCTCACAAGTGCTCTAAACCTACAGCTGAACTCTGGTCCCCTACCATTCGTGTCCTTACCTCTCCCTCTAGATTGTAAGCCTTTGGGCAGGGTCCTCCTCCTTTTGTGTCCTACCTGATCTTGCACCTCCATTAAAGTGAACCCATGCTATGCATCTGAGTGAACCTAAATTGCCTAATCTCCATGCTCCATCCAGTGACTGACTAAGCATTACCTTGTACTCATACTGTGCTGTGTGATCTGGTTTTCTTGTATTTCTGTATTGTCATATTGCTGTATGTCACCCCTAAATATTGTCTGTAACCTAAATTAATGTTCAGCGCTGCGTAATATGTTGGCGCTTTATAAATACAATAAATAAATAAATAAATAAATAAATAAGTCTTGATTTTTTTTCTTTCATAGGAAAAGACATGAAATATTTTGGTGTTTGGTTATTTAGGGCTTGATTCACAAAGCAGTGCTAACCTACCGTATTTTTCGGAATATAAGACGCTCTGGAATTTAAGACGTACCTAGGTTTAGAGGGCAAAAATCTGGGAAAAAAATGTATACAGTATATACTAAACCTGGTGCGTCCATATTCCAGGAGCGTCTTGTACTGTAGATGTTCTCCCCACTGTCCTCTTGTGTCCACTATGTGTCCCTTTCTGTCCCCCTCTGTGTGGCATCCCTTCCTGCCAACTTGTGTAATCCTCTTGCCCCATGTGTACCCTCATGTCCTGTGTGTCTCCTCCAGCCCCCGTCTGTGGTCCTCCAGGCCCCTTGTGTCCACGTGTGTGTGTGTGTGTGTGTGTGTGTGTGTGTGTGTGTGTGTGCGTGGGGTGTGTGTGTCCCCTCCTGCCCCCTTGTGTGTGTTTCTGTGTCCCCGTCACCCCCCCTGTGTGGTCCTCCATTCCCTGTGTCCCCCTCCTGTCCTCCTGTGTGTGCCCCCTCCTGTGCATGTCCATGTGTGTGCCCCCCCCAGTCCCCATCCTGTCCTCTGCCCCCCCCCCCCCCATGTCGACACTCTCCCTCGGTAACAATAACTGCAGAGCAACTCACCTTTCTATGGATTCCAGCGCTGTGTGGTCTGCTGTGTGGTCCTCCGCCTCCAGCATGTCAGCTACACCTGTAAATGAAAAGTTAGCGCAGAGACACTCACCTACTCGGCGGCGGCACGATCTGCAGACATCTTGGTCCCGGGAGGCTTCCCCTAGTGACGGCTCCTGCTAATGACTCATTGAGTCATGGGGAATGACTCATTGAATCATTCACAGGAGCCGTCTCTAGGGGAAGCTGCGTGGCTCCCCCTAGTGACGGCTCCTGTTAATGATTCATTCCCCATGACTCAATGGGCTTGATTCACAAAGCGGTGCAAACTGTTTAGCACGGGTGTGCTAAACAGTTAGCACGTGAAGTGCTTTTCGCGGACTTTTGCGTGCGCAAAGTGCAGCGATTCGCGCGATCGCGGTTTTTTGCGTGCGCAAATTACCGCGATTCGCGCGATCGCGGACTTTTGCGCGCGCAATTTGCCGCAAATTGTGCTCGCAAAAGTCCGCGAAAAGTACTTCACGTGCTAACTGTTTAGCACACCCGTGCTAGACAGTTTGCACCGCTTTGTGAATCAAGCCCAATGAGTCATTAGCAGGAGCCGTCACTAGGGGAAGCCTCCCGGGACCAAGATGTCTGCAGATCGTGCCGCCGCCGAGTAGGTGAGCGTCTCTGCCCTAACTTTTCATTTACAGGTGTAGCTGACATGCTGGAGGCGGAGGACCACACAGCAGACCACACAGCGCTGGAATCCATAGAAAGGTGAGTTGCTCTGCAGTTATTGTTACCGGGGGAGCGGGGACCCGGTAGACCACACAGGGGGACAAGGCAGGGAATCCCCGACAATGCGGTGGATCGGCGGTTGGCATCGGCGGGCGGTTCTGAAGTCGGGGATTCCCTGCCTTTGGAATATAAGACGCAGGCACTTTTTCTTCTTATTTTTGGGGAAGAAAAAGTGCACCTTATATTCCGAAAAATACGGTACTTAGCACGTCTAAAGTCTTTAGACGTGTTAACCAGGGTGGTAAGTAGGTTAGCACCGGATTTCTCAATCAGATCGCGCACAAAGTTTTGCGCGCAAAGTTTTACGTGCGCAAAGTTCTATGCGCGCGCTAAGTCCCATAGGCTTTAATGGCCACTTCGCGCGGAGCGCCCTGCGCTCTGCGCAGTGCGCACGTAAAGTTTTACGCGCGTAAAGTTTTGCGCGCAAAAAGCTAGTTTAGACGTGCTAAGGGGGTTTTCACAGGCGTGCTAACAGTCTGCACTGCTTTGTGAATCAAGCCCCTAGTGTATTTAAATGACGACTGAAGTAAGAGGAATATGTAGGCTGCCATGTTTATTTTCTTTTAAACAATACTGATTGCCTGGCTGTCCTGCTGATCTATTTGGCTGCAGTAGTGTCTGAATCACACCAGAAACAAGCATGCATCTAATCTCATCAAATCTGACAATAAAGTCAAAAAGACCTGATCTGGTTCATGCTTGTTCAGAGTCCATGGCTAAATGTGTTAGAGGCAGAGGGATCAGCAGGACAGCCAGGCAACTTGTATTGCAAGGGAAACAAATATGGCAGCTTCCATAGCCCTCTTGCTACAGTTGTCCTTTCAGATCCTACTAGTGTTCTAGAAAAAAACAAAGAAAGGTCTTGGGTGAAAATCTCACTGGCCTGCAAGAAAATCCTACTGTATCTCTAAAATCAATTAAATGCAGAGGTATTAGTTGCACATGTCTGCAAACATGTTGGAAGCCAAAGTACCCTGCCAATGCTATGTATCACCATGTATGGTCCTATTCTATAATAAAACATGCAAAATCAAACATATGCTGCAGCAGATAAATATTATTATATTATAAATATTTTAAACTTTGCCACAGAGTCTAATGGAATCTGAATACCACACTAGCTAATAAGCCATGCCTGGTGCCTACGTGCAGCAAATAGGTCTGCCTTCAATCAATTTTAAGATGGCCACACACCATACAATTTTTAAATATCTGTTCAATTTAAGAATTGCAATCAATTTTTCTGACTGATTGTAACATTTCAAAAATATGACCAATGTACCACACACCTATGTTCAATTTTTTCCTCAATTATGATAAAAATGATTGAAAACTCTGACAAAATTGCTAGGGTGTGTATATTAATAAATTGACAATCTAACACATACCATACAATGTTTAGAACGATTGAAGAAAAATATCTGGCATTTCAGATCGATCAAAATCAAAGAAAATGGAAAATCCGATCGGATTTTTCAGTCGAATGAAAAAAAAGCTTTTGATTTTTTCGGGAGAGCCGATCGTCTTTATCGAATTGCCGTAAAATCGGATCATTTTATTGTATCGTGTGTGGCCACCTTTAGAGATATTTATATTTGCAGGTCTGGATTGTATATTAACTAGGGTACCCTTGGTTTATGATTGATCGATTGTTTGTTTGTTCCACATACAGCAAATAAAAGTGACTGGTAATATGGGAATGGAATAATATGAATAGTACTAGCCCTGATTCTTGATAGTGGAGATATTGGTAATTTTTAGATATTCTACTATCTCTCACTATAATCCTATTCTCAAACTCACCCTCCCCTATCTATGCCTAGCACTAACCTCCCCCACCTACTCCTAACACTAAAAAATTAACCTCGTCTGATCTAAGCCTAACACTACACCCCCTTACCCACTTAAAGAGACTTTGTAACAACATTTTGAGCCTTATTTATTCTATCCTATAAGTTCCTATACTTGTTCTAATGTGCTCTGGCTTACTGCAGCCTTTCCTAGTTGCACTGTCTCTGTAATAAATCTTATCTTCTTTCCTCTGTCGGCTCTGTCGGGCTCAGGCTGGAATGTGTGGAATGTGCAGCACTGCTTGTGATAAGCAGAAGCTTTACACACCCTCTCCAAGCTCTCCTCTCAGCCTATCACACTCTGGTTAGCAGCCATGTCTTTTGTTTGTAAACACTGCCTAAAACTGGCAATTACAATCCAGGGAGTGGCAGAAACGGCACAGATGGGCCCAGGAGAACATAATGAATAGAATGGTATGCTTTTTATTGTAAGAATTTTAGAGTACAGCTACTTCCCACTGCTCCATCGATAACACATAGCAAATCAATGACACCCCTCCTCCTCCCCCTCCCCCGACACTCAGATATATTATAGCATATTACCGATCCTCTGATGCTCCTCTGTTGTTACTCTGCAGCCCTATTTACTTTACATTACACAGCATGCAAGAAAGCACCCAAAATAATTTGGATAGCACCTTTTCCCCTATTTTTGGTCCTTTTTCATTGCAAAGTGCTGAAAAATTATTTCGTTTTTTTTATCAATACATTTTTAATGAAATTACATTTTCAGGTGTTGCAATAACATAAACTGAGGGGAGGCGCATGCGCGAGTCACCCAGGATGGACGCATAGAGAGTGAGCTCCGTCCGCCGCCGCTACATACCGCTGCCTCCACCGCTCCCACAGCTACAAAGACGGGCGCTTCTGCGCTAGACGACCTCCGCACGCCCCCCAGCACCATATGGCCACCAAAGGAGCCCAGAAAAGCGCCGCAACAACGGGCGCCATGGAAAAATTCCTCCGCCAAGATGGCGCCGACCACGCAGATCTCCCAGGCCTAACTCCGGCTGACCAGGCGAGTACAGGGGGAACACACAGCTTCTAACAGCTGCGCTTCTAGAGCAAACGCTGGACAAACACTACCATAGCCTCCACAACTCCCTGCAAAACACTATCCTCACTGCAGTACAAGAGCTCCGTACTGACATATCAGGGCTGGGGGAGCGTACACAGGCCTTAGAAGACAAGATGGACGCTTTAGCCACAAAACAAGCTGACTTATCTGAAGAGCAGCAACTTATGCAAACTGACATAAAATCCATTCGTACAGCACAGGAGGACATGGAGAATAGAGAGAGGAGACAAAATGGGGTCTCTATGTCCCTGAAGAATGAACATATTGAGACCTATCTCAAAGAACTCTTTCACTCACTACTCCCTGACATGGCTGACGAAATGTGGAGAATAGACAGAGCCCACAGATCCTTAGGGGAACGCCGACCTGGTGCCCAGAGACCAAAGGACATTATTGCTAGACTTCATTACTATGAGGCTAAGGATGCCCTTCTCAAAGCCCTCAGAAACAAATCTACTATCTCATTTAAAGGGGACGACATTGCCATCTATAACGATCTGTCTCTAATAACTTTGGCAAAATGCAGGGCTCTCAAACCGGTCACACAACTGCTCAGAGAAGCTGGAATTTTATACAAATGGGGATTCCCCTTTCGCTTAATAGTAAACAAACAAGGCCTGATTTTGACTCTGTCTGATTTTGATGATGCCCCCATGTTTCTCAAACAGCTAGGCCTTAAACTACCTGCTACTTCCACTGTCTTATCTCGCTCTTCACCTATGTCTTCCCCCCCAAGGAAGGTACGGCACATTTCTGAATGGACTAAACTCCCTATCCGCAGCATCACTTTCCCAGACAACACAAATGATATGGAAGACCTACCATCAGGGGTGTGAAATGTCATTCTTACTGCTCCTCGCTAGGACATCATCTTGGAATTATCTGAACCTCCTGTTTTTTATTTTGACGCAATGACTTATCAAGCACTTTACTCTTTTTACCGACACTACACGGCTGCAGCAGACGGCGGACAATGACTCTCCCTATTATCTCCTAACACCACGGATTATGTGGTTCACCATCTATTTCTTCCTGGGACTTCTCATGTACCTCAGGGGGACCAATCCTCGATTTGCCTGGCTGCCTCGGCAGGCAGTCAACCTGAGGCGGTCTCCATACAGGCAACAGTTTTATGCTGCCCCTAAAGTTAGCCACCAGATTAAGGGTGGCACAATTTCTTGGTACTACGCATATTCTATGCTATCTGAATCTCTCATTATTGTTATTGTTTGGTTTCTTTTATGTGTTTTTTTTCAGGTTAGAATGGTTTGTCCTCCAGCCATATTTGCGCACCCAACCCAAGCTAGACCATGGTTAATATTATGACACTAAATACCAAAGGCCTAAACACACCCCAGAAGAGGTTTTCTCTCTTTCGAGACTTAAAAAGGATGAACATTGATCTAGCTTTCCTACAGGAGACTCATCTATGTAAAAAAGACCAACCTCGCCTTTATGATAGACTATTTTCTGAGATGTGTTTGGCCTCGGGTCCTAAGAAGAAGGCGGGAGTAGCTATCATCTTTAAAAAGACATTTCCATTGCAGATCACCAAAACTGTCCCTGATCCCAAAGGCCATTATTTAATCATTGTAGGCACCATATTTGGGAAATCCGTTACGCTAGCTAACGTATATGTTCCTAATCAAAATCAAATATCATTTCTAACCACTTTCTTTAGAAAATTATCCAAACTTACCACGGGCACTCTATTGCTAGGAGGAGATTTTAATCTAGCTTTCTCAGACCTCAAAGATAGACATACTCCCTTGAACAGGATTACCAAATCTCCACATAGCCGCAACTCCCGTAAATTCAGAATACTTCTAAGACAACATAGGCTCCTGGACCTATGGCGAATCTCTAACCCCACCTCCATAGAATATACCTTCTTCTCTCCCCCCCATGCATCCCACTCAAGCTTAGATTATTTGTTCACCACAGCAACCACTATACCCCTACTAAAAAAAGCTGAAATACAACCGATTGCTTGGTCAGACCATCAAGCGGTCAGTGTTGAGATTGACTTATTTTCTCGTCCCCACAAGCCAAACTTCTGGAGACTAAATGAAACCCTACTACAGGACAAAAACCTCCTCTCCAAATTTTCTGAAGAACTGCAATCATACTTTGACATTAATGATGGATCCGTCTCATCCTTTGGAACATTATGGGAAGCACACAAAGCTTTTATTAGGGGGTCATTTATCTCAGAAGCTACTAAGCGCAAAAAAATGTCCTGCTCTAAACTTCTAACTCTCCACTCGAAACTTAAACAAGCACAAACTGCATATAGAGATGACCCCTCTCAATTACATTATTCAGCTATGCAGGCCATTAAACACGAAATACAGACAATCCAATCTGTACAACTAGAAAAAAGCCTGAGATGGACTAGACAACTTTTCTTCGAATGAGGTAATAAGTGTAAGGCTTGGTGGTGTATTCTCCACAGTCAGCATGCAACGCATGAGCTGGCGTGGAGGAGGTACACACACTAGCACCAGGAAACAGGCTATCCCTAGTATAGTGGAGGGGAGGACTGACTCCAATAGGAGATTGTGGCGCACAGAGCCGGTGCAGATCTGACAGCCACAAACAATGCTTTCGTTATAACGTCTCAGCGCAAAGTAGCGCTGAGCGCATAAACCAGAACTGAGGAGATCAGGACAGGTAGACAGAATGAACGCTTGCTAGCTAGCGGCTACTTAGCGACAGCAAGCGTCCAAAACCAGACAGACTGGAATGAGGCAGCCAATGCGTTGCGGCGATGGCGTGCCTCACAAAGACAGGACAGGATGGTCAGGAAATAGCAGGATTGAGATAGAAGAACGTAACACAGATAAATATACAATAAGTATGTTTTCCTAGCGTATTACAATTACAGCTATCAATGAAACTATTTGTTACGTCTGACTAACATATGTATATATCGGCAATGAACCGATATATGACATAAGCAGGAACGCTGACTAGGAATGGAGTAACACAGGGAACAGGACTCAGAAGGATTCGCTATCTCTTCGCAGAGATGAACGCAATCCACAAATAGTAACAGAACAGGATTCAGAAGGATTCGTTATCTCTTCGCAGAGATGAACGCAATCCACAAACGGTAACAGGAGCAGGGTAACTACCTCAGCACGGGTGGTCACGGTACGCGCAACCTACCAAAACGTGCTGGAAAGCTGACTAACTGCACACAGGATATAAACAGTTCGTGTACGTATACATCAGCGACACTGATGTATCACGTAACACAAATACAAGGAAAATAATAAACGTGCTGGTATGCATATATATTGGCAATGAACCAATATATGATGCAAAGACCAGCAAAGTATCTTTATAACAAGAAACACGATCGGGGGCTAAAGCGACAGCAAGACTGGCTTAAGCTGAAGCTATGAAAACCCAAGGAAACCCTGCAGGAAGCAGATCTTTATACTGAGGTCATCCAATGGGAGCAGACATGCAGATTCCCACACAGGTGAATGATAATCAGTCACAAGCTGACAGCAGGGAAAGACAGACAAAGCTATGCAACTTGCATGGAAATAGATCAGAACTGCCTGAGCTGCAGCACTACTACTTCCAGTAATAGCTGCTGCAGCAGCGATCATTACAGTACCCCCGCCTTTAAAAGCGGATTCCAGACGCTTTTCAAAACTGAAATTCCCAACAAAACAGTCTGACTGATAATTCATGATGACCGGGACAGCCCGGCAAGACCGAATTCCAGAATCAGTCCCCACAAGACTGGACCCATCAGAACCAGAACCTACAGAACCATGCCCATCAGTACTACAAGCCCCAGTGTGACACCCATCAGAACCATGATTTCCAGAAGAAAGCCCTCCGAAACTCCCTGAGCGATACCCACCGCCTTCCAGGAACCGTTCAGAAACGCCAAAGCCTTTGCAATGCCCACCGGTACTGTCTTTACCAACACAAAACCCACTGTTGAACCAGTCCAAGGCACCAGGACAAGTTTTCTCAGAGACCTCCCAGAACACCTTGAAGCTCCAAAGAGATCCCCATAGGTCAGAATGCCCCTTAGGCTCACATGGAGAACCATCAAGAACCCCTATGGAACCTAGGGCAATTCCCGAGTCAGGGCCACAAGGACAAACATCAATATCAGGGCTTTCAGGGACCAGAACCATCTCTGGGCATGCAGGCAGACTGGCAATATCAGAACGTGTTCCCACTAAGGAAGCATCAGAGCACGCTAACACCTTAGACACACTTGGGCATTCTGGCACACAAAGAACATCTGGGCACACCGGCACAAGAGAAACCTCTGGGCATGTCAAGGAACTGTGAGCCTCAGGGTCAGCCAAGACAGGACCAAAACCAGGACTGGCCAAAAAAAAATCATCATGACTAAACTTCGCAACTACTGGACTTTTACACGAGAATGCTGGATCAGACTTAGATGTCGCTGATTCCAGCAAAGTCAGTAACAAATCAGATTCAGGGGCACTAACAAGACAGGACAAATCTTCTGATGTATGCACTGAACCAGACAGGGACTCCACAACTACCTCTGGACTGGACAGAGACTCATTTAATACACTGGATTGGAGCTCATGAGGCGCTGCAGAACAAGTCAGTATTGCAGCAGCCCCCACTGGACTAGGCAAAACTGAGGAATTCCCTGGACAGGAAGGGAACTCTGGAACCTCTGCCACAGCGGCCAGAGAACCAGAATCTTTCAGGATACAGGGCTGGGTTTCAGGAACACTCATCAGACCGGACTGAAATTCTGAGATTTCTATTATTTTGACCAGAGAATCAGAATTATCCATGTTACAGGGCAAGACTTCTGAAACATTCAGAGGACAGGGCTGGAGTTCCTCGGCTGTTACAACACTGGAGAGGGACTCAACAACATTGGTTAAATCAGACTGTGTACAGGACAAGGTATCTGACACACTTGCTGACGAGGACAATATTTCAATGGCTTCTGCTTTGCTGGGCAGAAATTCATCAAGTTTTATTAGAGCAGACTGTAATTCCAAAACAGCTGCTAGACAAGTGAATATTACTGCAACACCAACTGAGGTAAGCAGTGCTTCAGCCTCCTCTGCTAGAGGGTTTAAAGTATCCAAAGTACTGGGTGAAGCATAAGACTCTGCGACCACAGCTTCACTGGACAGGATCACTGAACAGTCCATATTGCAGGGCAAAACCATGGAAGCACCTGCTGGACAGCATAATGATTCTGTGACCTGAGTTTCATTGGAGAGATCTACTGCACAATTCATGGTACAGGGCAAATTTATTGGAAAATTTTCTGAACAAGGTAATAATTCTGCGATTTCAGGTTCACATAGCAGATGCTCTGAGCTATTCACGAAACTAGAGCGAGGTGTAGAAACAGGAAGATCAAGACACAATGTTTGCGCATCTGAATCACCATTCATTTGTAAAATTGGAAAATTCAGATGCTGGGGTTCTGAGTTTACTAGACAGGATTGCTGGGACTCGGAAACTGATGTAGTGCATCTATTGGCATCTGCTGGATCAGACAGGAGTTGAACTTTATTAACACAGGTAATTTCTGCAGAAGTGTTTGCAGAGACAGGCAAGATTTTTCTGGTGTCTGTTTCACTAAACAAAGAGTCATGAGTACTGGCTAGGCTGGACTCGGAAGTCAGCAGGACCTCTGGATTCTCTGCTGAGAAATTTGCGCAGGGCAAGGTTAAGAATGTATCAGTGGCTTCTGTTTTACTGGGAAGTAACACTGAGTTATCCATGGTACAGGGTGGAATTGCAGGAACTTCAATTTCACACAAAAAGAGCTCCGAATCACCTGCTGAATCAGCCAAAGGTGCTGAAGCAGGCGGGTCAGAACGCCGAATTTGCGAATTCGGAGTCACATAAAAATCATCCAAAATCAGTTCCCACACATCAATCAAGGGAGCCACACAGTCATACCTACACACACCAGCCTCTATTAGGTTATAGGCTGACTTAATGCATGCATTCAATACCATTTCACTTTTTGCACTGTAAAATTGACAAAATGAACTTGAATCATTCTTCCATTCACAGACCAGGGCTTCCATCTCTCCCCTCTCGAATGGAGGATCCCATGCATACTTAACAGCGAAACATTTAGGCTGATCACAGTCTGCAGATATGATTGTGGCAGGCACATGTATAGGGTTAATTAGCAGGTGATTGGCAGATTCCTTATTCTTAAGAATCTCCAATACCTGTAGCAAGTGTTGAACTGTAGTGTATGCAAACTTCCCTTGGTTCACAAATGAGTTGATTTGTTCAATACTCTGTAATATCTCATCATAATCATACTCAGATAATTCTTTTAAACAAAAATCTTTATTTTCCCTAGCCAGGGAGGAAAGTTCATTAGTAGTTTCATAAGTCCATTTAACTCCCCTGAAAGACAATTGCATTTCATTATCTGTTAATGGCAGAATCTCATTATAGGTCTCAGTCGCTAAGGATAACGATTCTGCAGATTGGACACGTTTCTTAGAACGTTTGCGTTTTGCCTTTGACCTTGCGGTTTTTGGTGATTTATTCAAAGCTGCAGGAAAATTATCAGTAACACTTTCTGCTTGCTGCTCATTCTTGCAAGCAATTGAAGGAGCAGCTGATTGGCCTGCTGCCAGGAGTTCATTAAGAGGAAAAGGCAATGGGTCTATGCGCAACCAGTTATGGATCACAAACGCTAGAAATTCCAGCGGTCTATCTTTCAAATCGGAATGATTGAGAACATCAAATGCCCACTGGAATAATTCCCCTTTAAACAAAATATAACTTAGTTGGAGTGCCCAGGTTGAAACAGGAGTCGCTTGGAGATCAGGATTGGTCAGGAACCTGGCACATTCAGAGAAAAACTCATTTTCTGTTTCAGAGCTAAGTTCTTCAAATTTCTTAAAGGAACAGGAACCATAATTAACAGTGTCATACTTTCTGGGAATCCCCCCCACAATGGGGATTGGTAATGGGGTTTTCATAATGTAAGGCTTGGTGGTGTATTCTCCACAGTCAGCATGCAACGCATGAGCTGGCGTGGAGGAGGTACACACACTAGCACCAGGAAACAGGCTATCCCTAGTATAGTGGAGGGGAGGACTGACTCCAATAGGAGATTGTGGCGCACAGAGCCGGTGCAGATCTGACAGCCACAAACAATGCTTTCGTTATAACGTCTCAGCGCAAAGTAGCGCTGAGCGCATAAACCAGAACTGAGGAGATCAGGACAGGTAGACAGAATGAACGCTTGCTAGCTAGCGGCTACTTAGCGACAGCAAGCGTCCAAAACCAGACAGACTGGAATGAGGCAGCCAATGCGTTGCGGCGATGGCGTGCCTCACAAAGACAGGACAGGATGGTCAGGAAATAGCAGGATTGAGATAGAAGAACGTAACACAGATAAATATACAATAAGTATGTTTTCCTAGCGTATTACAATTACAGCTATCAATGAAACTATTTGTTACGTCTGACTAACATATGTATATATCGGCAATGAACCGATATATGACATAAGCAGGAACGCTGACTAGGAATGGAGTAACACAGGGAACAGGACTCAGAAGGATTCGCTATCTCTTCGCAGAGATGAACGCAATCCACAAATAGTAACAGAACAGGATTCAGAAGGATTCGTTATCTCTTCGCAGAGATGAACGCAATCCACAAACGGTAACAGGACAGGATTCAGAAGGATTCGTTATCTCTTCGCAGAGATGAACGCAATCCACAAACAGAACCAGGAGCAGGGTAACTACCTCAGCACGGGTGGTCACGGTACGCGCAACCTACCAAAACGTGCTGGAAAGCTGACTAACTGCACACAGGATATAAACAGTTCGTGTACGTATACATCAGCGACACTGATGTATCACGTAACACAAATACAAGGAAAATAATAAACGTGCTGGTATGCATATATATTGGCAATGAACCAATATATGATGCAAAGACCAGCAAAGTATCTTTATAACAAGAAACACGATCGGGGGCTAAAGCGACAGCAAGACTGGCTTAAGCTGAAGCTATGAAAACCCAAGGAAACCCTGCAGGAAGCAGATCTTTATACTGAGGTCATCCAATGGGAGCAGACATGCAGATTCCCACACAGGTGAATGATAATCAGTCACAAGCTGACAGCAGGGAAAGACAGACAAAGCTATGCAACTTGCATGGAAATAGATCAGAACTGCCTGAGCTGCAGCACTACTACTTCCAGTAATAGCTGCTGCAGCAGCGATCATTACAATAAGCCACATACTATTCTAGCACGTAAATTAAACCCAAAATCACCCCAAACATCCCTATATTCTATAAAAGACCCTCAAGGAACCATACATTATCATCCCCAAAAAATCGCCCAAATTTTTACGGACTATTACCGACAACTCTATAATCTCCCTCAGCCTTCCTGCCCCTCTACACACCTATCCAAGATTGATGAGTTCCTAAACCAACTATCCCTACCAAAGTTAACCGAAGAAAATATTAAACTCCTAAACTCCCCCATAACAAATGAAGAGATTCTGGAGGTAATTAAACTTTTACCTTCTTCTAAAGCCCCTGGACCAGACGGTCTACCATACTCCTACTATAAAAAATTCCAAAGTATCCTCTCTCCCTACCTGACCCAGCTTGCTAATACATTTATGGATAACCGATCAGCCCCTACTTCTTTTTTAAACTCCCTTATTACAATGATACCCAAAGAAGGGAAAGATCCACAACTTCCACAAAGTTTCCGCCCTATTTCTCTACTTAATGCAGATCTTAAAATTATCACTAAAGTAATGGCCAATCGCCTGAATCCTATATTAACTTCTCTGATCAATAATGACCAGGTAGGCTTCATAATCGGACGCCAAGCTGGCGATAACACCAGAAAGGCAGTAAACCTTATAGAATTGATGAACAGATCCAATCAGCCTTCTCTGCTCCTCAGTTTGGACGCAGAGAAGGCCTTTGATAGGTTATCATGGCCATTTTTGTTCAGAGTTCTGGAACATCAAGGATTCAGGGGACCCTTTCTTAACATGCTTCATTTCCTATACTCTTCCCCATCCACTTCAGTCAAACTTCCCTTCGCATCTCCGGCCCATTTTCCAATTCTTAATGGCACACGCCAGGGATGCCCACTCTCCCCCCTCTTATTTGCTCTCAGTATTGAACCCCTGGCGTGTGCCATAAGACAAAACATTACAGGAGTTAAACAAAGATCTCAAGAATATAAGATCTCCCTATTTGCAGACGACATCCTACTAACTCTGACCCAACCTCTCACTTCACTTCCCATATTGCACTCGATATTGAAAGACTTTGAATCCATCTCAGGCTTTAAACTCAATCAAGAAAAAACGGAAGCCCTCCCTATTAAAATCCCACAAACATTGCTAATTACTCTACAACAGTCTTTCCACTACAATTGGAGGAAACATAACATTAAATACCTGGGTATTTTTCTAACCCATACCTACTCTACCCTATATAAAGCAAATTTCCCATCCCTCATACAATCCATCCTACAAGACCTCCACAAATGGACAGCCTATAAAATTTCCTGGATAGGTAGAATCTATTCCCTTAAAATGAATATACTGCCCCGTCTACTATACTTATTTGAGACTTTACCTGTCCAAGTTCCACCTTCGCAATTCAAACTACTACAACTTGCTTTTTTAAAGTTTGTATGGAACAACTCTCGCCCCAGAACAAATGCCTCGATTCTAATGACATCCCGGGAACAGGGAGGACTAGGACTACCTAATCTAAAGCTTTACTACCAGGCCGCTCATCTGAGACAAATACCTGAGTGGTCCAACCTAAATGTATACACCAAATGGGGTCTCATTGAAGCGATGAGCATTTATCCCGTCTCATTACCAGCTTTGATTTGGCCTCAGATCCCTCCTAAAATCCCATTGACTCAATTACTTCCCACTATGAAATTTACCCTACAAATTTGGCGGTCAACCGTAAAAACAGCTCACCTCAGATCCCCCATGTCCCCATTATATCCCATATTGGGAAATCCGGCCTTCATTCCTGGAATGTCAGAGGAATTCATGGGCAGATGGTACAGCCTCAAATACACTAATTTTATGGAATGGGTGGACTCATCCTCTGGAAAAATCTTAACTAAAGAAAAACTAGGAGAGAAAATACGACTAAGTACTAAAATCATTATGGAATACAACCAAATCCACCATTTCCTGAGGTCTACTTCTAAGGGAATTAACCCACCACACACTTACACTCCTTTTAAACACCTATGCAAAATCAAAGGACATCAGAAGGGTCTTATCTCTTCGATCTATAGGTTACTTCTGGACAAATCTGGTACTATTAAACCTAACCACATATACATGTCCAAATGGGAACAGGCTCTGGGTCATCTTATAAGCATAGAGGACTGGCTCTCTATATGGGAAAATGCTAGACTCACATCCATGTGCACACATGTTAAGGAAAATATTTATAAGATACTATTCCGGTGGTATAAAACTCCTGAGGTACTATCCAAAATCTACCCTGAAGTCACCAATAAATGCTGGAGGGGATGTGATCAATTAGGCACTCTGGAACACATATTCTGGCATTGCCCTATAGTACAACCTCTATGGGCTGATATCCAAGCTTTAATATGGAAAGTAACAGGAACCTTAATTCCCATGGACCCCATATATATGTTACTGGGTAAACCTGTTCCCAAAACAAAAAAAAAGCCTCATGAGATTAATCACATATATCTTAACCGCCACTAGACTGTCCCTAGCCTCATATTGGCGCAATACCTCTATTCCTAGAATGTCTGAAATTATTGCCAAAATTAATTGGACCAAGCTGATGGAATCTCTGACAGCTAGACTCCGGGATACAGAACCCAGGCACGCTAAAATATGGGATCCATGGGAAACCTACTTTTTGAATTATGAACCCCCATGATGCAACAATACGCTGGGTACTATAAATCCTACACAACCAGGACTTAGGGCCAACTTTGAAATAATGCTATGATTGTAACAAAAGTGATCTATACCCCGCTTCTCTTTTCTGGGACCCGATTCTTTAACTCTATAGAATACATCCATATCCAAGAGGACAAACCTAATAGTACTGTATTTCTTGCCCTCTGTCCCTTACCTACCCCTCCCCTCCCCCCCACCCATGATCCCCTTTCCTTTTCGCCCACTCCCCATCCCCCCTCCTAGTTCTCTCTCCGTTTAATGTTATATTATTAACAGTAATATGGTTTATATGATGTTATTCAACAATAATACTAAAATTCCCTCTGCAATGTACCTTAGTCATGGAACCTGATATTATGCTAGAAGAAGAAGATTAGATTTGAGCTTTTAACGTGCTTACTTGTGAATACATCTTGTTCTGAATGTATATGCTATGCAAATTTATTCAAATAAAAATTTGTGTTAAACGAAAAAATAACATAAACTGAGTTGGAAACCCACCTAACAGTTGAATATCGTGGTACAAAAGATCACATCATCATTTCTAATTCTGTTGAGTAACAATAATTGAACTACACAAACTAAAAGTAAAGAGAAACCAAGGAAAAAAAAAACTACCCTGGGTATATAACCAGGGATTATAAACCATAAGAACAGTACAAAGATAACAAGTTCCTAGTAATAACCCATACATGTTGTCCAAATAAATAGGATTATTTAACCCTGTAACTGAAAAAATTATTTTAAATGCAAGATGCAAAATTATTGTCTAGGAGAAAACTCAGGAGAAAAAAAGTTAATTGCATATGTGCCTTTGTGTGTGGTGTGTAAAAAAAATACAGAGAGCAGTGCCAAAGAAGATGACTATTCACTGCTAGAGACTAAAGCTACATACACACGGGGGACAATTGTCCCCCGTTGCATGCGTGCACGCGAACAGAGAGCGAAAGCTCCCAGCCGGCGACAGCTGTCCATACGTCTCGCCAGAAAGGCAGAGAAGCGGCGGAAGCTGTTTGTGAATGGAGCATCCCCCGGCCAGATGCTCCATTCACTCGCATAGGTCTCCTGTCGCTAGCCCGCATACTCACGCGGGACTAGCGACAGTTCCGGCGAAGTTGCGGCGACAGCTGTAGCGGTCGATTGAACATGTCAATCGCCTGGCGAAAGCTCCGACGGGCAACGGTTCGGGGCACGCGCGTCATACACACGGGCGACCTGTCACCGCAACACGCACGTGCCACGTGGTTGCGGCGACAGCCGTACCCCGTGTGTATGAGCCTTCAAGAGTGAATGAAGGATGGGGGATTGAAGGGTACTGTTCTTATTGATAATGGCTCTACTTGAATAAATACAAATATTATAAAAATCATGACAGTCAGACCTGTAATTTATCTAGCACCACAGTCATTTCCGCTTGCAATACCAGTAAATAGACTTACCTCTGGAAAAGCGTTGCTGGGATGAATTAGGCCACCTCACCTGAAAGAGAATAGAAAATTATAGTGGACAGAATATTTCTCTGCATAAGTTCTCTCTCACTCTATGGGATTGATTCAATTCAAGATTTCTCCTAGATGATATTTTCACATCTGATTAATAAAATACCTTTACCTCCTACGAGAAAACTTAGGAGAAAAAGGCGATATCTTTCTCTCTTTAAATTTTTAAACATATAAAGTAACAATAATCAGCTCTACTTTCTGACAGGCTTTGAACAAAGGGAATATACTACTGTATTTCATAGTTAAACACTTATTAGAAGATTAAAAATCATTCAATTTACAGAAGATGATTTAACCTTCTTCTGTTCAATACGCAAAAACTCGGTATACAGAGGCGCCAGAGTAGAGTCAAGTAATTTATTCAACTCCACTGTGGAGTTGAATAAATTACTTGACAATTCTATTTTATTGAGACTCAAGTGAGTTTTCTTTTTTTGTAAGAGGGAGGTGAGTCCACCTTAACATCCCCCTCTCCTTTTAAGCGGTTTTTAAAACGTTTTACTCTACTCTGGCGCCTCTGTATACCGAGTTTTTGCTGATCTTCTAGTCCACCCTGGGTGGAGGGGTGCATCCCCATCTACTATCTACAATCAATTCAAGGTCGGTCGGCACACCAGTTCAAATTCCCAAGCACATTTATTGAATGCACAGCATGACAATTGTTTCGGGGCCACGGAGGGTCCCCTTCATCAGATAAGTGCAGACATATGAGTGATACAAGATACAAGCACATATATATATCAAAACCAGCAGTGATCAATCACCTGGCATCTAAGAAAAAACAGAACCTCCCCCTTAATTACCATTCATAATCTAATTATACTGCATCAGTTCCACAATGAGATCTATGATCTTTACCCCATGACTGACCTGAATAAACAGTAGCCTCCAATCAGAGTGTGCATCTGCCCCATCATGTCCACAAACCTCATAAGATCCATAGCATAAATGTTGCAAACTGTAAGATGACAGTTTGCAGCTAGAAATCCGCGCTATCCGCATACCCGGAAGTGCCAACGGCAACCTGACAAGCAGGTCGTCATGGCCAATCAAAAGCGCAGCTGGGAGTGGTAACAGCTCTGCTCAGCAGAGCTGTAACATCGCGCTAGGTTGAAGCGGTGGGCGTGGCCCTGCTGACAACCTGACAGCGGCTGCGGCCAATCCTAAGCGTGGCTGACAGCTCGGTACATCCGAGCTGTATCATTATGCTGCGTACGAACGGTGGGCGTGGTCCACACAGACAACACTGCCCTTCACGGCCAAAAGACTCTCTATTGGCTGGGGGGCGCAACAATACGCGCTGCTACCCTGCCTCCTTATCTCCGCTCTGGGTAACCCTGGTTACCCCATGGTCACTAATCTATATCAGAGGGGGACATGATGGGAGGAGATGTCAACAACAAACAAAAACAGATGGCACTACTGCCATCAAATGCATGTGGCAGACACAGGGGAGGAAAACAAAGATAGAAAACAAAAAAAGGGGAGATAAAACGAAGGGACATAAAGAAGAGTGAGGAACAAAACAAGAAAAGATGCCAGACATATATGGAATAAAAACAGTGCAGCGTGTGGATTACATATTCAGATGCGGACGGCTGAGGTGCCCACGTATACTGCACAACCCCATGCTCATTGGACAAACAAGAATCTTCAAATATATAATACTGAGTATGTAAAACCCAAATCTAGCCTTTCCAGCAGATTGGTGAATATGACAGTCTCATCTGACATCCAGGAAACAGGTCAGAGGATTAATTTGATTCAAGCCTTTCGGTTGCAATGTTTCTAATGTGTAGATCCAGTATGCTTCCCGCTGTAGGAGTAGTTTGTCCCTATCGCCACCTCTCCTTGGTTTTTTCACATGGTCAATCACCAGTCCTCTTAATTCACAAACTCGATGACCCCTTTCAACAAAATGCATAGCAACTGGTTTTGTAACATCTAGCGTTTTATTTTTTAGTCTTGCTTCCATAGCTATTTTGATATCACTCCTGTGATGCTGGAACCTCACCTTAAAGGCACTTGTAGTCTTGCCAACATAGCCCATGCCACATGGGCATTTGAGCATATAGACACAGAATTCAGTATTACAATTGTAGTAATCCCGTATGAAATACCTTCTACCACTACAAGGGTGCGTGAAATGGTCACCAGTGATCAATGAATTGCATACGTTACAATTTTGACATCGATAACATCCTTTTCTATCAGAAAATTTAAACGGTATACTACAATATTTATCATAGGGGTCTGCTTGTACCAGCATGTCTCTCAAACTTCTACTTGATCTATAGGAGAACAGCGGCTTCTCTTTAAGTAACGGATTCAAACTGGTGTCCGCTTGCAATATGGGCAGGTTTTTTGCTACGCAATTTTTAATGCGTCCTGACATGGGGTTATAGTCTTGTACAAAAGGGATGCCGTTCTTGTTTTCCCGTGTGGCCCTCCCCTGTTGTATCTCTCTAGCTTTAGTGATGGCGTTTGCCAGCACATTTTCCGGGTATCCTCTCTCAATAAATCTCAATCTCATACATTCAAGTTCGGATTCAGCATCCTCCCCGAAAGTGCAAATCCTTAAGACTCTAAGGAATTGCGAAACTGGTAGGCCCTTCATAAGATGAGTTGGGTGCGCACTATTGTATTGTAACAATGTGTTGCGATCGGTGGGTTTCCTATACAAAGTTGTTATAAGCCCACCTTCTGTTTTCTTCACCATAACATCTAAGAATGGCACTTCCTGGTATGAGATCTCAGGATTGAACACTATGCCTGCAAACAAGGAATTGAGATAGGTAACAAATTCTCTCAACGTTTCCTGCCCACCTTTCCATATCACAAACACGTCGTCTATGAATCTAGTCCAAAAGACGACGTGTCTGCGATACAGTGGCGAGTTGTAAACCCTGTCCTCCTCCAGAAATCCCACAAACAAGTTTGCATAGGCCGGGGCTGCCGAGCTGCCCATGGCAGTCCCCCGGCACTGTTTAAACCAAGTTTTTTCAAATTTAAAGCAGTTTGTGGTGAGTATCAATTCTAACCCTGCTAGAATAAATTCTGTGGGTAGCAAAGAGTTATTCAATTTCAATAAAAAGTGTCTTACCGCTTCCATCATGTCCCCCTCTGATATAGATTAGTGACCATGGGGTAACCAGGGTTACCCAGAGCGGAGATAAGGAGGCAGGGTAGCAGCGCGTATTGTCGCGCCCCCCAGCCAATAGAGAGTCTTTTGGCCGTGAAGGGCAGTGTTGTCTGTGTGGACCACGCCCACCGTTCGTACGCAGCATAATGATACAGCTCGGATGTACCGAGCTGTCAGCCACGCTTAGGATTGGCCGCAGCCGCTGTCAGGTTGTCAGCAGGGCCACGCCCACCGCTTCAACCTAGCGCGATGTTACAGCTCTGCTGAGCAGAGCTGTTACCACTCCCAGCTGCGCTTTTGATTGGCCATGACGACCTGCTTGTCAGGTTGCCGTTGGCACTTCCGGGTATGCGGATAGCGCGGATTTCTAGCTGCAAACTGTCATCTTACAGTTTGCAACATTTATGCTATGGATCTTATGAGGTTTGTGGACATGATGGGGCAGATGCACACTCTGATTGGAGGCTACTGTTTATTCAGGTCAGTCATGGGGTAAAGATTATAGATCTCATTGTGGAACTGATGCAGTATAATTAGATTATGAATGGTAATTAAGGGGGAGGTTCTGTTTTTTCTTAGATGCCAGGTGATTGATCACTGCTGGTTTTGATATATATATGTGCTTGTATCTTGTATCACTCATATGTCTGCACTTATCTGATGAAGGGGACCCTCCGTGGCCCCGAAACAATTGTCATGCTGTGCATTCAATAAATGTGCTTGGGAATTTGAACTGGTGTGCCGACCGACCTTGAATTGATCGTATTGAACTGATGTTGCTTCTACATCAAGGTTGTGCACCCAACTACTCACGGTAAGGTGTGCCTTTCCAAAATCTGTTACTGCATCTACTATCTACAGAGAGCGACTTCTTAACCTGAGTGGGGTCAGGTCCTAATGCTCCCCACCTGCATTTAAAGTGGTTGCCTATTGGTAACCCGTGTTTGTGAGTATATATATATACATAAAATTGTATTGAACTCTTCATTTTACCTGACAATACTGCACCATATTGGGCTCTCGATTCTCTTCTTGTTTTTAAGCATTCTGTTCAATACGAGATACATTCATTACCATCTGGCTGATGTGAACTAAAATAAAAGTATTTGCCCATTAGTATGGTATCTTTCTGCCGAATCAGAGAAATTTTAGGTTGAGTTCTTGCTATGTTCCTTACTCCCCATACCACATTGTGGACATATCACAACATGCAATCTCTGTACATTAAAACGTGCAGGTTAATTTCAAAACATTGAGAATTACTATGTAATATGTGCATGTTATCCAGAAAGTAACTGTAGATAGCGCATTTGGATAATGTGGTCTGTTACAACCAGTCCTGAGAATTATCGCCAAAGTCATTTTCACATCGATTTTGAGAAAATATTTGTGAAAATACATTGTTTTTTCCCAATGTGGTCAAAGAAAACAAATACTTCTTGCCGATTTGAAAAAGGTGAAAATAAATTTACTGCGACAATTTGCAAAAAGCGCAAAACTCTATTATTTTTTTGCACGAAAAATCACAAACATATTACAAAATGATTTTCAATGACATCTTTGCTTGAAAGTATAATTTTACATCATTGTCGGGAAAATTAATGCAAAAAGAACATCGGCATTTTTGCTCATCACTGATTACAACCCAGAGTTACGACCAAGTTGATGCAATTGTTTGAAAGGGCCGTAGCATGCAGCAGCATAGTACAAGGCAACGATCATAATGTCAACCCACCCTTAAAGTGTTTTATAAACCAATGATAATGCTTGTCTACACACAACCTGATATCTGCTAACTGGATACATAAACTGGACTTCAATTCTGGACTTTACAAGTTATCCTTTCCTATAAGCAAGGCCTCTGTCACCTTCTCCTGTGCTGCTGCAGGAGGACACTGAGTTGCAAATGCACAATATTTCTCTGGTAGTACAGAGAGGAAGATTTAGTACTGTCCTTACTCTGAACATTGAGATTGCTTACAAGATTATATATTGGTTATGGAAAAAGACATTTGGAGAGCTGACTAACTTACTCGTTAAGAGTAGCCCATAATAAAATTCAAGAAATATATGATAGAAGGATATCTTTGGTTTCAGTTCTGATCCAGTCCTTTAGGACAGTTGCTGTTGCTTGGCTTGGTGTTAGAGTTCCCAATATGGCTTTGGCTGGGAACTCTCGAGGTCAGTACTGATGTCATTTACTACCAAAGCCCAGATCCCCAGCCTACACAGTCTTTTAACCACCCTGGCGTTCTGATTAAATCGCCAGGGTGGCTGCGGGAGGGTTTTTTTTAAATAAAAAAAAAACTATTTCATGCAGCCAACTGAAAGTTGGCTGCATGAAAGCCCACTAGAGGGCGCTCCGGAGGCGATCTTCCGATCGCCTCCGGCGCCCAGAATAAACAAGGAAGGCCGCAATGAGTGGCCTTCCTTGTTTCGCTTATATCGTCGCCATAGCGACGAGCGGAGTGACGTCATCGACGTCAGCCGACGTCCTGACGTCAGCCGCCTCCGATCCAGCCCTTAGCGCTGGCCGGAACTTTTTGTTCCGGCTACGCTGGGCTCAGGCGGCTAGGGGGGCCCTCTTTCGCCGCTGCTCGCGGCGAATCGCCGCAGAGCGGCGGCGATCAGGCAGCACACGCGGCTGGCAAAGTGCCGGCTGCGTGTGCTGCTTTTTATTTCATCAAAATCGGCCCAGCAGGGCCTGAGCGGCAGCCGCTGGCGGTGTTGGACGAGCTGAGCTCGTCCAGACCGCTCAGCTGGTTAAAGCATAAACACGACAGGGTGGACTCTAGAGAAGAATACACAGGTGCAAAGGTGGAGCCATGTTCTAGTGTCTGCCTAGATGTGATTTCTGAAGGCATGGTTACAGTTTGAATCATATTCCTCTGGGAGAGTCTGAAATGGGCATGTAAAAGGAATGATTAAACTCTTATGCTAGTATCACACAATGCACATTGTGTTAAACAAAAGAATCACATTACAATTTGAAACAAAGGGAAAAAGTCACATTGCGTGTTACATGTGCAATGCAATTCATATAACAAAGCATACAGTACAAAAAAGTATGCTTCACCACAACTGTAAATATGCATATTATCTGGTAAATGGAAAAAAATCTATTACTAAAAATATAACAATACTTTATTGTATAAATTTGCATACCATATGAAAACTTCAGGATAAAAACATTAAAAAACAAACTTCAGGCACTGATCCATATATTATAATCATGAAATATAGTATAAATAAATCTGTAATCAGTATACCTGGTATCTAATAAATCAATCACCTGCTCAACTGTCAAAAATAAGATAGTGTGTCAGAGTGTCAACCTGGGTTCAGTTGTACAATTTAGCTACATACATACAATAAAGTGCCAAATGTGCAATCATGAAACTGCATTCAGGGGAATAAACCAATACAGACATACATATGAAACGACGTGGTCACATCGTGCAAATAAAACTGTGGGAATAGAATAGTAAGTGCAATATTAGGCCATGCTATAGCTAATGGATATGATCTTGGCTGGTGACTAAGTGTAAGGGCCTGTTTCCACTATGGCAAATTTGCATGCATTAGCCGCATCAGAATTTGCATATGCAATGTACTGTATTTCAATGTGCCTGTTTCCATTGCAGTCGAAATTTGATTGCCATCGCAAGCAAAAGAAAACCTGACCACCTCTGTAACAAGCTTCCGTGCGGTTTAGGCGTTTTCGCATTCACACATATGTAGGTCAATAGTGATGAATGACAATGGGAATAGGAAAATAAAACAAATGCTTGTGCATGCAAATTCACATGAAAAAATGCCCACAAATGCACAAGAAATTTGCATATGCATGCAAATTTGCTGGCATTTTTTCCATAGTGGACATGGGCCCTAATGGAAGGTTATGCATCACCCAGGAATACAAACTGGGACCGGGCTGGATCAGGCAGTGGAGGGTGTCAGCGATATCAGGGTGAATGTGTCCATCGGTTCTGTGGGCATCAACCCAATTTTTTCAAGTCTGAGACCCTGAGAGTTAACAGGGTCCCGGTCTTCAAAAAGCGGGCTGATGCCTGCAAAAGGAAAAGCGGGCATAAAGACATATTTTTTCTACATTGGGTTTTTTTTCCTCTTTGAACTGTTACAATAATACAAAAACACTAGCTGACCCGCGGCGTAGCATACGCCGAATAAGAGGGTAGAGGGAAGGAAGGGGGTATTGGGCACAGCGGTGGGGAGAGGGGTCGGACCCCCCCTCACCTGGGTCCCTCATGTGCACTCCCCCTCCTGCTTAAGCTCAGCAGCAGCCGCCACTATTAGTAAGAGGCAGCGGGCGGGGATGACTCACCTCTTCCGCGTTCCAGCGTGCATTCCACTGTCGCCACTTCCTGCAATGCCGCACACTGTATTGGTGTAATTTGCCTTCTTAAAACAGAAGGAAATCTGCAATAATACAGCTATAAGTGAACATTTGTGGTTACCCACAATGCACTGCTACTAAATATGCAAATTATCCCATTTCACCCTTGGTAAGCCAAGCAAGCATCCAGAACCGCTGGTGTATAGCAAGCATATAGCTTTACATTTTACTCAGTGCTATCAAACCCACATATGACAGCCTGTTTCAGACTTTTGGTCCTCATCAGTACATGGCAGGGATTGATATGGCTGTATGAGATAGGGCTTGGACCAGTACAACAGAGTAACCAAGCAGCTGAGGGTGACCCAAACCACTTGTAATGTATAGGGGGATGAAGGGGACCAAAAAGGCCTCCTACTAAAAAAAGCAAAGTTTGGTATTATTTGCCTTCCTTAAACAGAAGGAAATATGCAATCATTCAGCTATAAGTGAACATTTGTGGTTACCCACAATGCACTACTGCTAAATATCCAAATTACGCCTTTTCTTGGTAAGTCAAGCAAGCCTATAGGTTTAAATTTTACATAGCCAAATCCAACACTCAACCCCCTATCACATATGACAGCCTATTTTAGCCTTTTGATCTTCATCAGCACATAGCAGAGACTGCTATGGCTGTATGAGATAGGACATGGACCAGTACAACAGAGTAACCAAATAGCTCAGGGTGACCTAAACTACTAAGAATGTATAGGGGGGTAAAAGGGACCAAAATGCTCTCCTACTAAAAAAAGCAAAGCTTAGTGTAATTTGCCTTCTTAAAACAGAAGTAAATCTGCAATAATTCAGCTATAGGTGAACTTTTGTGGTTACCCACAATGCATTGCTACTGAATATGCAAATTATCCCTCTTCGCCCTTGGTTTGATTTGGCACTACTTTTTCTTCTTGCTTGGACCAGCCCCTTCTTCTTGCTTGGACCGGCCCTGGGGGCAGGGCGCTACTTCTTCTTCTTGCTTGAAGGTTGAGGCACTTACTCTATTATATATATAGAAGAAGATAGAAGATAGATGACCCGCGGCGTAGCATACGCCGAATAAGGGGGTAGAGAGCAGGAAGGAGGTATTGGGCACAGCGGTGGGGAGGGGGGTCGGACCCCCCCCCCTCACCTGGGTCCCTCATGTGCGCTCCCCTCCAGCTTAATCTCAGCAGGAACCCCCCCCCCCCCCCCTCCCTCACCTTGGTCCCCCATGTGCTCTTTCCCTGCAGCTTAAGTTCAGCAGGACCCTCCCTCCCTCACCTGGGTCCCCCATGTGAACTCCCCCTCCAGCATAAGCTCAGCAGAACCCCCCCCCCCCCCCCCGCTTAAGCTCAGCAGCAGCCGCCACTATTAGTAAGAGGCAGTGGGCGGGGATGACTCACCTCTTCCGCATTCCAGCGTGCATTCCTCTGTCGCCACTTCCTGCAATGCCGCACATTGTAATGGTGTAATTTGCCTTCTTAAAACAGAAGGAAATCTGCAATAATTCAGCTATAAGTGAACATTTGTGGTTACCCACAATGCACTGCTACTAAATATGCAAATTATCCCATTTCACCCTTGGTAAGCCAAGCAAGCATCCAGAACCGCTGGTGTATAGCAAGCATATAGCTTTAAATTTTACACAGTCATATCAAACCCTCAACCCCCTCTCACATGTGACAGCCTATTTCAGACTTTCTGGCTTCATCAGTACATGACAGGGATTGATACGGCTGTATGAGATAGGGCTTGGACCAGTACAACAGAGTAACCAAGCAGCTCAGGTTGACCCAAACCACCCGGAATGTATAGGGGGATAAAAGGAACCAAAAAGACCTTCTGCTAAAAAAAATCAAAGCTTGGTGTAATTTGCCTTCTTAAAACAGAAGGAAATCTGCAATAATTCAGCTATGAGTGAACATTTGTGGTTCCCCACAATGCACTGCTGCAAAATAAGCAAATTCTGCCTTTTCACCCTTGGTAAATTAAGCAAGCCTCCAAAACCACTGGTGTATAGCAAGCCTATAGCTTTAATTTTTACAAAGCCATATCAAACCCACATGTAGACAGCCTGTTTCAGACTTTCAGTCTTCATCAGTACATAGCAGGGATTGATAAGGCTGTATGAGATAGGGCATGGACCAGTACAACAGAGTAACCAAGCGGCTCAGGGTGACCCAAACTACTAAGAATGTATAGGAGGATAAAAGAGACCAAAAATCCCTCCTACTAAAAAAAGCAAAGCTTGGTGTAATTTTTCTTCTTAAAACAGAAGCAAATCTGCAATAATTCAGCTATAAGTGAACATTTGTGGTTACCCACAATGCACCGCTACTAAATATGCAAATTATCCCTCTTCGCCCTTGGTTTGATATGACACTACTTCTTCTTCTTGCTTGGACCAGCCCTTTCTTCTTCCTTGGACCAGCCCTGGGGGCAGGGCGCTACTTCTTCTTCTTGTTTGAAGGTTGAGGCACTTACTCTATTATATATATAGATTTTAATAGCACAAATGGAGGAATACATAGTTGGAGGGGGAGCGGTAAAGTAGGACTTCAGGGAAGATTTCCTCAATTAGTCCTTGATTGATCCTAGGGGGATATGGAGCACAGGTGCCTGCTCTATGCTCATTAACTGCTGAGGGTTGTGTGTAAGTCTCAGAAAATGCAGGTATACTGGACTATCCAATGCATTGGATTACTATAGAGGATCAGGTCTATATTAAAGCCATTGGCCTCAATTCACTAAGCAGTTTAGACTAGTCTACTGATGGTTTGGTGTACACCAGCAATCAGTCGCATCAAAAGGGAATTCACTAATAATTACTGAATGTTTTAGACCTGTTTTTAGAACTGGTCTAAAACATTCGGTAATTAGGTCTAATTACCGTACGAAGTCTAAAGATATGAGTAGCTATTACTGACACCCTTCTCCTCAGGATACAATTAAACTCCTGCATAATTCATTCAAAAAGCTCCATCCTCACATCTAAAATACCTCACAGAAGTACTTTACCGACCGAAATCAGCTGGTCTAATCTCTGTCAAAAAAAGTGTGCATGTTTACCCCTTTGTTTGCCTTTGTGAATTGTGTAATTACTGAAAGTTTTAGATCAGGTCTAAAAACAGGTCTAAAACATTCGGTAATTATTAGTTAACTCTCTTTTGATGCAGCTGATTTACACCTAACCTTCAGTAGACTAGTCTAAACTGCTTAGCGAATTGAGGCCTATGTGGGATGCCACCACCATGTTAATAACAATGGATATAGGAATGAGTGAACTCATTGGATTCTGCTCTGGGGGAAATTCAAAAATTCCTATAGGGCTCTTTGAAATTAGAAAACGCGTGCAGGAGAAGTTTCCTGCATGCGTTGAATAGCCTGCGGCATGTTGTCGGGATGCTGCAGTGTGACACTGATGATAAAAAGCTCCCAGGTGCGTCGTACCGCAACACATCGAAACGCAGCATCGAGTGTGAAAGGTAAAATGAAAGTCTATGGACTTTCATTTTTACCTTGGCGCAAAGTTTAAACTTTGCGTTGAAATGCAGAAAAAGGGCTCTAGTGTGAAAGAGCCCTAAGGCAAGTTGCAGTTGCAATCTAAGGGCCTGAAGGCTCTTTCACACTACAGTCCTTTTCCTGCGTTTTAATGCAAATTCCAAACTTTGCGTTAACCAAGGTAAAATGAAAGTCCATAGACTTTCACTTTACCTTTCACACCAGACGCTGCGTTTCCGTGCGTTGCGGTTCAACGCACCCTGGAGCGTTGAACCGCCGGGAGCCAGCGTTTTCCCATCGGATGAATAATAGCTGCCGCCACTGATTGCGTCGCACCGCAACATCCCGACGGCACAACGCAGGCTATTCAACGTGTGCAGGAGAATGGCTCCTGCACACGTTGTATAATGTGAAAGAGCCCTGAGCCCTTGTGAGTTGTATCCATTTCTATCTGCTTTTCAGCATCTCTAACATTAATGTGTAACTAGTGATTAGTTAGCTCTTTTAAAGCGGACCCAAACCAAACATTTTTTTAATTCAAAATATTTAGTTGCACCCCTCTGACACATACAAAGATAAATCAACACTCCTTCAAGCCTATGAGCATTTCAGTGCATGCTTTTCACCCTTCTCTTTTCATAACTAGAGATGGCCCGAACGGTTCACCAGTGAATGGTTCCCTGCGAATTTCAGTGGTTTGCGTTTGCCCACGAATGCAAACTTTATGGCGGTTTGATTCACCACCTATACTACATCATTAGGGTCTACTTTGACCCTCTACATCACAGTCAGCAGGCACATTGTAGCCAATCAGCACCCCTCAACAGCTCTTTTGAGAGCTAATCTTGTTCTTATGATCCATTTTTTTTGTGTGTGTGTCCCACTGACACTTGTGTTGCATATACAGCCTTGATAATTCCTACTGTGTGTGCCACTGCCAGGCCCAGCACATTCAGTGACTACCTGTGTGTGTGACAGGTGCACATTGTAATACCCATCACTGCATATACCTACCTGTTGTTCACAGTGTACCCACCTACCTACGTGAGCGCACGCAGTGCCACTGTGCCTGTCCGGTACCTGTCTGTGTGTGACAGGTGCACATTGTAATACCCAGCATTGCATATACCTACCTGTTGTTCACTTCATTCAGTGCACCCACCTACCTGCTTCACCCTCCTCCACTCCGCCTCTGACCTTGAGTGGTTCCTGCTCCTCTGCCCACAGCAGCCAGGTTTGTGTGAAGGAAATCTTTGAGCGGAAGAAGCCAATCTCTGCCAGTCACCACCTTGCCCGGCGTCTGACAGCTGGCTTGGCAGAACTGTTAGCTCGCCAGCTGTTACCATACCAGGTGGTGGACTCTGAGGCCTTCCGTAAATTTGTGGCCATTGGGACACCGCAGTGGAAGATACCAGGCCGCAATTATTTCTCTAAAAAGGCTATACCCAAACTGTACCATGAAGTTGAGAGGCAAGTGGTGTCATCTCTGGCACACAGCATTGGGTCAAGGGTCCACCTGACCACGGATGCCTGGTCTGCCAAGCATGGTCAGGGCAGGTACATTACTTACACAGCCCATTGGGTCAACCTGGTGACCGATGGCAAGCAGGGAGTACGTGGCTGTGCAGCGGACCAACTTGTGACACCTCCACGGCTTGCAGGCAGGCCTCCTGCCACCTCCTCTCCTTCTGCTACATCCTCTTCACTGTTGTCCTCCTCCTCCTCCTTTTCTGAGTGGCAGTTCAACTCTACTGGTGCTGCCATCTCCTCTCCAGCTACACAGCCCCAGCTCTCCGGGGCCTATGCTGCATGCCATGTACGGCGGTGTCACGCCATCTTAGACATGTCTTGCCTCAAAGAGGAGAGTCACACTGGAGCAGCTTTCCTGGCTGCTCTTAACAAACAGGTGGATCAGTGGCTGACCCCACACCAGCTGGAGATCAGCAACGTGGTGTGTGACAATGGCAGCAATCTCATTTCCACTTTGAATTTGGGAAAGCTGACACATGTACCCTGCATGGCACATGTGCTGAATCTAGTCATTCAAAGATTTGTGTCAAAGTACCCAGGCTTAGAGGACATCCTGAAGCTGACCAGGAAGTTGTGTGGACATTTAAGGTGGTCTTACACGGCCATGGCACGCTTTGCTGAGATTCAGCGGAGAAACAAGTTGCCGGTGAGACGCCTCATTTGTGATAGCCCGACTCGGTGGAATTTGACCCTCCTTATGTTCTCTCGCCTGCTAGAACAGGAGAAAGACGTCACCCAGTACCTGTACAATTACAGTAGAAGGACACACTCTGGGGAGATGGGGATGTTGTGGCCCAACAACTGGACACTCATGTGCAATGCATGCAGGCTCATGCGTCCGTTTGAGGAGGTGACCAACCTGGTGAGTCGCAGTGAAAGTGCCATCAGTGATCCATGTGTTAGAATGGCCCAGTCAAAGGCCAAATCTAAATCCAATCGAGAATCTGTGGCAAGATCTGAAAACTGCTGTTCACAAACGCTGTCCATCTAATCTGACTGAGCTGGAGCTGTTTTGCAAAGAAGAATGGGCAAGGATTTCAGTCTCTAGATGTGCAAAGCTGGTAGAGACATACCCTAAAAGACTGGCAGCTGTAATTGCAGCAAAAGGTGGTTATACAAAGTATTGACTCAGGGGGCTGAATAATTACGCACACCCCACTTTGCAGTTATTGATTTGGAAAAAAGGTTTGGAATCATGTATGATTTTCGTTCCACTTCTCACGTGTACACCACTTTGTATTGGTCTTTCTCATGGAATTTCAATACAATTGATTCATGTTTGTGTCAGTAATGTGACAAAATGTGGAAAACTTCAAGGGGGCCGAATACTTTTGCAACCCACTGTACATGTGCCAATTCCCCTTCATGATCATTACCTTGCCACGGTGAAGGGGCTTGCGTATCACAATGAAGCAATGACCGCCGGCTATTTGAGTGTCTCGGGTGGGGGTGGCACACAAAAGATAATAAGGTTGTTGCTTCATTGTGGACAGACCAAATTTGATCAGCTGGACAGTCACTGTTGTTCTATCATTGAGCTACCACAATCCGGCGATCATATGGGCTTGAAAACCGCCACAGCCTGCACTCTCGTCATGGTGTGCACCAGTCCAGCAAAGCCGTCACTATACAAACAGCTGTTTGCGGTGGGTTACACAGTGAGTTTGGTGTGTCAGTGTGAAGCAGTACTCTAATTACACTCCCTGATTGATGTATACACATGCAAGATTTTTTAAAGCACTTTAGGCCTGCAATTTAGCATTCAATGTGATTTCTGCCCTTAAAACGCTGCTTTGCGTCAAATCCAGGATTTTCTCCGGGACTTTTGGAGTGTATCCCACTCCGCCATGCCCCCTCCACTTTTGTGGCCAGCAGAACTTTTCAAAGTTCGCCTCCCCATTGAAGTCTATTGCGGTTCGCGAAAGTTCACGCAAATCAAACTTTCACGGAAGTTCGTGTTCGCGGTCCGCGAACCAAAAATCGGAGTTTCAGGCCATCTCTATTCATAACTAGGGTTATACAGGTGGCAGCCATTAGCAATTCCTCCTTTGCCGGACACCACCTACTCCACCAGTTTGCCGGATTCTGTTCCGGCAATATGGAAGGAAGGAAGGGGTTCCTCCAATAAATGTAAAATATTTTATATTTGTCATCGTGCAGCTGAAAAAGGGGTGCTATTTATTATTATAATTTAGAAAATAGATTTTATTTCTGAAATGTTGTATTTTTTATTTGGGTCCACTTTAAGCAGCAACATAAGTATACAAAATCTGAGAACACTGACAGATTTTACTAAAAGCATAGTTTAAAAATAGTTATTTATTTTTTGTTTTTACTATGTAGTAATGATTATGTGTCAGGATTGTTAGCGCTATACTACAACTGAAATAAAAACCATAAACATCTGTGTCAGTCTATGGCAAGTCTAATAGCAAACAATTCATGAACAATAATTAATGCCATTAGTGTTAACTTCGAATGTAACATATCCTCGTAGAGCAATTTAGACAGCTGAGCCTTCTCCAGGGATGAGACCTACACTGTTGATTTCTGATCTCTGTAAACTCCCCTCTGTCATCTCAGCTGGTGTAAATACAATACAAGCTCATTAATGGACTCCACACAGGAGCCTGATAGTAACTTTACAAATAAGACTAATTTGTGAGCAGAAAATGGCAATACAGTCCACAGAGGGATACTAATTGCTTCCACCACTGGGGGACAACACAGAGATCATTTAGTAAATGGAAATATGAAAAATAAAAAAAAATTGCTATAGTCACTTTGCAAACCAACTTTCGTAACTTTTAGTTTGCTGCTGCCATTTATGTATTTACCCCCCAAAATAAGAAATGTATCAATAGATCAATAAATAGATGTTGCCATTTTCTTTAGTTTTTTTAAATATAGTAATAATAATGCAGGATATGTTAGGCGCTCAACAGTCTTGTCGCTGGCAGCTTTGACATATATTTCTTTAGTCTTGCACCCTCAAAAACAACACTCAAAAAAGAAACCAGAAATGTACTAATTCTGGGAATACACAATGTGCTTGATTCACTAAAGTGTGCTAACATAGATTCACTAAAGTGTGCTAACATAGTTAGCACGCCTAAAATCTTTGCACGTGCAAACTAGGGTGCTAAGTAGTTTGCATGGGCAAAGCTTTTACTGATCATGCGCTATCCAGTGCGCCTGAAACGTTGCACCGGTGCGTGCGAAACGTCGCATCGTCTGCGTGCACAATCACTTTTCAGGCTATTTTGCACGTGGACGGTGCAACGTTTCACGTGCAGTGCAAGACTTTGCACGGGCAAACTTTTTGCATGCATATTAAGGGACTTTTCACTGGTGTTCTAACATCCTTTAGTGAATCAAGCCCACTGAGGTTTTTTTTGGGCAGATTTACTGGCTGGTCGAATTTCTAAGCGATTTTCTGTGTGTTTTTCTGTTCGATTTTCATTCACTTCTATGAGAAACTTTCGAGCCATCTATCTGCCAAAAAAAAACAACAACTCATGGTGTATTCCCAGCATAACATAGCAAGACTTTCTATCCGCACCACAGTGTCACACTATTATATGCATTGAAACATAAGTGTTGTGTCATTCCTAGGGTAGTAAATGAATACATATCACCTTCAGTTGCCTATCTTTACAGACAAGCCAACTGCGCTCAGAACTGGTGAATCATCTGGACTCCTCTTGCCCCCACCTCCTGTGCCAAACTATGAGCCTCATCCTACAAAGCAAGTACCCCATAGCAGCAATATTAGGCCGGGTGCACACATGGCAAAAATGCTTGCGGAGGGGGAAACGCTGCGTTTTATGCAGCAACGGAAGTCTATGGGCCGCATGAAAAACAACGCGTAAGCGTTTTACATGCGTATTTACAGTACGCGTTCTGCAAATGCTTGCAGCGTTGCATAATATGCAGGCTGGCTGCCAAAACACGTATAATGAAAGTCTATGGTAACACGTATACATTGCGTTTTGCATGTGTTTTTACTAAAAAAAAAAAACATTGATTTCTGACATGTTTCCGCTTCCTGTTCTCTTCATTATGCATTTATTTAAAAGAAAGTATGCATACAAAATGCATACAAAGCGCATATGCATTTTCAGTTAGCGAACCGCAAACAAATTTATGCAATACGCAATGAAAATCAAATCTGCGTAAAAAAACCCTCTTAACGCAAATGCACCAAAAACTCAGTAAAAATGCACAAACACACCAGCGATAAACACCAGAAAAAGCACTATGTTTTATGTGAACCTAGCCTGATGCTGCGCGTGGTGTGTAAGGGTAATTCGGGGCTCCGGGCCCTAAATTACATCTCTCTCCGAGTTGCGACATCTCGGAGAGGGGAACAGTATTTAACGCCACCGGAGAGTGTAGCAGCAGCAGGGACAGCCATTGACTCTCCGGGCGCCCGACTCACTGGCGACGCGACAATACGTACGCCTCATTCTATTTCATGTTCCAAGATAATTTGAGCACTCTTTGACTTTGACATTTAAATATAAAGTGAAGTAATATTTCCCTGTAGTGGCTCTTCACAGGATTATCACAAAAGGGATAAACTCAAAGTATAATGGAAAAACCCTGAATGGCACAAAAAGAGAAGGTAAATAATATAAACTGGTGAACTTAGAATGGTGGTTAAACAAAGCTGACAAATAATGGGCTTGATTCACAAAATGGTGCTAACTGTTAGCACGGCTTTGTGCGCATTTTAGCATGAAAAACCAGGTTTCGCACAGAAAACAGTTATCACGCGCAAAAAATCACGTTCGCACGGTAACGCCAAATTCTCACGTGAACGCGCCTGTTAACGCGCAAAAAAAATTTGTGTTGAATTTTTGCGCACGATAACCGTTGTCACAGGAAATTTTGCGCAAAGCACTTTTCACAGCGTGTTGACCGTTTTGTGAATCAAAGCCAATATCTTTTATTTTTTCTGGAGTGAAGCAGTCACACTATGGAGTAGTGGGGCTAATTGTAAGATCCCATCAACATCTTTGGAATTGGATATAGTGACAGTTATTCAGTGATCCATTAGCATACAACCATTACCCCCTGATAATGCCTGTGGTTGCGATTGGTTTGTGATTGGGAGGTCTAACAGATCTCTTGTCCTCTTTCAGTCTCTATACAACAATTTTATGCCACACTCTTCACCTAAATGACAAACCCCCGCATGAACAGGAGGTGACCTAATAGCACCTACCCGACTGTGGTTACCTCCCAGGACTTAGGCGTGCAAACTATAGAGACTATGGCAGAGAAGACCAGAGTACTACCAAACCACACTAGACAAACAGGCGCAAGTAGACAGTCCAGGTCAGCAACAGGAGGAGAGTATGAAATCATGAGACATGAGAGGATGCAGGGACAGTCCAGTCCAGGTCATATGCAGCAGATCAGATATATCACAGTACAAGAGAGCAGGCAAAGGCAAGGTCAGTACCAGTGATGAGGGAAAATGCAGATATTCCTTTCACATTCATTTTCACAAAAATAATTTTTAAATTTGACTTTCGAGCAAAAATGCCAGTGAAAATAATTTTGTAATACGTTTGTGTTTTTTGCAGTTTTTGTGAATTTTCGCTCGAAAAATGAAACGATTTTTCACATTTTTGTGTTAAAAATAATGCTTTTCCGCATTTTCATGGTAAAAAATGCATGTACAATGTATTTTCGCTAAATTTTCTCTAAATTAAAAATGCATTTTGTTGATGCAAAAATGACTTTGGTGAAAATCTGTGATCAACACTGGTCAGTACAATCCAGGGTTGGTTCAGGCAGCAATCCACAGAGAGGTCAATATAACAGGCAAGGTCAAACACTGGAGCTCCAATAATAATACGAGCTCCCAGCAGTAACAAAAGGCAACTGACACTATCACAGGCAATGACAGGGACACAGAGTGACCATATACAAAAAAGAGAGAATAAGCCATCCATAAGGCAGAAAGTGAAAACATCACAGATCAGCTACTTCAAGTTTACAATAATATATAAATCTTTATTAATCAGGGACATACCCCATAAAAACAGCAAGCAGCAAGGTACAGCAGCACATTGAATAGATTATACTGATTATATCACAAATACATGAACACCCAGAACATGGGGCAACAGTGAAAATATATATTCCTTTTAGAACGCTATAAAAAAGAGTACAATAGCCAGAACATGGAGATCACCATGCCCAAGGGAAAAATTCCCCCACTCCGTCAAATATGAAAGATATAGCGATAGGATACCTTCGACAAGATAAAATAGTGAAAGGCTTACCACCGCTGTCCTGGGTGCTGCCACTGTCCGTGCTGTCCCTCACATGTATCGCAACCAAACCGTTGCTTCTTCAGAGTTTACCCTCTGAAGAAGCAACGGTTTGGTTGCGATACGTGTGAGAATTTTTCCCTTGAGCATGGTGATCTCCATGTGTCTTCTCCTCTGCTGTCTGACTGTCACTTGGCACGTGGCACTTGGCACGTGGCAATTGGCACTAGCACTTGGCACTTTGCGCTTTGCACTTGGCACTTTGCACTTGGAACTTTGCACTTTGCACTTTGCACGTGGCACTTTGCACTTGGCATTTTGCACTTGGCACTTTGCACTTGGCACGTGCCATGTGCCACACGACATGTGCCATGTGCCAAGTGCAAAGTGGCAAGTGGCAAGTGCCACGTGCCACGTGCCAAGTGCCACTGCCAAGCGCAACCTCCAGCATGCTTCTGGCAGACGTTACACCAGCTGCTGCTGCATTGCCCTGCTCCTGCTACCTTTGCTGCTCCCGCCACCAGGGTGCCACAGGCCACTGCTGCTGTGCTGATACCACCTATATTTAACCCAAAACACAATTGCTGTGTAATTTTTGGGAGGTGTCTGGGCTGAAAACTCTCATGTCCCAGATGTGCGGTTGGACTTTGGACATGCTGTCTGGAACCTAGTCTTGATGTTCATTTACAGACATTTTTCTTTTTTTTTTGGGGGGGGGGGGGGGGGGTTAAGTCTTCACATCATCAATTACTGTTTCCCTTTAAAAAAAACATGATGCTTCTATTCGGATACCGCAAAGTTCAGATTCAGATATCCGATCTGGATCTGGATATCTGGGTATCCGGATCCGGATCAA
This sequence comes from Hyperolius riggenbachi, assembly GCF_040937935.1. NCBI lineage: Eukaryota > Metazoa > Chordata > Amphibia > Anura > Hyperoliidae > Hyperolius > Hyperolius riggenbachi. Next base: position 27,716,852 of record NC_090647.1, read on the forward strand.
TTCGGTTTTTTAAAAGGGGTATCCGAGCACCCCTACTTATGGATGGCTTTTTTTTCTCTTCTTTGTATATGGTCAGTTATTTCATCCTAGGCAATGACTATTATATGACTCATTTGGTGTGAGGGAGACAGAGTGAGGCTTTTAAACAAGCACCCACCAATCAGTGACTGGCAACACACAGCTCACCCAATCAGTGCTCAGTTATACAGCATCTACTTCCGCCGGCATCTAAGTGTATAGGAGAGACATGTGGTCACGAGCGTCGGCCCTGATTCAAATCCAGAGGGTGTCTGCAGCCCCACAGGGAGGAATGCGGGGGTTACCGCATGCATGCAAAGACCGTGTGGACCTGGAAGTGGATGGACCTGGCCAATTTCCTGCAGAGACGACTGCTTCGCTGGATCCTGTAAGTCAGTTTCCAACAGTGATCTTGTTCAAAACTCCAGTGGCTGCAAGAACAATGTTTAAGTCAGGGATGGTCGTAGTCAGCCAACTTCGCTACGCTGGAACTACGCATAGTTTTACAAAATTACGCTTCGCCAAACGACGGCTTCGAAATCAAATATACGCTTTGTATGCAATTCGTAGACTATGCATTAAAATACGTAATTACGCATAGTGCGATGAGTAGTGTATGCGGATGCTTAAGCCCGTATGCGGGCATAAGCATTCGCATTAATTCCTCTATAAGTACATATTTCAGAACGTTCTTCAATCCCCTTTCCAATGCATACATTTGTAAGCATACAATCATACGTGGAAAAATAGATGTGAGTAACGCATTCGTAGTTCACTACACAATACACATGTTAACTACACATAGTGGGCGTATGCTACGCATAGCAGTACTTCGCTATGTGTAAATTCGTAAGCATAGTTTTGAAACTTTGCCTATGAACTATGATGCGTAGATGCGAACTATGATGCATAAATTCGCACTGGCATAGATTCTGCTCATCCCTGGTTAAAGTAAGGTAACTGCTCAATGTTTCAGGCCTCACATACTGTGGCTGCAATTTTAAATGTTTCGGCAGGTAACTGCCCAATTTGTTAGGTCTCTCACACTGTGGCTGCAAATCAAATTGTTAAGGCAGATATATGGATATATGCAAAATTCAGGCATCTCAAACACTGGCTGCACATAACAATATTTAGGCAGGTAAACATGCCAGCCATTCTAACAAACTTAATTTTAAAAAATGTAGAAACTGTATGTGAATTTTTTTTATTGCATTTATGCATGAAAAAAGCCTCTGAGTAAAATACATATTTTTTATATTTTGCCCTTGATCCTCCTCCGCTATGGCACTATTCAGGTTTTTGTACACTGTGTACACTTTTTAAAGAAATTGTGCCTGCAGAGATGCCCTAAAGGTTTTCAAAGGTTGCCTGCATTACAGTCAGTGGGGCTCACCACAATATTTTGGTTTGCAAGCTTTTCTGGAAATAAAAATAGTCTGTTATCCACTAGGGTCTATGTGTTAAACTCTGGCCCGCGGGCCAAATTTGGCCTGCAGTGACATAAAACTTGGCCCGCCAGTGCTTTTTATATTTACACTAGCTGATGACCCGGCATTGCCCGGGTATGTATTTGGCTGGTGTCAGCTCCGCCCACTTTTCTAACCCTAACACACATTTACTCAATGACCAAGTTCGTGAGCTTTGGCATCAATAATTTGTATATTCCCATAGAAATTAAACAAATCAAATTGGTGGTTTGTGACTCTGCCCCTCTCCAGCATTTAAACCCCAATTACCCAATGACCAACTTTAGCAGGTATGAGGCATCTGCTATTAACAGTGTAAATATGGCAGCAATTTAAATTTTCTTCTTGAAAATCAACAGGTGAATTTTGATTGGCTATTATAGGCTCCACCCACTTCCCTGAATATTAAGTTCAGTCACCCAGTGACCATCTGGGCAAAGTTTGAGAACCCTGCTTTTAACAGTGTAAGAAGGCCTACAGTTTATATTTTCCTAGTGAAATTTGGCTGTTTGTTGCTCCACCTCCTTTTCTGAATTTAAACTCCAGTGACCCAATGACCAACTGTAGCGGTTTGAGGATTGTGCCATTAACAGTGCAAAAATGGCGGCAATTTTAATATTCCCCTTGAAAATCAACAGGTGAATATTGATTGGCTTTTTTAGGTTCCACCCACTTTTCTGAATATTAATCCCAGTCACCCAGTAATCAACTGTGCAAAGTTTGAGAACCCTGCCATTAACAGCGAAGAAAGGCTGCAGTTTACATTTTCCCAGGTAAATCTGTTTTTGACTCCACCCAGTATTTGTAACCTTGATACACAGTCAGTCACTCAATTCCCAAGTTTGTGAGCTTTCAGCTTCCTGGCATCAGAATTGTGTGACTGGAAGCAGTTAATCCAGCAAAGAAATCTGATTGGCTATTTGTGGCTCCCCCCCCCCTTTAGTGAATTTGAACCTCAGTCACTTAATGACCGACTGTAGCAGGATTGAGGCCTCTGTGTAAGAATGGCAGCAGTTTCAATATTGTCCTTGAAAATCAATAGGTGAATTTTGAACTGTTGTAGGCTCCATCTACTTTTCTGAATATTAATCCCAGTCACCCAATGACCAACTGTGTCAAGTTTGAGAACCCTGCCATTAACAGTGTAAGAATGGCTGCAGTTTACATTTTCCCATGCAAAAAGTAAGTTGTTTTTGGCTCCACCCACTGTTTCTATTCTTGACATACAGTCACTCAATGACCAAGCTTATGAGCTTTGGAGTCTTTGGCATCAATAAGTTCCATTAAAATGAAAAAAATCTGATTGGCTGTTTGTAGCCCGCCCCCTTTTCAGACTTTAAACCCCAGTTTCCAAGTGACTGACTGTACCAGATTTGAGGCCTCTGCCATTAAAAGTGCAAGAATGACAGCAATTAAAATATTCCCCTTGAAAATCAATAGGTAGATTTTGATTGGCTTCTGTAGGCTCCACCCACTTTCTAAATATTAATCCCAGTCATCCAGTGGCCCACTGTGTACAAGTTTGGGAATCCTGCCATTAACAGTGTAAGCATACCTCCCAACATTTTAAGTGTCGAAAGCGGGACACTTAGGCCACGCCCCTGGCCACGCCCCCAACCCCCTAGCCACGCCCACTAATTTATTATTATTATTTTTAATTTATTTTTTATTAAAAAATTTTAATTAATTACTCCTGAAAGGGAGGGTGCCAGTGGGAGGGGGAGGAGGGTGGTGAGGGTGGCCGAGGGGGGGGAAAAGAAAACCCGATCGAGGCACCAGCCCGGGGATGCGTATGCGGCATGGATGCCACATGGACGCTATTAAGCTTCTCCCTCCCTCCCTCCTAATGTGCCCCCAGTGTCCCCTTATGTGATTAATTTGGGGGGTTGTCAGTGGAGGGGGGGAGAATGCCCGTCACCGTGGGTGGGGAGGAGGGTGCCACCTTTAGGTGGGGGGGGGCGCCTGGGCAGAGAATGGAGGCGGAAAAACTGATCCAGGCTCCAGCCGCGGTAATGAGGGATGCGGGAGCCGGCTTCAATACTTCCTCCCTCCCTCCCTCTCTGAATGCCCCCAAATGTATGTCCGTGTGCCCCCCTCTCCTCCCCTCCCTATAGGCAGAGTGAGCGCAGCGGAGCGGGCAGTCGGGTCCTCTTACCGCTGGCTGATGCACGCGTACTGTCTCTCTGGCATCGGACCTCCATGTGCTTCCTGTTTACTATGACGTCACAGGAAGCACATGGAGGTCGGATGCCAGAGACAGTACGCGTGCATCAGCCAGCGGTAAGAGGACCCGACTGCCCGCTCCGCTGCGCTCACTCTGCCTATAGGGAGGGGAGAAGAGGGGGGCACATGGACATACATTAGGGGGCATTCAGAGAGAGAGGGAGGGAGGAAGTATTGAAGCCGGGCTCCCACATCCCTCAGTACCGCGGCTGGAGCCTCGATCAGTTTTTCCGCCTCTATTCTCTGCCAGCCGTCGGGATTCGAGAGGGGGGACCCGGGATAGCGGGAGGGCCCCCCCAAATCGGGAGAATCCCGACGAAAACGGGACGGTTGGGGGGTATGGTGTAAGAATGGTTGCAGTTTACAGTTTCCCATGTAAAAAATTTAGTTGTTGGTGCCGCCCACTTTTTTTTAACCTGGACATACAGTCACTTAGTTACCAAGTTTATAATCTTTGGGATCCTTGGTATCAATCATTTGTATATTCCCATTGAAATTAAACAAATTTGATTGGCTGTCTGTGGCTCCGCCCCTTTCTAAATTTGAACCCCAGTCATCCAGTGACCAACTGTGTCAAGTTTTAGAACCCTGCCAATAACAGAATGGCTGAAATCAATCTAACAAATCTAATTGGCTGTTTGTGGCTCCACCCCCTTTAGTGAATTTGGACCCCAGTCTATGACTGACTGTATCAGGTTTGAAGCCTCTGTCATTAACAGTGTAAGAATGGTAGCAATGTAGAAGATATTCCCCTTGAAAATCAACAGGTGAATTTTGATTGGCTGTTGTAGGCTCCACCCGTTTCCCTGAATATTGATCCCAGTCACCCAGTGACCACATGTGCAAAGTTTGAGAACCCTGGCACTAACAGTGTAAAAATGGCTGCCGTTTATATTTGACCAGTAAAATTTGTTTTTGGCTCCGCCCACTTTTTGTACCCTTGACACCATCACTCATTGACTACGTTTGTGAGCTGTCAGGTTCCTGGCATCAAAAATGTGTGAATGGAAGCAGTTTATCCAGCAAGGAACTCTGATTGGCTGTTTGTGGTCCTGCCCCTTTAGTGAGTTAGGACCCCAGTCACCCAATGACCGACTGTAGCAAGTTTGAAGCCTCTGCCATAAACAGTGTAAGAATGGCAGCAGTTTAAATATTCCCCTTGAAAATCAATACTTGAATTTTTTGATTGGGTGTTGTAGGCTCCACCCACTTTCCTGAATCTTAATTTCTTTCACCCAGTGACCAAGTGTGCCAGAGAACCCTGCGATTAACAGTGTAAGAATGGCTGAAGTTTACATTTTCCCATCAAAAATGAATAGCTGAAATTTGATTGGCTTTTTTATGCTCCGCTAACTTTTTCTGGATTTGTAACCTCGGTCACCAACTGTACCAAGTGTGGGATCTCTGGCTTGATTACTGTAAGAATGGCAGCCTTTTACATGTTTTCCATTGACATGAATGGGTGACATTTGATTTGCTGTTTGTAGCTCCGCCCAGGTGTGCAGGGGGGATGCGAGACCCCCAGAACATATCATCCCAGGTAGTAAGGGATCTGTATACCAAATTTTATTCAAATTGGGCAAGGCATTTTCGAGTTATCGCGGTACATACACACACACATACATACATACACACATACATACACACATACATACATACATACATACACACATACATACATACATACATACATACATACATACACACATACATACACACATACATACATACACACACACACACATACATACATACATACACACATACATCCGATTTTATATATATAGATTGATTTTGCCCACAGCCCCATGTATGGCTCTGCCCCCTCCCACCTGTTATCTCCAGCTCCTTTCCTTTACTTGCTCTGCCCACCCTCCTCATATGAGTGATAGAGTGTGGCTACACTCTATCACACTCCTGCTCCACCTCCTGACATCTTCAGTGGGGTTATTTTCTCCCCGGCCACCACTTCTTTACCTCCTGAAGTCAGCGGCCTGTCCTGCACCTCCGTCCGCTCCCCATAATCTTTGCTGCATGCCTGGCAGCATGACATGCAGCACGGGCATCATTAAGACAGCAGAGCGGCTCCTCCTAGTAGGCGCATATACAGGAAGTAGTCACTTCCTGTATACGTGATGTTACCAGAGGAACCGCTTCTGTCTTCGTGTCACCACTGATGCCCATGCTGAATGCCCCGCTACAGGGAAAGCAACGAAGATGACCAAGGGAGTCGGCCGGGGAAGGATCAGGGCCACACTGGCTACCTACTGGGGGTACCTACCTAGCTAACTTTTACTGGGTGCATGGATGCCTACCTAACTTAACTATACTGGGGGCACCTACCTAGATAATCTATACTGGGTGCACGTATGCCTACCTAACTTAACTATACTAGGGGCACCTACCTAGATAACTTATACTGGCTGCACACATGCCTAACTATACTGGGGGCACCTACCTAGATAACTTATACTTGGTGCACGTATGCCTGTCTACCTATAAGGGGGGCACCTACCTAGCTAACTTATACTAGGTGCACGTATGCCTGTCTAACTATACTGGGGGCACCTATCTAGCTAACCTATACTAGGTGCACATATGCCTGTCTACCTATACTGGGGGCACCTACCTAGCAAACTTATACTGGGTGCATGTATGCCTGTCTACTTTTACTGGGGGCACCTACCTAGCTAAACTATACTGGGTGCACGTATGCCAGTCTATCTATACTTGGGGCACCTACCTAGATAACTTATACTAGGTGCACATATGCCTGTCTACCTATACTGGGGGCACCTACCTAGCAAACTTATACTGGGTGCATGTATGCCTGTCTACCATTACTGGGGACACGTACCTAGCTAAACTATACTGGGTGCACGTATGCCTGTCTATACTGGGGGCACCTACCTAGATAATGTATACTAGGTGCACGTATTCCTGTCTACCTATACTGGTAGCACCTACCTAGCTAACTTATACAGGGTGCACGTAGGCCTGTCTACTGTAATAACCACCTTTTGCTCCGGCACCAGCAAACTCATCAGCAGGAGTTTGCAAGCACGACTCCTCACACAGCAAGCAGGAGATAGACTTTTCTCAGGCTTCTTCAATGTTTACAGAGTTTATTCAGGAAACAGATATACAGATAGATACAGTTGATCATATCCTAGCAAGCAAAGCAGATCTTCATGTCTCTTGGCGTTACAGCTCTTGCCTAACTCCCTGCGGAAGTTAGTCAGGTATTCTTATATCTACTCTATGTTACACTAGACTACCTATGTACAGCATACATCATATCAGATTACAGAAAGGAATGAACATACTTAGAGGTCCCAGTCAGCATTGAAGCATAGCAGGAATCAGAGAGCCCTTTTTCAGCTCGTCCGGCTATTAATACCGACTAGGAAAGAGTTAAATGTGATCTCATCTTCGCCACGACTATTGGCTGAGCCCCCTCGTGGTGTCATAATACACACCTACTCAATTGATATTCAATGAGGCTTCTGCCCCACTTACAAGGAATTTGGTGTTTAGTAAATATGGCTGATGTTTACTGTTCTAGTGGTGTACATGCACAGGTCAGAGAGACCTGTGGCCTTGTCCATAGAACAGCTTCTTGGTATGTTCTGGTTCTGCTGACAGAACTGCAGATTTTCTCTCTAAGAGAAAATCCCCTTAAAGGGCAGGTCTGCTCCCCAAGCCTTTTTGACTAACTCAGTCCAAATAACTGATGCCTACTTAAATTATAACAATCCCCCCTAAAAAGGCTTGACCTGCAGATCCCAGCTTCTGAACCCACCAGTACCTGGTTTCTTTTCTTTATGTTTCACTTTTCGATGTTCGTGCTCACACAACTTCTCTGCTCTAGGCGGTTATCCCTGGAAGAGAGAGAGCAAGACCTCTTGGTCTTCCTGTAACCAGGCTCTCTGGGGAGGCCCTACTTCTAAGTCCCTCTATACCACATGCTCAGCATTTGCGTCACTTGCGTATCACTCACAAACTTGCATGACCACAGAAAAGTGAAACTCGTTTGTTTGTTACACACTGGAGCAGTGCCAGGTGCCTTCTAAAAGAGCGCCTTTATACAATCAGCTCCATCACCGGTACTACTAAACCTATACCCATAACCCTGTATATCTCTTAATTTGGAAATATTGGTTCATGAGATTGTTTATGAGGCACCAATCTCTTGACCAGGTTAATTTGTTTTACGTAATTTTAACACACAACCTCACCTGGATAATGATGTCTAAAGTTGTCTTCCCCATCCAGACGACCAGTGGGTTTAGGAAGAACTTTTGAACTGCAGAGGCCCAGTCCGAGTGTCCCTGGAACATCGCCGGAAACCTTTTCCACCAGGTCAGACTGGAACTCACCTGCTTATTTTTGTGTTCTACCTTGTTAAGATCACCTGGATCATGGTGAAATCTTACCTCTAACTTAGTGTACTGTTTGTTTAACCTTTGTAACAAAATGTGGTCGTCTTGGGTCAAACCCTGTTCCCCTTTGTCCCATGTCATGTTATCTTTCAGGATGGGAACTTCACGTGAAACTTTGAACTTTAGAGTTCTCTTAACAATTTGAGAAATAACGTCATCAAACTTGGATGACTCAATCCATATGGGATCTCTGCTCACACAATATGTTCCCCTTGACGGATCCCCCTTCTCGGAACAATTATGCAAATGTACCTTAAATGTGTCCTTAGAGATTTTGTTAAAAAACAAACCTTTCCTTCAGCCACCGGAACTATCGGTTTGGCTTCAGGGCGGATCTTTTGAATGGTAGCCTCGCATTCTGTGTTATTGAGCCAGCAGGCTTCTTCACTAAATTTGGCTTGCCCCGGCCACCACAGGTACCTCTGTGAGAATTGCCCGCATGAGGACAACTCTACTCGTTTCACCTCCCCGTCTAGCACCAAAAAAGGTTGACCTCTCAGGTCCTGGTGTAAGACATGTGTTGAGGTGGGAACTAAGGAAGTGGCGGTGCCTAAAGGAATGTTGCACCGTTTCCATTTGTTCACCCAAACATCTCGAAGCTTCCATGCAAAAGATCCTTCTCCAGAAAAATCGATGTACCTCCCCTTGTCCAATCTCAGTTGTACAGGATCTTTAATCATCTCCCTGACAAAATATGTCCCCAACTGTCCTGATTGGACCTCTTCCCCCCTTATGTCCTGGGGCACAATATGTACCTGAGGTCAGGAAGACTGTACTCTCTGCAATCTTTCAATTAAGAGTACCTCTTCACGTACCCAACTAGCATGAAGATAAGCGCCTGCATATGGACTGTGTAATATCGTCCCCTGTTGTGACCCGTGTATTGTGGATGGGGTTCCCTGTGTTGGCTTTCCCTCCCCTGGGACCGCTCTCCCCACCCTCTTTGTCACCTGGAAATGTGGCTTGATCTCAATTTTTACTTCTTGTTTCGAGAACCACCCACCCTTAGCTTTCCAGCCTTTACGTGTGTATAGTTGTTCAGAGGCACTCTCTGTTGGTAGTTCCAGAGTGTGATGTTGTCCCCTGCGTCTCTCTGGTAGGAGAATTGACGCCTCCTGCTCGTTCCTCTCCAATCTGGAACCATCTCACTCTGCATAACCAAGACAAGGTACCCCTGAATCACACACTCCGCCTTTTGCATGTACCCATTGTACTGCAATGGACCTTTTAACAAAACTTTGGATCGGTGCATCGATTCTGGGAGTGTGGCATTCAATAGCAGATTTACAATGCCATTTAATTCCCACTGCCCGCACACCTGACTCTTCAGACCTTTCACCCACATTGTGCCATGAAATTTGTTTTCTCCTGGCACAAGTGCTCTTTCCCTCCATCCCTGCTTGGTCCATCTGTGCCAAGCGGAGGGAGGTGTGAAAGGATCAGTACCTTTGTCACCCAACATCAACATGTTTGGGCCTTGTATTCTCATTAACCCCTTATTATTCATGAGAATGTCCTCTCTTCGTTCTCCTAGGACAAAATGGCAACCTAGGATCACCATCAGCACGGTACTCTTCATTAGGAAAGCACCTCCTTGGGAAAGAAAAACATTAGCACTTTGCATTATGCTTTGCTCAGACAGTTTTGTTAGTCTCTTTCCGATCTCCGAAATCTCGTTTTTTAGTCTCTTTCCAATTTCAGGAATCTCGCTTTTTAGTCTCTTTCCCATCTCAGGAATCTCGCTGTTCTCCAAACTCAGATTGGCATCTGGAACCTTTCGCTTATCCGACTGACATCTCCATCTTTGCTGCCAGCACTGCAGCTGTGTCGATTCCATCTTGCCCAACTCCTGAAATCGAAATACAAAGAAATCAATTCTTATTAATGATTTGGGATTCGCCCTGCGGCTTGTACTCTGTACACTTTAAATTGATCAATATATACCGTAATTGATCTTGTTGCTTTATGGTTCTCATGAACTCTGTCTCTGAACCTCTCTCCCCTACCTAAGTACTATCCTCAGTACTTACCTGTTTAAAATATGCTTCCGTGAACTTCACCTTTGGAAGCTCTCACCTCATTGCAAGCTCTCACCACACCCCCCCTTCTGTACATACGCGGCCGTCGTATGCACAGAGTACGGATGCCACACACCTGTTGCTGCTTTGCAGGTGAGCCTGCAATGCTCTTACTCATTTTCACATTTACTCACCTAGAACTTCATTGCGATACGAGCTCTGCTAGAAGTTTTGTGTGTTGTACCCTCTGACCAATGTTTGCCGTGCCACTACCCTCATACTACCAAAAAAAAATGGCCACCTCCCTGTAGGAAGGAGCACTCTGCACTTAAACTACACAGGGTGCAGGGCTAAGCATTCCAGCGTCACATGCCTGTATGCAGATCCCTGAATGCCCACGTGGTAGGTAGTCAAATGGCAAACACTGTACTGATACACTGTCACTCTGTAAATGGCAATTGCTGCATCCCTATAATTGCCCCTTGAACTGCTTCCAGTTCTGTTCTGTGCTAAACTGAATCAGAGCTGGAGAAAAGAAGAGAAAGAAAAAAAATATATATTTATGACCAATCGGTGGGCGAGGAAAAACACGCTAACAGCCCAGCAATGACATCTTTGTCAATCTCTGGTCCTGTCCCTGACACAAAACCCCCCCGAAACAAACACCCTGCAGTCGCAGCGAGTACACCTGGATTGGTCAACTCCTTTCTTTCTCTCTTTTCCTTTCCCCCCTCTCCAACTATGCACTGTCCCCCTATCTCTATGGGGAACACATGCTGCACCGCACTTTAAGGTGCCTCACTTAAAGGAATAATCCAATAAGCAACCCCGTACAGATACTTCCCTGATCTGCGCAGCACTTGCAAATCACTCCCTGGGGACTATCTGACTTATACGTATTTTCCTAGCTGGGAAACACTTCCTATCCGTGAGCCTGCAACTTGCGAGCCTGCAACTTGCTTGGCTCACGTATGCGGACACTCCCTGTGCCCAGACTTCTTCTGAGGAAATCATCTGGAAGCCGAGAAACTCAGTAGAATATCTCTTCTGTCCCCACTCTGGACCCCCCTCCCACCAACTGCTTCCTTGCACGGCGCCTTGTGCACAGCTGTGACGTGGGACGTGGGATCCCCCCCAGCACATCCTCCCCCCTGCCATCGGGGCGTGCCTATCAGTGGGCGCTTCCCGCCCCCTCCCCTCCTGATACATCATGAAGATGGGAGTGGCTTTCTCAGAATTACGACGCCATGTTGAGTCATGGCATGCCAGCCAAGATGGCTGCTATGTCAGTCCCCCATAGCAACCTCTTAATCCTATGCACCTGTAGAAAAAAACAACTCAAACAGAACAAACATTTTATGCATAGTTACACATAGCATCGATACACAGTGCAGAAAATCAGCATTCCGCCACACACACTCTGGGATGCCCGCCAAAACTTGAGACAAACCCCGTCACAGCTATAATCCTAAATACTATCAGACCTAAGGAACCCCAGTGACGAGGAATCTCTCTCTCTACACAAACATCTGCTTATCTCAGACATGGCTCAGAACCACTAGAGCGTGCTGTGAACATTTAACCTTTTAGCAGCACTGACAGGGACTAGCTTGCAGAACATCTCAGAAACACCCCTATGGACAGGGAAAAAAACATGCTGCCCGAAAAGAACACGCCAGAATACAGTCGCACTTCACCCATTATCTCAGCTGTAGCTATAACCTGCATCCAACTGTCACAGCGACCCAGAGCCATGGGCTGTGCATTCCTGTCTCCCCAGCTCACCAAAGAAAGAAAAAAAACATACTGCAACAGCTAACACGTGCATTAACTCCTACTAAAACCTCACAGCTGTCTCTCTCTCACTTTTCTCACTGCCAGTCTCCTCTCTCTTCCCTCTCTCTCTTTCTCCTCTACTACTCGAAAGCCTTAGCCCCCCCTTATCTCTCCTGCGGGGGACACCCATATCTGGCAAACCTCCCAGACTCCCGCTGTGACACACGAGAGAAAGTGAAAGAACAAACAAAAAAAAACCCTGAAACTGCACGCAGCAGCCACTAGCACAACCCGAAAGAGAAAAAAAAACAATACAGGAAAACCAGTAAGAACACACACTGGAAAAGTTAGAGAGAAAACACTGCTGGAACAAACTGTCAACATGTAGTACCAAACACTTGCATTAGAATTAAACAAATGAAACACTATACTTGCCAGTGTCTTGAGACGTTCTCCCCAAATGACCGTTCGTTACAGCATTGGTCAAGTTTTGCTCGCGAAGTTCTGGACTCCCCTCGGGCTACTGATTCCTTCGTTCAGCAGATCGACACCACTACGGCACTTGCACCCAAGCCGCCGCCTGGGACAGCCCACGATCTGGATTTTGGCGTTAGGCGTGTGTACAATCACACCTATATTATTCAGTCCACGAACCTTCGCCACTGTAATTACTCGAACGTCATTCCGTGCGCCCGGCTTCCTCGCAGCCTGGCAGCACCACTTATCTCTTCTCGATAAGTTTCTAGCGAGCGTCTCAGCGTCTCCTCCGCTTGTTACTGTGGAAGTCCTGGAAAACTAGATAACAGACTGACATCTGGCCTGGTCCTTGCCTGCTTTTTCTGCTAGACAGCGCTGGGTTCACGGCACCAATTGTAATAACCACCTTTTGCTCCGGCACCAGCAAACTCATCAGCAGGAGTTTGCAAGCACGACTCCTCACACAGCAAGCAGGAGATAGACTTTTCTCAGGCTTCTTCAATGTTTACAGAGTTTATTCAGGAAACAGATATACAGATAGATACAGTTCATCATATCCTAGCAAGCAAAGCAGATCTTCATGTTTCTTGGCGTTACAGCTCTTGCCTAACTCCCTGCGGAAGTTAGTCAGGTATTCTTATATCTACTCTATGTTACACTAGACTACCTATGTACAGCATACATCATATCAGATTACAGAAAGGAATGAACATACTTAGAGGTCCCAGTCAGCATTGAAGCATAGCAGGAATCAGAGAGCCCTTTTTCAGCTCATCCGGCTATTAATACCGACTAGGAAAGAGTTAAATGTGATCTCATCTTCGCCACGACTATTGGCTGAGCCCCCTCGTGGTGTCATAATACACACCTACTCGATTGATATTCAATGAGGCTTCTGCCCCACTTACAAGGAATTTGGTGTTTAGTAAATATGGCTGATGTTTACTGTTCTAGTGGTGTACATGCACAGGTCAGGGAGACCTGTGGCCTTGTCCATAGAACAGCTTCTTGGTATGTTCTGGTTCTGCTGACAGAACTGCAGATTTTCTCTCTAAGAGAAAATCCCCTTAAAGGGCAGGTCTGCTCCCCAAGCCTTTTTGACTAACTCAGTCCAAATAACTGAGGCCTACTTAAATTATAACTGGGGGCACCTACCTAGATAATGTATACTAGGTGCACGTATTCCTGTCTTGCTATACTGGTAGCACCTACCTAGCTAACTTATACAGGGTGCACTTAGGCCTGTCTACCTATACTGGAGGCACCTACCTAGCTAAACTATACTGGGTGCACATATGCCCATCTACCTCTACTTTGGGCACCTACCTAGCTAACCTATACTGAGTGCACCTATGCTTGTCTACCTGAACTCGGTGCACCCATGACTGTCTACCTGTGCTGGGGCACCTATGCCTGATTAACCAATACTTGGCAACCTACCTACCTACACTGATGTGTTTTTTTTATGTTTTGGTCCCACTGTGGCGACAGCGCACGGTGCAAACTGCCAGGTGCTGTGCAATAATTCCAAACGGGGGAAGGATTAAATATGACGTTTGGTCCTCGACCTGGTATAAGTTTTTAATTTCGGCCATTCGTATTTTTTGCCAATCACCTGTGCTTAAGTCAACAGGTTCTGCCTTGCATCACAAGCCAAACACAATGGTGTAAACATCAGGGCTCTTTGAGGCGATAGCTTTTCTTCTAGGACTCCTTGTTTTTCTAATTTGTTGCAGATAGCTCTGTAGAACTTTGGATTTGTGCTCCCACCACCATTGCATTTTCACAAGTGCTTAATAGGTTTAACAGTCTATATGTCATTGAAGGATTACACTATTCTATCAGTCTCTGGCTCCAATGAAATTTGTTAGCTCTAATGCGCGATTTGAGAAAATTGAGTTTCTGAAGGATTCTCATAATCTCATAGTCAATATTTATGCAAGGTACATAATTCTCTATGAGGTCATCCAGTTCTGTAAAGTAAACCTGCATTTGTCTTCTCATAGAGTCGCTGTGTGTGTTTTCCGGTACACAAAGAGTCAGACACTTACACAGGTCATGTAAATGTACCTAATCCTTCCATATATGTTCTCTTCATACCCAAGTCTTTCATGGTGGACCTCAAGACTAGTGTTGGGCGAACACCTGGATGTTCGGGTTCGGGAACGTTTGCCGAACATGGCCGCGATGTTCGGCATGTTCGGGCCGAACCCCAAACTCCCCGAACATCCCGCTTTTGGGGGCCCTATGGGGTCGCAGGAATAAGGGGGGAGCATGCCCCGATCGTGGGGGGGGGGTTGGAAATTCCCCCCACCCCCTCCGCTAGCGCTCCCCCCTCTGCCCGCTTCCCCATACAAAAGTTTAAGGAAAGTAAAATAGTACCGGGGGTAGTGGCTGGCAGTGGCACTGTGAAGTGAGTGAGGAGGAGGAGTCCGGAGAGTGACGCGTTGAGGGAGGCCGGGCAGCGGGCGGTTCAGCGGTAGTACCCTTGTGGTACTTCCGCCCTTTCTCTGACCTCACGTCCTCTGCGTGATGACGCATACGAGGGTACGCGTGACGCGTACCCTCGTATGCAGAGGACGTGAGGTCAGAGAAAGGGCGGAAGTACCCCAAAGGTACTACCGCTGAACCGCCCGCTTCCCGGCCTCCCTCAACGCGTCACTCTCCGGACTCCTCCTCCTCACTCACTTCACAGTGCCACTGCCAGCCACTACCACCGGTACTATTTTACTTTCCTTAAACTTTTGTATGGGGAAGCGGGCAGAGGGGGGAGCGCTAGCGGAGGGGGTGGGGGGAATTTCCGACCCCCCCCCGTGATCGGGGCATGCTCCCCCCTTATGCCTGCGACCCCATAGGGGGGCCATATTCGGCCGAACAGGGCCCTGTTCGGCCGAAAAGGGGCCCTGTTCGGCCAGGCATTGAGCCGTTCGGGCGAACCCGAACAGTTTGGCCGAACACCACCAGGTGTTCGGCCGAACTCGAACATCACCCGAACAGGGTGATGTTCTGCAGAACCCGAACAGTGGCGAACACTGTTCGCCCAACACTACTCAAGATGTTTGAGAATCTGGTCACTCAATTCCAGAGCAACAACCAACAATTCAGAATAAGGAATACCTATAATGTTGGGAAACTTTGGTAGCTCGTATGTCGGGTTTTGCAGACACGGACTACGAGGACTTGAGATTTTAAATTGACTGAGGAGCTTATTACTGACTTCTACTTACATTGTGCAGTCATTGCCTGTGACAAAGGGACTAATCAGTAACAATGAAGATTGCACAATTGCCAGGAAGTGTACTAAGGAGAAATAAGCTTTGTCATATTTCAGAAATTGTGCTTTCCTTGGTTCTGTTATTTGCAGAAGTCAGTAAGTTAGTATTCTATTTATTGTGAAACTCATATTTAAATATAACTAAACAGTGAAAAAATCATTATTTTCGAAGCCCAATAATGGCTTTGTGAGATGCATTTCAAGGGTTGAATGCATTTCGGAACTCTTCTATGGATTAAGGCTCCAAGTCTTGGAAGAGTCCATGCCAATCGCCTGTGCCTGGGTCAACAGGTCCTGCCTTGCACCACAAATGGTATAAACATCAGGGCTGTTTGGGGTGATCGCAGCTCATCTAGGACTCCTTTTTTTTCTTTATGCTGGCTGTGTGCTCCCAACATTGCAGTATTTTTGAAAGGATCCTTGCTTTCCACCATTTTTCACAAGCAATTCACACATTTCATATTGTGTGTATTATTAAAGGATCAAACGATCCTATCAATCTCTAGCACTAATGTAATTTGTTAGCTCTAATGCAGGATTTGAGAAAATTGTGCCTTCATCCTTCCATATATGTTCTCTTCATTCCCAAGTCTTTCATGGTGAACCTGAAGAAATGTAAGAATCTGGTCAGTCAATCCCAGAGCAACAACCAGCAATTCAGAATAAGGAATACCTATAATGTTGGGAAACTTTGGTAGCTCGTATGTCTGGTTTTGCAGACACGGACTGCGAGGACTTGAGATTTTAAATTGACTAAGGAGCTTATCACCGACCTCTACTGGCATTGTGCAGTCATTTCCTGTGACAACGGGACTAATCAGCAACATTAAAGATAAGATGGCACAAGTGCCAGGAAGTGTACTAAGGAGAAATGGGGCTTTGTCATATTTTAGAAATTGTGCTTTCCCTGGTACTGTTATTTGCAGAAGCCAGTAAGTTAGTATTCTATTTATTGTGAAACTCATATTTAAATAGAACTTAACAGTCAAAGAAAATTTCTATTTAGAAGCCCAATAATGGCTTTGTGAGCCATTCAAGGGTAGAATGCATTTTGGAACTCTTCTATGGATTAACCTCCTGAGCGATAATCCCGAGCTGAGCTCGGGGTATATCGCGCAGGAGGATTTCTCAGGCCCTGGTGGGCCGATTTGCATAATTTTTTTTTGTTACACGCAGCTAGCACTTTGCTAGCTGCGTGTAACTTCCGATCGACGCCGCTCGCCGTCGATCCGCCGCCGCTCGCCATGCCGTGCAGCCCCCCCCTCCCCGACCTCTTGCGCAGCCTGGCCAATCAGGCCAGGCAGCGCTGAGGGGTGGATCGGGACTCCCTCTGACGTCACGACGTCCAAGACGTCGGTGACGTCATCCCGCCCCGTCGCCATGGCGACCGGGGAAGCCCAGCAGGAAATCCCGTTCTGAACGGGATTTCCAGCTTACTCTGATCGCCGAAGGCGATCGGAGTGGGTGGGGGGATGCCGCTGCGCTGCGGCTATCATGTAGCTAGCCCTGGGCTCGCAACATGATTTAAAAAACAAAATATTTAAAAAAAAGTGCTGCGCCACCTCCTGGGCGATATAATTGTATCGCCCAGAGGGTTAACACTCCAAGTCTTGGAAGAGTCCATGCCAATCGCCTGTGCCTAGGTCAAAAGGTCCTGCCTTGCACCACAAATGGCATAAACATCAGGGCTGTTTGGGGTGATCGCAGCTCTTCTAGGACTCCTTTTTTTTCTTGATGTTGTAAATAACTCTTAGAACTTTGGCTGTGTTCTGCCAACATTGCAGTATTTTTGAAAGGATCCTTGCTTTCCACCATTTTTCACAAGCAATTCAAACATTTCATATTGTGTATATTATTAAAGGATCAAACTATCCTATCATTCTCTAGCACTGATGTAATTTGTTAGCTCTAATGCGGGATTTGAGAAAATTGAGTTTCTGAAGTATTCTTATTATCTCATAGTCAATTTTTCTGCAAGGTAAATCATTCTCTACAAGGTTATCTAGTTCTACAAAGTAATCCAGCATTTGTCTTCTCATAGAGTAGATGTGCGTTTTTTCTGGTACACAGAGAGCCAGACACTTAGAAAGGTCATGTAAATGTGCCTTTATCCTTACATATATGTTCTCTTCATACCCAAGTCTTTCATGGTGAATCTCAAGAAATTTAAGAATCTGGTCAGTCAATCCCAGAGCAACAACCAACAATTCAGAATAAGGAATACCTATAATGTTGGGAAACTTTGGTAGCTCGTATGTCTGCTTTTGCGGACACGGACTACAAGGACTTGAGATTTTAAATTGACTGAGGAGCTTATTACTGATCTCTACTTGCATTTTGCAGTCATTGCCTGTGACAAAGGGACTAACCAGCAACACTGAAAATGACACAATTGCCAGGAGATGTACTAAGGAGAAAGGACGCTTAGTCATATTTCAGAAATTGTGCTTTCCCTGGTTCAGTTATTTGCAGAAGCCAGTAAGTTAGTATTCTATTTATTAAGAAACTTATATTTAAATATAACTAAACTGTCATAGAAAATCTTTATTTAGAAGCCCAATAATGGCTTTGTGAGATGCATTTCAAGGGTAGAATGCATTTTGGAACTCTTCTATGGAGTAAGGCTCCAAGTCTTGGAAGAGTCCACACCAATCGCCTGTGCCTGAGTCAACAGGTACTGCCTTGCACCACAAATGGCATAAACATCAGGGATGTTTGGGGTGATAGCAGCTCTTTCAGGACTCCTTGTTTTTCTTTTTCTTGTAAATAGCTCTTAGAACTTTGGCTGTGTGCTCCCAACATTGCAGTATTTGTGAAAGGATCCTTGCTTTCCATCATTTTTCACAAGCAATTCAAACATTTCATATTGTGAATATTATGGAAGGATCAAACTATCCTATTAATTTCTAGCATTGATGTAATGTGTTTGCTCTAATGCGGGATTTCAGAAATTTGAGTTTCTGAAGGATTCTTATTATCTCATAGTCAATTTTTCTGCAAGGTACATCATTCTCTACAAGGTCATCTAGTTCTACAAAGTAATCCAGCATTTGTCTTCTCATAGAGTAGCTGTGTGTGTTTTCTGGTACACAGAGAGCCAGACACTTAGAAAGGTCATGTAAATGGGCCTTCATCCTTACATATATGTTCTCTTCATACCCAAGTCTTTCATGGTGAACCTCAAGAAATGTAAGAATCTGGTCAGTCAATCCCAGAGCAACAACCAACAATTCAGAATAAGGAATACCTATAATGTTGGGAAACTTTGGTAGCTCGTATGTCTGGTTTTGCGTACACGGACTACGAGGACTTGAGATTTTAAATTGACTGAGGAGCTTATTACTGATCTCTACTTGCATTTTGCAGTCATTGCCTGTGACAAAGGGACTAACCAGCAACACTGAAAATGACAGAATTGCCAGGAGATGTGCTAAGGAGAAATGACGCTTAGTCATATTTCAGAAATTGTGCATTCCCTGGTTCAGTTATTTGCAGAAGCCAGTAAGTTAGTATTCTATTTATTGTGAAACTTATATTTAAATATAACTAAACTGTCATAGAAAATCTTTATTTAGAAGCCCAATAATGGCTTTGTGAGATGCATTTCCAGGGTAGAATGCATTTCGGAACTCTTCTATGGAGTAAGGGCTGGTTCAGACGGACGTTTGCAGAGCGTTTACTGCCAGCGTTCGGGGCTTGGCGTTAAACGCTCCCATTCAAGTGAATGGGAGCGTTTGTACCAAGCTTTTACGCGCGTTTGCACAAACGCGGCGTTTGGGTCCCGATTTTCACTGGCGTTCAAGGAGCCCCTGGAAGCTACATGTTGCTTCCAGGGGCGGTTAACCGCGACGGGTAATGTCCCTCTAGGGGAAGAAAAAACGCGACCGCATCCGAACGCTGCTGAAAGCCTGAACGCATCACGAATGCAACGCCAACAAACGCGACGCCTCCAAACGTCCGTCTGAACCAGCCCTAAGGCTCCAAGTCTTGGAAAGTCCACGCCAATCGCCTGTGCCTGGGTCAACAGGTACTGCCTTGCACCACAAATGGCATAAACATCAGGGCTGTTTGGGGTGATAGCAGCTCTTTCAGGACTCCTTGTTTTTTTTTTTGTTGTAAATAGCTCTTAGAACTTTGGCTGTGTGCTACTAACATTGCAGTATTTTTAAAAGGATCCTTGCTTTCCATCATTTTTCACAAGCAATTCACACATTTCATATTGTGTATATTATTAAAGGATCAAACTATCCTATCATTCTCTAGCACTGATGTAATTTGTTAGCTCTAATGCGGGATTTGAGAAAATTGAGTTTCTGAAGTATTCTTATTATCTCATAGTCAATTTTTTTTTTCTAGTTCTACAAAGTAATCCAGCATTTGTCTTCTCATAGAGTTGCTGTGCGTGTTTTCTGGTACACAGAGAGCCAGACACTTAGAAAGGTCATGTAAATGTGCCTTCATCCTTCCATATATGTTCTCTTCATACCCAAGTCTTTCATGGTGAACCTCAAGAAATTTAAGAATCTGGTCAGTCAATCCCAGAGCAACAACCAGCAATTCAGAATAAGGAATACCTATAATGTTGAGAAACTTTGGTAGCTCATATGTCTGGTTTTGCAGACACGGACTACGAGGACTTGAGATTTTAAATTGACTGAGGAACTTATTACTGATCTCTACTTGCTGTAATGATCGGTGTAACACAGAGAGAGGATCTGATTACCAGTGATCTGCAGTATCACAGGGAATACAGATATATACCAGATTATAGATGATCTGCAGTAACACCGATAATCAGATATATAAGCTAACCTCTGGACACCTGAGTAAAGTAAGAGTGTTTGGTGCAAACAGTAATGTTCAGAGGACTGGGCCTCAGAGCGGTAACGAGTACTGCACAATTCCTTCTGGACTCTCCCGGGAGGAGGAGTCAGGCTGAGAGAAGGAACGACAGAACGAGAGTGACACTCAAGAGGGAGAGTCACTACCAGGACTGGGAACCACCTCTAACAGTAAGGTCGGTTCTCAAGGTCGGACAAGCCAGGTCGTAAACACACGGACAGGAAAAAGTACAGATTCAGAAGGCAGAAACGGAGTCTAAAGTACAGGCAGGGTTCGGCAACAGGGTATCAGATATATTTCGAGGTACAAAATCAGGAGGCAAATGCAGAGTCTAAAGACGAGCCGGGGTTCGGCAGCAGAGTATCAGAATGGCAAGGTACAGGATCAGAGTTCAGAAGAATAGTCAGGCAAGCAAAAGGTCATAACAGATAATCACAATCAAACTAGTACTTTAGACTATCAACAGAATCTAACTAAGTGTAGGATTACAGCTCCAGCTGGTCCCGGCACACTTTCGGATCTGACTCAGGTCTGAGTGCTACCACGTAGTGATCGCAACGCCAGACAAGGAACAAGTGAACTACCAGCAGTATATATACAGATACACTCTCCAGCACCTCCCTAAGTGCTGGACCAATGAAAAGAGGCAGAATCGTCAGCTGACCAGTTTGGTCAGCTGACCCTTTTCTGGCTGCCATATAGGCTCTGCCTTTCCGCGCGGACGCGCGTCACTCTGAACCTAGAAGGACTATGAGTCCCAGCCATGCCAGCACCGCTCTGCGGTGTATCCGCAACAGGGCCATACGCGCTGACCGCCACGTCAGACGCGGGCGGTTTTTCCACGCTCCGCCATGCCCTTCACGGAAGCAGCCGCCTCACGCTGAGTAGAGGCGGCTGCTCTTCCGCGTTCTGCCATGCCCTTCACGGAAGCAGCCGCCTCACGCTGAGAAGAGGCGGCTGCTTCCCCACGATTCTTCACACTTGCATTTTGCAGTCATTGCCTGTGACAAAGGGACTAACCAGCAACACTGAAAATGACACAATTGCCAGGAGATGTACTAAGGAGAAATGACGCTTAGTCATATTTCAGAAATTGTGCTTTCCCTAGATCAGTTATTTGCAGAAGCCAGTAAGTTAGTATTCTATTTATTGTGAAACTTATATTTAAATATAACTAAACTGTCATAGAAAATCTTTATTTAGAAGCCCAATAATGGCTTTGTGAGATGCATTTCAAGGGTAGAATGCATTTTGGAACTCTTCTATGGAGTAAGGCTCCAAGACTTGGAAGAGTCCACGCCAATCGCCTGTGCCTGGGTCAACAGGTACAGCCTTGCACCACAAATGGCATAAACATCAGGGATGTTTGGGGTGATAGCAGCTCTTTCAGGACTCCTTGTTTTTCTTTTTGTTGTAAATAGCTCTAAGAACTTTGGCTGTGTGCTCCCAACATTGAAGTATTTGTAAAAAGATCCTTGCTTTCCATCATTTTTCACAAGCAATTCAAACATTTCATATTGTGAATATTATGGAAGGATCAAACTGTCCTATTAATTTCTAGCATTGATGTAATGTGTTTGCGCTAATGCGGGATTTCAGAAATTTGAGTTTCTGAAGGATTCTTATTATCTCATAGTCAATTTTTCTGCAAGGTACATCATTCTCTACAAGGTCATCTAGTTCTACAAAGTAATCCAGCATTTGTCTTCTCATAGAGTAGCTGTGTGTGTTTTCTGGTACACAGAGAGCCAGACACTTAGAAAGGTCATGTAAATGGGCCTTCATCCTTACATATATGTTCTCTTCATACCCAAGTCTTTCATGGTGAACCTCAAGAAATTGAAGAATCTGGTCAGTCAATCCCAGAGCAACAACCAGCAATTCAGAATAAGGAAAACCTATAATGTTGGGAAACTTTGGTAGGTCGTATGTGTGGTTTTGCAGACACAGACTACGAGGACTTGAGATTTTAAATTGACTGAGGAGCTTATTACTGACCTCTACTGGCATTGTGCAGTCATTGCCTGTGACAAAGGGACTAATCAGCAACACTGAAGATGACACAATTGCCAGGAAGTGTACTAATGAGAGATGAGGCTTTGTCATATTTCAGAAATTGTGCTTTCCCTGGTTCTGTTATTTGGAAAAGCCAGTAAGTTAGTATTCTATTTATTTTAAAACTCATATTTAAATATAACTAAACAGTCAAAGAAAATCTTTATTTAAAAGCCCAATAATGGCTTTGTGAGATGCATTTCAAGGGCAGAATGCATTTCGGAACTCTTCTATGGATTAAGGCTCCAAGACTTGGAAAAGTCCACGCCAGTCGCCTGTGCCTGGGTCAACAGGTACTGCCTTGCACCACAAATGGCATAAACATCAGGGCTGTTTGGGGTGATAGCAGCTCTTTCAGGACTCCTTGTTTTTCTTTTTGTTGTAAATAGCTCTTAGAACTTTGGCTGTGTGCTACTAACATTGCAGTATTTTTAAAAGGATCCTTGCTTTCCATCATTTTTCACAACCAATTCACACATTTCATATTGTGTATATTATTAAAGGATCAAACTATCCTATCATTCTCTAGCACTAATGTAATTTGTTAGCCCTAATGCGGGATTTGAGAAAATTGAGTTTCTGAAGTATTCTTATTATCTCATAGTCAATTTTTCTGCAAGGTACATCATTCTCTACAAGGTTATCTAGTTCTACAAAGTAATTCAACATTTGTCTTCTCATAGAGTAGCTGTGCGTGTTTTTTGGTACACAGAGAGCCAGACACTTAGAAAGGTCATGTGAATGTGCCTTCATCCTTACATATATGTTCTCTTCATACCCAAGTCTTTCCTGGTGAACCTCAAGAAATTTAAGAATCTGGTCAGTCAATCCCAGAGCAACAATTAGCAATTCAGAATAAGGAATACCTATAATGTTGGGAAACTTTGGTAGCTCGTATGTCTGGTGGTTTTGCGGACACGGACTACGAGGACTTGAGATTTTAAATTGACTGAGGAGCTTATTACTGATCTCTACTTGCATTTTGCAGTCATTGCCTGTGACAAAGGGACTAACCAGCAACACTGAAAATGACACAATTGCCAGGAGATGTACTAAGGAGAAATGATTCTTAGTCATATTTCAGAAATTGTGCTTTCCCTGGTTCAGTTATTTGCAGAAGCCAGTAAGTTAGTATTCTATTTATTGTGAAACTTATATTTAAATATAACTAAACTGTCATAGAAAATCTTTATTTAGAAGCCCAATAATGGCTTTGTGAGATGCATTTCAAGGGTAGAATGCATTTCGGAGCTCTTCTATGGAGTAAGGCTCCAAGTGTTGGAAGTGTTCACGCCAATCGCCTGTGCCTGGGTCAACAGGTACTGCCTTGCACCACAAATGGCATACACACAAGGGCTGTTTGGGGTGATAGCAGCTCTTTCAGGACTCCTTGTTTTTCTTTTTCTTGTAAATAGCTCTTAGAACTTTGGCTGTGTGCTACTAACATTGCAGTATTTTTAAAAGGATCCTTGCTTTCCATCATTTTTCACAAGCAATTCACACATTTCATATTGTGTATATTATTAAAGGATCAAACTATCCTATCATTCTCCAGCACTGATGTAATTTGTTAGCTCTAATGCGGGATTTGAGAAAATTGAGTTTCTGAAGTATTCTTATCTCGTAGTCAATTTTTCTGCAAGGCACATCATTCTCTACAAGGTCATCTAGTTCTACAAAGTAATCCAGCATTTGTCTTCTCATAGAGTAGCTGTGCGTGTTTTTTGGTACACAGAGAGCCAGACACTTAGAAAGGTCATGTGAATGTGCCTTCATCCTTACATATATGTTCTCTTCATACCCAAGTCTTTCCTGGTGAACCTCAAGAAATTTAAGAATCTGGTCAGTCAATCCCAGTGCAACAACCAGCAATTCAGAATAAGGAATACCTATAATGTTGGGAAACTTTGGTAGCTCGTATGTCTGGTTTTGCGGACACGGACTGCGAGGACTTGAGATTTTAAATTGACTGAGGAGCTTATTACTGATCTCTACTTGCTGTAATGATCGGTGTAACACAGAGAGAGGATCTGATTACCAGTGATCTGCAGTATCACAGGGAATACAGATATATACCAGATTATAGATGATCTGCTGTAACACCGATAATCAGATATATAAGCTGATCTCTACTTGCATTTTGCAGTCATTGCCTGTGACAAAGGGACTAACCAGCAACACTGAAAATGACACAATTGCCAGGAGATGTACTAAGGAGAAATGATGCTTAGTCATATTTCAGAAATTGTGCTTTCCCTGGTTCAGTTATTTGCAGAAGCCAGTAAGTTAGTATTCTATTTATTGTGAAACTTATATTTAAATATAACTAAACTGTCATAGAAAATCTTTATTTAGAAGCCCAATAATGGCTTTGTGAGATGCATTTCAAGGGTAGAATGCATTTCGGAGCTCTTCTATGGAGTAAGGCTCCAAGTGTTGGAAGAGTTCACGCCAATCGCCTGTGCCTGGGTCAACAGGTACTGCCTTGCACCACAAATGGCATACACATCAGGGCTGTTTGGGGTGATAAAAACACACGATTGGTACGCACGATGGCCAGGGGCCCCGGACCTCTCTCACTGGCCGGGGCCCCAAGGCCAACATGCGATACCTGGAGGGGAGTGCAGGTGGGCCTGGACCTATCACACCCAGGCTCTGGACCTCTCACATCCAGAACAACTTTAGGCCCGTGGCCCTGACATCCGTCGTCATGAAAACCATGGAGCGTGCAGTCCTGGCCCACCTCAAGCTCTCCACGTCACCACTCCTAGACCCCTTTCAGTTTGCATACAGAGCAAACAGGTCCACTGATGACGCGATCAATATCTGCCTAGAGCTCATCAACGATCACCTTGATAATCCAGACACTTACGCTAGAATACTACTTCTGGACTTCAGCTCGGCCTTTAACACCATCTGTCCACGTATTCTCCAACGGGTCCTAGCTGCACTTGGAGTCCATCCGAATCTACGACTCTGGATCACGGACTTTCTTACCAACAGGTCCCAAGTCGTCAGACTGGGCGATATCCACTCTCAAGCTGCGACCACGAACACAGGAGCTCCACAAGGCTGCGTACTGTCACCACTGCTGTTCTCCCTCTACACAAACAACTGCAGGTCCGAGGCAGACTCTGTCAAGGTTATCAAGTTTGCTGATGATACCACCATCATTGGCCTTGTCACCAAGGATGATGTCCAGGAGTACCGTCAGCAGGTGGAGAGAATCTGCAATTGGAGCAAGGAGAACAGGCTGGTGCTTAACACCGCAAAGACCGTGGAGTTAATAATCGACTTCAGGAAGGCTGCTCCCACCCCACCCCCAATTTACATTGACGGCAAGGAGGTAACCAGAGTGCCCTGCGCCCGGCTTCTAGGCACTATCATCTCCAGTGGCCTCAGCTGGAAGCCCAACATCACTGCCACCCAACGTAAAGCTCAGCAGAGACTCTTCTTCCTCCGCCAGCTGAGAAAGTTCGGCATGACTCAAGAAATTCTAACCAACTTTTACTCCGCCACCATTGAGTCGATCCTTTGCTCTTCCATCTTGGTGTGGTATGCTGGCGCCACTGTCAATGATAGGGACAAACTACAGAGGGTCATCAGGTCAGCAGAGAGGATCATTGGGTGCCCCCTCCCCTCACTTGCTCTACTACACAGCAAAAGACTAAAAACCAGGGCACTGAAGATTGCAAATGACTCCTCACACCCTGGCCACCGCTACTTCAGCATTCTGCCCTTGGGACGGAGACTACGAGCCATCTCCGCTAAAACCACGAGACATAGGAACTCGTTCTTCCCCTCGGCAGTCAATCTCCTAAACTCCCTTCACGCTCTACCATCAAAGCGAGCGTCAACGAGCGGCGAGGCCGGCAGCGCTATGGCTGCACAGCCAACCAGCCCACAAGACTAACTGACTATTGACATTGTAGGGACACACTGGGACTGTGATGTCTTTTTACAATGTTGTGTTAATCTGATTTTGCCTTCTATGCTCTCTCTCTCTCTTTCTCTTTCCCTCCTTCTCTTTCTATGCACTCTTCCGGAGCCACTGTACTGTATTGTATTGTATTGTGCCAAAAAATTCTGATTCTGATTCAGAAAACCCACCAACACTGCCTCCATACTGAATGCTAAATTCAACACACACAAGCAATAGAACACAGCAATACATGCATCCAGCTACATTTAAGTCGTCAGCAGGTGCTTGTCAGCCAATCAGGATGCACTGTCATACACCCTTTACCTGCCATACCACATCTAGCAGCCATTAGCATTCAGGTGGGAGGCTTCAGTTGGACGTAAATCGCAAGATTGCGTCGCTAGCAGGACCGCCCCGTGCAGGCATCCCTCCCACAGGGGTCCCTCCCTAACCGCTCACCTGTTCGCCATGTCCTAGAGCTGAAAAAAAAACGTTTAAAAACACACGATTGGTACGCACGATGGCCAGGGGCCCCGGACCTCTCTCACTGGCCGGGGCCCCAAGGCCAACATGCGATACCTGGAGGGGAGTGCAGGTGGGCCTGGACCTCTCACACCCAGGCTCTGGACCTCTCAGATCCAGAAAACCCACCAACACTGCCTCCATACTGAATGCTAAATTCAACACACACAAGCAATAGAACACAGCAATACATGCATCCAGCTACATTTAAGTCGTCAGCAGGTGCTCGTCAGCCAATCAGGATGCACTGTCATACACCCTTTACCTGCCATACCACATCTAGCAGCCATTAGCATTCAGGTGGGAGGCTTCAGTTGGACGCAAATCGCAAGATTGTGTCGCTAGCAGGACCGCCCTGTGCAGGCATCCCTCCCACAGGGGTCCCTCCCTAACCGCTCACCTGTCCGCCATGTCCTAGAGCTGAAAAAAAACGTTTAAAAACACACGATTGGTACGCACGATGGCCAGGGGCCCCGGACCTCTCTCACTGGCCGGGGCCCCAAGGCCAACATGCGATACCTGGAGGGGAGTGCAGGTGGGCCTGGACCTCTCACACCCAGGCTCTGGACCTCTCATATCCAGAAAACCCACCAACACTGCCTCCATACTGAATGCTAAATTCAACCTGCACTCCCCTCCAGGTATCGCATGTTGGCCTTGGGGCCCCGGCCAGTGAGAGAGGTCCGGGGCCCCTGGCCATCATGCGTACCAATCGTGTGTTTTTAAACGTTTTTTTTTCAGCTCTAGGACATGGCGGACAGGTGAGCGGTTAGGGAGGGACCCCTGTGGGAGGGATGCCTGCACGGGGCGGTCCTGCTAGCGACGCAATCTTGCGATTTGCGTCCAACTGAAGCCTCCCACCTGAATGCTAATGGCTGCTAGATGTGGTATGGCAGGTAAAGGGTGTATGACAGTGCATCCTGATTGGCTGACGAGCACCTGCTGACGACTTAAATGTAGCTGGATGCATGTATTGCTGTGTTCTATTGCTTGTGTGTGTTGAATTTAGCATTCAGTATGGAGGCAGTGTTGGTGGGTTTTCTGGATGTGAGAGGTCCAGAGCCTGGGTGTGAGAGGTCCAGGCCCACCTGCACTCCCCTCCAGGTATCGCATGTTGACCTTGGGGCCCCGGCCAGTGAGAGAGGTCCGGGGCCCCTGGCCATCGTGCGTACCAATCGTGTGTTTTTAAACTATTTTTTCAGCTCTAGGACATGGCTGACAGGTGAGCGGTTAGGGAGGGACCCCTGTGGGAGGGATGCCTGCACGGGGCGGTCCTGCTAGTGACGCAATCTTGCGATGGCGTCCAACTGAAGCCTCCCACCTGAATGCTAATGGCTGCTAGATGTGGTATGGCAGGTAAAGGGTGTATGACAGTGCATCCTATCTGTCTGTCTATGGTACGATCCCAACTTCATCTATCGATTTCTATCTGATTGCAATATCTGTCTGTCTATGGTACGATCCCAACCTCATCTATCGATTTCTATCTGATTGCAATATCTGTCTGTCTATGGTACGATCCCAACTTCATCTATCGATTTCTATCTGATTGCATTATTATATGTCTGTTTGTAGCATACCATGCCCTGCTATCTGACTATGGACATTCTTGGTTTTAAATTTGTGTCAACCTCTGATCTTTGGTTCCATTTCACTAGTTCCCAGCTTTTGGCCTTATCTAGGTCTTGGCCTTAAATTAACATATAATTTATTGCCTTGCCAGCTGTTTATGCAGTGTTCTATGCTGTGTTTGATCTGTGAGTTAAATTTCTGTCCAGCCCCATACAGAGTCTCCTTTAAATCCCAGCCTACAAGACTGAGACTCCCATTCAAACACTTCACCATCTCACCTGCATTCAGTCTGCTAATTAAGATGCTGGCAGCCTGTTTGCATATAGCTAGCATAGGAGGTCAATTTTGACCACTGGTCAGTTTTGAGCATCTGAACTCAAAGTGCATCTGTAACTCTAAGTGTAAAGAAAATACAACGACCAAAATTAGACCAGAAATTGAACCAGAAGGGAACAGAAGGAACTGACAGAAAACTCTGCTTCTCTGGTTAGTTGCAAAAATGTTTAACCTAGTGTTTACTATCTGCCTGCTCTCCCCAGCCATCCTCAAATCTCTCCACACACTACATCCCCCTGCTGTCAGCAATATGCTGTACATTTCACCATCCCTCCTATCCACTCCACAGCTCGCCTCTCATGAGATTTTCTTGTACTTACAACCTCACCTTCCATGTCACACCAAGTCTAAATATAAGTCTACACCACAACTGCTGCTCCGCTATATCTGCCTACTCCTCCTCCTTGTTGCTGGGGACATTTCACCTAACCCTGGACCCCCACTCCCCCCTGCTAATCACACTGTTTGCAATAAATCAAATTTCCCTCCCTCTTACTGTAACCGTATTAATATTCCACTCCTTCCCCCTACACCCCCTCCGATCTCGGCTGCCCTCTGGAATGCCCGCTCAGTCTGCAACAAACTGCCCTTCATCCATGATCTTTTCATTTCCAATGCTTTCACATTCTTTGGGATCACTGAAACCTGGCTGACCCCTTCTGACACAGTCTCACCTGCCGCCCTCTCCTATGGAGGTTTCCACTTTAGCCACACTCCTAGAGGTGGGAATAAGCATGGTGGTGGTGTGGGCATTCTCCTCTCAGACAAATGCTCCTTCAAGCCTCTTACTCCTATTCCCTCTCTCTCCCTGCCATCCTTTGAAGTCCATGCAGTCCGACTATACTCTCCCTTCAACCCCCAAATTGCAGTTATTTACCGCCCTCCAGGCCCTGCTTCTGTTTTCTTGGATCATTTCTCTGCATGGCTTCTCCAGTTCCTCTCCTCTGACATCCCTACCATCATCATGGGTGATTTTAACATTCCTATTGACACCAATAACACTGTCTCCAAAAAACTTCTATCACTCACTTCCTCCTATGGCTTGTCTCAGTGGTCCTCTACCTCAACCCACACTGTTGGCCATACGCTTGACCTTGTATTCACTCGTCTCTGCTCTGTCACTGACTTTACTAATGATCCACTACCACTCTCTGACCATAACCTACTTAGCTTCTCTCTCTCCTCCTCTTTTCCTACCACCCTGGCACAAGCACGCTCACATACTCGAAGAAACTATCGCAATCTTGACATTCAAACTGTCTCTGATGCCCTGGCACCTCTCCTCAAACAATCCTTCACTGACCCAGACTCGGCTGCTATACACTACAACAGCTCCATTACAAAAGTCATGGATGACTTCACCCCCCTCGTCAAGGCCCGCCCTCACCATGTCTGTCGCCAACCCTGGATGACCAAAACCACTAAACAGTTAAAAAGATGCTCTAGAGCAGCTGAACGGCGCTGGAGGAAAAGTAACACAAGTGAGGACTTCATCTTATATAAAATTGCATTGAACAACTTCAGAAACACACTCTCTGTGGCAAAAAAGTCCTATTTTTCTTCCCTAATATCCGCCCATTTACACAATCCAAAACGCTTGTTCAGCACCTTCAACTCCATTCTCCATCCCCCTCCTCCTCCTCCTTCATCTTGCTTATCAGCTGAAGAATTTGCAACATACTTCACTGATAAAATTGACAAAATCAGAAGTGAATTCTCCATGCGGCCCTCAAATCCCACCTCCACACCTCTCATTGACTGTTCTCTAACTGCCTTCTCTCCACTCTCTGAACACTCTCTTTCCTCTAAAATTGCCAAAGCTAATCTAACCACCTGTTCTTTGGATCCTATTCCCTCCCATTTCATTCCGCAGCTATCCTCATCTCTCTTGCCTGCACTAACAACGCTATTTAACCTCTCCCTCTCTACTGGCATCTTTCCGTCCCCACTCAAAAAAGCTGTTGTGACACCACTACTTAAAAAACCCTCTCTAGATCCTACCACACTTGCCAACTACCGCCCAGTGTCACTTCTCCCATTTGCATCCAAACTACTTGAACGCCATATACATGCAGAATTAAGCCATTATTTATCTGCTAACTCCCTACTTGATCAGTTCCAGTCTGGCTTTCGCTCTAACCACTCCACGGAAACAGCCCTTACCAAAGTGGCCAATGACCTTCTTACAGCCAAATCCAAAGGTCAATTTTCCATACTCATCCTTCTTGACCTGTCATCAGCATTTGATACTGTCGACCACACCTTACTCCTACAAATACTTTCAAATGTCGGAATAAAGGGCCTTGCTCTCACATGGTTATCTTCCTACCTCTCTGGAAGGTCCTTCACAGTCTCCTACTCAGATCAGATCTCTTCTCCTCATGCTCTGTCTGTCGGGGTTCCCCAAGGCTCTGTCCTTGGTCCCCTCCTCTTTTCCATCTACATGCATGGTCTTGGTGATTTAATCAACTCATTCGGCTTTCAATACCACCTCTATGCAGACGATACACAACTGTACCTCTCTGCCCCAGACCTTAACTCCCTCCTTAAACGTGTTCCTGACTGCTTGTCTGCTATATCCTCCTTCATGTCCTCTCGCTTCCTAAAACTTAACATGAGTAAAACGGAACTAATAATTTTTCCACCGTCTCTGTCCACCTCCCTGCCTGAAGTAACAATAAATGTTAATAACACTCCCATAACTTCAGTTCCCAAAGCTCGGTGCTTGGGGGTGATATTCGATTCATCTCTCTCTTTTATTCCTCATGTTCACTCCATAACCAGCTCCTGCCATCTCCAACTCAAAAACATATCTCGCATCCGTCCCTTTCTCACTCAAGACACAACTAAAATGTTAATACATGCTCTCATAATTTCTCGTCTGGACTACTGCAACGTACTACTTTGTGGACTACCGTCTAACAAACTGGCCCCGCTCCAGTCAGTACTGAACTCAGCTGCTCGTCTCATTCATCTCTCTTCTCGTTCTTCCTCTACCGACCCTCTTTGTCAAGCTCTTCACTGGCTGCCAATTAACCAGAGGATTCAGTTCAAACTCCTAACCCTAACCTACAAAGCTCTCCACGATCTCTCCCCCCGGTACATATCCTCATTAATCTCCAGATACAAACCCAATCGCAATCTCAGATCGGCACATGATCTTCTGTTGTCCTCCTCTAGAATCAACTCCTCACATTCACGTTTACAAGACTTCGCACGCGCTTCACCCCTCCTCTGGAATGCCCTCCCACAACACATCCGTCACTCGCCAACCTTTGCTACCTTTAAACGCTCTCTAAAAACACACTTGTTCCGACAAGCATATGCTCTACCTTAGGCCACTTCCCTTTGTACTAAGACCAAATTGCACTCCTACTAGGTATCCTAAAACACAAAGCCTCTATATATTTGCTGCATACTACCCCTCCTCTTGTTTCCCCCCATTCCCTTTAGATTGTAAGCTCGCAAGGGCAGGGCTCTCTCCCCCTTTTGTGTCTTGGTAACCATTATACATTTTATTCATCATGTTAATTTTATCACTGTCATTACCAATTCTATAATTTGTATTTTGTATCATTCTTTGTATTTTGTCACTAATTATGTATCTTGTATATTGGT
This sequence comes from Hyperolius riggenbachi, assembly GCF_040937935.1. Lineage (NCBI taxonomy): Eukaryota > Metazoa > Chordata > Amphibia > Anura > Hyperoliidae > Hyperolius > Hyperolius riggenbachi. The sequence goes on from NC_090647.1 coordinate 27,749,416, forward strand.
GTACACCATTGTCTGTATTATTATGTACCCCATGTTTGTTTCTTACTTTGTACAGCGCCACGGAATATGTTGGCGCTTTATAAATCAATAATAATAATAATAATAATAATAATCCTGATTGGCTGACGAGCACCTGCTGACGACTTAAATGTAGCTGGATGCATGTATTGCTGTGTTCTATTGCTTGTGTGTGCTGTTTGGGGTGATAGCAGCTCTTTCAGGACTCCTTGTTTTTCTTTTTGTTGTAAATAGCTCTTAGAACTTTGGCTGTGTGCTACTAACATTGCAGTATTTTCAAAAGGATCCTTGCTTTTCATCATTTTTTCACAAGCAATTCACACATTTCATATTGTGTATATTATTAAAGGATCAAACTATCCTATCATTCTCCAGCACTGATGTAATTTGTTAGCTCTAATGCGGGATTTGAGAAAATTGATATTCTGAAGTATTATTATCTCGTAGTCAATTTTTCTGCAAGGCACATCATTCTCTACAAGGTTATCTAGTTCTACAAAGTAATCCAGCATTTGTCTTCTCATAGAGTAGCTGTGCGTGTTTTCTGGTACACAGAGAGCCAGACACTTAGAAAGGTCATGTAAATGTGCCTTCATCCTTACATATATGTTCTCTTCATACCCAAGTCTTTCATGGTGAACCTCAAGAAATTTAAGAATCTGGTCAGTCAATCCCAGAGCAACAACCAGCAATTCAGAATAAGGAATACTTATAATGTTGGGAAACGTTGGTAGCTCATATGTCTGGTTTTGCGTACACGGACTGCGAGGACTTGAGATTTTAAATTGACTGAGGAGCTTATTACTGATCTCTACTTGCATTTTGAAATCATTGCCTGTGACAAAGGGACTAACCAGCAACAATGAAAATGACACAATTGCCAGGAGATGTACTAAGGAGAAATGACGCTTAGTCATATTTCAGAAATTGTGCTTTCCCTAGATCAGTTATTTGCAGAAGCCAGTAAGTTAGTATTCTATTTATTGTGAAACTTATATTTAAATATAACTAAACAGTCATAGAAAATCTTTATTTAGAAGCCCAATAATGGCTTTGTGAGATGCATTTCAAGGGTAGAATGCATTTCGGAACTCTTCTATGGAGTAAGGCTCCAAGACTTGGAAGAGTCCACGCCAATCGCCTGTGCCTGTGTCAACAGGTACTGCTTTGCACCACAAATGGCATAAACATCATGGCTGTTTGGGGTGATAGCAGCTCTTTCAGGACTCCTTGTTTTTCTTTTTGTTGTAAATAGCTCTAAGAACTTTGGCTGTGTGCTCGCAACATTGCAGTATTTGTAAAAGGATCCTTGCTTTCCATCATTTTTCACAAGCAATTCAAACATTTCATATTGTGAATATTATGGAAAGATCAAACTGTCCTATTAATTTCTAGCATTGATATAATGTGTTTTCTCTAATGCAGGATTTGAGAAAATTGAGTTTCTGAAGTATTATTATCTCATAGTCAATTTTTCTGCAAGGTACATCATTCTCTACAAGGTCATCTAGTTCTACAAAGTAATCCAGCATTTGTCTTCTCATAGAGTAGCTGTGTGTGTTTTCTGGTACACAGAGAGCCAGACACTTAGAAAGGTCATGTAAATGGGCCTTCATCCTTACATATATGTTCTCTTCATACCCAAGTCTTTCATGGTGAACCTCAAGGAATTTAAGAATCTGGCCAGTCAATGCCGGAGCAACAACCAGCAATTCAGAATAAGGAATATCTATAATGTTGGGAAACTTTGGTAGTTGGTATGTGTGATTTTGCAGACACAGACTACGAGGACTTGAGATTTTAAATTGACTGAGGAGCTTATTACTGACCTTTACTGGCATTGTGCAGTCACTGCCTGTGACAAAGGGACTAATCAGCAACACTGAAGATGACACAATTGCCAGGAAGTGTACTAATGAGAGATGAGACTTTGGCATATTTCAGAAATTGTTCTTTCCCTGGTTCTGTTATTTGCAGAAGCCAGTAAGTTAGTATTCTATTTATTTTAAAACTCATATTTAAATATAACTAAACAGTCAAAGAAAATCTTTATTTAAAAGCCCAATATTGGCTTTGTGAGATGCATTTCAAGGGTAGAATGCATTTCGGAACTCTTCTATGGATTAAGGCTCCAAGACTTGGAAGAGCCAACTCCAGTCGCCTGTGCCTGGGTCAACAGGTACTGCCTTGCACCACAAATGGCATAAACATCAGGGCTGTTTGGGGTGATAGCAGCTCTTACAGGACTCTTTGTTTTTCTTTTTGTTGTAAATAGCTCTTAGAACTTTGGCTGTGTGCTACTAACATTGCAGTATTTTTAAAAGCATCCTTGCTTTCCATCATTTTTCACAAGCAATTCACACATTTCATATTGTGTATATTATTAAAGGATCAAACTATCCTATCATTCTCTAGCACTGATGTAATTTGTTAGCCTCTAATGCGGGATTTGAGAAAATTGAGTTTCTGAAGTATTCTTATTATCTCATAGTCAATTTTTCTGCAAGGTACATCATTCTCTACACGGTTATCTAGTTCTACAAAGTAATCTAGCATTTGTCTTCTCATAGAGTAGCTGTGCGTGTTTTCTGGTACACAGAGAGCCAGACACTTAGAAAGGTCATGTAAATGGGCCTTCATCCTTACATATATGTTCTCTTCATACCCAAGTCTTTCATGGTGAACCTCAAGAAATTTAAGAATCTGGCCAGTCAATCCCAGAGCAACAACCAGCAATTCAGAATAAAGAATACCTATAATGTTGGGAAACTTTGGTAGCTCGTATGTGGGGTTTTGCAGACACAGACTACGAGGACTTGAGATTTCAAATTGACTGAGGAGCTTATTACTGACCTCTACTTGCACTGTGCAGTCATTGCCTGTGACAAAGGGACTAATCAGCAACACTGAAGATGACACAATTGCCAGGAGATGTACTAAGGAGAAATGACGCTTAGTCATTTTTCAGAAATTGTGCTTTCTCTGGTTCAGTTATTTGCAGAAGCCAGTAAGTTAGTATTCTATTTATTTTAAATCTTATATTTAAATATAACTAAACTGTCATAGAAAATCTTTATTAAGAAGACCAATAATGGCTTTGTGAGATGCATTTTAAGGGTAGAATGCATTTCGGAACTCTTCTATGGAGTAAGGCTCCAAGTGTTGGAAGAGTCCACGCCAATCGCCTGTGCCTGGGTCAACAGGTACTGCCTTGCACCACAAATGTCATAAATATCAGGGCTGTTTGAGGTGATAACAGCTCTTTCAGGACTCCTTGTTTTTCTTTTTTGTTGTAAATAGCTCTTAGAACTTTGGCTGTGTGCTCCCAACATTGCAGTATTTTTGAAAGGATCCTTGCTTTACATCATTTTTCACAAGCAATTCAAACATTTCATATTGTGAATATTATGGAAGGATCAAACTGTCCTATTAATTTCTAGCATTGATGTAATGTTTTTGCTCTAATGCGGGATTTCAGAAAATTGAGTTTCTGAAGGATTCTTATTATCTCATAGTCAATTTTTCTGCAAGGTACATCATTCTCTACAAGGTCATCTAGTTCTACAAAGTAATCCAGCATTTGTCTTCTCATAGAGTAGCTGTGTGTGTTTTCTGGTACACAGAGAGCCAGACACTTAGAAAGGTCATGTAAATGGGCCTTCATCCTTACATATATGTTCTCTTCATACCCAAGTCTTTCATGGTGAACCTCAAGAAATTTAAGAATCTGGCCAGTCAATCCCAGAGCAACAACCAGCAATTCAGAATAAGGAATACCTATAATGTTGGGAAACTTTGGTAGCTCGTATGTGGGGTTTTGCAGACACAGACTACGAGGACTTGAGATTTTAAATTGACTGAGGAGCTTATTACTGACCTCTACTTGCACTGTGCAGTCATTGCCTGTGACAAAGGGACTAATCAGCAACACTGAAGATGACACAATTGCCAGGAAGTGTTCTAATGAGAGATGAGACTTTGTCATATTTCAGAAATTGTGCTTTCCCTGGTTCTGTTATTTGCAGAAGCCAGTAAGTTAGTATTCTATTTATTTTAAAACTCATATTTAAATATAACTAAACAGTCAAAGAAAATCTTTATTTAAAGAGACACTGAAGCGAAAAAAATATATGATATAATGAATTGGTTATGTACTATGAATAATTACTAGAAGATTAGCAGCAAAGAAAATATTCTCATATTTTTATTTTCAGGTATATAGTGTTTTTTCTAACATTGCATCATTCTCTAATATGTGCAGATTACACAACACTCAGCATTCAAAATGATTCTTTCAGAGAAGTCTTTGAACTAATGACCTCTCATCTGGCAGAGAAAAAGTAAATAGTTCATCAACAGTTGAGATAATAAAAGTCAGAAAACAGCCCTCTCCACGACTTTGAAAGTCGTAGAGATTGATGGCTTTTTTGTATAGAGATAACAACTGGAGTTTCTTAACTCTTTATGTACTGGAAACAATTAGACTGATGTATCTGATCTTAATGTTTTATTTCTTAGCTGTACTACATATACAAATCATAATATCATATTTTTTTTCGCTTCAGTGTCTCTTTAAAAGCCCAATAATGGCTTTGTGAGATGCATTTCAAGGGTAGAATGCATTTCGGAACTCTTCTTTGGATTAGGGCTCCAAGACTTGGAAGAGTCCACGCCAATCACCTGTGCCTGGGTCAACAGGTACTGCCTTGCACCACAAATGGCATAAACATCAGGGCTGTTTGGGGTGATAGCAGCTCTTTCAGGACTTCTTGTTTTGCTTTTTGTTGTAAATATCTCTTAGAACTTTGGCTGTGTGCTACTAACATTGCAGTATTTTTGAAAGGATCCTTGCTTTCCATCATTTTTCACAAGCAATTCACACATTTTATATTGTGTATATTATTAACCCATTCAGGTTCCGTGGTTTTCACGAGAGAACTGTTCACCTCCAATTCATTAGCCTATAACTTTATCACTACTTATCACAATGAACTGATCTATATCTTGTTTTTTCCGCCACCGATTAGGGTTTCTTTGGGGGGTACATTTTGCTAAGAGCCACTTTACTGTAAACACATTTTAACAGGAAGAATAAGAAAAAAATGGAAAAATTCATTATTTCTCAGTTTTCAGCCATTATAGTTTTAAAATAATACATGCCTCCATAAATAAAACTCACGTATTGTATATGCCCATATGTCCCGGTTATTACACCGTTAAAATTATGTCCCTATCACAATGTATGGCGACAATATTTTATTTGGAAATAAAGGTGCATTTTTTCCATTTTGCATCTATCACTATTAACAAGTTTAAAATAAAAAAAACATAGAAATATTTCATCTTTACATTGATATTTAAAAAGTTTAGACCCTTAGGTAAATATTTACATGTTTGTTTGTTTTTTTATTGTAATGGTTTTTTTTTTAATAGTAAACATTTTATTTGGGTAGTTTTGGGAGGGTAGGGGGTAAACAATAGATTTATAATGTAAATGTGTGTTGATTTTAATTTATTTTTATTTTCAGTTGTAGTATTACTTTTTGGCCACAAGATGGCGGCCATGAGTTTGTTTACATGACGTCACTCTAAGCGTAACACGCTTAGAGTGGCGCATCGGGAAGGGAACGGCCAGAAAATGCGCAGCTTCCGAGAGAAGCTGTCGCTTTTTCAGAGGGGGAGAGGAATCAGTGATCGGGCGCGCGGTAGCGCACATGGTTTCTGGACGTAGTTTCTACATCCAGAAACCAAAATAGGTTAAAGGATCAAACTATCCTATCATTCTCTAGCACTGATGTAATTTGTTAGCTCTAATGCGGGATTTGAGAAAATTGAGTTTCTAAAGTATTCTTATTATCTCATAGTCAATTTTTCTGCAAGGTACATCATTCTCTACAAGGTCATCTAGTTCTACAATGTAATCCAGCATTTGTCTTCTCATAGAGTAGCTGTGTGTGTTTTCTGGTACACAGAGAGCCAGACACTTAGAAAGGTCATGTAAATGGGCCTTCATCCTTACATATATGTTCTCTTCATACCCAAGTCTTTCATGGTGAACCTTAAGAAATTTAAGAATGTGGTCAATCAATCCCAGAGCAACAACCAGCAATTCAGAACAAGGAATACCTATAATGTTGGGAAACTTTGGTAGCTCGTATGTGTGGTTTTGCAGACACAGACTATGAGGACTTGAGATTTTAAATTGACTGAGGAGCTTATTAATGACCTCTACTGGCATTGTGCAGTCATTGCCTGTGACAAGGGGACTAATCAGCAACACTGAAGATGACACAATTGCCAGGAAGTGTACTAATGAGAGATGAGACTTTGTCATATTTCAGAAATTCTGCTTTCCCTGGTTCGGTTATTTGCAGAAGCCAGTAAGTTAGTATTCTATTTATTTTAAAACTCATATTTAAATATAACTAAACAGTCAAAGAAAATCTTTATTTAAAAGCCCAATATTGGCTTTGTGAGACGCATTTCAAGGGTAGAATGCATTTCAGAACTCTTCTATGGATTAAGGCTCCAAGACTTGGAAGAGTCCACGCCAGTCGCCTGTGCCTGTTTCAACAGGTACTGCCTTGCACCACAAATGGCATAAACATCAGGGCTGTTTGGGGTGATAGCAGCTCTTTCAGGACTCCTTGTTTTTCTTTTTGTTGTAAATAGCTCTTAGAACTTTGGCTGTGTGCTACTAACATTGCAGTAGTTTTAAAAGGATCCTTGCTTTCCATCATTTTTCACAAGCAATTCACACATTTCATATTGTGTATATTATTAAAGGATCAAACTATCCTATCATTCTCTAGCACTGATGTAATTTGTTAGCTTTAATGCGGGATTTGAGAAAATTGAGTTTCTGAAGTATTCTTATTATCTCATAGTCAATTTTTCTGCAAGGTACATCATTCTCTACAAGGTTATCTAGTTCTACAAAGTAATCCAGCATTTGTCTTCTCATAGAGTAGCTGTGTGTGTTTTCTGGTACACAGAGAGCCAGACACTTAGAAAGGTCATGTAAATGGGCCTTCATCCTTACATATATGTTCTCTTCATACCCAAGTCTTTCATGGTGAACCTCAAGAAATGTAAGAATCTGGTCAGTCAATCCCAGAGCAACAACCAGCAATTCAGAATAAGGAATACCTATAATGTTGGGAAACCTTGGTAGCTCGTATGTCTGGTTTTGCGGACACGGACTACGAGGACTTGAGATTTTAAATTGACTGAGGAGCTTATTACTGATCTCTACTTGCATTTTGCAGTCATTGCCTGTGACAAAGGGACTAACCAGCAACAATGAAAATGACACAATTGCCAGGAGATGTACTAAGGAAAAATGATGCTTAGTCATATTTCAGAAGTTGTGCTTTCCCTGGTTCAGTTATTTGCAGAAGCCAGTAAGTTAGTATTCTATTTATTGTGAAACTTATATTTAAATATAACTAAGCTGTCATAGAAAATATTTACTTAGAAGCCCAATAATGGCTTTGTGAGATGCATTTCAAGGGTAGAATGCATTTTTGAACTCTTCTATGGAGTAAGGCTCCAAGTCTTGGAAGAGTCCACGCCAATTGCCTGTGTGTGGGTCAACAGGTACTGCCTTGCATCACAAATGGTATAAACACCAGGGCTATTGGGGTGATAGCAGCTCTTTCAGGACTCCTTGTTTTTCTTTTTGTTGTAAATAGCTCTTAGAACTTTGGTTGTGTGCTCCCAACATTGCAGTATTCTTGAAAGGATCCTTGCTTTCCATCATTTTTCTTAAGCAATTCAAACATTTCATATTGTGAATATTATGGAAGGATCAAACTGTCCTATTAATTTCTAGCATTGATGTAATGTGTTTGCTCTAATGCGGGATTTCAGAAATTTGAGTTTCTGAAGGATTCTTATTATCTCATAGTCAATTTTTCTGCAAGGTACATCATTCTCTACAAGGTCATCTAGTTCTACAAAGTAATCCAGCATTTGTCTTCTCATAGAGTAGTTGTGTGTGTTTTCTGGTACACAGAGAGCCAGACACTTAGAAAGGTCATGTAAATGGGCCTTCATCCTTACATATATGTTCTCTTCATACCCAAGTCTTTCATGGTGAACCTCAAGAAATTTAAGAATCTGGTCAGTCAATCCCAGAGCAACAACCAGCAATTCAGAATAAGGAATACCTATAATGTTGGGAAACTTTGGTAGTTGTTATGTGTGATTTTGCAGACACAGTCTATGAGGACTTGAGATTTTAAATTGACTGAGGAGCTTATTACTGACCTCTACTGGCATTGTGCAGTCATTGCCTGTGACAAAGGGACTAATCAGCAACACTGAAGATGACACAATTGCAAGGAAGTGTACTAATGAGAGATGAGGCTTTGTCATATTTCAGAAATTGTGCTTTCCCTGGTTCTGTTATTTGCAGAAGTCAGTAAGTTAGTATTCTATTTATTTTAAAACTCATATTTCAATATAACTAAACAGTCAAGGGAAAATCTTTATTTAAAAGCCCAATATTGGCTTTGTGAGATGCATTTCAAGGGTAGAATGCATTTCGGAACTCTTCTATGGATTAAGGCTCCAAGACTTGGAAGAGTCCATGCCAGTCGCCTTTGCCTGTTTCAACAGATACTGCCTTGCACCACAAATGGCATAAACATCAGGGCTGTTTGGGGTGATAGCAGCTCTTTGAGGACTCCTTGTTTTTCTTTTTGTTGTAATTAGCTCTTAGAACTTTGGCTGTGTGCTACTAACATTGCAGTAGTTTTAAAAGGATCCTTGCTTTCCATCATTTTTCACAAGCAATTCACACATTTCATATTGTGTATATTATTAAAGGATCAAACTATCCTATCATTCTCTAGCACTGATGTAATTTGTTAGCTCTAATGCGGGATTTGAGAAAATTGAGTTTCTGAAGTATTCTTATTATCTCATAGTCAATTTTTCTGCAAGGTACATCATTCTCTACAAGGTTATCTAGTTCTACAAAGTTATCCAGCATTTGTCTTCTCATAGAGTAGCTGTGTGTGTTTTCTGGTACACAGAGAGCCAGACACTTAGAAAGGTCATGTAAATGGGCCTTCATCCTTACATATATGTTCTCTTCATACCCAAGTCTTTCATGGTGAACCTCAAGAAATGTAAGAATCTGGTCAGTCAATCCCAGAGCAACAACCAGCAATTCAGAATAAGGAATACCTATAATGTTGGGAAACCTTGGTAGCTCGTATGTCTGGTTTTGCGGACACGGCCTACGAGGACTTGAGATTTTAAATTGACTGAGGAGCTTATTACTGATCTCTACTTGCATTTTGCAGTCATTGCCTGTGACAAAGGGACTAACCAGCAACAATGAAAATGACACAATTGCCAGGAGATGTACTAAGGAGAAATGATGCTTAGTCATATTTCAGAAACTGTGCTTTCCCTGGTTCAGTTATTTGCAGAAACCAGTAAGTTAGTATTCTATTTATTGTGAAACTTATATTTAAATATAACTAAGCTGTCATAGAAAATATTTACTTAGAAGCCCAATAATGGCTTTGTGAGATGCATTTCAAGGGTAGAATGCATTTTTGAACTCTTCTATGGAGTAAGGCTCCAAGTCTTGGAAGAGTCCACGCCAATTGCCTGTGTGTGGGTCAACAGGTACTGCCTTGCACCACAAATGGTATAAACATCAGGGCTGTTTGGGGTGATAGCAGCTCTTTCAGGACTCCTTGTTTTTCTTTTTGTTGTAAATAGCTCTTAGAACTTTGGCTGTGTGCTCCCAACATTGCAGTATTCTTGAAAGGATCCTTGCTTTCCATCATTTTTCTTAAGCAATTCAAACATTTCATATTGTGAATATTATGGAAGGATCAAACTGTCCTATTAATTTCTAGCATTGATGTAATGTGTTTGCTCTAATGCGGGATTTCAGAAATTTGAGTTTCTGAAGGATTCTTATTATCTCATAGTCATTTTTTCTGCAAGGTACATCATTCTCTACAAGGTCATCTAGTTCTACAAAGTAATCCAGCATTTGTCTTCTCATAGAGTAGCTGTGTGTGTTTTCTGGTACACAGAGAGCCAGACACTTAGAAAGGTCATGTAAATGGGCCTTCATCCTTACATATATGTTCTCTTCATACCCAAGTCTTTCATGGTGAACCTCAAGAAATTTAAGAATCTGGTCAGTCAATCCCAGAGCAACAACCAGCAATTAGTGTTGGGCGAACAGTGTTCGCCACTGTTCGGGTTCTGCAGAACATCACCCTGTTCGGGTGATGTTCGAGTTCGGCCGAACACCTGACGGTGCTCGGCCAAACCGTTCGGCCATATGGCCGAACTAAGAGCGCATGGCCGAACGTTCCCCGAACGTTCGGCTAGCGCTGTGATTGGCCGAACGGGTCACGTGGTTCGGACCCGAACGCGCTCTGATTGGCCGAACTGTCACGTGGTTCGGGTAAATAAATACCCGAACCACGTCATATCTCCGCCATTTGTCTGTGGGTTTAGCTTTGGGTAGGCAGGCAGGGTAGTTCGCGCTCCAGCCACGCTAGCCAGGGTCCCCCCCAGTCATTGTGTGTCGCTGCTGGGAATAGTAGTACACCGCTCGCTCAGCATTCTGTTTACTGCCACTCTGTGTACCTCGCTCAGCCACACTATATAGCATTCTGTTTACTGCCACTCTGTGTCTGCTGGGAATAGTAGTACACCGCTTGCACAGCCACACTATATAGCATTCTGTTTACTGCCACTCTGTGTACCTCGCTCAGCCACACTATATAGCATTCTGTTTACTGCCACTCTGTGTCTGCTGGGAATAGTGGTACACCGCTCGCTCAGCCACACTATATAGCATTCTGTTCACTGTTCTGTGTCTGCTTGGAATAGTGGTACACCGCTCGTTCAGCCACACTATATAGCATTCTGTGTACTGTTCTGTGTCTGCTGGGAACAGTAGTACACCGCTCGTTCAGCCACACTATATAGCATTCTGTGTACTGTTCTGTGTCTGCTGGGAACAGTAGTACACCGCTCGCTCAGCCACACTATATAGCATTCTGTTCACTGTTCTGTGTCTGCTGGGAATAGTGGTACACCGCTCGCTCAGCCACACTATATAGCATTCTGTTCACTGTTCTGTGTCTGCTGGGAATAGTGGTACACCGCTCGCTCAGCCACACTATATAGCATTCTGTTTACTGTTCTGTGTCTGCTGGGAATAGTGGTACACCGCTCGCTCATCCACACTATATAGCATTCTGTTCACTGTTCTGTGTCTGCTGGGAATAGTGGTACACCGCTCGCTCAGCCACACTATATAGCATTCTGTTCACTGTTCTGTGTCTGCTGGGAATAGTGGTACACCGCTCGCTCAGCCACACTATATAGCATTCTGTTTACTGCCACTCTGTGTACCTCGCTCAGCCACACTATATAGCATTCTGTTTACTGCCACTCTGTGTCTGCTGGGAATAGTGGTACACCGCTCGCTCAGCCACACTATATAGCATTCTGTTCACTGTTCTGTGTCTGCTTGGAATAGTGGTACACCGCTCGCTCAGCCACACTATATAGCATTCTGTTTACTGTTCTGTGTCTGCTGGGAATAGTGGTACACCGCTCGCTCAGCCACACTATATAGCATTCTGTTCACTGTTCTGTGTCTGCTGGGAATAGTGGTACACCGCTCGCTCAGCCACACTATATAGCATTCTGTTTACTGTTCTGTGTCTGCTGGGAACAGTAGTACACCGCTCGCTCAGCCAGAGTATATAGCATTGTGTTTACTGCCACTCTGTGTACACCGCTCAGCCAGACTATATACCATTGTTTACTGACACTCTGTGTACACCACTCAGCCACACTATATACCATTGTTTACTGACACTCTGTGTACACCGCTCAGCCAGACTATATACCATTGTTTACTGCCACTCTGATTCTGCTGGGAACAGTAGTACACCGCTCGCTCAGCCAGACTATATACCATTGTTTACTGACACTCTGTGTACACCGCTCAGCCAGACTATATACCATTGTTTACTGACACTCTGTGTACACCACTCAGCCACACTATATACCATTGTTTACTGACACTCTGTGTACACCGCTCAGCCAGACTATATACCATTGTTTACTGCCACTCTAATTCTGCTGGGAACAGTAGTACACCGCTCGCTCAGCCAGACTATATACCATTGTTTACTGACACTATATAGCAGACTATATAGCATTGTGTGTACACCGCTCAGCCAGACTATATACCATTGTTTACTGACACTCTGTGTACACCGCTCAGCCAGACTATATACCATTGTTTACTGCCACTCTGATTCTGCTGGGAACAGTAGTACACCGCTCGCTCAGCCAGACTATATACCATTGTTTACTGACACTCTGTGTACACCGCTCAGCCAGACTATATACCATTGTTTACTGACACTATATAGCAGACTATATAGCATTGTGTGTACACCGCTCAGCCAGACTATATACCATTGTTTACTGACACTCTGTGTACACCGCTCAGCCAGACTATATACCATTGTTTACTGCCACTCTGATTCTGCTGGGAACAGTAGTACACCGCTCGCTCAGCCAGACTATATACCATTGTTTACTGACACTCTATGTACACCGCTCAGCCAGACTATATACCATTGTTTACTGCCACTCTGATTCTGCTGGGAACAGTAGTACACCGCTCGCTCAGCCAGACTATATACCATTGTTTACTGACACTCTATGTACACCGCTCAGCCAGACTATATACCATTGTTTACTGCCACTCTGATTCTGCTGGGAACAGTAGTACACCGCTCGCTCAGCCAGACTATATAGCATTGTGTTTACTGCCACTCTGTGTACACCGCTCAGCCACACTATATAGCATTGCGTACTCTGCCAGTCAGTGTGTATATTGCTGGGATCAGTAATACTCCACTCACCGTCAACCACTATATGAGCTCAACATGAGTTCCCCAGAGACCTCCGCTGTGAGCAGCACTCCCAACAACAGCAACAGCCAACGCCCCACGCAAGCTATAACATCCACCCCAGCAGCCAGTGGTCAGCAGCAGCCCTCCCCGGAGGAGAACGTTGTGTCCATCAGTCCGTCGCCAGAGCGATTAATGAGGGCTGCCATTGAGGAGATGATGGGGCCTGATGTGGAGGAGGAGGTCTGGCTCAGGCCAGCATCCCAAGTTAATGTTGAGGACGATGAGGGGTCTGTGTCTGGGGATGTTGGGGTGGCAGAGGTGGTGGGTGGGTCAGACTCAGGAGAAGAGTTGTATGATGAGGATGATGATCGGGACCATCTGTATGTGCCTCAGAGTCCGACCCCGGAAAACATGTTGTATCGTGTGTTTAGGTACTAAAATCTGCGTTCCCTCCCAGTAGTGTTGGGCGAACAGTGTTTGCCACTGTTCGGGTTCTGCAGAACATCACCCTGTTCGGGGTGACTATATAGCAGACTATATAGCATTGTGTTTAATGCCACTCTGTGTACACGGCTCAGCCACACTATATAGCATTGTGTTTACTTCCACTCTGTGTCTGCTGGGAACAGTAGTACACCGCTCACCCGCCACTGTATAGCATTGTGCTCTGTGTCACTGCTGACAATAGTGGTACACCGCTCACCCACCACTGTATAGCATTTCTGTACTGCCACTGTACTGCTGCCAGTCAGCGTGTACTTTAAGGATAAGTGAAATGAGGAAGAAATCCGGTGAAAGAGGGAGGGGCAAGGGAAGAGGTGTTTCCCCTGACGGTTCACGTACAGGCCACAGGGGAGCACCCAAGAAAACCCACTCAATACTGCCCATGTTGTCCAGGACAACAACCCTCACAGATCCAAAAGAACAGGACCAGATAATTACTTGGATGACCTCTCAAGCGTCCAGCAGTGGGTTAAGCAGCACCAGCACATCACGCACGAGGTCCGAGTCCTCAGCCAGTTAAAGTCTGGGCTTTCTTTGAAGACTGCACTGAGGATGTTACCATGGCGATTTGCAAGGTGTGCAAGACCCGCCTGAGCAGGGGGAAAAGTATTAACAACCTCTCCACCACCAGCATGAGCCGCCACATTCTATCCAAACATCCCACTCTGTGGGCAAACGCGGCAGGACAGGGTACCACCAGCAACACTGCCTCCCTTGGGTTCACCAGACTCACCACCAGACCCGCCTCAGCAGCAGCAGTAGCCCAGCCATTGCGTGGTTCACAACATTCACAAACATCAGACGATGCTGACACTGTCACTTTCCGGACTAGTGCTCTTGAGGTCTCCCAGTGTTCATCAAACACAACAACCAACAGCCCTTCGGTGTGCAGCGCTACGGTTGAGTTGTCTGTTTCTGAGATGTTTGAGCACAAGAGGAAATTGCCAGCAAATGACCCCCGGGCCGTGGCAGTAACAGCCAGCCAGCATAGCCAAGCTTCTGGCCTGCGAAATGCTGCCATATCGAGTGGTGGAGACAAACAGCTTCAAGGGCATGATGTCAGTGGCCATCCCACGTTACGTGGTTCCCAGCCGCTACCACTTTGCGCGCTCTGCAGTGCCTGAGTTGCATGAGCACGTGGTCAGCTAAATAACCCGAAGCTTGAAGAATGCCGTTGCCTGCAAGGTTCACCTCACCACTGACACCTAGACGAGTGCGTTCGGCCAGGGTCGATACATCTCCCTTACCGCGCACTGGGTGAACCTTGTGGAGCCTGGCAGCGATTCCTCACCTGCTACGGCGCGGGTGTTGCCCACGCCGCAAACAGCTGGATAACAACAGCAGCACCTACCTCTCTGACTCCTTCTCCTCCAACGCATCTCAAAGCTGTACCTCATCCGGAAATGCTAACCCAGCACCAGCAGCAGTAGGATCGTGGAAGCAGTGCAGCACAGCTGTTGGCATGCGTCAGCAAGCGTTGCTGAAGCTGATCTGCCTTGGGGATAAGCAGCACACAGGGGAGGAAATTTGGAGGGGAATAAAGGAACAGACGGATTTGTGGCTGGCACCGCTGGACCTGAAACCGGGCATGAAGCTAGACACCTGGCACGAACTGGCAATGTACGCAATAGAGGTGCTGGCTTGCCCGGCAGCCAGCGTTATGTCGGAACGCTGTTTCAGTGCTGCCGGAGGCATCATCACAGATCGGCGTATCCGCCTCTCCACAGAAAATGCAGACCGTCTGACTCAAATTAAAATGAATCAATCCTGGATTGGAAACGACTACGCAACACTCCTGGACCCCAACCAAGTAACATGACCGATGAACATCTGGGATGGTTTAGCGTTTCCGGTCCCTGTTTATTGAACCTCTCATCTGTATTACATTTATGACTGCATGGCGGCAAAAAGCATTGCTGCTATATCCGCACGCTTTTTGTCCTCATGCAAGGCCTGGGTTGTTGTGTCTCACAAAGCGTGGCCTTCTCCTCCTGCGCCTCCTCCTGTTCCATCACGTGTGCTGCTGCTGCTGCTGGGTTACCGTTGCCGCGTGGTCCCTGTTTATTGAACCTCTTATCTTTATTACATTTATGACTACATGGCGGTACAAAGCATGCTATCCGCACGCTTTTTGTCCTCATGCAAGGCCTGGGTTGTTGTGTCTCACAAAGCGTGGCCTTCTCCTCCTGCGCCTCCTCCTGTTCCATCACGTGTGCTGCTGCTGCTGCTGCTGCTGGGTTAGCGTTGCCGCGTGGTCCCTGTTTATTGAACCTCTTATCTTTATTACATTTATGACTACATGGCGGTACAAAGCATGCTATCCGCACGCTTTTTGTCCTCATGCAAGGCCTGGGTTGTTGTGTCTCACAAAGCGTGGCCTTCTCCTCCTGCGCCTCCTCCTGTTCCATCACGTGTGCTGCTGCTGCTGCTGCTGCTGCTGGGTTACCGTTGCCGCGTGGTCCCTGTTTATTGAACCTCTTATCTTTATTACATTTATGACTACATGGCGGTACAAAGCATGCTATCCGCACGCTTTTTGTCCTCATGCAAGGCCTGGGTTGTTGTGTCTCACAAAGCGTGGCCTTCTCCTCCTGCGCCTCCTCCTGTTCCATCACGTGTGCTGCTGCTGCTGCTGGGTTACCGTTGCCGCGTGGTCACTGTTTATTGAACCTCTTATCTTTATTACATTTATGACTACATGGCGGTACAAAGCATGCTATCCGCACGCTTTTTGTCCTCATGCAAGGCCTGGGTTGTTGTGTCTCACAAAGCGTGGCCTTCTCCTCCTGCGCCTCCTCCTGTTCCATCACGTGTGCTGCTGCTGCTGCTGCTGCTGGGTTAGCGTTGCCGCGTGGTCCCTGTTTATTGAACCTCTTATCTTTATTACATTTATGACTACATGGCGGTACAAAGCATGCTATCCGCACGCTTTTTGTCCTCATGCAAGGCCTGGGTTGTTGTGTCTCACAAAGCGTGGCCTTCTCCTCCTGCGCCTCCTCCTGTTCCATCACGTGTGCTGCTGCTGGGTTAGCGTTGCCGCGTGGTCCCTGTTTATTGAACCACTTATCTTTATTACATTTATGACTGCATGGTGGTACAAAGCATGCTATCCGCACGCTTCTTGTCCTCATGCAAGGCCTGGGTTGTTGTGTCTCAAAGCGTGGCCTTCTCCTCCTGCGCCACCCTCCTCCTGTTCCATCACGTGTGCTGCTGCTGGGTTAGCATTACCGGTCCCTTTTCCTGGAACCTCTTATATGTATTACATTTATGACTGCATGCCGACAAAAAGCATGTTACCTGTGCAAAGAAAACAGACATTTCCCGCATTTAAAAGACAGTTTTCCCTTTGAAACTTTAAAATCGATTTTCTCAAAAACTATAAGCTCTTTTTGCTAAATTTTTTTTTCCTCTTGTACCCACTCCCAAGGTGCACATACCCTGTAAATTTGGGGTATGTAGCATATAAGGAGGCTTTACAAAGCACAAAAGTTCGGGTCCCCATTGACTTCCATTATGTTCGGAGTTCGGGTCGAACACCCGAACATCGCGGCCATGTTCGGCCTGTTCGGCCCGAACCCGAACATCTAGATGTTCGCCCAACACTACCAGCAATTCAGAATAAGGAATACCTATGATGTTGGGAAACTTTGGTAGTTGGTATGTGTGATTTTGCAGACACAGACTACGAGGACTTGAGATTTTAAATTGGCTGAGGAGCTTATTACTGACCTCTACGGGCATTGTGCAGTCATTGCCTGTGACAAGGGGACTAATCAGCAACACTGAAGATGACACAATTGCAAGGAAGTGTACTAATGAGAGATGAGGCTTTGTCATATTTCAGAAATTGTGCTTTCCCTGGTTCTGTTATTTGCAGAAGTCAGTAAGTTAGTATTCTATTTATTTTAAAACTCATATTTAAATATAACTAAACAGTCAAGGGAAAATCTTTATTTAAAAGCCCAATAATGGCTTTGTGAGATGCATTTCAAGGGTAGAATGCATTTCGGAACTCTTCTATGGATTAAGGCTCCAAGACTTGGAAGAGTCCATGCCAATCGCTTGTGCCTGGGTCAACAGGTACTGCCTTGCACCACAAATGGCATAAACATCAGGGCTGTTTGGGGTGATAGCAGCTCTTTGAGGACTCCTTGTTTTTCTTTTTGTTGTAAATAGCTCTTAGAACTTTGGCTGTGTGCTACTAACATTGCAGTAGTTTTAAAAGGATCCTTGCTTTCCATCATTTTTCACAAGCAATTCACACATTTCATATTGTGTATATTATTAAAGGATCAAACTATCCTATCATTCTCTAGCACTGATGTAATTTGTTAGCTCTAATGCGGGATTTGAGAAAATTGAGTTTCTGAAGTATTCTTATTATCTCATAGTCAATTTTTCTGCAAGGTACATCATTCTCTACAAGGTTATCTAGTTCTACAAAGTTATCCAGCATTTGTCTTCTCATAGAGTAGCTGTGTGTGTTTTCTGGTACACAGAGAGCCAGACACTTAGAAAGGTCATGTAAATGGGCCTTCATCCTTACATATATGTTCTCTTCATACCCAAGTCTTTCATGGTGAACCTCAAGAAATGTAAGAATCTGGTCAGTCAATCCCAGAGCAACAACCAGCAATTCAGAATAAGGAATACCTATAATGTTGGGAAACCTTGGTAGCTCGTATGTCTGGTTTTGCGGACACGGACTACGAGGACTTGAGATTTTAAATTGACTGAGGAGCTTATTACTGATCTCTACTTGCATTTTGCAGTCATTGCCTGTGACAAAGGGACTAACCAGCAACAATGAAAATGACACAATTGCCAGGAGATGTACTAAGGAGAAATGATGCTTAGTCATATTTCAGAAACTGTGCTTTCCCTGGTTCAGTTATTTGCAGAAACCAGTAAGTTAATATTCTATTTATTGTGAAACTTATATTTAAATATAACTAAGCTGTCATAGAAAATATTTACTTAGAAGCCCAATAATGGCTTTGTGAGATGCATTTCTGAACTCTTCTATGGATTAAGGCTCCAAGTCTTGGAAGAGTCCACGCCAATTGCCTGTGTGTGGGTCAACAGGTACTGCCTTGCACCACAAATGGTATAAACATCAGGGCTGTTTGGGGTGATAGCAGCTCTTTCAGGACTCCTTGTTTTTCTTTTTGTTGTAAATAGCTCTTAGAACTTTGGTTGTGTGCTCCCAACATTGCAGTATTCTTGAAAGGATCCTTGCTTTCCATCATTTTTCTTAAGCAATTCAAACATTTCATATTGTGAATATTATGGAAGGATCAAACTGTCCTATTAATTTCTAGCATTGATGTAATGTGTTTGCTCTAATGCGGGATTTCAGAAATTTGAGTTTCTGAAGGATTCTTATTATCTCATAGTCAATTTTTCTGCAAGGTACATCATTCTCTACAAGGTCATCTAGTTCTACAAAGTAATCCAGCATTTGTCTTCTCATAGAGTAGCTGTGTGTGTTTTCTGGTACACAGAGAGCCAGACACTTAGAAAGGTCATGTAAATGGGCCTTCATCCTTACATATATGTTCTCTTCATACCCAAGTCTTTCATGGTGAACCTCAAGAAATTTAAGAATCTGGTCAGTCAATCCCAGAGCAACAACCAGCAATTCAGAATAAGGAATACCTATGATGTTGGGAAACTTTGGTAGTTGGTATGTGTGATTTTGCAGACACAGACTACGAGGACTTGAGATTTTAAATTGACTGAGGAGCTTATTACTGACCTCTACTGGCATTGTGCAGTCATTGCCTGTGACAAAGAATAAGATGACACAATTGCAAGGAAGTGTACTAATGAGAGATGAGGCTTTGTCATATTTCAGAAATTGTGCTTTCCCTGGTTCTGTTGTTTGCAGAAGTCAGTAAGTTAGTATTCTATTTATTTTAAAACTCATATTTCAATATAACTAAACATTCAAGGGAAAATCTATATTTAAAAGCCCAATAATGGCTTTGTGAGATGCATTTCAAGGGTAGAATGCATTTCGGAACTCTTCTATGGATTAAGGCTCCAAGACTTGGAAGAGTCCATGCCAGTCGCCTGTGCCTGTTTCAACAGATACTGCCTTGCACCACAAATAGCATAAACATCAGGGCTGTTTGGGGTGATAGCAGCTCTTTCAGGACTCCTTGTTTTTCTTTTTGTTGTAAATAGCTCTTAGAACTTTGGCTGTGTGCTACTAACATTGCAGTATTTTTGAAAGGATCCTTGCTTTCCACCATTTTTCACAAGC
Source organism: Hyperolius riggenbachi (assembly GCF_040937935.1). NCBI lineage: Eukaryota > Metazoa > Chordata > Amphibia > Anura > Hyperoliidae > Hyperolius > Hyperolius riggenbachi. The sequence goes on from NC_090647.1 coordinate 27,769,132, forward strand.
AATTCACACATTTCATATTGTGTATATTATTAAAGGATCAAACTATCCTATCAATCTCTAGCACTTATGTAATTTGTTAGCTCTAATGCGGGATTTGAGAAAATTGAGTTTCTGAAGGATTCTTATTATCTCATAGTCAATATTTCTGCAAGGCACATCATTCTCTACACGGTTATCTAGTTCTACAAAGTAATCCAGCATTTGTCTTCTCATAGAGTAGCTGTGCGTGTTTTCTGGTACACAGAGGGCCAGACACTTAGACAGGTCATGTAAATGTGCCTTCATCCTTCCATATATGTTCTCTTCATACCCAAGTCTTTCATGGTGAACCTCAAGAAATTTAAGAATCTCTTCAGTCAATCCCAGAGCAACAACCAGCAATTCAGAATAAGGAATACCTATAATGTTGGGAAACTTTGGTAGCTTGTATGTCTGGGTTTGTAGACACGGACGACGAGGACTTGAGATTTTAAATTGACTGAGGAGCTTATTACTGACCTCTACTGGCATTGTGCAGTCATTGTTTGTGACAAAGGGACTAATCAGTAACATTAAAGAGGACACAATTACTAGAAAGTGTATTAAGGAGAAATGAGGCTTTGTCATATTTCAGAAATTGTGCTGGTTCTGTTATGAGCAGTAGAGAAAATATTTATTTTAAATGCCCAATAATGACTTTGTGAGATACACAGAGCAACAACGAGCAATTCAAAATGAGTAATATCTTTAATGTTGGGAAACTTTGTTAGCTCATATGTCTGTTTTTGCAGACACGGACAACAAGGACTTGAGATTTTAAAGAGAAACCGTGACAAAGAATTGAACTTCATCCCAATCAGTAGCTGATATCCCCTTTTACATGAGAAATCTATTCCTTAACACAAACGGATCATCAGGGGGCTCTGTATGGCTGATATTGTTATGAAACCCCTCCCACAAGAAACCTTGAGGACCATGGTACTCCTGGCAGTTTCCAGTCTGTGAACCTTGTTGCATTGTGGGAAACAGCTGTTTACAGCTGTTTCCAACTGCCAAGACAGCAAGCAGCAGCTACATCGCCTGCCAGTAGTAAAAATGTCACCATGTGATAAATGTCAGAATGTAAATCAGGGATTTAAAAGATTTTATAATGGGCAAACACTGACTAAATCATTTATATGTAATATTTGTAAAAATGAAGCACTTTTTCATTACATTATTTTCACTGGAGTTTCTCTTTAAATTGACTGAGACGCTTACTTCATTACTTCATTACTGACCTCTGCTGTTATTGTGCAGTCATTGCCTGTGACAAAGGGACTTATCAGTACAACAACACAGAAGATGACACAATTTCCAGTAAGTATACTAAGGAACCTTGTCATATTTCAGAAATTGTGCTTCCTGTGGTTCTGTTATTAGCAGATGCAGGTACATTAGTATTCTATTTATTTATTGAGAAACTCATATTTAAATACAACTAAAAAGTCAAAGAAAATGTTTCTTTTAAAAGTCCAATAATGGCTTTGTGAGATACACAGGGCAACAACCAACAATTCAGAACAAGGAATTTCTTTCATTTTGAGAAACTTTGGTAACTCGTATGTGTGGTTTTGCAGACACGGACGACGAGGACTCGAAGTTATAAATTGCCTGAGGAGCTCATTACTGACCTCTGCTGGCATTGTGCAGTCATTGCCTGTGACAACGTGACTTATGAGTAACAATGAAGATGACACAATTGCCAGGAAGTGTTCTCAGGAGAAATGAGGCGTTATCAAATATCAGGTGTCGTGCTTCTACTGGTTCTCTTATTAGCAGAAGCAGGTAGGTTAATATTCCATTTTTGTGAAGCTCATTTTTGCTTTAAAGCTAGGATAGTTTGTTGTAACATTGTAAAAAAAAAATGTTGGGGAGGAGAGCAGACTTGAACTCATAACCTTTGCTATGGAAGTCAGCTATCATTACCACTATACCAGCATGTAAGCACCTGAGTTATACATTCTGAGGTGATATTTCTGTTGAACATATTTGTCCATCACTAACATGTTTGGCCATGGTGCTAATGTGAACGGCAAGCAAACTTTCAGTCACCATCTAAGATGTGTTTCTATCACTAGCATGCTCATCCATCACTCATTAATATGAATGGCTTGCAATCGTTCATTCGCCGGCATGTTCCTGCATCACAAACATGTTCCTCCATCAATATTATGTTCATCAATGTCAGACTGGGAGCTGGTAAAGCTGAGGAAATCCACTTGCTGGCCAAGTAGCAGTAATCAGGTGTTGCTGCTCACAGTAAAGACTTGCTGCAGGTTTCTATTGAAAGTGATGGCATTGGGTTTCTGCTGCTTGGCCAGCAGGTGGATTTCCCCAGCTTTTCCACCTCCCAAACTGACACTGATGTTAGTCCATCATGCATTCATGCGGAACGAACTACAAATATTTGTTTGCAAGGAACTGTTGACCGGCTTATATGATCATCCATCACTAGTGAGGAGGAGTGGAGGCCAGGAGAACGAACATAGGTTAAGAAAAGAAAGACACATTAGATTGCACTAAACTTGCTGTTAAGTGGTGCGACATAGTACATTGCCAAATGGAGTGGGGGAGTGACACCTGTTCTTATGCTAGTTTTGAAACCAAGACAGTGCTGAGCAGTGGTGTTGGCAAGGGGACATTCCTGTGTCTTTCAATAACCTTATCTAAATTCAGCGAGTTTAGGCTACATATATAAATGGAAGAACCTTAAAGAACAACTGTTGGAGGAGGTATTTGGAAGCTGCCATATTTATTAACTTTTAAGCAATACCAGTTGCCTAGCTGTTCTGCTGATCCTCTGCCTCTAATACTTTTAGCCATAGCCCCTGAACAAGCATGTATTAGATGAGGTGTTTCTGACATTATTGTCAGATCTGACAAGATTAGCTGCATGCTTGTTTCTTGTTTTATTCAGACATTACTTCAGCCAAGTAGACCAGCAGGGCTGGCGGGAAACTGGTATTGTTTAGAAGGAAATACATATGGCAGCCTCCACATCCTTCTCACTTCAGTTGTCCTTTAAGAGGTGAGAGGTAGACATGGAAGAGCTTTTACTTGAGGGGAAGAGGAGTGGATTTGAACTTCCAGGCTGCCTGTCAAAAGTCAGCTTCACCGAAAGGTAAGCTACAACAGCATGGCAATGAAACCTGATCTTCTAAAAGCTTTAACATAAGTTTCATCATGCAGCTACTCCTCCCACTAGTGGAGGAAAAGGAAAGCTTGCTATTTTGCTTCATACTGCATGTTTCCTGTAATTGTGTACTTCAACATGTCCCAATACTTTACGCTCTCGTATTACGAACTCAACGTACCGCAGCTTCTCTGACTTTCATGCTTCAGGGCTCAGCTCTTTATCTCACATGCAAACATCCCTGGATCAGTGACACCACCGATTCTACAGGACAACATCTGCCAGCGTATGTGGTTTTATTACAGCAAGGAATGGTTTGGTTTCTCCCTGGTTCTATAGCTTTGCTCATGCAGAAGAAACCCATTGGGGGAAAGTTACTTTGCCTATATGGATTTTCCATTCACTTGTGTCAGGAAGACGCTAAATGGACAGCTAAGGCACTTCTGTTTACCAGCTCCACCCTTTCAGACAATTCATTTACCTATAAACTGATGTTTTTACCAAAAATGAGAGACAAGTGGCACACAATTGCATTTATTTATTGTTTTATTTGAAGTTTTTTTAGATTAGACTTTAACGTTAATAGCAAAGCTCCCATACATGCTACAATAACCAAAATTGCAAGGATTATAAAGGTGAGATTTGGCTAAAACTTTAAAAAAATGCGGTAAATAAAAGTTAGTTAATGAAGCAAAACCCGCCGACTTCAGAGGTTAATAGCATCGCTCCCTTACATGCTAGAAACACCAAATTTGTAGGATATGTTAAATAGATAGTGGGGAAAAATAATCTTTTCCTATTTTTAAAAACTTTTTTCTGTTCAGATGGTGGGAAATAAAAAAATTACGTGGGGTCCCCCTACACAGCATATTTAACCCCTTGTCCCCATGCAGGCTGAGATAGCCAGAATGCAGAGCCCCGGCCGACTGGGGCTTCGCCCCCTGAGCTATACCAGTCTGCATGGTCCATGGTATGGGGGGGCTCTGGGAGGGAGGGCCGGCCAAGTGATCACGGGCCGAATACTTGGAATAATGGCTGAATTTGCAATTGACTGCCGTGATGGATTCCCAATCACGGGCTCGGATCACAATGTCGGATAGTGAAAAAATGCTTATGAATCATGGCTATGCCGTGATCACAGATTGTATCCGAGCACCACTAAGTGGGACATGTCAGCTGCAAGGGGCTGGAGGAAGCCCCAGGTAAGTATATCATGGGGCAGCACATTTTGCTTCATGCGTCCTTTAAGTTGGTCAGACAACAAGGGATATTAAAATGTGAATAAATGAGCATGAAAGTAATATATGCAACCCTTAGAAAGCAACCAGTGAGGAACAGAAAAAAAAAAAGAAGGAAACCCACTATCCAGGCATTTTGTGGAATTTGCTTACAACATAAGTCATTGGCCACAACATGACCAACATAAGTAGCAGGTTGTAACGATCGGTGTAACACAGAGAGGATATGATTATCGGTGATCTGCAGTATCACCGAGAATACAGATATATACCCGAATATTGATGATCTGCAGTATCACCGATAATCAGATATATCTCTAACCTCTGGACACCTGAGTAATATGAGTGTTTGGTGCAACAGTAATATTTTGAGGAGAGCACCCGTATAGAGGGTGCAAGGCAGTAAGAGATACTGCCCAAAGAACAGGCTCCCTTCAATGGCCTGAGGTTCCCCAAGAGGAGGAGTCAGGCTGAGAGTGGGAAGGACCAGAGTGTAAGTGACACCAATGGAGGAGTGTCACTGACAGATCTGTGAACTATCTCTAAACAGAGGAGATAGTTCTCGAGGTCGGAAAAGCCAGGTCGGCGACAGACAGACAGGTCAGATACAGCGACAAGAAACTGATTCGGAATACTAAGGCAAGCAAGATTTGGCAACGGAGAATCAGATATAGCGCAGTACCAAATCATAGATCAGAAGAGTGTTCAGGAAAGCAGAAGGTCATAACAAATAATCAAACAATGCCTAGTCTTAGGTGTGAGCTCCTTGATCATCAACACCCCGGAACTAGTCTGAATATGACAAGATGGTAACGCTAATTCCTAGTCTTGGGTGTGAGTTCCATAGTCATCAACACCCTGGAACTAGTCTGAAGGATAACACAGATAATATACAGTATTCCTAGTCTGAGGTGTGAGGTCTGTGATCATCAACACCCTGGAACTGGTCTAGAGCATAACACAGATGAAATACAGTATTCCTAATCTGGGGTGTGAGGTCCATGATCATCAACACCCTGGAACTGGTCTAGAGAATAACAAAAAGGTCTGAGTGCTTCCACGTAGTGATCGCAACGACAGACACCAGAGAAATGACCAGCACCCAGTATATATACTATAGCGCTCTCCAGCGCCTCCCCTAAGTGCTGGACCAATGAGAACTGATGGAATTGTCAGCTGACCGGCTTGGTCAGCTGACTCCCTTCTGGCTGTCATAAAAGCTCTGCCTCTCAGCGTGCGCGTCCTTCTGAACCTGTGTGGACTATCAGTCCCAGCCACACCAGACATGTGTTGTAACCCATCGGCTGTGCTGGACGCGGAACCAGCCGCACTGCTATCAGAGCATGCGGCAGTTTCTCCGCGTTCAGCCATACCGACAGATGTAGGCCTATGCGTGCAAACCACCGCGTCGGACGCGGAATCCGCCGCCTGGTTCTCAGGACATGCGGCGGTTTCTCCGCATTCAGAATTTAGAACTCCTTGATACAGACAGACAAAAACTGCGCCAGGAAATTTGGGCTCAGGGGAAAGCCGAAAAATGGCTTACTAGGCTCTGTAAAAGCGTTAATTACTATTTCCTCCTCCAGGCCGCCATGGACTCGGGCAAAGCTGGATAGTGGCTAGATAGTGTAATGGTTAAGGGTTCTGCCTCTGACACAGGAGACCTGGGTTTGAATCTTGGCTCTGCCTGTTCAGTAAGCCAGCACCTATTTAGTAGGAGACCTTGGGCAAGACTCCCTAACATTGCTACTGCCTATAGAGCGCGTCCTAGTGGCTGCAGCTCTGGTGCTTTGAGTCCGCCAGGAGAAAAGCGCGATATAAATGTTCTGTGTTTGTTTGTAATTTGGCTGCCAGCTATTGCTGGTGGCCGCATTACACTGTTTTTATAGTAATTTAGGCAGTCTTTTGTCGGTGTCCAAATTACTGTCTGAGCGCCACTATACCTGTAATTCACTCCTTGACAGGTCATCTCTACCTATGAAACAGTTACATCTGGAGCTTCCATATACACATCAGACAAAACACAAAATCGGATATATTTCAGGTAGCTTTATTTGACAATATTTTAAAAGTGGCAATTGTGAAATAAATTACAAAGACGTTTAAATACAGCCAAACAGTCAAAGGAAACCTCCTTATTGGCTTTTTGAGATACATTTCCAGGATAGAATGCATTTCTGAACTCTTCTATGGATTTAGGTTGTCTTGTTTTCTTCTGTCTCTTCATACAATCCCAGGCAGGCTCAGTGTTTCAGGTTTCCCCTCGCACCTTCCGGCATTTTTTCTCATGCACCTGCGAATACACATGCGTGCGAGGCTTACCACAACTTCATGGGTTTTTCCAGGAGAGTAATATCTTACAGCATTATCTGCTATGTCTGCCTCGACCTTTGCTTGTGATCTCATTTATTCTTTGATCAGTGCCTATCCTGACCTTTGGCTTGATATCACTTTGATAATTGGTTCCGCATTGCAGCTTCTTCTGTTCAGCCAGGTTACTGGTGGGGAATCCTGGGGATCATGACCTAGTGGACACCAGGCAACAAACATAGTAGAAGCCCATTATCCCTTGCGGAGTGCTCTGGTGAAGACTCCATGCCCTGGAAGAACTCATGCCAATCCCCTGTGCCTTGGTAAACAGGTCCTGCCTTGCATCACACGCCTTACACAATGACTTAAACATCAGAGCTCTTTGGGGCGATAGCCGCTCTTGTAGAACTCCTTGTTTTTCTTTTGATTGTAGATAGCTTTTTTGAACTTTGGCTTTGTGCTCCCACCATTGCAGTATTTTTTGAAAGTATCCTCGCTTTCCAGCATTTTTCACAAGCGCTTAATACGTTTCACATTCTGTTTATCATTGAAGAATCAAACTATCCTATCAGTCTCTGGCACTCATGTAATTTGTTAGCTCTAATTCGTGATTTCAGAAAACTGAGTACCTGAAGGATTCTCTTAATCTCATGGTCGATTTTTGTGCAAGGTACATAATTCTCTACGAGGTCATCCAGTTCTGCAAAGTAAACCAGCATTTGTCTTGTAATAGAGTCGCTGTGTGTGTTTTTTGGTACACAGGAAGCCAGACACTTAGACAGGTCATGTAAATGTGCCTTCATCCTTCCATATATTTTCTCTTCATACCCAAGTCTTTCATGGTGAACCTCAAGAAAGTTTCGAATCTGGTCACTCAATCCCAGAGCAACAAACAGCAATTGAGAGTCAGGAATATTTTTAATGTTGGGAAACTTTGGTAGCTCGTATGTCTGGTTTTGCAGACACGGACGATGAGGACTTGAGGTTATAAATTGACTGAGGAGCTCATTACTGACCTCTGCTGGCATTGTGCAGTCATTGCCTGTGACAACATGACTTATCAGTAACACAGAAGATGACACAGTTACCAGGAAGTGTACTAAGGAGAAATGAGGATTTGTCATATTTCAGGCGTCGTGCTTCCCCTGGTTCTGCTATTAGCAGAAGCAGGTAGGTTAATATTCCATTTTTGTGAAGCTCACTTTTGCCTTAAAACTAGGATATTTTGTTGTAACATTGTGAGAAATTTGAAAAGATAAGTTGGTAGAGATCAGGCTTGAACTCATAACCTTTCTAATGGAAGGCAGCTAACTTTACCACTGTACCAGCAGAGCTGGCATACAAGCTGCTGCTCTTCTAAGTATAGGAGCTATATGTTCAGAGGAGATGTTTGTCCATTACTAACATGTTTAACAATAATGCATTAATGCGAACGGCAAGCAAATGTTCAATCATCGTCGAAAATGTTTGTCCATCACTAACATGTTCGTACATCACGCATTTATGTGAACAGCTGGCAATCGTTCATTCGCCTGAACAGCTGGCAATCGTTCATTCGCCAGCGAACATGTTCCTTCATCACAAATATGTTCGTCCATCATGCATTCATGCGAATAACCAAAAAATGCTTGTTTCGCTTGGAACTGTCCACTGGCTATCATCCATCACTAGTCAGGAGGATTGGAGGCCAGGAAAGTAGAGGGTGAGAAAAGAAGACACATGAGAGGCTTGATTCACAAAAGCGTGATAACTCAGATATCATGCCTAAAAGCTTTGCACATGCAAACTAGGGTGCTAAGTAGTTTGCACATGCAAACTACTTAGCACTGTAGTTAGCACTAGAGATGGTCCAAACTGTTCGCCGGCGAACAGTTCCCGGCGAACTTTCGTGGTTTGCATTCACGGAGAACCGCAAACTTTTGCGGAATTTGGATTTGCATCCATAGTGCATCATTAGGGTCAACGTTGACCCTCTACATCACAGTAAGCAGGCACATTGTAGCCAATCAAGTTACACTCCCTCCTGGAGCCCCACCCTCCCTTATAAAAGGCAGGCAGCATCAGCCTTTTCACTCACTCATGTGGCTGCAGTACTTAGAGAAGGAAGAGCTGCTGCAGAGAGAGCTATAGGGAAAGCTTAGTTAGGCTCTTGTAGGCTTGTTAGCTTGCTCCTTGCTGATTCCTATTGCTAAAAATAGCACCCCTCAACAGCTCTTTTGAGAGCTAATGTTGTTCTTGTGATTTTTTTTTTTTTGGAGCCCACTTGCATTATATACAGCCCTGTCAGTCAGTCGCAGCTGGCCTTTGGCACCTCAATTCCTACTGTGCCACTGCCAGGCCCAGCACATTCAGTAACTACCTGTGTGTGTGGCAGGCAGCTACACATTTGTTTTCCCACTCACTGCACCTGTTCCCTGTTCAGTGTGCCTACCTACCTATACCTATGTTAGCACACGCATTGCTAATAACACCAGTCATTGCACCTGTTCAGGGTACCTGTGTGTGTGTGTGTGTGTGTGTGTGTGTGTGTGTGTGTGTGTGTGTGTGTGTGTGAGACAAGCAGCTGCACATTTGTAATACCAGTCACTGCAACCTGTTCACTGCACCTGTGTAACCATATATTGTATGAGTCAAGTCAGTGCATGCCTTTCACTTCACCCCCCAAAATATGGACAAAACAAAAGGCAGAGTCAGGCCACCTGGCAGGTCTGTTTGAGGTCGCGCTGTCGTGATTTTGTGCGGCCCTCGACAAAAGTACAGTGTTCAGAAGAAGGCACGTGCCATCAACCCCCAATATTGTCAGGACGTAGTTGACTGTTTAACACAGAACACCTCATCTTTCTCAGCTTCCGCATGGAAGCGTGACATATCTTCCTCCTCCTGCTCTGATTTTGGCACCCCACTTAACACTCAGTCTGCCACCACCACCAAAGTGCCATCACCCCAGGGCTCAGCAGTGTTTAAATTGTTTTGTGTGTCTGCCTCAGATGAGAGCAATGCCATCTGTACTCTCTGCCAGGCTTCCACCGAAAATTGAGCCGTGGAAAGACCAAGACCCGCGTAGGGACAACTACCTTACGAAGGCACATGATTACAAAGCACAAACTGCAATGGCATGACTACCTGAGGAAAAACAGCACACAAAAGCAAAGCCACACACCACAATGGAAGATACCAGGCCGCAATTTTTTCTCAAAAAAAGCGATACCTACACTGTACTGTGATGTTGAAAGGCAAGTGGTGACATCTCTGGCACACAGCGTTGGGTCAAGGGTCCATCTGACCACGGATGCCTGGTCTGCAAAGCACGCTCAGGCCTGCCTGAAGACTAAGTCAGTCCCCACACACAGCATCTCTGCCTGCATGCCGTGTGACTGCCTGCCCCAAGACTAAGTCGGTCCCCACACAGCATCTCTGCCTGTAGGCCGCTTAACTGCCTTCTCCACCACCACCAACCGGGTCCACCAAGACTCCAGGCGGATTCCTGAATTTTTAAAGCTGCTGCTAGCAGCGGCCGCTATAATAATTTTTCTGGTGCGTGTGCATGCCTGCCTAATTTTTCTGGCTGCACTGCGGCTGCAACAACAAAACAAAAGGCATGTTCATGTGTCAATTCCCCTTTGTGATCGTTACTTTGCCGCGGTGAAGGGGCTTGCATATCACAATGAAGCAATGACCGCCGGCTATATGAGTGTCTCGAGGGGTGGCACACCAAAGATAATAAGGTTGTTGTTTCATTGTGGACAGACCAAATTTGATCAGCTGCACAATTACTGTTGTTCTATCATTGAGCTACCTCAGCCCGGCGACCATATGGGCTTGAAAACCACTATCGCCTGCACTCTCGCCATAGTGTGCACCAGTCCAGCACGGCCGTCACAACACAAACAGCTGTTTGCGGTGCGTTACACAGTGAGTTTGGTGTGTCAGTGTGAAGCAGTACTCTAATTACACTCCCTGATTGATGTATACACATGCAAGATGTTTTAAAGCATTTTAGGCCTCCAATTTAGCATGCAATGTGATTTCTGCCTTTAAAACGATGCTTTGTGTCAAATCCAGATTTTTCCCCGGGACTTTGGTGTCTATCCCACTCATCCATGCGAAAACTCAGATGTTAGACCCCTTGAAACATCTTTTCCATCACTTTTGTGGCCAGCATAAATGTTTCTAGTTTTCAAAGTTCGCCTCCCCATTGAAGTCTATTGCGGTTCGCGAAAGTTCACAAGTTTGTGAACATTTGCAGAGGTTCGCTAACCCGGTTCATGAACCTAAAATCGGAGGTTTGAGCCATCTCTAGTTAGCACATGCAAACTACTTAGCACTGTAGTTTGCACATGCTAACTAGGGTGCTAAGTAGTTTGCACATGCAAACTATGGATGGTGCTAAGTTGTTTGCACATGCTAAGTACCTAGCACCCTAGTTAGCACGTGCAAAGCATGTTAGCACAGGCAAAGTGGCTCTTCACTGGCGTGCTAACACTTTGCACGCTTTAGTGAATCAAACCCCAGATGTCAATTGCGACCCTATTGCTGTTTAGTGGTGTGACTTAACACATCAGCAAGCGGTGTGGGGGAGTGACACCTGTTGTTATGCAAAATTTGAAGCCAAGACAGTGCTGAACAGTTTCTGTGTCTTTAAGTAGCTTTATCTAAATTCCGCGAGTCTAGTTTACATGTGTAATTGAGATGCCTTTAGGGGTGAGAGGGAGACATGGAAGAGCTTTTTCTTGGGTGGTAGAGGATGGGATTTGAACTTCTAGGCTGCCTGTGGAAAGTCAGCTTCACTAAAAAGTGAGCCACAACAGCAGAGCTGGCTCACCTGGCCTTCTAAAAGCTTTAACATAAGTTTCGTCATGCAGCTACTCCTCCCACTAGTGGAGGAAAATAAAAGCTTGCTATTTTGCTTCAGTCTGCATGTTTCCTGTACCTGCGTACTTCAACATGTCCCAATACTTTACTCTCTCGTCTTACAATCTCACAGTGCCCCAGCTTCTCTGACTTGCACGCTTTAGGGCTCAGCTCTTTATCTCACACGCAAACATTCCTGGATCAGTGACATCACCAATTCTACAGGACAGCATCTGCCAGTGTATGTGGTTTTATTACAGAAAGGAATGGTTTTTGCCTTGTTTTATAGATTTGCTAATGCAGAAGGAACCCATTGGAGGAAGTCACTTTGCCTATATGGATTTTCCATACACTTGTGTCAGGCTTGGTGCACCCCGAGCGGTTTTTGTAGCGTTTTCCAAACCGCTTCCGCCTGTGAAAATGCTTGGCTAATGTATCTCAATGGGATGGTGCACACCAGCGGTTTGAGGTTTTTAGCAAACCTCAAATGTGGGTTCTGCTGCACTTTTGCGGTTTGCAGAAGTGTTTCTGCCTCAATGTAAAGTATAGGAAAAGCTCAAAGCCACTCTGGAAAATGCTAGATCAGAGCGGTTTTCCAGGTGTTTTTGTTACAGTATCTGTTCAGTAACAGCTTTACTGTAACAATATTTGTAATCTACTACACAAAAAGGCTCCAAAAACGCTAGGCATGTTTAGAAAACGTCTCTAAACATGCCTAGAATCGCTCTGAAATCTGCTCCAAAAACCTCTAGTGTTTTGCGGTTCTGCTAGTGGTTTTGGTGTGCACTGGGCCTGGGGAAGAAGCTAAATGGATAGCTAAGGCACTTCTGTTTACTAGAGATTAGTGATGCTCAAATACCCCTTTTTAAAATTCGAGTTTGGTCGAATTCGAATAGTAAATTATTCGAGGTCAGTCGAATATTCGAGTCGAATAATTTTTACTATTCGATTCGACCTCGGACTTCGAGCTCACTATTCGAGTCGGTATTCGAGCTCACTATTCGAGCTGACTATTCGAATTGGCCTTAAATAGCTTCCAACACTTGTTTTGAGGGTGAATGATGCAAGAAACATCTTTTTTTCCAAGTAACAACAGCAAGTGATTATGTGGGGATGTTCCTTTAAAAAAAAATGTGGAAAGAGAAGTTGTGTCCTTAATTTTGTTCAGTAGTGTTACTGTATATACTTGTTCTTCTTCTTCTTTATCTTTCTTCTTCTTCTTCTCGATCTTCTTCTTCTATATCTTCTTCTTCTTCTTCTATATTGTCTTCTTCATCATCTTCTTCTTCTTCATCTTCTTCTTCTTCTTCTTCTTCTTCATCTTCTTCTTCTTCATCTTCATCTTCTTCTTCTTCTTCATCTTCATCTTCTTCATCTTCTTCTTCTTCATCTTCTTCTTCTTCATCTTCATCTTCATCTTCTTCTTCTTCTTCTTCTTCTTCTTCTTCTTCTTCTTCATCATCTTCTTCTTCTTCTTCTTCTTCTTCTTCTTCTTCTTCTTCTTCTTCTTCATCTTCTTCATCTTCTTCATCATCTTCTTCATCTTCTTCTTCTTCTTCTTCATCTTCTTCTTCTTCTTCATCTTCTTCTTCTTCATCTTCTTCATCTTCTTCATCTTCTTCTTCTTTTTCATCTTCTTCTTCATCATCTTCTTCATCTTCTTCTTCATCTTCTTCTTCATCTTCATCTTCTCCTTCTCCTTCTTTTTCAATATCGTCTTCTTCTTCTTCACGTATTTCTCTTTTCAATTTTTTTTTTAAAGAAATGCAGCTATTTTTGAGCGTAACAAATAGCTGGTGGGCGCACGCATGTTGGAAGCGCCATTGTATGTGCTCCCTGGCAGTGGAAACACAAAGACAGCAGGAGGTAAATTCAGCAGCAGGAGGAGGAGGATGAGTGTGTGGCAGCAGGCAGTCAATGAGGCAGGCAGCTCGCCGTGACATAATAGCCCTGGTACCTAGCGGTGATACCAGGGCTGTAAATAAACACAACAGGAGGTCCCAGACAGCGGTCGTGCAGCCCACATTGTGTCCAATACACAACTGGGACAACACAGTTTTCAACCCGGGCACCTCAGAAAAATTAAACCTTTTTTTTTTTTTTTAATGGTTTGTTTGGTTTTGGTTTTGCAACCAATATAGCTATTGTTTGATGTAATAGCTGGTGGCAGAGTGGCAGCAGAAGGTAATTCTGTGTACCCTGGCAGTGGGAAACACAGACAGACAGCAGCAGCAGGAGGAGGAATGGAGGAGTAGGCGAGCAGCTATTGTTTGACGTAATAGCTGGTGGCAGAGTGGCAGCAGAAGGTAAATCATCTGTGTACCCTGGCAGTGGGAAACACAGACAGACAGCAGCAGCAGCAGCAGGAGGAGGTATGTAGGAGTAGTGTGAGTGTGGCAGCAGGTAGGCAGCGTGACATAATAGCCCTGGTACCTAGCGGTGATACCAGGGCTGTAAATAAACACAACAGGAGGTCCCAGACAGCGGTCGTGCAGCCCACATTGTGTCCAATACACAACTGGGACAACACAGTTTTCAACCCGGGCACCTCAGAAAAATTAAACCTTTTTTTTTTTTTTAAATGGTTTGTTTGGTTTTGGTTTTGCAACCAATATAGCTATTGTTTGACGTAATAGCTGGTGGCAGAGTGGCAGCAGAAGAAGGTAATTCTGTGTACCCTGGCAGTGGGAAACACAGACAGACAGCAACAGCAGCAGGAGGAATGGAGGAGTAATGTGAGCAGCTATTGTTTGACGTAATAGCTGGTGGCAGAGTGGCAGCAGAAGGTAAATCATCTGTGTAGTGTACCCTGGCAGTGGGAAACACAGACAGACAGCAGCAGCAGCAGCGGGAGGAGGTATGGAGGAGTAGTGTGAGTGTGGCAGCAGGTAGGCAGCGTGACATAATAGCCCTGGTACCTAGCGGTGATACCAGGGCTGTAAATAAACACAACAGGAGGTCCCAGACAGCGGTCGTGCAGCCCACATTGTGTCCAATACACAACTGGGACAACACAGTTTTCAACCCGGGCACCTCAGAAAAATTAAACCTTTTTTTTTTTTTTATGGTTTTTTGGTTTTTGGTTTTGCAACCAATATAGCTATTGTTTGACGTAATAGCTGGTGGCAGAGTGGCAGCAGAAGAAGGTAATTCTGTGTACCCTGGCAGTGGGAAACACAGACAGACAGCAGAAGGGCAGTACACAGCAGCCCACTGTAGGTGTAAAATGTGTGGCTGCAGGCGACGTAATAGTCAAAGTGAACCAGGCTGGCTTAGTGAGCAGGAGCCAGGAGGTGGTAAAGGGTGGTAAGGCACATTAACGATGGTTCCGGCAGCCAGTTCATGTCCCCCTCTCGCCGACAACAGGGGCCAGGAACTCGCCTTCCACCCACGCCTGGTTCATCTTGAGAAACGTCAGTCTGTCCACAGACTTGTGAGACAGACGTGAGCGTTTCTCGGTGACCACGCCACCAGCTGCACTGAAGCAGCGCTCGGACAGCACGCTGGAAGGGGGGCAGGACAGCACTTCCAGGGCGTACTGCGCCAGCTCGCTCCAGATCTCCATGCGCTTGACCCAATACTCCATGGGATCAACAGGGGCATCGCTGTCAAGCCCGCTGTACGACCCCATGTAGTCAGCCACCATGCGGGTCAGGCGCTGGCTGTGACCGGAGGAGGATGCTGCTGCATGCATCTCCTCTCTAGTCACTTCTGCCGGAGCCTCTACAGTCCTGTAGAGCTCGTGGCTGAGAGACAGCAGGTCTGTGGGGCGCTTGCTGCTGCTGGATGCAGGCACCTGCTGCTGCCTCTGTGCTGGCTGCTGGACAGTGGGGGTGGAAGGCTGGGGGAAGGCTTCCTCCAAGCGCTCAACAAGGGCCTGCTGCAAGCTCCTTATTTGTTGCGCTGGGTCTCCTCCTGCAGGCGGCAGGAACTGGCTCAACTTCCCCTTGAGGCGTGGGTCCAACATCATGCTGATCCAGATGTCCTCCCTCTGCTTCATCTGGATCACCCTGGGGTCCCTGCGCAGGCACGTCAGCATGTGCGCTGCCATTGGGAAGAGGCGGGCCACGTCTGCTGGCACATCGACGTCAGTGCTGTCCTCATCCTCCTCCTCATCCTCTCTCCACCCCCGCACCAACTCAGCTGCGCTGTGCTGATCCCCCTCATCAGCAGCCAGGTCAGGGACCTCCACCAAGTCCTCCTCCTCCTCCCCCTCAGAGGTGGACTGCGCAGCTGGTTGCCGCTCCTGCTGGTCCAAGGCTGCCGCTCCCTGTTCCAGCAAAGCATCGAGGGCCCTGTTCAGCAGAGAAACCAGTGGCACCCACTCGCAGACCATAGCATGATCCCTGCTCACCATGTTTGTGGCCTGCAGGAAGGGAGCCAGCACTAAGCACACCTGCTGCATGTGCCTCCAGTCATCATCGGGGACGATGGACGGGATGTTGCTGGTCTTGTCCCTTCTCTGAGCTGCGGAAACAGTGGCCAGGGCAAGGTACTGTTTGACAGCGTGCCTCTGTTCAACCAGACGCTCCAACATCGCCAGGGTGGAGTTCCAGCGAGTCGGAACGTCAAGGATCAGCCAATGGCGTGGCAGATCCAGCTCCTTTTGCACGTCTTCCAGGCTCGCACAGGCTGCAGCCGAGCGCCGGAAGTGACGCACAACATTCCTTGCCGTTTCCAGCAGTTCGCCCATCCCCTGGTAGGTGCGCAGGAACTTCTGCACCACCAGGTTCAGCACGTGGGCAAGACAGGGGATGTGGGTCAGGTTTCCCCTGTCTATTGCGGCAACCAGATTGGCCCCATTGTCGGCCACCACCTCTCCGACTCTGAGGCCTCTGGGGGTCAGCCAAATCCTCTCCTGCTCCTGGAGTTTGGCCAACACATGGGTTGCCGTCAGCTTGGTCTTCCCAAGGCTGACCAAGTGCAGCAGCGCTTGGCAGTGGCGGGCCTTCACGCTGCTGCTGAGGCGGGGGGTTTGGCCAGGTGTGCCGGAGGATGGCAGAGGATCGGAGGAACCTGCTGCAGTTCCCCTGAGCCTGCGGGGTGGCACCACCCACTGTGTTGCTGCTGCTGCTGTGCCCGCTGCTGCTCTCCCATCCTCACCCCCTTCCACCAAGCTGACCCAGTGGACAGTGAAGGACAGGTAGCGGCCTGTCCCGAAGCGGCTGCTCCAGGAGTCCATGGTGACGTGGACCCTTTCACCAACCGCGTGCTCCAGCCCTCGCTCCGCATTGGCCATCACAAAGCGGTGCAGTGCAGGAATGGCCTTGCGGGCAAAGAAGTGTCTGCTGGGGAGCTGCCAGTCTGGGGCTGCGCAAGCAAGCAGCGCACGAATGTCGCTCCCCTCCTGCACGAGCGTGTACGGCAGGAGTTGGGAGCACATGGCCCGAGCCAGCAAGCCGTTCAGCTGCCGCACGCGACGGCTGCTGGGAGGCAGAGCCCTAACCACCCCCTGGAAGGACTCGCTCAAAAGGCTCTGGCGTGGCCTTTTGCTGACACGGGAATCAGCAGACACAGCAGAGGAGGCCACTGAGGACTGGCTGCCAGAACAGGCCTCAGTGTCGGCGGCAGGAGTTGCAGAGGGGGGAGGAGCAGTGCGTTTCCGCACTCCTGCTGGTGCTGCTGGAGGAGCAGGAGGGCGGGTGGCTGCTGTTGCTGCTGCTGCTGCTGAAGGCTGTGCAGTGATGGGTGTGGTGCCACTGCCAGCAGCAGATGCCTTCAGCCTCTGGAACTCCTCATGCTGGTGGAAATGTTTAGCCGCAAGGTGGTTGATGAGCGAGCTGGTGCTGAACTTTAAGGGGTCTGCACCTCTGCTCAACTTCCGCTGACAGTGGTTGCAAGTGGCGTACTTGCTGTACACAGTGGGCATGGTGAAAAACCGCCAGATTGGTGACAGAAACTTCCCCCTACGGCATGGAAGCGCTGCTGCCTGTCTCCCTGTGGTGGTTGGGGGGGGGGCTTGGGTGCGGCTGGTGGTGGTACTGGCTGATGCTGCTGCTGCTGCTGCTGAGCCTGAGACACCAGCAGGCTGTGGGACGCTGCCAATGCTTGCAATGATGCGCCTCCTTGCAAGGCCCACAAGCGCATCCTCCTCCTCCTCCTCAGAGCTGCTGAGGACGACATCCCCTGGAGGTGGTGGCACCCAGTCTCTGTCTGTCACCGGGTCATCATCATCCTCCCCCTCCTGAAACATGTCCTGCTGGGATGAGGACCCCCCAAACTCCTCTCCTGATGCATGGATGGGCTGCTTGACTGTCGCCACAGTCTTGCTGTCCAATCCCTCATCCCCCAAAGTGCCCATCAGCATCTCCTCCTCAAGATCGCCAACAACAGCAGACAATTTACTCATGATGCCTGGGGTCAAAAGACTGCTGAATGACAGGTCGGCGAGTGACGGTGAACTGGCCTCCTCAACCAGACCCTGCTGGGCGGCTGCTGTGAACAGGGGTGGTGGTGGTGGTGGTGGTGGTGGTGAGGGTGGAGGCCTCGGATGCAGAGCTGATGGCGGGCTGCTCATCCTCCGTCATGAGTTGCACCACAGTGTCTGCATCCTTTTCCTCAATGGGACGTTTCCGACCCGGCTGGAGGAAAATGGGAGCAGGTGCTACACGCTGCTGCTGCTGTGTCTCTGCAGCGTGAGTTGCAGATGCTCCTGCTGGGCGGCGCCCAAGGCGTCCACGGCCAGTGGCTATGGGAGGAATGTTAGCCACTGACGCTGCTGCTGCTGCTGCGGAACTGTGCATGGTGGCGCGCCCGCGGCCGCGGCTTGCCACAATGCTGCTCCCTCTCCTCCTGATTCCCTTGCTGCCCTTCCCCTTGCCCAAACCGCGCTGGCTGCCACTTCCAGACATCTTAAATGTTTTGGGCGTATAGACAAAAGTTTTGTAAAAGGGCGGGTGAAAAGTGGGGTACTTTAATGGAGTGGGTTGGTTGGTGAGGTGACTGAGTGAGTGTCCCCTAGTACAGTAAGTAAGTAGTAACAGTCAGGAAGTACAACTAGCAGTTACAATAATCAGTAGTAATCACAAGTAAATTTAGTGTGTGTACACTCAGACAGTGAGTGCACGCACGCAGGAGCTAGTAGCCTATGGACAGTGACTGAGTGTCCTAGACTCCTAGTACAGTAAGAGTAAGTAGTAACAGTAAGTAGAACTAACTAATTACGATAATCAATCAGCGATCAGAAGGAAATAGAGTGTGTGTTGTGTGTGTACACTCAGACAGTGAGTGCACGCACGCAGGAGCTAGTAGCCTATGAACACAGTGACTGAGTGTCCTAGACTCCTAGTACAGTAAGAGTAAGTAGTAACAGTAAGTAGAACTAACTAATTACAATAATCAATCAGCGATCAGAAGGAAATGGAGTGTGGGTGTGTGTACACTCAGACAGTGAGTGCACGCACGCAGGAGCTAGTAGCCTATGAACACAGTGACTGAGTGTCCTAGACTCCTAGTACAGTAAGAGTAAGTAGTAACAGTAAGTAGAACTAACTAATTACAATAATCAATCAGCGATCAGAAGGAAATGGAGTGTGGGTGTGTGTACACTCAGACAGTGAGTGCACGCACGCAGGAGCTAGTAGCCTATGAACACAGTGACTGAGTGTCCTAGACTCCTAGTACAGTAAGAGTAAGTAGTAACAGTAAGTAGAACTAACTAATTACAATAATCAATCAGCGATCAGAAGGAAATAGAGTGTGGGTGGTGTGTGTACACTCAGACAGTGAGTGACCGCACGCAGGAGCTAGTAGCCTATGGACAGTGACTGAGTGTCCTAGACTCCTAGTACAGTAAGAGTAAGTAGTAACAGTAAGTACAACTAACTAATTACGATAATCAATCAGCGATCAGAAGGAAATGGAGTGTGGGTGTGTGTACACTCAGACAGTGAGTGCACGCACGCAGGAGCTAGTAGCCTATGGACAGTGACTGAGTGTCCTAGACTCCTAGTACAGTAAGAGTAAGTAGTAACAGTAAGTAGAACTAACTAATTACGATAATCAATCAGCGATCAGAAGGAAATAGAGTGTGTGTTGTGTGTGTACACTCAGACAGTGAGTGCAGTGTGCACACGCAGGAGCTAGTAGCCTATATGAACAGTGACAGTGAGTGTCCCTACGGGTACAGTAAGAGTAAGTAGTAAGTAAGTACAACTAACTAACAATAATCTATCAGTAATCAGAAGGAAATAGAGTGTGTGTACACACAGACAGTGAGTGAGTGCACACACGCAGGAGCTAGCTAGTAGCCTATAAACAGTGACAGTCAGTGAGTGTCCTACTCCTAGTACAGTATAACTACAATACTATTAGTAAAGGACAGCAGAAATACTGGTATAGATGAGAGAAATAAACAGAGGACAGCTGCCCACAGAGGCAAGGCCCCCCTGAGGCCTAAACCTGTAAGCTTGCAACAGCTGCCTGTCTCTAATGTAACACACAAGCTACTAACTAAAATACAATGTCTATCTAACTAACAACAATATAGGTGTATATGGCAGGTGTAGGTGAGCAAAAACGCTAGGTAAATGATCACAATAGAGCACTTGCTAAGCCAAAGCACAAAGGAGCAACTCTCTCTCTGTACAAGTCTCAGGCAAGCATGGAGAAACGGAACATGGCGGCCGCTATTTATAGGGTAGGGGCTGGCCAGGGTCCCCCTCTGTGATTGGCTGCCGTCAGAGGGCCTGGGAGCCCTCTGATTGGCTCTAAGGACATCAATCTGGGCTATGACGCTATTCGAGCTCGGTACCGAGCTCGAATAGCGCTGGGTTGCTCGAATAGCTCGAATAGTGAATGGGCTATTCGAGTGCACTCGGATAGCCCATTCGAATAGCTCCAGCTATTCGGAGCTCGAATACCGAGCTCGAATAGCTGAAAAAGAGCTCGAATATTCGAGCTACTCGAATATTCGAGCTCTGCTGAGCACCACTGCTAGAGATGGCCCGAACAGTTCACCGGTGAACAGTTCCCTGTGAACTTCCGTGTTTCGCGTTCGCAGAGAACCGCAAACTTTTCCGGAAGTTCGATTCGCCCCCATAGTGCAGCATTAGGGTCAACTTTGACCCTCTACATCACAGTCAGCAGGCACATTGTAGCCAATCAGGCTACACTCCCTCCTGAAACCCCACCCCCCTTATAAAAGGTAGGCAGCATCAGGCATTGGACTCACTCGTGTGCCTGCAGTTATTAGAGAAGGGAGAGCTGCTGCAGACTCTCATAGGGAAAGCTTAGTTAGGCTCTTGTAGGCTTGTTAGCTTGCTCCTTGCTGATTCTTATTGCTAAAAAAGCACCCCTCAACAGCTTTTTTGAGAGTTAATCTTGTTCTTGTGATCTATTTTTTGTGTGTGGCCCATGTGCATTATATACCGCCCTGTCAGTCATTCGCAGCTGGCCTTTGGCCCCTTGGTGGTAATTACTACTGTGCCAGGTGCAGATTTGTAATACCCAACACTGAATATAACTACCTATTGTTCACAGTGCACTCACCTACCTACGTGAGCGCACGCAGTGTCACTGTGCCTGTCTGGTACCTGTCTGTGTGTGACATGTGCAAACTCCGAGCATACCTGTTAACTGCACCTGTGTGACTGCCGCATATCGTATTGTAATATCAGTCATTGCATACCCCCTTCGTGATCATTACCTTGCCGCAGTGAAGGGGCTTGCGTATCACAATGAAGCAATGACCGCCGGCTATATGAGTGTCTGGGGGGTTGGCACACCAAAGATAATAAGGTCGTTGCTTCTTCTGTCATTCAGCTACATCAGCCGGGCGACCATATGGGCTGTAAAGCAACCATCACCTGAACTCTCGTCATGGTACGCACCAGTCCAGCACGGCCGTCACTACACAAACGGCTGTTTGCAGTCACTGCATTTGTGACTGCACATTGTATTATACCTGGCAGTCAGTGCATACCTTTCACTTGAATGGATGGCAGACTGGCCCTCCATAACAGATTCTTGTTAAAGGATTGAAAATTGATTCTTCTCACGTGGGCCAGAGCGGACTGCGCAAGCCGCAGTCCGCTCCGGCCCACGTGGCGGTGATGGACAGCGCCGCTCACGCAGGTGCAGTACAGAGCGACCTGGAGGTCGCTCTGACCTCATCGCCAGGGACCGGGACGGACCTGCAGCGAACGGCTGCGGGCAGAGCTGCGGCGAAGGACATCCTGGGAGCTTGGAGCTGGAAGAAGCCCCCAGTAAGTACCACTCACTTTACATTATTTTCCCTGATGACTCCTTTAAAGCATACAGACAAAAACTGCGCCGGGAAATTTGGGCTCAGGGAAAAGCCGAAAAATGACTTACCATGCTCTGCCAAAGTCTCGGCTGCGTTAATAACCGTTCCCTCCTCCATGCCACCATGGACTCGAGTAAAGCTGTAATCGGCTATGTTGCTGGTGTAATTTAGGCACCGTCTTTTAATGGTGGCCACATTACTGTCTGAGCGCCACTATACCTGTAATTCACATTATGGCCTATGGCGGCGCATGGTGCTCTGAAGTTTCCCTGGGCCATGTTGCGCTGTCTCACTCATTGACAGGTCATCTCTACCTATGAAACAGTTACATCTGGAGCTTCCATATACACATCAGACAAAACACAAAATAGGATATATTTCAGGGAGCTTTATTTTACATTATTTTAAAAGTGGCAAGTGTGAAATAAATTATGAAGATTTTTGAATACAGCCAAACAGTCAAAGGAAATCTTCTTATTGGCTTTTTGAGATACATTTCCAGGATAGAATGCATTTCAGAACTCTTCTATGGAATTAGGTTGTCTTGTTTTCTTCTGTCTCTTCATACAATCCCAGGCAGGCTCAGTGTTTCAGGTTCACCCTTGCACCTTCTGGCATTTCTTCTCATGCACTTGCATATACACGTGCATGCGAGGCTTACCACAACTTCATGGGTTTTTCCAGGAGAGTAATATCTTACAGCACTATCTGCTACAGTATGTCTGCCTCGACCTTTGCTTGTGATCTCATTTATTCTTTGATCAGTGCCCATCCTGACCTTTGGCTTAATATCACTTTGATAACTGGTTTTGCATTGCAGCTTCTCCTGTTCTCCCTGGTTACTGGTGGGGAATCCCGGGGATCATGACCTGGTGGACACCAGGCAACAAAAATAGTAGAAGCCCATTATCCCTTGCGGAGTGCTCTGGTGAAGACTCCATGCCCTGGAAGAACTCATGCCAATCCCCTGTGCCTTAGTAAACAGGTCCTGCCTTGCATCACACGCCTTACACAATGACTTAAACATCAGAGCTCTTTGGGGCGATAGCCGCTCTTGTAGAACTCCTTGTTTTTCTTTTGATTGTAGATAGCTTTTTTGAACTTTGGCTTTGTGCTCCCACCATTGCAGTATTTTTTGAAAGTATCCTCGCTTTCCAGCATTTTTCACAAGCGCTTAATACGTTTCACATTCTGTTTATCATTGAAGAATCAAACTATCCTATCAGTCTCTGGCACTGATGTAATTTGTTAGCTCTAATTCGTGATTTCAGAAAACTGAGTACCTGAAGGATTCTCTTAATCTCATGGTCGATTTTTGTGCAAACTACATAATTCTCTACGAGGTCATCCAGTTCTGCAAAGTAAACCAGCATTTGTCCTGTAATAGAGTCACTCTGTGTGTTTTCTGGTACACAGAGAGCCAGACACTTAGACAGGTCACGTAAATGTGCCTTCATCCTTCCATATATTTTCTCTTCATACCCAAGTCTTTCATGGTGAACCTCAAGAAAGTTTTGAATCTGGTCACTTAATCCCAGAGCAACAAACAGCAATTGAGAGTCAGGAATATTTTTAATGTTGGGAAACTTTGGTAGCTCGTATGTCTGGTTTTGCAGACACGGACGACGAGGACTTGAGGTTATAAATTGACTGAGGAGCTTATTACTGACCTCTGCTGGCATTGTGCAGTCATTGCCTGTGACAACATGACTTATCAGTAACACAGAAAATGACACAGTTGCCAGGAAGTGTACTAAGAAGAAATGAGGCTTTGTCATATTTCAGGCGTCGTGCTTCCCCTGGTTCTGCTATTAGCAGAAGCAGGTAGGTTAATATTCCATTTTTGTGAAGCTCACTTTTGCCTTAAAACTAGGATATTTTGTTGTAACATTGTGAGAAATTTGAAAAGATAAGTTGGTAGAGATCAGGCTTGAACTCATAACCTTTTTAATGGAAGGCAGCTAACTTTACCACTGTACCAGCAGAGCTAGCATGCAAGCTGCTGCTCTTCTAAGTATAGGAGCTATATGTTCAGAGGAGATGTTCGTCCATTACTAACATGTTTAACAATAATGCATTAATGCGAATGGCAAGCAAATGTTCAATCATCTTCGAAAATGTTTGTCCATCACTAACATGTTCGTACATCACGCATTTATGTGAACAGCTGGCAATCGTTCATTCGCCAGCGAACATGTTCCTTCATCACAAATATGTTCGTCCATCGTGCATTCATGCGAATAACCAACAAATGCTTGTTTAGCTTGGAACTGTCCACTGGCTATCGTCCATCACTAGTCAGGAGGATTGGAGGCCAGGAAAGTAGAGGGTGAGAGAAGAAGACACATGAGGGGCTTGATTCACAAAAGCGTGATAACTCAGTTATCACACTTAAAAGCTTTGCACGTGCAAACTAGGGTGCTAAGTAGTTTGCACGTGCAAACTACTTAGCACTGTAGTTAGCACTAGAGATGGTCCGAACTGTTCACCGGCGAATGGTTCCCGGCGAACTTCCATGGTTTGCGTTCACGGAGAACCGCAAACTTTTGCGGAAGTTCGATTTGCATCCATAGTGCATCATTAGGGTCAACTTTGACCCTCTACATCACAGTCAGCAGGCACATTGTAGCCAATCAGGCAACACTCCCTCCTGGAGCCCCACCCCCTCCTTATAAAAGGCAGGCAGAGTCGGCCATTTCCCTCACTCGTGTGGCTGCAGTAATTAGAGAAGGGAGAGCTGCTGCAGAGAGAGCTGTAGGGAAAGCTTAGTTAGGCTCTTGTAGGCTTGTTAGCTTGCTCCTTGCTGATTCTTATTGCTAAAAAAGCACCCCTCAACAGTTTTGAGAGCTAATCTTGTTCTTGTGATCTATTATTCTTTTTTTTTTTGTAGCCCACTTGCATTTTATACAGCCCTGTCAGTCAGTCGCAGGCCCAGCACATTCAGTGACTACCTGTGTGTGTGGCAGGCAGCTACACATTTTTAATCCCAATCACTGCACCTGTTCACTGTTCAGTGCACCTACCTACCTATACCTATGTGAGCGCACACATTGTTAATACCACCAGTCATTGCACCTGTTCAGGGTACCTGTTTGTGTGTGTGTGATAGGCAGCTGCACATTTGTAATACCAGTTACTGCAACCTGTTCACTGCACCTGTGTAACCGCACATTGTTGTACCAACAGTCACTGCATACCTGTTCACTGCACCTGTGTAACCATACATTGTATTAGTCAAGTCAGTGCATACCTTTCACTTCATCCCCCCAAATATGGACAAAACAAAAGGCAGAGCCAGAGGCAGGCCACCTAGCAGGTCTGTTGGAGGTTGTGCGACAAAAGTACAGTGTTCAGAAGAAGGTACGTGCCATCAACCCCCAATATTGTCAGGACGTAGTTGAATATTTAACATAGAACACCTCATCTTTCTCAGCTTCTGCACGGAAGCCGTGACATATCTTCCTCCTCCTGCTCTGATTCTGGCTCCCCACTTAACACTCAGTCGTCCGCCTACACCAAAGTGCCATCACCCCAGGGCTCAGCAGTGTGGACATTTTTTTGTGTGTCTGCTTAAGATGAGAGCAATGCCATCTGTACTCTCTGCCACCGAAAATTGAGCTGTGGAAAGACCAAGACACGCGTAGGGACCACTACCTTACGAAGGCACATGATTACAAAGCACAAACTGCAATGGGATGACCACCTGAGGAAAAGCAGCACACAAAAGCAAAGCCACACACCACAGTAGGAGATACCAGGCCGCAATGTTTTCTCAAAAAAGGCGATACCTAAGCTGTACCGTGATGCTGAAAGGCAAGTGGTGACATCTCTTGCACACAGCGTTGGGTCAAAGGTCCATCTGACCACGGATGCCTTGTCTGGAAAGCACGCTTAGGCCTGCCCGAAGACTAAGTCAGTCCCCACACACAGCATCTCTGGCTGCATGCCGTGTGACTGCCTACCCCAAGACTAAGTCAGTCCCAATACAGCATCTCTGCCTGCAGGCCGCTTGACTGCCTTATCCGCCACCATCAACAGGGTCCACCAGGACTCCGGGCGGATTCTTGAATTTTTAAGGCTGCTGCTATAATATTTTTTCTGGTGCGTGTGCATGCCTGTCTAATTTTTCTGGCTGCACTGCGGCTGCAACAACAAAACAAAAGGCATGTACACGTGTCAATTCCCCTTCGTGATCGTTACCTTGCCGCGGTGAAGGGGCTTGTGTATCACAATGAAGCAATGACCGCCGGCTATATGAGTGTCTCGGAGGGTGGCACACCAAAGATAATAAAGTTGTTTCTTCATTGTGCGATCAGCTGGACAATCACTGTTGTTCTGTCATTGAGCTACCTCAGCCCGGCAACCATATGGGCCTGAAGACCGCTATCGCCTGCCCTCTCGCCATGGTGCGCACCAGTCCAGCACAGCCGTCACTACACAAGCAGTTTGCGGTGCGTTACACAGTGAGTTTGGTGTGTCAGTGTGAAGCAGTACTCTAATTACACTCCCTGATTGATGTATACACATGCAAGATGTTTGAAAGCACTTTAGGCCTCCAATTTAGCATGCAATGTGATTTCTGCCCTTAAAACGTTGCCTTGCGTCAAATCCAGATTTTCCCCCCGGAGTTTTGGCATCTATCCCACTCATCCATGTAAAAACTCAGATGTTAGACCCCTTGAATCATCTTTTCCATCACTTTTGTGGCCAGCATAAATGTTTCTAGTTTTCAAAGTTCGCCCCCATTGAAGTCTATTGCGGTTTGCCAAAGTTTGCAAGTCGGTGAACATTTGCGGATGTTCGCGAACCCGGTTTGCGAACCTAAAATCAGAGGTTTGAGCCATCTCTAGTTAGCACGTGCAAACTACTTAGCACTGTAGTTAGCACATGCTAACTAGGGAGCTACGTAGTTTGCACGTGCTAACTAGGGTGCTAAGTAGTTTGCACGTGCTAAGTACTTAGCACCCTAGTTAGCACGTGCAAAGCATGTTAGCACGAGCAAAGTGGCTCTTCACTGGCGAGCTAACAGTTTGCACGCTTTAGTGAATCAAGCCCAAGATGTCAATTGCGACCCTCTTGCTGTTTAGTGGTGTGACTTAACACATCAGCAAGCGGTGTGGGGGAGTGACACCTGTTCTTATGCAAAATTTGAAGGCAAGACAGTGGTGAACAGTGGTGTTTTCAGGGGGGGGGGGGGGACATTTCTGTGTCTTTAAGTAGCCTTATCTAAATTGTGCGAGTCTAGTCTTCATGTGTAATTGAGATGCCTTCAGGGGTGAGAGGAAGATGTGGAAGAGCTTTTTCTTGGGTGGTAGAGGATGGGATTTGAACTTCTAGGCTGTCTGTGGAAAGTCAGCTTCACTAAAAAGTGAGCCACAACAGCAGAGCTGGCTCACCCGGCCTTCTAAAAGGTTTAACATAAGTTTCGTCATGCAGCTCCTCCTCCCACTAGTGGAGGAAAATGAAAGCTTGCTATTTTGCTTCAGTCTGCATGTTTCCTGTACCTGCGTACTTCAACATGTCCCAATACTTTACTCTCTCATCTTACGACCTCAGAGTGCCCCAGCTTCTCTGACTTTCATGCTTTAGGGCTCAGCTCTTTATCTCACACGCAAACATCCCTGGATCAGTGACATCACCAATTCTACAGGACAGCATCTGCCAGTGTATGGGGTTTTACTACAGCAAGGAATGGTTTTTGCCTTGTTTTATAGATTTGCTCATGCAGAAGGAACCCATTTGGTTGGGGGAAGTCACTTTGCCTATATGGATTTTCCATACACTTGTGTCAGGCTTGGTGCACCCCGAGCGGTTTTTGTAGCGTTTTCCAAACCGCTTCCGCCTGTGAAAATGCTTGGCTAATGTATCTCAATGGGATGGTGCACACCAGAGGTTTGAGGTTTTTAGCAAACCTCAAACGTGGGTTCTGCTGCACTTTTGCGGTTTGCAGAAGTGTTTCTGCCTCAATGTAAGTATAGGAAAAGCTCAAAGCCACTCTGGAAAATGCTAGATCAGAGCGGTTTACCAGGTGTTTTTGTTACAGTAGCTGTTCAGTAACAGCTTTACTGTAACAATATTTGTAATCTACTACACAAAAAGGCTCCAAAAACGCTAGGCATGTTTAGAAAACGTCTCTAAACATGCCTAGAATCGCTCTGAAATCTGCTCCAAAAACCTCTAGTGTTTTGCGGTTCTGCTAGTGGTTTTGGTGTGCACTAGGCCTAGGGAAGAAGCTAAATGGATAGCTAAGGCACTTCTGTTTACTAGAGATGGCCTGAACAGTTCACCGGTGAACAGTTCCCTGTGAACTTCCGTGGTTCGCGTTCGCAGAGAACCGCAAACTTTTCCGGAAGTTCGATTCGCCCCCATAGTGCATCATTAGGGTCAACTTTGACCCTCTACATCACAGTCAGCAGGCACATTGTAGCCAATCAGGCTACACTCCCTCCTGAAACCCCACCCCCCTTATAAAAGGTAGGCAGCATCAGGCATTGGACTCACTCGTGTGCCTGCAGTTATTAGAGAAGGGAGAGCTGCTGCAGACTCTCATAGGGAAAGCTTAGTTAGGCTCTTGTAGGCTTGTTAGCTTGCTCCTTGCTGATTCTTATTGCTAAAAAAGCACCCCTCAACAGCTCTTTTGAGAGTTAATCTTGTTCTTGTGATCTATTTTTTGTGTGTGGCCCATGTGCATTATATAATGCCCTGTCAGTCATTCGCAGCTGGCCTTTGGCCCCTTGGTGGTAATTACTACTGTGCCAGGTGCAGATTTGTAATACCCAACACTGAATATAACTACCTGTTGTTCACAGTGCACCCACCTACCTACGTGAGCGCACGCAGTGTCACTGTGCCTGTCTGGTACCTGTCTGTGTGTGACATGTGCAAACTCCGAGCATACCTGTTAACTGCACCTGTGTGACTGCCGCATATCGTATTGTAATATCAGTCATTGCATACCCCCTTCGTGATCATTACCTTGCCGCAGTGAAGGGGCTTGCGTTTCACAATGAAGCAATGACCGCCGGCTATATGAGTGTCTGGGGGGTTGGCACACCAAAGATAATAAGGTCGTTGCTTCTTCTGTCATTCAGCTACATCAGCCGGGCGACCATATGGGCTGTAAAGCAACCATCACCTGAACTCTCGTCATGGTACGCACCAGTCCAGCACGGCCGTCACTACACAAACGGCTGTTTGCAGTCACTGCATACCTTTCACTGCATTTGTGACTGCACATTGTATTATACCTGGCAGTCAGTGCATACCTTTCACTTGAATGGATGGCAGACTGGCCCTCCATAACAGATTCTTGTTAAAGGATTGAAAATTGATTCTTCGCACGTGGGCCGGAGCGGACTGCGCAAGCCGCAGTCCGCTCCGGCCCACGTGGCGGTGATGGACAGTGCCGCTCACGCAGGTGCAGTACAGAGCGACCTGGAGGTCGCTCTGACCTCATCGCCAGGGACCGGGACGGACCTGCGGCGAACGGCTGCGGGCAGAGCTGCGGCGAAGGACGTCCTGGGAGCTTGGAGCTGGAAGAAGCCCCCGGTAAGTACCACTCACTTTACATTATTTTCCCTGATGACTCCTTTAAAGCATACAGACAAAAACTGCGCCGGGAAATTTGGGCTCAGGGAAAAGCCGAAAAATGGCTCACCATGCTCTGCCAAAGCCTCGGCTGCGTTAATAACCGTTCCCTCCTCCATGCCACCATGGACTCGAGTAAAGCTGTAATCGGCTATGTTGCTGGTGTAATTTAGGCACCGTCTTTTAATGGTGGCCACATTACTGTCTGAGCGCCACTATACCTGTTATTCACATTATGGCCTATGGTGGCGCATGGCGTTCCCAAGTTTCCCTGGGCCATGTTGCGCTGTCTCACTCATTGACAGGTCATCTCTACCTATGAAACAGTTACATCTGGAGCTTCCATATACACATTAGACAAAACGCAAAATAGGATTTATTTCAGGGAGCTTTATTTTACATTATTTTAAAAGTGGCAAGTGTGAAATAAATTACGAAGATTTTTGAATACAGCCAAACAGTCAAAGGAAATCTCCTTATTGGCTTTTTGAGATACATTTCCAGGATAGAATGCATTTCAGAACTCTTTTATGGATTTAGTTTGTCTTGTTTTCTTCTGTCTCTTCGTACAATCCCAGGCAGGCTCAGTGTTTCAGGTTCCCCCTCGCACCTTCTGGCATTTCTTCTCATGCACTTGCGTATACACATGCGTGCGAGGCTTACCACAACTTCATGGGTTTTTCCAGGAGAGTAATATCTTACAGCATTATCTGCTATGTCTGCCTCGACCTTTGCTTGTGATCTCATTTATTCTTTGATCAGTGCCTATCCTGACCTTTGGCTTGATATAACTTTGATAACTGGTTTTGCATTGCAGCTTCTCCTGTTCTCCCTGGTTACTGGTGGGGAATCCCGGGGATCATGACCTGGTGGACACCAGGCAACAAAAATAGTAGAAGCCCATTATCCCTTGCGGAGTGCTCTGGTGAAGACTCCATGCCCTGGAAGAACTCATGCCAATCCCCTGTGCCTTAGTAAACAGGTCCTGCCTTGCATCACACGCCTTACACAATGACTTAAACATCAGAGATCTTTGGGGCGACAGCCGCTCTTGTAGAACTTTTTTTTTCTTTTGATTGTAGATAGCTTTTTTGAACTTTGGCTTTGTGCTCCCACCATTGCAGTATTTTTTGAAAGTATCCTCGCTTTCCAGCATGTTTCACAAGCGCTTAATACGTTTCACATTCTGTTTATCATTGAAGAATCAAACTATCCTTTCAGTCTCTGGCACTGATGTAATTTGTTAGCTCTAATTCGTGATTTCAGAAAACTGAGTACCTGAATGATTCTCTTAATCTCATGGTCGATTTTTGTGCAAGGTACATAATTCTCTACGAGGTCATCCAGTTCTGCAAAGTAAACCAGCATTTGTCCTGTAATAGA
Organism: Hyperolius riggenbachi; assembly: GCF_040937935.1. Lineage (NCBI taxonomy): Eukaryota > Metazoa > Chordata > Amphibia > Anura > Hyperoliidae > Hyperolius > Hyperolius riggenbachi. The sequence continues at coordinate 27,799,901 of NC_090647.1, forward strand.
GTCACTCTGTGTGTTTTCTGGTACACAGAGAGCCAGACACTTAGACAGGTCACGTAAATGTGCCTTCATCCTTCCATATATTTTCTCTTCATACCCAAGTCTTTCATGGTGAACCTCAAGAAAGTTTTGAATCTGGTCACTTAATCCCAGAGCAACAAACAGCAATTGAGAGTCAGGAATATTTTTAATGTTGGGAAACTTTGGTAGCTCGTATGTCTGGTTTTGCAGACACGGACGACGAGGACTTGAGGTTATAAATTGACTGAGGAGCTTATTACTGACCTCTGCTGGCATTGTGCAGTCATTGCCTGTGACAACATGACTTATCAGTAACACAGAAGATGACACCGTTGCCAGGAAGTGTACTAAGGAGAAATGAGGCTTTGTCATATTTCAGGCGTTGTGCTTCCCCTGGTTCTGCTATTAGCAGAAGCAGGTAGGTTAATATTCCATTTTTCTGAAGCTCACTTTTGCCTTAAAACTAGGATATTTTGTTGTAACATTGTGAGAAATTTGAAAAGATAAGTTGGTAGAGATCAGGCTTGAACTCATAACCTTTCTAATGGAAGTCAGCTAACTTTACCACTGTACCAGCAGAGCTAGCATGCAAGCTGCTGCTCTTCTAAGTATAGGAGCTATATGTTCAGAGGAGATGTTTGTCCATTACTAACATGTTTAACAATAATGCATTAATGCGAACGGCAAGCAAATGTTCAATCATCGTCGAAAATGTTTGTCCATCACTAACATGTTCATACATCATGCATTTATGTGAACAGCTGGCAATCGTTCATTCACCAGCGAACATGTTCCTTCATCACAAATATGTTCGTCCATCATGCATTCATGCGTATAACCAACAAATGCTTGTTTAGCTTGGAACTGTCCACTGGCTATCATCCATCACTAGTCTGGAGGATTGGAGGCCAGGAAAATAGAGGGGGAGAGAAGAAGACACATGAGGGGCTTGATTCACAAAAGCGTGATAACTCATTTATCACACCTAAAAGCTTTGCACATGCAAACTAGGGTGCTAAGTAGTTTGCACGTGCAAGCTACTTAGCACTGTGGTTAGCACTAGAGATGGCCTGAACTGTTCACCGGCCAATGGTTCCCGGCGAACTTCCATGGTTCGCGTTCGCGGAGAACCGCAGACTTTTGCGGAAGTTCGATTTGCATCCATAGTGCATCATTAGGGTCAACTTTGACCCTCTATATCACAGTAAGCAGGCACATTATAGCCAATCAGGCTACACTCCCTCCTGTAGCCCCACCCCCTGCCCTTATAAAAGGCAGGCAGCATCAGCCTTTTCACTCACTCGTGTGGCTGCAGTAATTAGAGAAGGGAGAGCTGCTGCAGAGAGAGCTATAGGGAAAGCTTAGTTAGGCTCTTGTGGGCTTGTTAGCTTGCTCCTTGCTGATTCTTATTGCTAAAAAAGCACCCCTCAACAGCTGTTTTGAGAGCTAATCTTGTTCTTGTGATCTATTTTTATTTTTTGTGGCCCACTTGCATTATATACAGCCCTGTCAGTCAGTTGCAGGCCCAGCACATTCAGTGACTACCTGTGTGTGTGACAGGCAGCTACACATTTTTAATCCCAATCACTGCACCTGTTCACTGTTCAGTGCACCTACCTACCTATACCTATGTGAGCACACACATTGTTAATACCACCAGTCATTGCACCTGTTCGGGGTACCTGTTTGTGTGTGTGTGATAGGCAGCTGCACATTTGTAATACCAGTTACTGCAACCTGTTCACTGCACCTGTGTAACCATATATTGTATTAGTCAAGTCAGTGCATACCTTTCACTTCATCCCCCCAAATATAGACAAAACAAAAGGCAGAGCCAGAGGCAGGCCACCTGGCAGGTCTGTTCGAGGTCATGCTGTCGTGATTTCGTGTGACCCTCGACAAAAGTACAGTGTTCAGTAGAAGGCACGTGCCATCAACCCCCAATATTGTCAGGACGTAGTTGACTATTTAACACAGAACACCTCATCTTTCTCAGCTTCCGCACGGAAGCGTGACATATCTTCCTCCTCCTGCTCTGATTCTGGCACCCCACTTAACACTCAGTCGGCCACCACCACCAAAGTGCCATCACCCCAGGGCTCAGCAGTGTGGACATTTTTTTGTGTGTCTGCCTCAGATGAGAGCAATGCCATCTGTACTCTCTGCCACCGAAAATTGAGCTGATGAAAGACCAAGACCCGCGTAGGGACAACTACCTTACGAAGGCACATGATTACAAAGCACAAACTGCAATGGGATGACCACCTGAGGAAAAGCAGCACACAAAAGCAAAGCCACACGCCGCAGTAGGAGATACCAGGCCGCAATTTTTTCTCAAAAAAGGCGATACCTAAACTGTACCGTGATGCTGAAAGGCAAGTGGTGACATCTCTGGCACACAGCGTTGGGTCAAGGGTCCATCTGACCACGGATGCTTTGTCTGTAAAGCACGCTTAGGCCTGCCCGAAGACTAAGTCAGTCCCCACACACAGCATCTCTGCCTGCATGCCGTGTGACTGCCTGCCCCAAGACTAAGTCAGTCCCAACACAGCATCTCTGCCTGCAGGCCGCTTGACTGCCTTCTCCGCCACCATCAACAGGGTCCACCAGGACTCCGGGCGGATTCCTGAATTTTTAAGGCTGCTGCTAGCAGCGGCCGCTATAATAATTTTTCTGGTGCATGTGCATGCCTGCCTAATTTTTCTGGCTGCACTGCGGCTGCAACAACAAAACAAAAGGCATGTACAAGTGTCAATTCCCCTTCGTGATCATTACCTTGCCGTGGTGAAGGGGCTTGCGTATCACAATGAAGCAATGACGGCCGGCTATATGAGTGTCTCGGGGGTGGCACACCAAAGATAATAAAGTCGTTTCTTCATTGTGCGATCAGCTGGACAATCACTGTTGTTCTGTCATTGAGCTACCTCAGCCCGGCCACCATATGGGCTTGAAGACCGCCATCGCCTGCCCTCTCGCCATGGTGCGCACCAGTCCAGCACAGCCGTCACAACACAAGCAGTTTGCGGTGCGTTACACAGTGAGTTTGGTGTGTCAGTGTGAAGCAGTACTCTAATTACACTCCCTGATTGATGTATAAACATGCAAGATGTTTGAAAGCACTTTAGGCCTCCAATTTAGCATGCAATGTGATTTCTGCCCTTAAAACGCTGCCTTGCGTCAAATCCAGATTTTTCCCCGGGACTTTTGGCGTCTATCCCACTCCTCCATGCAAAAACTCAGATGTTAGACCCCTTGAAACATCTTTTCCATTACTTTTGTGGCCAGCATAAATGTTTCTAGTTTTTAAAGTTGGCCCCCTATTGAAGTCTATTGCAGTTTGCCAAAGTTTGCAAGTCGGCGAACATTTGCGGATGTTCGCGAACCCGGTTCGCGAACCTAAAATCAGAGGTTTGAGCCATCTCTAGTTAGCACATGCAAACTACTTAGCACTGTAGTTTGCACATGCTAACTAGGGAGCTAAGTAGTTTGCACGTGCTAACTAGGGTGCTAAGTAGTTTGCATGTGCTAAGCACTTAGCACCCTTGTTAGCACATGCAAAGCATGTTAGCACGAGCAAAGTGGCTCTTCACTGGCGAGCTAACAGTTTGCACGCTTCAGTGAATCAAGCCCCAGATGTCAATTGCGACCCTCTTGCTGTTTAGTGGTGTGACATAACACATCAGCAAGTGGTGTGGGGGAGTGACACCTGTTCTTATGCAAAATTTGAAGCCAAGACAGTGGTGAACAGTGGTGTTTTCAGGGGGGGGGGGGGGACTTTTCTGTGTCTTTAAGTAGCCTTATCTAAATTGCACGAGTCTACTCTTCATGTGTAATTGAGATGCCTTCAGGGGTGAGAGGGAGATGTGGAAGAGCTTTTTCTTGGGTGGTAGAGGATGGGATTTGAACTTCTAGGCTGTCTGTGGAAAGTCAGCGTCACTAAAAAGTGAGCCACAACAGCAGAGCTGGCTCACGCGGCCTTCTAAAAGCTTTAACATAAGTTTTGTCATGCAGCTCCTCTTCCCACTAGTGGAGGAAAATGAAAGCTTGCTATTTTGCTTCAGTCTGCATGTTTCCTGTACCTGCGTACGTCAACATGTCCCAATACTTTACTCTCTCGTCTTACGACCTCAGAGTGCCCCAGCTTCTCTGACTTTCATGCTTTAGGGCTCAGCTCTTTATCTCACACGCAAACATCCCTGGATCAGTGACATCACCAATTCTACAGGACAGCATCTGCCAGTGTATGGCATTTGATCACAGCAAGGAATGGTTTCTGCCTTGTTCTATAGATTTGCTCATACAGAAGGAACCCATTGGGGGAAGTCACTTTGCCTATATGGATTTTCCATTCACTAGTGTCAGGCCTGGTGCACACCGAGCGGTTTTTGTAGCGTTTTCCAAACTGCTTCCGCCTGTGAAAACGCCTGGCTAATGTATCTCAATGGGATGGTGCACACCAGTGGTTTGAGGTTTTTAGTCAACCACAAACGTGGGTCCTGCAACACTTTTGCGGTTTGCAGAAGCGTTTCTGCCTCAATGTAAAGTATATGAAAAGCTCAAAACCGCTCTGGAAAACGCTAGATCAGAGCGGTTTTCCAGGCGTTTTTATTACAGAAGCTGTTCAGTAACAGCTTTTACTGTAACAATATTTGTAATCTGCTACACAAAAAGGCTCCAAAAAACGCTAGGCATGTTTAGAAAACGTCTCTAAACATGCCTAGAATCGCTCTGAAATCTGCTCCAAAAACCTCTAGCATTTTGCGGATCTGCTAGCGTTTTTGGTGTGCACTGGGCCTGTGGAAGAAGCTAAGGCACTTCTGTTTACTAGAGATGGCCCGAACGGTTCGCCGGCGAATGGTTCCTGGCGAACTTCCGTGGTTTGCGTTCGCGAAGAACCGCAAACTTTTCTGGAAGTTCGATTCGCCCCCACAGTGCATCATTTGGGTCAACATTGACCCTCTACATCACAGTCAGCAGGCACATTGTAGCCAATCAGGCTACACTCTCTCCTGGAGCCCCACCCCCCTTATAAAATGCAGGCGGCGTCAGGTATTGCACTCACTCATGTGTCTGCAGTAATACAGTTTTTTTTACAAATGCTTAAAGAGAGTCTGAAGTGAGAATAAATCTCGCTTCAGACCTCATAGTTAGCAGGGGCATGCTTGCCCCTGCTAAAACGCCGCTATCCCACGGCTTAACGGGGGTCCCTTCACCCCCAAATCCCCTCGGTGCAGCGGGGGAGCGCTTCCTGGTTGGGGCAGGGCTAACCGCCGCAGCCCTGCCCCATGTGCGTCTGTCAGACGTGTATCTCCACCTCTCCCCCGCCCCTCTCAGTCTTCCTTCACTGAAAGGGGCGGGGGAGAGGCGGCGATGCGCGTCTGATAGACGCGACTGGAGGCAGGGCTGCAGCCGTTAGCCCTGCCTCCAGGAAGAAGAAGATTTACGACCAACTTGCGACCAGGTCTTGCGGGGGTGGGTTTGGGGGTGAAGGGACCCCCGTTTAGCCGCGGGATAGCGGCGTTTTAGCAGGGGCACACATGCCCCTGCTAACTATGAGCTCTGAAGCGAGATGTATTCTTGCTTCAGAGTCTCTTTAAGCACAGTTTTAAAAAAAAATTTTAATTTTTCAAAACACTTCACACAATTTTCACAACACCACACACAAGTAGCACAACACCTCAGATTATGTGCAAAATGGACCACATTAGTCAAAACTGTACACTTTCTTGCCTAAACCCTATTTTCTTGTCAAACAGATAAATATGTCATCATATGAGAAGATTCTGTTTAAATAATTTAAACACTCCAGTGTTTAACTTAAAACACTGTTAGCATTTCCATAGAGAAAGTGTAAAAATACATTCTTCAACACTACATGGTACAAGTTATTCAGACCAATGAACATTTGTATTGCTTTTCATCTATTCAAGTCCATTTGTGGCAATTTAAGAAAAAAAAAATTATTTACAGCAAACATTTTTTTTTACAGTTATTATACTGTATTTGCTGAATATACCTTTATACTCTTAGGCTAACTGTAAAAACATAAATAATTCAGTTCAGGGCTGAAAAAAATATAAACTCAGGCAATCTATTCTGGATGAAGATAGAATATGAATATACATATAAAGGAATACTACAGTATGTGCACATTTTACAGCAGTTTTATATACTTTTATTGTAAAAATGCATGAGCATAGACAGGCCCTTACTGTCATTTTTAAAATGTATTTTATTTCCTTTTTTTATTATTTTTCACTGTAGATCCAAGTTTCTTTGTAGAACCCCCCCCCCCCCCCTTCTCCTTCTAATGCTGACTCAAACATGTATATTACAGTAGAGAGAAGCCAGAGGACTAAAGCTAGATACACACATCAGATAAAAGTCTTTGGAAAATGAAAGATCACAGACCAATCCTACCACCCTTCATGTAGTATGAGAGCATATCTACACAGTCTATTCTATTACAGTAAGAGAAGGGTGAGCTGCTGCAAACGCTCATAGGGAAAGCTTAGTTAGGCTCTTGTAGGCTTGTTAGCTTACTCCTTGCTGATCTTTATTGCTAAAAAAAACACCCCTCAACAGCTCTTTTGAGAGCTAATCTTGTTCTTGTGATCTATTTTTTTTGTGTGTGGCCCACTTGCATTATATACATCCCTGTAAGTCAGTTGCAGCGGGCCTTTGGCCCCTTGGTGGTAATTTCAACTGTGCTAGGTGCAGATTTACCCATCACTGCATATTTCTACCTGTTGTTCACAGTGCACCCACCTACCTACATGAGCGCACGCAGTGTCACTGTGCCTGTCCGGTACCTGTGTGTGTGTGACAGGTGCACATTTGTAACACCAGTCATTGCATAATTGTTCACAGTACCTGTGTGACCGCATTCTGTATAATATACCACTCCGAGCATACCTGTTAACTGCACCTGTGTGACAGCTGCACATTGTATTGTAATACCAGTCACTGCATACCTTTCACTGCATCTGTGACTGCACATTGTATTATACCTGGCAGTCAGTGCATACCTTTCACTTGGATGGCAGACTTGCCCTTCATAACAGATTCTCGTTAAGGGATTTAAAATTGATTCTTCTCATATACAGCAGGGCCTCGAAAGTCCTCCTGTATTGTTATTTTTTGTCATAACCTCGGGACTTGCATGCCATGCCTGCTGCCTTCTTTGGATGTGTGGTGGTAGCCGTTTTTCAGGCTCGAACTCTGGACCGGATTCGAACCCGTACGCTTTCTTTACCAATGGTAGAGAAAAAAAACATCCACAATATGAGCAGCGATGGACTACTGGGTGCGCAGGCTTGACCTGTGGCCAGAGCTGTCACAATTTGCCATCCAACTTCTGTCTTGCCCTGCCTCAAGCGTCCTGTCAGAAAGGACCTTCAGCGCAGCTGGATGCTTTGTCACTGAGAAGAGAAGTCACCTAAGTCACAAAATTGTTCAGTACCTCACCTTTATCTAAATGAATGAGGCATGGATCCCGGAGAGCTACTGCCCACTCGAATACTAAGTCAGTCCCCACACACAGCATCTCTGCCTGCAGGCCGCTTGACTGCCTTCTCCGCCACCACCAACACTCCAGGCAGATTCCTGAACTGCTAGCAGCGGCCGCTATAATAATTTTTCTGGTGCGTGTACTTGCCTGCCTGCCTATTTTTTCTGGCTGCACTGCGGCTGCAACAACAAAACAAAAGGCATGTACATGTGCCAATTCCCCTTCGTGATCGTTACCTTGCCGTGGTGAAGGAGCTTGCGTATCACAATGAAGCAATGACCGCCAGCTATATGCGTGTCTCGGGGGGAGGCACACCCAAGATAATAAGGTCGTTGCTTCATTGTGGACAGACCAAACTCGATCAGCTGGACAGTAACTGTTGTTCTATCATTGAGCTACCACAGCCTGGCGACCATATGGGCTTGAAAACCGCCACGGCCTGCACTCTGGCAATGGTGCAAACCAGTCCAGCACGGCTGTCACTATACAAACAGCTGTTTGCAGTGTATTAATGTAATGATCGCTGCTGCAGCAGCTATTGCTGGAAGTAGTGCTGCAGCTCAGGCAGTTCTGATCTATTTCCATGCAAGCTGTATAGCTTTGTCTGTTTTTCCCTGCTGTCAGCTTGTGACTGATTATCATTCACCTGTGTGGGAATCTGCATGTCTGCTCCCATTGGATGACCTCAGTATAAAGATCTGCTTCCTGCAGGGTTTCCTTGGGTTTTCATAGCTTCAGCTTAAGCCCGTCTTGCTGTCGCTTTAGCCCCCGATCGTGTTTCTTGTTATAAAGATACTTTGCTGGTTTTTGCATCATATATTGGTTCATTGCCAATATATATGCATACCAGCACGTTTATTATTTTCCTTGTATTTGTGTTACGTTAATACATCAGTGTCGCTGATGTATACGTACACAAACTGTTTATATCCTGTGTGCAGTTAGTCAGCTTTCCAGCACGTTTTGGTAGGTTGCGCGTACCGTGACCACCCGTGCTGAGGTAGTTACCCTGCTCCTGGTTACTGTTTGTGGATTGCGTTCATCTCTGCGAAGAGATAACGAATCCTTCTGAATCCTGTTCTGTTACTGTTTGTGGATTGCGTTCATCTCTGCGAAGAGATAACGAATCCTTCTGAATCCTGTTCCGTTACTGTTTGTGGATTGCGTTCATCTCTGCGAAGAGATAACGAATCCTTCTGAATCCTGTTCCGTTACCGTTTGTGGATTGCGTTCATCTCTGCGAAGAGATAGCGAATCCTTCTGAGTCCTGTTCCCTGTGTTACTCCATTCCTAGTCAGCGTTCCTGCTTATGTCATATATCGGTTCATTGCCGATATGTACATATGTTAGTCAGACGTTACAAATAGTTTCATTGATAGCTGTAATTGTAATACGCTAGGAAAACATACTTATTGTATATTTATCTGTGTTACGTTCATCTATCTTAATCCTGCTATTTTCTGACTATCCTGTCCTGTCTTTGTGAGGCACGCCATCGCCGCATCGCATTGGCTGCCTCATTCCAGTCTGTCTGGTTTTGGACGCTTGCTGTCGCTAAGTAGCCGCTAGCTAGCAAGCGTTCATTCTGTCTACCTGTCCTGATCTCCTCAGTTCTGGTTTGTGCGCTCAGCGCTACTTTGCGCTGAGACATAACGAAAGCATTGTTTGTGGCTGTCAGATCTGCACCGGCTCTGTGCGCCACAATCTCCTATTGGAGTCAGTCCTCCCCTCCACTATACTAGGGATATCCTGTTTCCTGGTGCTAGTGTGTGTACCTCCTCCACGCCAGCTCATGCGTTGCATACTGACTGTGGAGAATACACCACCAAGCCTTACATTATGAAAACCCCATTACCAATCCCCATTGTGGGGGGGATTCCCAGAAAGTATGACACTGTTAATTATGGTTCCTGTTCCTTTAGGAAATTTGAAGAACTTAGCTCTGAAACAGAAAATGAGTTTTTCTCTGAATGTGCCAGGTTCCTGACCAATCCTGATCTCCAAGCGACTCCTGTTTCAACCTGGGCACTCCAACTAAGTTATATTTTGTTTAAAGGGGAATTATTCCAGTGGGCATTTGATGTTCTCAATCATTCCGATTTGAAAGATAGACCGCTGGAATTTCTAGCGTTTGTGATCCATAACTGGTTGCGCATAGATCCATTGCCTTTTCCTCTTAATGAACTCCTGGCAGCAGGCCAATCAGCTGCTCCTTCAATTGCTTGCAAGAATGAGCAGCAAGCAGAAAGTGTTACTGATAATTTTCCTGCAGCTTTGAATAAATCACCAAAAACCGCAAGGTCAAAGGCAAAACGCAAACGTTCTAAGAAACGTGTCCAATCTGCAGAATCGTTATCCTTAGCGACTGAGACCTATAATGAGATTCTGCCATTAACAGATAATGAAATGCAATTGTCTTTCAGGGGAGTTAAATGGACCTATGAAACTACTAATGAACTTTCCTCCCTGGCTAGGGAAAATAAAGATTTTTGTTTAAAAGAATTATCTGAGTATGATTATGAGGAGATATTACAGAGTATTGAACAAATCAACTTATTTGTAAAGCAAGGAAAGTTTGCATACACTACAGTTCAGCACTTGCTACAGGTATTGGAGATTCTTAGGAATAAGGAATCTGCCAATCACCTGCTAATTAACCCAATATATGTCCCTGCTACAATCATATCTGCAAACCATGATCTGCCTGTTAAGTATGCTTGGAATCCTCCATTTGAGAAAGGAGAGATGGAAGCTCTGGTCAATGAATGGAAGAATGATTCAAGTTCATTTTGTCAATTTTACAGTGCAAAAAGTGAATTGGTATTGAATGCATGCATTAAGTCTGCCTATAACCTAATAAAAACTGGTGTGTGTGAGTATGACTTTGTGGCTCCATTGATTGATGTGTGGGAACTGATTTTGGATGATTTTTTTGTGACTCCGAATTCGCAAATTTGGCGTTCTGACCCGCCTGCTTCAGCACCTTTGGCTGATTCAGCAGGTGATTCGGAGCTCTTTTTGTGTGAAGTTGAAGTTCCTGCAATTCCACCCTGTACCATGGATAACTCAGTGTTACTTCCCAGTAAAACAGAAGCCACTGATACTTTCTTAACTTTGCCCTGCACAAATTTCTCAGCAGAGAATCCAGAGGTCCTGCTGACTTCCGAGTCCAGCCTAGCCAGTACTCATGACTCTTTGTTCAGTGAAACAGACACCAGAAAAATCTTGCCTGTCTCTGCAAACACTTCTGCAGAAATTACCTGTGTTAATAAACTTCAACTCCTGTCTGATCCAGCAGATGCCAATAGATGCACTACATCAGTTTCCGAGTCCCAGCAATCCTGTCTAGAATCCTCAGAACCCCAGCATCTGAATTTTCCAATTTTACAAATGAATGGTGATTCAGATGCGCAAACATTGTGTCTTGATCTTCCTGTTTCTACACCTCGCTCTAGTTTCGTGAATAGCTCAGAGCATCTGCTATGTGAACCTGAAATCGCAGAATTATTACCTTGTTCAGAAAATTTTCCAATAAATTTGCCCTGTACCATGAATTGTGCAGTAGATCTCTCCAATGAAACTCAGGTCACAGAATCATTATGCTGTCCAGCAGGTGCTTCCATGGTTTTGCCCTGCAATATGGACTGTTCAGTGATCCTGTCCAGTGAAGCTGTGGTCGCAGAGTCTTATGCTTCACCCAGTACTTTGGATACTTTAAACCCTCTAGCAGAGGAGGCTGAAGCACTGCTTACCTCAGTTGGTGTTGCAGTAATATTCACTTGTCTAGCAGCTGTTTTGGAATTACAGTCTGCTCTAATAAAACTTGATGAATTTCTGCCCAGCAAAGCAGAAGCCATTGAAATATTGTCCTCGTCAGAAAGTGTGTCAGATACCTTGCCCTGTACACAGTCTGATTTAACCAATGTTGAGTCCCTCTCCAGTGTTGTAACAGCCGAGGAACTCCAGCCCTGCCCTCTGAATGTTTCAGAAGTCTTGCCCTGTAACATGGATAATTCTGATTCTCTGGTCAAAATAATAGAAATCTCAGAATTTCAGTCCGGTCTGATGAGTGTTCCTGAAACCCAGCCCTGTATCCTGAAAGATTCTGGTTCTCTGGCCGCTGTGGCAGAGGTTCCAGAGTTCCCTTCCTGTCCAGGGAATTCCTCAGTTTTGCCTAGTCCAGTGGGGGCTGCTGCAATACTGACTTGTTCTGCAGCGCCTCATGAGCTCCAATCCAGTGTATTAAATGAGTCTCTGTCCAGTCCAGAGGTAGTTGTGGAGTCCCTGTCTGGTTCAGTGCATACATCAGAAGATTTGTCCTGTCTTGTTAGTTCCCCTGAATCTGATTTGTTACTGACTTTGCTGGAATCAGCGACATCTAAGTCTGATCCAGCATTCTCGTGTAAAAGTCCAGTAGTTGCGAAGTTTAGTCATGATGATTTTTTTTTGGCCAGTCCTGGTTTTGGTCCTGTCTTGGCTGACCCTGAGGCTCACAGTTCCTTGACATGCCCAGAGGTTTCTCTTGTGCCGGTGTGCCCAGATGTTCTTTGTGTGCCAGAATGCCCAAGTGTGTCTAAGGTGTTAGCGTGCTCTGATGCTTCCTTAGTGGGAACACGTTCTGATATTGCCAGTCTGCCTGCATGCCCAGAGATGGTTCTGGTCCCTGAAAGCCCTGATATTGATGTTTGTCCTTGTGGCCCTGACTCGGGAATTGCCCTAGGTTCCATAGGGGTTCTTGATAGTTCTCCATGTGAGCCTAAGGGGCATTCTGACCTATGGGGATCTCTTTGGAGCTTCAAGGTGTTCTGGGAGGTCTCTGAGAAAACTTGTCCTGGTGCCTTGGACTGGTTCAACAGTGGGTTTTGTGTTGGTAAAGACAGTACCGGTGGGCATTGCAAAGGCTTTGGCGTTTCTGAACTGTTCCTGGAAGGCGGTGGGTATCGCTCAGGGAGTTTCGGAGGGCTTTCTTCTGGAAATCATGGTTCTGATGGGTGTCACACTGGGGCTTGTAGTACTGATGGGCATGGTTCTGTAGGTTCTGGTTCTGATGGGTCCAGTCTTGTGGGGACTGATTCTGGAATTCGGTCTTGCCGGGCTGTCCCGGTCATCATGAATTATCAGTCAGACTGTTTTGTTGGAAATTTCAGTTTTGAAAAGCGTCTGGAATCCACTTTTAAAGGCGGGGGTACTGTAATGATCGCTGCTGCAGCAGCTATTGCTGGAAGTAGTGCTGCAGCTCAGGCAGTTCTGATCTATTTCCATGCAAGCTGTATAGCTTTGTCTGTTTTTCCCTGCTGTCAGCTTGTGACTGATTATCATTCACCTGTGTGGGAATCTGCATGTCTGCTCCCATTGGATGACCTCAGTATAAAGATCTGCTTCCTGCAGGGTTTCCTTGGGTTTTCATAGCTTCAGCTTAAGCCCGTCTTGCTGTCGCTTTAGCCCCCGATCGTGTTTCTTGTTTTAAAGATACTTTGCTGGTTTTTGCATCATATATTGGTTCATTGCCAATATATATGCATACCAGCACGTTTATTATTTTCCTTGTATTTGTGTTACGTTAATACATCAGTGTCGCTGATGTATACGTACACAAACTGTTTATATCCTGTGTGCAGTTAGTCAGCTTTCCAGCACGTTTTGGTAGGTTGCGCGTACCGTGACCACCCGTGCTGAGGTAGTTACCCTGCTCCTGGTTACTGTTTGTGGATTGCGTTCATCTCTGCGAAGAGATAACGAATCCTTCTGAATCCTGTTCTGTTACTGTTTGTGGATTGCGTTCATCTCTGCGAAGAGATAACGAATCCTTCTGAATCCTGTTCCGTTACTGTTTGTGGATTGCGTTCATCTCTGCGAAGAGATAACGAATCCTTCTGAATCCTGTTCCGTTACCGTTTGTGGATTGCGTTCATCTCTGCGAAGAGATAGCGAATCCTTCTGAGTCCTGTTCCCTGTGTTACTCCATTCCTAGTCAGCGTTCCTGCTTATGTCATATATCGGTTCATTGCCGATATATACATATGTTAGTCAGACGTTACAAATAGTTTCATTGATAGCTGTAATTGTAATACGCTAGGAAAACATACTTATTGTATATTTATCTGTGTTACGTTCATCTATCTTAATCCTGCTATTTTCTGACTATCCTGTCCTGTCTTTGTGAGGCACGCCATCGCCGCATCGCATTGGCTGCCTCATTCCAGTCTGTCTGGTTTTGGACGCTTGCTGTCGCTAAGTAGCCGCTAGCTAGCAAGCGTTCATTCTGTCTACCTGTCCTGATCTCCTCAGTTCTGGTTTGTGCGCTCAGCGCTACTTTGCGCTGAGACATAACGAAAGCATTGTTTGTGGCTGTCAGATCTGCACCGGCTCTGTGCGCCACAATCTCCTATTGGAGTCAGTCCTCCCCTCCACTATACTAGGGATATCCTGTTTCCTGGTGCTAGTGTGTGTACCTCCTCCACGCCAGCTCATGCGTTGCATACTGACTGTGGAGAATACACCACCAAGCCTTACAATTAAACAGTGAGTTTGGTGTGTCAGTGTGAAGCAGTACTCTAATTACACTCCCTGATTGATGTATACATATGGAAGATGTTTTAAAGCACATTAGGCCTCCAATTTAGCATATAATGTGATTTCTGCCCTTAAAATGCTGCTTTGCGTCAAATCCATATTTTCCCACGGGACTTTTGGAGTCTATCTCACTCATCCATTCAAAAACTCAGATGTTAGACCCCTTGAAACATCTTTTCCATCACTTTTGTGGCCAGCATACATGTTTCTAGTTTTCAAAGTTTGCCTCCCCATTGAAGTCTATTGCGGTTCGCAAAAGTTCGCCAGTTCGCAAACGTTTGTGGAGGTTCCCAAACCCGGTTCACGAACCTAAAATCGGAGGTTCGAGCTATCTCTACTGTTTACCAGCTACATCCTTCCAGACAATTAATTTAACTGTAAACTGATGTTTTATACCAAAAATGAAACAGACAAGTGACACACAATTGCATTTATTTATTGTTGTATTTCAAGTTTTCTTAAAGTGGCCCTAAACTCAAAACTCCTCTCTGCTAAAAGATACAAAACAGCATAATAACCTTTAAACAAAAAACAAGTATTTGTTACAGCTGATGCAACTCCCAAAATAAATCTGCACAGTTTCTACTTCCTGATTCATGGAAGCAGACATATTGTTTACAGCTTGTGCTTTAAAATTGGCTTATCTGCTTCTCTGCCATAGGCAGTCATGTGACACAGGAGAGAATCAAATTACAACTAGTGATTAGACACAGATGAGGGTGAATTAAACAGGCTAAACTCTCTAAATACATTGAGGGTGTACTTATTTAAGTTTTCCTTCTGTCCTGTGCAAGAGTTCAGGTCCACTTTAAAGGTGCGTACACACATGCGACTATAGTCGTTTGAAACGATCGTTCCCTGATCGTTTCAAACGACGATCATTTAAAAAAAAAGCAGCCAACGACCATTAAGTCTAACGACGGACGAGCTAGATCGTTAAAAACAAACGATCTAGCTTGGCGGATTTTTCCCAACGACGATCGTTTGCAAAAGTGGTACATCGTTGGAAACGGTCGTTCGTACTAGGCTTGACATGCGCATTTCACTATTTCTCCATGGAACTTTTCATTTTTATACGCAGGCGCAATAGTTGCTTTTACGTGATGTAACGTTCGTTCTAACGATGTGATCGTTACACACCTTTTAAAACTAACTTTACGTAGGTCGTTCTTTCGTCAATTAAAAGTTTGTTCGTCGTTCACAACAAACGATCGTTGTCGCATGTGTGTACGTAGCTTAAGTGTGTTTTTTTTACTTTTTACACCGATTGAGGAGAAAGCTGTTGTGCCCTGCCGGTTGTTGTTGATCTTCATTAGCATTATCATGACCGAACTGCAATAAAAATAGTGTTGAAACATCTTCTTCAATGCAATATAGTGAAGCTGTAGAAATTTTAGGGTTTCATCCAAAATGTCTTTTGCAACAATGACACCATCTTCCATTTGTGAAACACTGAAAAATATGGCAGCTGGAATCGCTGGTTGATCACACAGATAGGCTGGTGGTGAATGTCTGCCATCTGAACTCATCCACAGGAATGTCCTACATATCTCTTCAGTGGCCTGAGGAGTCAGTGGTTTTTTAGTCATTGGTGGCTAGATACAGTTAGTGCTGGCAGACATTGGAAGATCTAGGGGCAGGAGGCAGGTGTTCTTGGTGCCCTCTATAAAGGGCACATTCCCCTGTTTTTGCTGCCAACACCGTATTAAAGGTCATAATGTGAATCACCCTCGACCAGGCAGTAATATACCTTTAAAAGTTGACACCACTTACGATAGGAAAGGAATTGTGTATTAGGAAGCATAAAGCAAATTGTGCTGTCCCATGATATATTACCTGGGGCTTCTTCCAGCCCCTTGCACCCGACATGTCCCATGCAGCATCTCCGCTTGCAGCCACTGGCCCAGGGTCCCCGCTGGTGCAGAGACCGACCTCGACGTTGTCCCTACTGTGCCTGCAGGAAGCACCGCTGTCAGTCAAGCCCACGTTGTCTGCAGCATACTGTGCAGGAGCAGAACTACTTGATTGACAGCGGCGCTTGTGCAAGCGCAGTAGAGGAGGTCGGCCTCTGCAATGGCGGGAACCCCGAGCCAGGGAATGCAAGCAGAGATGTTGCATGAAACATATCGGCTGCAAGGGGCTGGAGGAAGCCCCGGGTAAGTATATCATGGAGCTGCACAATTTGCTTCATGCTTCATTTAAGTTGGTCACAACAAGGGATACTAAAATGTGAATAAATGTGCATGAAAGTAATATATGCAACCCTAGGAAAGCAACCAGTGAGGAACAGAAAAATAAAGAAGGAAACCCATTAGCCGGGCATTTTGTGGAATTTGGCCACAACATAAGTCAATTGAAGTGGCAGGAATTGGAAGTTGTACAATAACAGGGAGGTAGGGACCATAGGAATGCCCTGCTGAGATGTGAGGCATGGTGTAGGAACAGACTGGGGATGCAGACACCAGGTGACCTGAACGAGGACTTCACTCTCAGGTGCTTCCTTGGAATTGATGTGCTGCTTTAACCTCCCTGGCGGTTATTTTTTTTTTTGCCAAATAGGCAAAAATCCTTTTTTTTTTTTTGTTTTTGTTTCATGTAAAGCTACCAGAGTGGTAGCTACATGAAACACCACTAGAGGGCGCATGTGTCCCTCTAGTGCGATCGTCGCCGACATCAATAGAAAACAGGGGAACGCGTATATAACGCGCTCCCCTGTTTGGCTTCTCCTGTCGCCATGGCGATGATCGGCATGACGTTATGGACGTCAGCCGACGTCCTGACGTCAGACGCCTCCGATCCAGCCCATAGCGCTGCCCGGAACTCATTGGTCCGGGCAGCGCAGGGCTCTGGCGGGGGGGGCCTCTTATGCCGCTGCGTGCGGGCGATCGCCGCAGAGCGGCGGCGATCAAGCTGTATGCGCGGCTAGCAAAGTGCTAGCTGCGCGTACAGCACTTTAAATAGCCCAAATCGCCCCACCAGGGGCTGAGATATCTTCCTGCGCGGCATAGCCCGAGCTCAGCTCGGGCTTACCGCCAGGAAGGTTAAGCCCTTGGAAGAGTTAATCAATGTCTGAAGTTTGAGATTCTTTGCATCTCATTGATCTACTGTAGTGTTCAATAGTCAAAATGATCTTGGCAAGAAGAATTTAGAACTCCTTAAAGCATACAGACAAAAACTGCGCCGGGAAATTTGGGCTCAGGGAAAAGCCGAAAAATGGCTCACATGCTCTGCAAAAGTCTCGGCTGTGTTAATAACCGTTCCCTCCTCCATGCCGTCATGGACTCGAGTAAAGCTGTAATCGGATATGTTGCTGGTGTAATTTAGGCCAGGGATGAGCAGAAACTATGCCAGTGCGAATTTACGCATTGTAGTTCGCATCTAAGCATTGTAGATCATAGGTGAAGTTTCAAAACTACGCTTACGAATTTACGCGTAGCGAAGTACCGCTACGCGTTGCTTACGCCCACTATGCATAGTTAACATGTGTATTGCATAGTGAACTATGAATGCGTTTTTCGCGTCTAATTTTCCATGTGCGATTGCATGCTTACAAATTTACGCTTTGGAAACGGGAATGTACGCATAGAAGCATCCGCATACACTACACTTCGCACTACGCGTAATCATGTATTTTAATGCGTAGTATACGAAATGCATACGAAGTGAATATTTGGCTTCGAAGCCGTAGTTTGGCGAAGCGTAATTGCGTAAAACTACGCGTAGTTCCAGCGTAGCGAAGTTGGCTGACTACGACCATCCTTGTCCTGATTTAGGCACCGTCTTTTAATGGTGGCCAAATTACTGTCTGAACGCCACTATACCTGTAAATCTGTAATTCACATTATGGTCTATGGTGGCGCATGGCGCTCCCAAGTTTCCCTGGGCCATGTTGCGCTGTCTCACTCATTGACAGGTCATCTCTACCTATGAAACAGGTACATCTGGAGCTTCCATATACACATCAGACAAAACACAAAATAGGATGTATTTCAGGGAGCTTTATTTTACATTATTTTAAAAGTGGCAAGTGTGAAATAAATTACAAAGATGTTTGAATACAGCCAAACAGTCAAAGGAAACCTCCTTATTGGCTTTTTGAGATACATTTCCAGGATAGAATGCATTTCAGAACTCTTCTATGGATTTAGGTTGTCTTGTTTTCTTCTGTCTCTTCATACAATCCCAGGCAGGCTCAGTGTTTCAGGTTCACCCTTGCACCTTCCGGCATTTCTTCTCATGCTCTTGCGTATACACGTGCATGCGAGGCTTACCACAACTTCATGGGTTTTTCCGGGAGAGTAATATCTTACAGCATTATCTGCTATGTCTGTCTCGACCTTTGCTTGTGATCTCATTTATGCTTTGATTGGTGCCTATATTGACCTTTGGCTTGATATCACTTGTTGATTGGTTTGCAATGCGGATTACCCCACCAGTAATGCAATGTGCAGCTTCTCCTATTCGTCCTGGTTACTGGTGGGGTAATCCCTGGGGTCATGAGCTGGTGGACACCAGGTAACAAAATAGTAGAAGCCCATCATCCCTTGCGGGGTGCTCTGGTGAAGACTCCATGCCGTAGAAGACCTCATGCCAATCCCCTGTGCCTAAGTCAACAGGCCCTGCCTTGCATCACACGTCTTACACAATGACTTAAACATCAGGGCTCTTTGGGGCGATCGCTGCTCTAGTAGGACTCCTTCTTTTTCTTTTCATTGTAGATAGCTTTTTTGAACTTTGGCTTTGTTCTACTGCTCCCACCATTGCGGTATTTTTTGAAAGTATCCTCGCTTTCCAGCATTTTTCACAAGCGCTTAATACGTTTCACATTCTGTTTATCATTGAAGAATCAAACTATCCTATCAGTCTCTGGCACTGATGTAATTTGTTAGCTCTAATTCGTGATTTCAGAAAACTGAGTACCTGAAGGATTCTCTTAATCTCATGGTCGATTTTTGTGCAAGGTACATAATTCTCTACGAGGTCATCCAGTTCTGCAAAGTAAACCAGCATTTGTCTTGTAATAGAGTCGCTGTGTGTGTTTTCTGGTACACAGAGAGCCAGACACTTAGAAAGGTCATGTAAATGGGCCTTCATCCTTACATATATTTTCTCTTCATACCCAAGACTTTCATGGTGAACCTCAAGAAAGTTTTGAATCTGGTCACTCAATTCCAGAGCAACAAACAGCAATTGAGAGTCAGGAATATTTTTAATGTTGGGAAACTTTGGTAGCTCGTATGTCTGGTTTTGCAGACACGGACGATGAGGACTTGAGGTTATAAATTGACTGAGGAGCTCATTACTGACCTCTGCTGGCATTGTGCAGTCATTGCCTGTGACAACATGACTTATCAGTAACACAGAAGATGACACAGTTACCAGGAAGTGTACTAAGGAGAAATGAGGATTTGTCATATTTCAGGCGTCCTGCTTCCCCTGGTTCTGCTATTAGCAGAAGCAGGTAGGTTAATATTCCATTTTTGTGAAGCTCACTTTTGCCTTAAAACTAGGATATTTTGTTGTAACATTGTGAGAAATTTGAAAAGATAAGTTGGTAGAGATCAGGCTTGAACTCATAACCTTTGTAATGGAAGGCAGCTAACTTTACCACTGTACCAGCAGAGCTAGCATGCAAGTTGCTGCTCTTCTAAGTATAGGAGCTATAGGTTCAGAGGAGATGTTTGTCCATTACTAACATGTTTAACAATAATGAATTAATGCGAATGGCAAGCAAATGTTCAATCATCGTTGAAAATGTTTGTCCATCACTAACATGTTCGTACATCACGCATTTATGTGAACAGCTGGCAATCGTTCATTCGCCAGCGAACATGTTCCTTCATCACAAATATGTTCGTCCATCGTGCATTCATGCGAATAACCAACAAATGCTTGTTTCGCTTGGAACTGTCCACTGGCTATCATCCATCACCAGTCAGGAGGATTGGAGGCCAGGAAAGTAGAGGGTGAGAGAAGAAGACACATGAGGGGCTTGATTCACAAAAGCGTGATAACTCAGTTATCACACCTAAAAGCTTTGCACATGCAAACTAGGGTGCTAAGTAGTTTGCACGTGCAAACTACTTAGCACTGTAGTTAGTACTAGAGATGGCCCGAACTGTTCACCGGCGAATGGTTCCCGGCGAACTTCCATGGTTCGCGTTCGCGGAGAACCGCAAACTTTTGCGGAAGTTTGATTTGCATCCATAGTGCATCATTAGGGTCAACTTTGACCCTCTACATCACAGTAAGCAGGCACATTGTAGCCAATCAAGCTACACTCCCTCCTGTAGCCCCACCCCCCCTTATAAAAGACAGGCAGCATCAGCCTTTTCACTCACTCGTGTGGCTGCAGTAATTAGAGAAGGGAGAGCGGCTGCAGAGAGAGCTATAGGGAAAGCTTAGTTAGGCTCTTGTAGGCTTGTTAGCTTGCTCCTTGCTGAATCTTATTGCTAAAAAAGCACCCCTCAACAGCTGTTTTGAGAGCTAATCTTGTTCTTGTGATCTATTTTTTTTTTTTGTGGCCCACTTGCATTATATACAGCGCTGTCAGTCAGTCACAGGCCCAGCACATTCAGTGACTACCTGTGTGTGTGACAGGAAGCTACACATTTTTAATCCTAATCACTGCACTTGTTCCCTGTTCAGTGCACCTACCTACCTATACCTATGTGAGCGCACACATTGTTAATACCACCAGTCATTGCACCTGTTTAGGGTACCTGTTTGTGTGTGTGTGATAGGCAGCTGCACATTTGTAATACCAGTTACTGCAACCTGTTCACTGCACCTGTGTAACCGCACATTGTTGTACCAGCAGTCACTGCATACCTGTTTACTGCACCTGTGTAACCATATATTGTATTAGTCAAGTCAGTGCATACCTTTCACTTCATCCCCCCAAATATGGACAAAACAAAAGGCAGAGCCAGAGGCAGGCCACCTGGCAGGTCTGTTCGAGGTCATGCTGTCGTGATTTCGTGTGACCCTTGACAAAAGTACAGTGTTCAGAAGAAGGCACGTGCCATCAACCCCCAATATTGTCAGGACGTAGTTGACTATTCAACACAGAACATCTCATCTTTCTCAGCTTCCGCATGGAAGCGTGACATATCTTCCTCCTCCTGCTCTGATTCTGGCACCCCACTTAACACTTAGTCGGCCGCCACCACCAAAGTGCCATCACCCCAGGGCTCAGCAGTGTGGACATTTTTTTCTGTGTCTGCCTCAGATGAGAGCAATGCCATCTGTACTCTCTGCCACCAAAAATTGAGCTGTTGAAAGACCAAGACCCGCGTAGGGACAACTACCTTACGAAGGCACATGATTACAAAGCACAAACTGCAATGGGATGACCACCTGAGGAAAAGCAGCACACAAAAGCAAAGCCACACGCCGCAGTAGGAGATACCAGGCCGCAATGTTTTCTCAAAAAAGGCGATACCTAAACTGTACCGTGATGCTGAAAGGCAAGTGGTGACATCTCTGGCACACAGCGTTGGGTCAAGGGTCCATCTGACCACAGATGTTTTGTCTGGAAAGCATGCTCAGGCCTGCTCGAAGACTAAGTCAGTCCCCACACACAGCATCTCTGCCTGCATGCCGTGTGACTGCCTGCCCCAAGACTAAGTTGATCCCAACACAGCATCTCTGCCTGCAGGCCACTTGACTGCCTTCTCCGCCACCATCAACAGGGTCCACCAGGACTCCGGGCGGATTCCTGAATTCTTAAGGCTGCTGCTAGCAGCGGCCGCAATAATATTTTTTCTGGTGCGTGTGCATGCCTGCCTAATTTTTCTGGCTGCACTGCGGCTGCAACAACAAATCAAAAGGCATGTACACGTGTCAATTCCCCTTCGTGATCGTTACCTTGCCGCGGTGAAGGGGCTTGCGTATCACAATGAAGCAATGACCGCCGGCTATATGAGTGTCTCAGGGGGTGGCACACCAAAGATAATAAAGTCGTTTCTTCATTGTGCGATCAGCTGAACAATCACTGTTGTTCTTTAGTGGAGCTACCACAGCCCGGCGACCATATGGGCTTGAAGACCGCTATCGCCTGCCCTGTCGCCATGGTGCGCACCAGTCCAGCACAGCCGTCACTACACAAGCAGTTTGCGCTTTGCGGTGCGTTACACAGTGAGTTTGGTGTGTCAGTGTGAAACAGTACTCTAATTACACTCCCTGATTGATGTATACACATGCAAGATGTTTGAAAGCACTTTAGGCCTCCAATTTAGCATGCAATGTGATTTCTGACCTTAAAACGCTGCCTTGCATCAAATCCAGATTTTTCCCCGGGACTTTTGGCATCTATCCCACTCATCCATGCAAAAACTCAGATGTTAGACCCCTTGAAACATCTTTTCCATCACTTTTGTGGCCAGCATAAATGTTTCTAGTTTTCAAAGTTCGCCTCCCCATTGAAGTCTATTGCGGTTTGCCAAAGTTTGCAAGTCGGCGAACATTTGCGGATGTTCACGAACCCGGTTCGTGAACCTAAAATCAGAGGTTTGAGCCATCTCTAGTTAGCACGTGCAAACTACTTAGTACTGTAGTTTGCACATGCTAACTAGGGAGCTAAGTAATTTGCACATGCTAACTAGGGTGCTAAGTAGTTTGCACATGCAAACTATGGATGGTGCTAAGTTGTTTGCACATGCTAAGTACCTAGCACTGTAGTTAGCACGTGCAAAGCATGTTAGCACGGACAAAGTGGCTCTTCACTGGCGTGCTAACACTTTGCACGCTTTAGTGAATCAAACCCCAGATGTCAATTGCGACCCTCTTGCTGTTTAGTGGTGTGACTTAACACATCAGCAAGCGGTGTGGGGGAGTGACACCTGTTGTTATGCAAAATTTGAAGCCAAGACAGTGCTGAACAGTTTCTGTGTTTTTAAGTAGCCTTATCTAAATTCCGCGAGTCTAGTCTACGTGTGTAATTGAGATGCCTTCAGGGGTGAGAGGGGGAGACATGGAAGAGCTTTTTCTTGGGTGGTAGAGGATGGGATTTGAACTTCTAGGCTGCCTGTGGGAAGTCAGCTTCACTAAAAAGTGAGCCACAACAGCAGAGCTGGCTCACCCCGCCTTCTAAAAGCTTTAACATAAGTTGCGTCATGCAGCTACTCCTCCCACTAGTGGAGGAAAATGAAAGCTTGCTATTTTGCTTCAGTCTGCATGTTTCCTGTACCTGCGTACTTCAACATGTACAGTACACAAAGAGCAGTCCGTGCACCGCTTCCCTGGAACACTTTTATTCTTCCAGTGATGATAATCAGCAGGTGGATAGGCACATATACACAAACAGCTTCATGTTCTTATACACATGTGTGGATACATCTGACCTGTGCCATGGACGGGTGCGGGAGGGTGACCAGGGGAAGATAGGACTGCGCGACAGCTGTTTCGCGCCGGTGCGGCACTTGCTCACGTGCAGGTGTCCTAGGGCAAATGGCGGCGTGTATGGGCTTCCGTGATATTACTCGGAGACCCCGCCCCCCACGCACGCCATTGGCCCTTGGTAGTGTTGGGTGAACAGTGTTCGCCACTGTTCGGGTTCTGCAGAACACCACCCTGTTCGGGTGATGTTCGGGTTCGGCCGAACACCTGATGGTGTTCGGCCAAACTGTTCGGCCATATGGCCGAACTAAGAGCGCATGGCCGAACGTTACCCGAACGTTCGGCTAGTGCTGTGATTGGCCGAACGGGTCACGTGTAGTGTTGGGCGAACATCTAGATGTTCGGGTTCGGGCCGAACATGGCCGAACTCCGAACATAATGGAAGTCAATGGGGACCCGAACTTTCGTGCTTTGTAAAGCCTCCTTACATGCTACATACCCCAAATTTACAGGGTATGTGCACCTTGGGAGTGGGTACAAGAGGAAAAAAATTTTAGCAAAAAGAGCTTATAGTTTTTGAGAAAATCGATTTTAAAGTTTCAAAGGGAAAACTGTCTTTTAAATGCGGGAAATGTCTGTTTTCTTTGCACAGGTAACATGCTTTTTGTCGGCATGCAGTCATAAATGTAATACATATAAGAGGTTCCAGGAAAAGGGACCGGTAACGCTAAACCAGCAGCAGCACACGTGATGGAACAGGAGGAGGGTGGCGCAGGAGGAGAAGGCCACGCTTTGAGACACAACAACCCAGGCCTTGCATGAGGACAAGAAGCGTGCGGATAGCAATTTGCATTTTGTCGCCATGCAGTCATAAATGTAATACAGATGAGAGGTTCAATAAACAGGGACCGGAAACGCTAACCCATCACAGATGTTCATTGTTCATGTTACTTGGTTGGGGTCCGGGAGTGTTGCGTAGTCGTTTCCAATCCAGGATTGATTCATTTTAATTTGAGTCAGACGGTCTGCATTTTCTGTGGAGAGGCGGATACGCCGCCGATCTGTGACGATGCCTCCGGCAGCACTGAAACAGCGTTCCGACATAACGCTGGCTGCCGGGCAAGCCAGCACCTCTATTGCGTACATTGCCAGTTTGTGCCAGGTGTCTAGCTTCGATACCCAATAGTTGAAGGGTGCAGATGGATTGTTCAACACAGCTACGCCATCTGACATGTAGTCCTTGACCATCTTCTCCAGGCGATCGGTGTTGGAGGTGGATCTGCACGCTTGCTGTTCTGTGTGCTGCTGCATGGGTGTCAGAAAATTTTCCCACTCCAAGGACACTGCCGATACCATTCCCTTTTGGGCACTAGCTGCGGCTTGTGTTGTTTGCTGCCCTCCTGGTCGTCCTGGGTTTGCGGAAGTCAGTCTGTCGGCGTACAACTGGCTAGAGGAGGGGGAGGATGTCAATCTCCTCTCTAAAGTCTCCACAAGGGCCTGCTGGTATTCTTCCATTTTGACCTGTCTGGCTCTTTCTTCAAGCAGTTTTGGAACATTGTGTTTGTACCGTGGATCCAGAAGGGTATAAACCCAGTAATTGGTGTTGTCCAGAATGCGCACAATGCGTGGGTCGCGTTCAATGCAGTCCTAGGCCGAAGAGGTCATAGCCTAGGGTCACAAAACCTGTTTATTTGGGCAATTTCAATGGTGGCGAGTCTGACGTACATAAATCGCAGCAATGGCCGTTAGCAACGTCTGAATCTCACGAAATGTCTCATGCAGGTAGAAGACATATTGTTAGACTTGGATTCCAAAGATGGGGTCCCTACATCTCTGCAAACCAGAGTTACAGGGGTCCAAAATTGGTAAAATCCCCCATAGGATTTCATTGCCTCCCTATTTCACTTTCCAAAATCTCACATCTTTTCAAAGGGCAATGGCTCAGCAGTACCAAATTTTCTAGCATTGTAGGGACCCTTAGGGGGAACATGACTGGTGAGTTTCGGGCCCCTAGGCCGAAGAGGTCATAGCCTAGGGTCACAAAAACCTGTTTATTTGGGCTATTTCAATGGTAGTGATGGTGACGTACATAAATCGCAGCAATGGCCGTTAGCAACGTCTGAATCTCACGAAATGTCTCATGCAGGTAGAAGACATATTGTTAGACTTGGATTCCAAAGATGGGGTCCCTACATCTCTGCAAACCAGAGTTACAGGGGTCCAAAATTGGTAAAATCCCCCATAGGATTTCATTGCCTCCCTATTTCACTTTCCAAATGCTCACATCTTTTCAAAGGGCAATGGCTCAGCAGTACCAAATTTTCTAGCATTGTAGGGACCCTTAGGGGGATCATGACTGGTGAGTTTTGCCACTGCTGAGCCATTGCCCTTTGAAATGGTGTGAGATTTTGGAACGGTAAATAGGAGGCCCAATGAAAGCCTAAGGGGGATTTTACCAATTTTGGACCCCTGTAACTCTGGTTTGCAGAGATGTAGGGACCCCATCTTTGGAATCCAAGTCTAACAATATGTCTTCTACCTGCATGAGACATTTCGTGAGATTCAGACTTTGCTAACGGCCATGGCTGAGATTTATGTACGCCACCATCACTACCATTGAAATAGCCCAAATAAACAGGTTTTTGTGACCCTAGGCTATGACCTCTTCGGCCTAGGGGCCCGAAACTCACCAGTCATGTTCCCCCTAAGGGTCCCTACAATGCTAGAAAATTTGGTACTGCTGAGCCATTGCCCTTTGAAAAGATGTGAGATTTTGGAAAGTGAAATAGGGAGGCAATGAAATCCTATGGGGGATTTTACCAATTTTGGACCCCTGTAACTCTGGTTTGCAGAGATGTAGGGACCCCATCTTTGGAATCCAAGTCTAACAATATGTCTTCTACCTGCATGAGACATTTCGTGAGATTCAGACTTTGCTAACGGCCATTGCTGCGATTTATGTACATCACCATCACTACCATTGAAATAGCCCAAATAAACAGGTTTTTGTGACCCTAGGCTATGACGTCTTTGGCCTAGGGGCCCGAAACTCACCAGTAATGTTCCCCCTAAGGGTCCCTACAATGCTAGAAAATTTGCCACTGCTGAGTAATTGCCCTTTGAAAAGATGTGAGATTTTGGAACTGTAAATAGGAGGCCCAATGAAAGCCTATGGGTGATTTTACCAAATTTGGAGCCCTGTAACTCTGGTTTGCAGAGATGTAGGGAACCCATCTTTGGAGCCCAAGTCTAACAATATGTCTTCTACCTGCATGAGACATTTCGTGAGATTCAGACGTTGCTAACGGCCATTGCTGCGATTTATGTACGTCAGACTCGCCACCATTGAAATTGCCCAAATAAACAGGTTTTGTGACCCTAGGCTATGACCTCTTCGGCCTAGGACTGCATTGAACGCGACCCACGCATTGTGCGCATTCTGGACAACACCAATTACTGGGTTTATACCCTTCTGGATCCACGGTACAAACACAATGTTCCAAAACTGCTTGAAGAAAGAGCCAGACAGGTCAAAATGGAAGAATACCAGCAGGCCCTTGTGGAGACTTTAGAGAGGAGATTGACATCCTCCTCCTCCTCTAGCCAGTTGTACGCCGACAGACTGACTTCCGCAAACCCAGGACGACCAGGAGGGCAGCAAACAACACAAGCCGCAGCTAGTGCCCAAAAGGGAATGGTATCGGCAGTGTCCTTGGAGTGGGAAAATTTTCTGACACCCATGCAGCAGCACACAGAACAGCAAGCGTGCAGATCCACCTCCAACACCGATCGCCTGGAGAAGATGGTCAAGGACTACATGTCAGATGGCGTAGCTGTGTTGAACAATCCATCTGCACCCTTCAACTATTGGGTATCGAAGCTAGACACCTGGCACAAACTGGCAATGTACGCAATAGAGGTGCTGGCTTGCCCGGCAGCCAGCGTTATGTCGGAACGCTGTTTCAGTGCTGCCGGAGGCATCGTCACAGATCGGCGGCGTATCCGCCTCTCCACAGAAAATGCAGACCGTCTGACTCAAATTAAAATGAATCAATCCTGGATTGGAAACGACTACGCAACACTCCCGGACCCCAACCAAGTAACATGAACAATGAACATCTGTGATGGGTTAGCGTTTCCGGTCCCTGTTTATTGAACCTCTCATCTGTATTACATTTATGACTGCATGGCGACAAAATGCAAATTGCTATCCGCACGCTTCTTGTCCTCATGCAAGGCCTGGGTTGTTGTGTCTCAAAGCGTGGCCTTCTCCTCCTGCGCCACCCTCCTCCTGTACCATCACGTGTGCTGCTGCTGGGTTAGCGTTACCGGTCCCTTTTCCTGGAACCTCTTATATGTATTACATTTATGACTGCATGCCGACAAAAAGCATGTTACCTGTGCAAAGAAAACAGACATTTCCCGCATTTAAAAGACAGTTTTCCCTTTGAAACTTTAAAATCGATTTTCTCAAAAACTATAAGCTCTTTTTGCTAATTTTTTTTCCTCTTGTACCCACTCCCAAGGTGCACATACCCTGTAAATTTGGGGTATGTAGCATGTAAGGAGGCTTTACAAAGCACAAAAGTTCGGGTCCCCATTGACTTCCATTATGTTCGGAGTTTGGGTCAAACACCCGAACATCGCGGCCATGTTCGGCCTGTTCGGCCCGAACCCGAACATCTAGATGTTCGCCAACACTAGCCCTTGGGTGCTGGATTGTGATTGTGCGGGAGAGTGGATAGGAGGAGCCCGGCCTATGACGTCTCCTGAGTCCGTGGTCGCCATGCCATTAGGGCACGTGTGTGCTATTCTGACAGATCGCCATAACTTGGCGAATGGGGCTAACGTGCATGCTTGCAAAAAACATCCTGTGATTGTGCTCATTAATCATAAAGTGACTTGTGCATAATTCATTCATTGTACAAATAAAACTTAAAAACTGGTGCGTTCGTTGTGCCTTATTGAACATATCACATACCACTGAGTCAAGGTGACTATCTGTGCTGTGCCTCAGTCCCCGCCTGCTTTCTGACTTTAAAAAACAACTTTATTAGATAATTAGTATAAAACCACCCTCTACCCCTTCTTAAAATCACTATGAGGTTGGGAGAGAATAGGAGAAGTAGTCCCAATACTTTACTCTCTCGTCTTACAATCTCACAGTGCCCCAGCTTCTCTGACTTGCACGCTTTAGGGCTCAGCTCTTTATCTCACACGCAAACATCCCTGGATCAGTGACATCACCAATTCTACAGGACAGCATCTGCCAGTGTATGTGGTTTTATTACAGAAAGGAATGATTTTTGCCTTGTTTTATAGATTTGCTCATGCAGAAGGAACCCATTAGGGGAAGTCACTTTGCCTATATGGATTTTCCATACACCTGTGCCAGGCTTGGTGCACCCCGAGCAGTTTTTGTAGCGTTTTCCAAACCGCTTCCACCTGTGAAAATGCTTGGCTAATGTATCTCAATGGGATGGTGAACATCAGCGGTTTGAGGTTTTTAGCAAACCTCAAACGTGGGTTCTGCTGCACTTTTGCGGTTTGCAGAAGTGTTTCTGCCTCAATGTAAAGTATAGGAAAAGCTCAAAGCCACTCTGGAAAACGCTAGATCAGAGCGGTTTACCAGGTGTTTTTGTTACAGTAGCTGTTTAGTAACAGCTTTACTGTAACAATATTTGTAATCTACTACACAAAAAGGCTTCAAAAACGTTAGGCATGTTTAGAAAACGTCTCTAAACATGCCTAGAATCGCTCTGAAATCTGCTCCAAAAACCTCTAGTGTTTTGCGGATCTGCTAGTGGTTTTGGTGTGCACTGGGCCTGGGGAAGAAGCTAAATGGATAGCTAAGGCACTTCTGTTTACTAGAGATGGCCCGAACAGTTCACCGGTGAACAGTTCCCAGCGAACTTCTATGGTTCGCGTTCGCAGAGAACCGCAAACTTTTCCGGAAGTTCGATTCGCCCCCATAGTGCATCATTAGGGTCAACTTTGACCCTCTACATCACAGTCAGCAGGCACATTGTAGCCAATCAGGCTACACTCCCTCCTGGAGCCCCACCCCCGTTATAAAAGGTAGGCAGCATCAGGCATTGGACTCACTTGTGTGCCTGCAGTAATTAGAGAAGGGAGAGCTGCTGCAGACTCTCATAGGGAAAGCTTAGTTAGGCTCTTGTAGGCTTGTTAGCTTGCTCCTTGGTGATTCTTATTGCTAAAAAAGCACCCCACAACAGCTCTTTTGAGAGTTAATCATGTTCTTGTGATCTATTTTTAATTTTTTTTGTGCGGCCCACTTGCATTATATACAGCCCTGTCAGTCATTTGCAGCTGGCCTTTGGCCCCTTGGTGGTAATTACTACTGTGCCAGGTGCAGATTTGTAATACCCATCACTGCATATAACTACCTGTTGTTCACAGTGCACCCACCTACCTACGTGAGCTGAGCGCACGCAGTGTCACTGTGCCTGTCCGGTACCTGTCTGTGTGTGACAGGTGCACACTCCGAGCATACCTGTTAACTGCACCTGTGTGACTGCACATTG
This sequence comes from Hyperolius riggenbachi, assembly GCF_040937935.1. Lineage (NCBI taxonomy): Eukaryota > Metazoa > Chordata > Amphibia > Anura > Hyperoliidae > Hyperolius > Hyperolius riggenbachi. The sequence goes on from NC_090647.1 coordinate 27,829,886, forward strand.
TATTGTAATACCAGTCACTGCATACCCCCTTCGTGATCATTACTTTGCCACGGGGAAGGGGCTTGCATATCACAATGAAGCAATGACCGCCGGCTATATGAGTGTCTGGGGGGTTGGCTCACCAAAGATAATAAGGTCGTTGCTTCAGTGTGGTCAGACCAAATTTGATCAGCTGGACAGTCACTGTTCTGTCATTCAACTACGTCAGCCGGGCGACCATATGGGCTGTAAAGCCACCATCACCTGAACTCTCGTCATGGTGCGCACCAGTCCAGCACGGCCGTCACTACACAAACGGCTGTTTGCAGTCACTGCATACCTTTCACTGCATCTGTGACTGCACATTGTATTATACCTGGCAGTCAGTGTATACCTGGCAGACTTGCCCTCTATAAGAGATTCTCGTTAAAGGATTTAAAATTGATTCTTCTCACGTGGGCCGGAGCGGACTGAGTCCGCTCCGGCCCACGTGGCGGTTATTGACAGCGGCGCTCACACAGGCACAGTACAGAGCGACCTGGAGGTCACTCTGATGTCATCGCTGGGGACTGGGACGGACCTGCGGTGAACGGCTGCGGGCAGAGCTGCGGGCGAGGGATACCCTGGGAGCTTGGAGATGGAGGAAGCCCCCGGTAGGTACCACTCATTTTACATTATTTTCCCTGATGACTCCTTTAACCACCCTGGCGTTCTGATTAAATCGCCAGGGTGGCTGCGGGAGGGTTTTTTTTAAATAAAAAAAAAACTATTTCATGCAGCCAACTGAAAGTTGGCTGCATGAAAGCCCACTAGAGGGCGCTCCGGAGGCGTTCTTCCGATCGCCTCCGGCGCCCAGAATAAACAAGGAAGGCCGCAATGAGCGCCCTTCCTTGTTTTGCTTAGATCGTCGCCATAGCGACGAGCGGAGTGACGTCATCGACGTCAGCCGACGTCCTGACGTCAGCCGCCTCCGATCCAGCCCTTAGCGCTGGCCGGAACTTTTTGTTCCGGCTACGCTGGGCTCAGGCGGCTGGGGGGACCCTCTTTCGCCGCTGCTCGCGGCGAATCGCCGCAGAGCGGCGGCGATCAGGCAGCACACGCGGCTGGCAAAGTGCCGGCTGCGTGTGCTGCTTTTTATTTCACAAAAATCGGCCCAGCAGGGCCTGAGCGGCAGCCTCTGGCGGTGTTGGACGAGCTGAGCTCGTCCAGACCGCTCAGCAGGTTAAAGCATACAGACAAAAACAGCGCGGGAAATTTGGGCTCAGGGAAAAGCCAAAAAATGGCTTACCATGCTCTGCAAAAGTCTCGGCTGCATTAATAACCGTTCCCTCCTCCATGCCACCATGGACTCGAGTAAAGCTGTAATCGGCTATGTTGCTGGTGTAATTTAGGCACAGTCTTTTAATGGTGGCCACATTACTGTCTGAGCGCCATTATAGCTGTAATTCACATTATGGACTATGGCGGCGCATGGTGCTCCCAAGTTTCCCTGGGCCATGTTGCGCTGTCTCACTCCTTGACAGGTCATCTCTACCTATGAAACAGTTACATCTGGAGCTTCCATATACACATCAGACAAAACACAAAATAGGATATATTTCAGGGAGCTTTATTTTACATTATTTTAAAAGTGGCAAGTGTGAAATAAATTACGAAGATGTTTGAATACAGCCAAACAGTCAAAGGAAACCTCCTTATTGGCTTTTTGAGATACATTTCCAGGATAGAATGCATTTCAGAACTCTTCTATGGAATTAGGTTGTCTTGTTTTCTTCTGTCTCTTCATACAATCCCAGGCAGGCTCAGTGTTTCAGGTTCACCCTTGCACCTTCCGGCATTTCTTCTCATGCACTTGCATATACACGTGCGTGCGAGGCTTACCACAACTTCATGGGTTTTTCCAGGAGAGTAATATCTTACAGCACTATCTGCTACAGTATGTCTGCCTCGACCTTTGCTTGTGATCTCATTTATTCTTTGATCAGTGCCCATCCTGACCTTTGGCTTAATATCACTTTGATAACTGGTTTTGCATTGCAGCTTCTCCTGTTCTCCCTGGTTACTGGTGGGGAATCCCGGGGATCATGACCTGGTGGACACCAGGCAACAAAAATAGTAGAAGCCCATTATCCCTTGCGGAGTGCTCTGGTGAAGACTCCATGCCCTGGAAGAACTCATGCCAATCCCCTGTGCCTTAGTAAACAGGTCCTGCCTTGCATCACACGCCTTACACAATGACTTAAACATCAGAGCTCTTTGGGGCGATAGCCGCTCTTGTAGAACTCCTTGTTTTTCTTTTGATTGTAGATAGCTTTTTTGAACTTTGGCTTTGTGCTCCCACCATTGCAGTATTTTTTGAAAGTATCCTCGCTTTCCAGCATTTTTCACAAGCGCTTAATACGTTTCACATTCTGTTTATCATTGAAGAATCAAACTATCCTATCAGTCTCTGGCACTGATGTAATTTGTTAGCTCTAATTTGTGATTTCAGAAAACTGAGTACCTGAAGGATTCTCTTAATCTCATGGTCGATTTTTGTGCAAACTACATAATTCTCTACGAGGTCATCCAGTTCTGCAAAGTAAACCAGCATTTGTCCTGTAATAGAGTCACTCTGTGTGTTTTCTGGTACACAGAGAGCCAGACACTTAGACAGGTCACGTAAATGTGCCTTCATCCTTCCATATATTTTCTCTTCATACCCAAGTCTTTCATGGTGAACCTCAAGAAAGTTTTGAATCTGGTCACTTAATCCCAGAGCAACAAACAGCAATTGAGAGTCAGGAATATTTTTAATGTTGGGAAACTTTGGTAGCTCGTATGTCTGGTTTTGCAGACACGGACGACGAGGACTTGAGGTTATAAATTGACTGAGGAGCTTATTACTGACCTCTGCTGGCATTGTGCAGTCATTGCCTGTGACAACATGACTTATCAGTAACACAGAAAATGACACAGTTGCCAGGAAGTGTACTAAGGAGAAATGAGGCTTTGTCATATTTCAGGCGTCGTGCTTCCCCTGGTTCTGCTATTAGCAGAAGCAGGTAGGTTAATATTCCATTTTTGTGAAGCTCACTTTTGCCTTAAAACTAGGATATTTTGTTGTAACATTGTGAGAAATTTGAAAAGATAAGTTGGTAGAGATCAGGCTTGAACTTATAACCTTTTTAATGGAAGGCAGCTAACTTTACCACTGTACCAGCAGAGCTAGCATGCAAGCTGCTGCTCTTCTAAGTATAGGAGCTATATGTTCAGAGGAGATGTTCGTCCATTACTAACATGTTTAACAATAATGCATTAATGCGAATGGCAAGCAAATGTTCAATCATCTTCGAAAATGTTTGTCCATCACTAACATGTTCGTACATCACGCATTTATGTGAACAGCTGGCAATCGTTCATTCGCCAGCGAACATGTTCCTTCATCACAAATATGTTCGTCCATCGTGCATTCATGCGAATAACCAACAAATGCTTGTTTAGCTTGGAACTGTCCACTGGCTATCGTCCATCACTAGTCAGGAGGATTGGAGGCCAGGAAAGTAGAGGGTGAGAGAAGAAGACACATGAGGGGCTTGATTCACAAAAGCGTGATAACTCAGTTATCACACTTAAAAGCTTTGCACGTGCAAACTAGGGTGCTAAGTAGTTTGCACGTGCAAACTACTTAGCACTGTAGTTAGCACTAGAGATGGTCCGAACTGTTCACCGGCGAATGGTTCCCGGCGAACTTCCATGGTTTGCGTTCACGGAGAACCGCAAACTTTTGCGGAAGTTCGATTTGCATCCATAGTGCATCATTAGGGTCAACTTTGACCCTCTACATCACAGTCAGCAGGCACATTGTAGCCAATCAGGCAACACTCCCTCCTGGAGCCCCACCCCCTCCTTATAAAAGGCAGGCAGAGTCGGCCATTTCCCTCACTCGTGTGGCTGCAGTAATTAGAGAAGGGAGAGCTGCTGCAGAGAGAGCTGTAGGGAAAGCTTAGTTAGGCTCTTGTAGGCTTGTTAGCTTGCTCCTTGCTGATTCTTATTGCTAAAAAAGCACCCCTCAACAGTTTTGAGAGCTAATCTTGTTCTTGTGATCTATTATTCTTTTTTTTTTTGTAGCCCACTTGCATTATATACAGCCCTGTCAGTCAGTCGCAGGCCCAGCACATTCAGTGACTACCTGTGTGTGTGGCAGGCAGCTACACATTTTTAATCCCAATCACTGCACCTGTTCACTGTTCAGTGCACCTACCTACCTATACCTATGTGAGCGCACACATTGTTAATACCACCAGTCATTGCACCTGTTCAGGGTACCTGTTTGTGTGTGTGTGATAGGCAGCTGCACATTTGTAATACCAGTTACTGCAACCTGTTCACTGCACCTGTGTAACCGCACATTGTTGTACCAACAGTCACTGCATACCTGTTCACTGCACCTGTGTAACCATACATTGTATTAGTCAAGTCAGTGCATACCTTTCACTTCATCCCCCCAAATATGGACAAAACAAAAGGCAGAGCCAGAGGCAGGCCACCTAGCAGGTCTGTTGGAGGTTGTGCGACAAAAGTACAGTGTTCAGAAGAAGGTACGTGCCATCAACCCCCAATATTGTCAGGACGTAGTTGAATATTTAACATAGAACACCTCATCTTTCTCAGCTTCTGCACGGAAGCCGTGACATATCTTCCTCCTCCTGCTCTGATTCTGGCTCCCCACTTAACACTCAGTCGTCCGCCTACACCAAAGTGCCATCACCCCAGGGCTCAGCAGTGTGGACATTTTTTTGTGTGTCTGCTTAAGATGAGAGCAATGCCATCTGTACTCTCTGCCACCGAAAATTGAGCTGTGGAAAGACCAAGACACGCGTAGGGACCACTACCTTACGAAGGCACATGATTACAAAGCACAAACTGCAATGGGATGACCACCTGAGGAAAAGCAGCACACAAAAGCAAAGCCACACACCACAGTAGGAGATACCAGGCCGCAATGTTTTCTCAAAAAAGGCGATACCTAAGCTGTACCGTGATGCTGAAAGGCAAGTGGTGACATCTCTTGCACACAGCGTTGGGTCAAAGGTCCATCTGACCACGGATGCCTTGTCTGGAAAGCACGCTTAGGCCTGCCCGAAGACTAAGTCAGTCCCCACACACAGCATCTCTGGCTGCATGCCGTGTGACTGCCTACCCCAAGACTAAGTCAGTCCCAATACAGCATCTCTGCCTGCAGGCCGCTTGACTGCCTTATCCGCCACCATCAACAGGGTCCACCAGGACTCCGGGCGGATTCTTGAATTTTTAAGGCTGCTGCTATAATATTTTTTCTGGTGCGTGTGCATGCCTGTCTAATTTTTCTGGCTGCACTGCGGCTGCAACAACAAAACAAAAGGCATGTACACGTGTCAATTCCCCTTCGTGATCGTTACCTTGCCGCGGTGAAGGGGCTTGTGTATCACAATGAAGCAATGACCGCCGGCTATATGAGTGTCTCGGAGGGTGGCACACCAAAGATAATAAAGTTGTTTCTTCATTGTGCGATCAGCTGGACAATCACTGTTGTTCTGTCATTGAGCTACCTCAGCCCGGCAACCATATGGGCCTGAAGACCGCTATCGCCTGCCCTCTCGCCATGGTGCGCACCAGTCCAGCACAGCCGTCACTACACAAGCAGTTTGCGGTGCGTTACACAGTGAGTTTGGTGTGTCAGTGTGAAGCAGTACTCTAATTACACTCCCTGATTGATGTATACACATGCAAGATGTTTGAAAGCACTTTAGGCCTCCAATTTAGCATGCAATGTGATTTCTGCCCTTAAAACGTTGCCTTGCGTCAAATCCAGATTTTCCCCCCGGAGTTTTGGCATCTATCCCACTCATCCATGTAAAAACTCAGATGTTAGACCCCTTGAATCATCTTTTCCATCACTTTTGTGGCCAGCATAAATGTTTCTAGTTTTCAAAGTTCGCCCCCATTGAAGTCTATTGCGGTTTGCCAAAGTTTGCAAGTCGGTGAACATTTGCGGATGTTCGCGAACCCGGTTTGCGAACCTAAAATCAGAGGTTTGAGCCATCTCTAGTTAGCACGTGCAAACTACTTAGCACTGTAGTTTGCACATGCTAACTAGGGAGCTACGTAGTTTGCACGTGCTAACTAGGGTGCTAAGTAGTTTGCACGTGCTAAGTACTTAGCACCCTAGTTAGCACGTGCAAAGCATGTTAGCACGAGCAAAGTGGCTCTTCACTGGCGAGCTAACAGTTTGCACGCTTTAGTGAATCAAGCCCAAGATGTCAATTGCGACCCTCTTGCTGTTTAGTGGTGTGACTTAACACATCAGCAAGCGGTGTGGGGGAGTGACACCTGTTCTTATGCAAAATTTGAAGGCAAGACAGTGGTGAACAGTGGTGTTTTCAGGGGGGGGGGGGACATTTCTGTGTCTTTAAGTAGCCTTATCTAAATTGTGCGAGTCTAGTCTTCATGTGTAATTGAGATGCCTTCAGGGGTGAGAGGAAGATGTGGAAGAGCTTTTTCTTGGGTGGTAGAGGATGGGATTTGAACTTCTAGGCTGTCTGTGGAAAGTCAGCTTCACTAAAAAGTGAGCCACAACAGCAGAGCTGGCTCACCCGGCCTTCTAAAAGGTTTAACATAAGTTTCGTCATGCAGCTCCTCCTCCCACTAGTGGAGGAAAATGAAAGCTTGCTATTTTGCTTCAGTCTGCATGTTTCCTGTACCTGCGTACTTCAACATGTCCCAATACTTTACTCTCTCATCTTACGACCTCAGAGTGCCCCAGCTTCTCTGACTTTCATGCTTTAGGGCTCAGCTCTTTATCTCACACGCAAACATCCCTGGATCAGTGACATCACCAATTCTACAGGACAGCATCTGCCAGTGTATGGGGTTTTACTACAGCAAGGAATGGTTTTTGCCTTGTTTTATAGATTTGCTCATGCAGAAGGAACCCATTTGGTTGGGGGAAGTCACTTTGCCTATATGGATTTTCCATACACTTGTGTCAGGCTTGGTGCACCCCGAGCGGTTTTTGTAGCGTTTTCCAAACCGCTTCCGCCTGTGAAAATGCTTGGCTAATGTATCTCAATGGGATGGTGCACACCAGAGGTTTGAGGTTTTTAGCAAACCTCAAACGTGGGTTCTGCTGCACTTTTGCGGTTTGCAGAAGTGTTTCTGCCTCAATGTAAGTATAGGAAAAGCTCAAAGCCACTCTGGAAAATGCTAGATCAGAGCGGTTTACCAGGTGTTTTTGTTACAGTAGCTGTTCAGTAACAGCTTTACTGTAACAATATTTGTAATCTACTACACAAAAAGGCTCCAAAAACGCTAGGCATGTTTAGAAAACGTCTCTAAACATGCCTAGAATCGCTCTGAAATCTGCTCCAAAAACCTCTAGTGTTTTGCGGTTCTGCTAGTGGTTTTGGTGTGCACTAGGCCTAGGGAAGAAGCTAAATGGATAGCTAAGGCACTTCTGTTTACTAGAGATGGCCTGAACAGTTCACCGGTGAACAGTTCCCTGTGAACTTCCGTGGTTCGCGTTCGCAGAGAACCGCAAACTTTTCCGGAAGTTCGATTCGCCCCCATAGTGCATCATTAGGGTCAACTTTGACCCTCTACATCACAGTCAGCAGGCACATTGTAGCCAATCAGGCTACACTCCCTCCTGAAACCCCACCCCCCTTATAAAAGGTAGGCAGCATCAGGCATTGGACTCACTCGTGTGCCTGCAGTTATTAGAGAAGGGAGAGCTGCTGCAGACTCTCATAGGGAAAGCTTAGTTAGGCTCTTGTAGGCTTGTTAGCTTGCTCCTTGCTGATTCTTATTGCTAAAAAAGCACCCCTCAACAGCTCTTTTGAGAGTTAATCTTGTTCTTGTGATCTATTTTTTGTGTGTGGCCCATGTGCATTATATAATGCCCTGTCAGTCATTCGCAGCTGGCCTTTGGCCCCTTGGTGATAATTACTACTGTGCCAGTTGCAGATTTGTAATACCCAACACTGAATATAACTACCTGTTGTTCACAGTGCACCCACCTACCTACGTGAGCGCACGCAGTGTCACTGTGCCTGTCTGGTACCTGTCTGTGTGTGACATGTGCAAACTCCGAGCATACCTGTTAACTGCACCTGTGTGACTGCCGCATATCGTATTGTAATATCAGTCATTGCATACCCCCTTCGTGATCATTACCTTGCCGCAGTGAAGGGGCTTGCGTTTCACAATGAAGCAATGACCGCCGGCTATATGAGTGTCTGGGGGGTTGGCACACCAAAGATAATAAGGTCGTTGCTTCTTCTGTCATTCAGCTACATCAGCCGGGCGACCATATGGGCTGTAAAGCAACCATCACCTGAACTCTCGTCATGGTACGCACCAGTCCAGCACGGCCGTCACTACACAAACGGCTGTTTGCAGTCACTGCATACCTTTCACTGCATTTGTGACTGCACATTGTATTATACCTGGCAGTCAGTGCATACCTTTCACTTGAATGGATGGCAGACTGGCCCTCCATAACAGATTCTTGTTAAAGGATTGAAAATTGATTCTTCTCACGTGGGCCGGAGCGGACTGCGCAAGCCGCAGTCCGCTCCGGCCCACGTGGCGGTGATGGACAGTGCCGCTCACGCAGGTGCAGTACAGAGCGACCTGGAGGTCGCTCTGACCTCATCGCCAGGGACCGGGACGGACCTGCGGCGAACGGCTGCGGGCAGAGCTGCGGCGAAGGACGTCCTGGGAGCTTGGAGCTGGAAGAAGCCCCCGGTAAGTACCACTCACTTTACATTATTTTCCCTGATGACTCCTTTAAAGCATACAGACAAAAACTGCGCCGGGAAATTTGGGCTCAGGGAAAAGCCGAAAAATGGCTCACCATGCTCTGCCAAAGCCTCGGCTGCGTTAATAACCGTTCCCTCCTCCATGCCACCATGGACTCGAGTAAAGCTGTAATCGGCTATGTTGCTGGTGTAATTTAGGCACCGTCTTTTAATGGTGGCCACATTACTGTCTGAGCGCCACTATACCTGTTATTCACATTATGGCCTATGGTGGCGCATGGCGCTCCCAAGTTTCCCTGGGCCATGTTGCGCTGTCTCACTCATTGACAGGTCATCTCTACCTATAAAACAGTTACATCTGGAGCTTCCATATACACATTAGACAAAACGCAAAATAGGATTTATTTCAGGGAGCTTTATTTTACATTATTTTAAAAGTGGCAAGTGTGAAATAAATTACGAAGATTTTTGAATACAGCCAAACAGTCAAAGGAAATCTCCTTATTGGCTTTTTGAGATACATTTCCAGGATAGAATGCATTTCAGAACTCTTTTATGGATTTAGTTTGTCTTGTTTTCTTCTGTCTCTTCGTACAATCCCAGGCAGGCTCAGTGTTTCAGGTTCCCCCTCGCACCTTCTGGCATTTCTTCTCATGCACTTGCGTATACACATGCGTGCGAGGCTTACCACAACTTCATGGGTTTTTCCAGGAGAGTAATATCTTACAGCATTATCTGCTATGTCTGCCTCGACCTTTGCTTGTGATCTCATTTATTCTTTGATCAGTGCCTATCCTGACCTTTGGCTTGATATAACTTTGATAACTGGTTTTGCATTGCAGCTTCTCCTGTTCTCCCTGGTTACTGGTGGGGAATCCCGGGGATCATGACCTGGTGGACACCAGGCAACAAAAATAGTAGAAGCCCATTATCCCTTGCGGAGTGCTCTGGTGAAGACTCCATGCCCTGGAAGAACTCATGCCAATCCCCTGTGCCTTAGTAAACAGGTCCTGCCTTGCATCACACGCCTTACACAATGACTTAAACATCAGAGATCTTTGGGGCGACAGCCGCTCTTGTAGAACTTTTTTTTTCTTTTGATTGTAGATAGCTTTTTTGAACTTTGGCTTTGTGCTCCCACCATTGCAGTATTTTTTGAAAGTATCCTCGCTTTCCAGCATTTTTCACAAGCGCTTAATACGTTTCACATTCTGTTTATCATTGAAGAATCAAACTATCCTTTCAGTCTCTGGCACTGATGTAATTTGTTAGCTCTAATTCGTGATTTCAGAAAACTGAGTACCTGAATGATTCTCTTAATCTCATGGTCGATTTTTGTGCAAGGTACATAATTCTCTACGAGGTCATCCAGTTCTGCAAAGTAAACCAGCATTTGTCCTGTAATAGAGTCACTCTGTGTGTTTTCTGGTACACAGAGAGCCAGACACTTAGACAGGTCATGTAAATGGGCCTTCATCCTTCCATATATTTTCTCTTCATACCCAAGTCTTTCATGGTGAACCTCAAGAAAGTTTTGAATCTGGTCACTTAATCCCAGAGCAACAAACAGCAATTGAGAGTCAGGAATATTTTTAATGTTGGGAAACTTTGGTAGCTCGTATGTCTGGTTTTGCAGACACGGACGACGAGGACTTGAGGTTATAAATTGACTGAGGAGCTTATTACTGACCTCTGCTGGCATTGTGCAGTCATTGCCTGTGACAACATGACTTATCAGTAACACAGAAGATGACACCGTTGCCAGGAAGTGTACTAAGGAGAAATGAGGCTTTGTCATATTTCAGGCGTTGTGCTTCCCCTGGTTCTGCTATTAGCAGAAGCAGGTAGGTTAATATTCCATTTTTCTGAAGCTCACTTTTGCCTTAAAACTAGGATATTTTGTTGTAACATTGTGAGAAATTTGAAAAGATAAGTTGGTAGAGATCAGGCTTGAACTCATAACCTTTCTAATGGAAGTCAGCTAACTTTACCACTGTACCAGCAGAGCTAGCATGCAAGCTGCTGCTCTTCTAAGTATAGGAGCTATATGTTCAGAGGAGATGTTTGTCCATTACTAACATGTTTAACAATAATGCATTAATGCGAACGGCAAGCAAATGTTCAATCATCGTCGAAAATGTTTGTCCATCACTAACATGTTCATACATCATGCATTTATGTGAACAGCTGGCAATCGTTCATTCACCAGCGAACATGTTCCTTCATCACAAATATGTTCGTCCATCATGCATTCATGCGTATAACCAACAAATGCTTGTTTAGCTTGGAACTGTCCACTGGCTATCATCCATCACTAGTCTGGAGGATTGGAGGCCAGGAAAATAGAGGGGGAGAGAAGAAGACACATGAGGGGCTTGATTCACAAAAGCGTGATAACTCATTTATCACACCTAAAAGCTTTGCACATGCAAACTAGGGTGCTAAGTAGTTTGCACGTGCAAGCTACTTAGCACTGTGGTTAGCACTAGAGATGGCCTGAACTGTTCACCGGCCAATGGTTCCCGGCGAACTTCCATGGTTCGCGTTCGCGGAGAACCGCAGACTTTTGCGGAAGTTCGATTTGCATCCATAGTGCATCATTAGGGTCAACTTTGACCCTCTATATCACAGTAAGCAGGCACATTATAGCCAATCAGGCTACACTCCCTCCTGTAGCCCCACCCCCTGCCCTTATAAAAGGCAGGCAGCATCAGCCTTTTCACTCACTCGTGTGGCTGCAGTAATTAGAGAAGGGAGAGCTGCTGCAGAGAGAGCTATAGGGAAAGCTTAGTTAGGCTCTTGTGGGCTTGTTAGCTTGCTCCTTGCTGATTCTTATTGCTAAAAAAGCACCCCTCAACAGCTGTTTTGAGAGCTAATCTTGTTCTTGTGATCTATTTTTATTTTTTGTGGCCCACTTGCATTATATACAGCCCTGTCAGTCAGTTGCAGGCCCAGCACATTCAGTGACTACCTGTGTGTGTGACAGGCAGCTACACATTTTTAATCCCAATCACTGCACCTGTTCACTGTTCAGTGCACCTACCTACCTATACCTATGTGAGCACACACATTGTTAATACCACCAGTCATTGCACCTGTTCGGGGTACCTGTTTGTGTGTGTGTGATAGGCAGCTGCACATTTGTAATACCAGTTACTGCAACCTGTTCACTGCACCTGTGTAACCATATATTGTATTAGTCAAGTCAGTGCATACCTTTCACTTCATCCCCCCAAATATAGACAAAACAAAAGGCAGAGCCAGAGGCAGGCCACCTGGCAGGTCTGTTCGAGGTCATGCTGTCGTGATTTCGTGTGACCCTCGACAAAAGTACAGTGTTCAGTAGAAGGCACGTGCCATCAACCCCCAATATTGTCAGGACGTAGTTGACTATTTAACACAGAACACCTCATCTTTCTCAGCTTCCGCACGGAAGCGTGACATATCTTCCTCCTCCTGCTCTGATTCTGGCACCCCACTTAACACTCAGTCGGCCACCACCACCAAAGTGCCATCACCCCAGGGCTCAGCAGTGTGGACATTTTTTTGTGTGTCTGCCTCAGATGAGAGCAATGCCATCTGTACTCTCTGCCACCGAAAATTGAGCTGATGAAAGACCAAGACCCGCGTAGGGACAACTACCTTACGAAGGCACATGATTACAAAGCACAAACTGCAATGGGATGACCACCTGAGGAAAAGCAGCACACAAAAGCAAAGCCACACGCCGCAGTAGGAGATACCAGGCCGCAATTTTTTCTCAAAAAAGGCGATACCTAAACTGTACCGTGATGCTGAAAGGCAAGTGGTGACATCTCTGGCACACAGCGTTGGGTCAAGGGTCCATCTGACCACGGATGCTTTGTCTGTAAAGCACGCTTAGGCCTGCCCGAAGACTAAGTCAGTCCCCACACACAGCATCTCTGCCTGCATGCCGTGTGACTGCCTGCCCCAAGACTAAGTCAGTCCCAACACAGCATCTCTGCCTGCAGGCCGCTTGACTGCCTTCTCCGCCACCATCAACAGGGTCCACCAGGACTCCGGGCGGATTCCTGAATTTTTAAGGCTGCTGCTAGCAGCGGCCGCTATAATAATTTTTCTGGTGCATGTGCATGCCTGCCTAATTTTTCTGGCTGCACTGCGGCTGCAACAACAAAACAAAAGGCATGTACAAGTGTCAATTCCCCTTCGTGATCATTACCTTGCCGTGGTGAAGGGGCTTGCGTATCACAATGAAGCAATGACGGCCGGCTATATGAGTGTCTCGGGGGTGGCACACCAAAGATAATAAAGTCGTTTCTTCATTGTGCGATCAGCTGGACAATCACTGTTGTTCTGTCATTGAGCTACCTCAGCCCGGCCACCATATGGGCTTGAAGGCCGCCATCGCCTGCCCTCTCGCCATGGTGCGCACCAGTCCAGCACAGCCGTCACAACACAAGCAGTTTGCGGTGCGTTACACAGTGAGTTTGGTGTGTCAGTGTGAAGCAGTACTCTAATTACACTCCCTGATTGATGTATATGTTACGGCCAGAACCCGAAGTTTGGCCAGAACTAGAAGTGGCCGGCCACTTCGGGTTCTGGCCGGCCAATGCGCGAACTGGCCGCTGCGCTGCGGCCAATGTGAGAAATGAAACAATTCCTGTAAGGTTTAATGTGATGTTGTGGCCGCAGCGCAGCGGGGCAAAATGTATCACACATCTTTACTTTATTCAATGGCATTAAGCCGCCCGGCTTTTTCCTTTGCCTCTCTCTCCTCCCCCCCCCCCCCGCGTCTCTCTCTCCTTCTCTTTATGGGCACAGCCGGGCGGGGACACGCGTGTCCCTCCGGAGTCGTTCGTCGCGGCAGGGGAATCCTGCCGTTCTTGCAGAGCGGGTGCTGGCAGAAGCAATGTCTGCAGCCTCCCCGCTCTGCTCTCCTGCCGCGAGGAACGACTCTCCTGGACACGCGTGTCCCCGCCCGGCTGTGCCCATAAGAGAAGGGGAGAGAGAGGCGGGGGGGGGGGGGGGAGGAGAGAGAGGCAGAGGAAAAAGCCGGGCGGCTTAATGCCATTGAATAAAGTAAAGATGTGATACATTTGCCCTGCTGCGCTGCGGTCACAACATCACATTAAACCTTACAGGAATTGTTTCATTTCTCACATTGGCCGCAGCGCAGCGGCCAGTTCGCGCATTGGCCGGCCAGAACCCGAAGTGGCCGGCCACTTCTAGTTCTGGCCAAACTTCGGGTTCTGGCCGTAACATATACACATGCAAGATGTTTGAAAGCACTTTAGGCCTCCAATTTAGCATGCAATGTGATTTCTGCCCTTAAAACGCTGCCTTGCGTCAAATCCAGATTTTTCCACGGGACTTTTGGCGTCTATCCCACTCCTCCATGCAAAAACTCAGATGTTAGACCCCTTGAAACATCTTTTCCATTACTTTTGTGGCCAGCATAAATGTTTCTAGTTTTTAAAGTTGGCCCCCTATTGAAGTCTATTGCAGTTTGCCAAAGTTTGCAAGTCGGCGAACATTTGCGGATGTTCGCGAACCCGGTTCGCGAACCTAAAATCAGAGGTTTGAGCCATCTCTAGTTAGCACATGCAAACTACTTAGCACTGTAGTTTGCACATGCTAACTAGGGAGCTAAGTAGTTTGCACGTGCTAACTAGGGTGCTAAGTAGTTTGCACGTGCTAAGCACTTAGCACCCTTGTTAGCACATGCAAAGCATGTTAGCACGAGCAAAGTGGCTCTTCACTGGCGAGCTAACAGTTTGCACGCTTCAGTGAATCAAGCCCCAGATGTCAATTGCGACCCTCTTGCTGTTTAGTGGTGTGACATAACACATCAGCAAGTGGTGTGGGGGAGTGACACCTGTTCTTATGCAAAATTTGAAGCCAAGACAGTGGTGAACAGTGGTGTTTTCAGGGGGGGGGGGGGGACTTTTCTGTGTCTTTAAGTAGCCTTATCTAAATTGCACGAGTCTACTCTTCATGTGTAATTGAGATGCCTTCAGGGGTGAGAGGGAGATGTGGAAGAGCTTTTTCTTGGGTGGTAGAGGATGGGATTTGAACTTCTAGGCTGTCTGTGGAAAGTCAGCGTCACTAAAAAGTGAGCCACAACAGCAGAGCTGGCTCACGCGGCCTTCTAAAAGCTTTAACATAAGTTTTGTCATGCAGCTCCTCTTCCCACTAGTGGAGGAAAATGAAAGCTTGCTATTTTGCTTCAGTCTGCATGTTTCCTGTACCTGCGTACGTCAACATGTCCCAATACTTTACTCTCTCGTCTTACGACCTCAGAGTGCCCCAGCTTCTCTGACTTTCATGCTTTAGGGCTCAGCTCTTTATCTCACACGCAAACATCCCTGGATCAGTGACATCACCAATTCTACAGGACAGCATCTGCCAGTGTATGGCATTTGATCACAGCAAGGAATGGTTTCTGCCTTGTTCTATAGATTTGCTCATACAGAAGGAACCCATTGGGGGAAGTCACTTTGCCTATATGGATTTTCCATTCACTAGTGTCAGGCCTGGTGCACACCGAGCGGTTTTTGTAGCGTTTTCCAAACTGCTTCCGCCTGTGAAAACGCCTGGCTAATGTATCTCAATGGGATGGTGCACACCAGTGGTTTGAGGTTTTTAGTCAACCACAAACGTGGGTCCTGCAACACTTTTGCGGTTTGCAGAAGCGTTTCTGCCTCAATGTAAAGTATATGAAAAGCTCAAAACCGCTCTGGAAAACGCTAGATCAGAGCGGTTTTCCAGGCGTTTTTATTACAGAAGCTGTTCAGTAACAGCTTTTACTGTAACAATATTTGTAATCTGCTACACAAAAAGGCTCCAAAAAACGCTAGGCATGTTTAGAAAACGTCTCTAAACATGCCTAGAATCGCTCTGAAATCTGCTCCAAAAACCTCTAGCATTTTGCGGATCTGCTAGCGTTTTTGGTGTGCACTGGGCCTGTGGAAGAAGCTAAGGCACTTCTGTTTACTAGAGATGGCCCGAACGGTTCGCCGGCGAATGGTTCCTGGCGAACTTCCGTGGTTTGCGTTCGCGAAGAACCGCAAACTTTTCTGGAAGTTCGATTCGCCCCCACAGTGCATCATTTGGGTCAACATTGACCCTCTACATCACAGTCAGCAGGCACATTGTAGCCAATCAGGCTACACTCTCTCCTGGAGCCCCACCCCCCTTATAAAATGCAGGCGGCGTCAGGTATTGCACTCACTCATGTGTCTGCAGTAATACAGTTTTTTTACAAAAGCTTAAAGAGAGTCTGAAGTGAGAATAAATCTCGCTTCAGACCTCATAGTTAGCAGGGGCATGCTTGCCCCTGCTAAAACGCCGCTATCCCACGGCTTAACGGGGGTCCCTTCACCCCCAAATCCCCTCGGTGCAGCGGGGGAGCGCTTCCTGGTTGGGGCAGGGCTAACCGCCGCAGCCCTGCCCCATGTGCGTCTGTCAGACGTGTATCTCCACCTCTCCCCCGCCCCTCTCAGTCTTCCTTCACTGAAAGAGGCGGGGGAGAGGCGGCGATGCGCGTCTGATAGACGCGACTGGAGGCAGGGCTGCAGCCGTTAGCCCTGCCTCCAGGAAGAAGAAGATTTACGACCAACTTGCGACCAGGTCTTGCGGGGGTGGGTTTGGGGGTGAAGGGACCCCCGTTTAGCCGCGGGATAGCGGCGTTTTAGCAGGGGCACACATGCCCCTGCTAACTATGAGCTCTGAAGCGAGATGTATTCTTGCTTCAGAGTCTCTTTAAGCACAGTTTTAAAAAAAAAAATTAATTTTTCAAAACACTTCACACAATTTTCACAACACCACACACAAGTAGCACAACACCTCAGATTATGTGCAAAATGGACCACATTAGTCAAAACTGTACACTTTCTTGCCTAAACCCTATTTTCTTGTCAAACAGATAAACATGTCATCATATGAGAAGATTCTGTTTAAATAATTAAAACACTCCAGTGTTTAACTTAAAACACTGTTAGCATTTCCATAGAGAAAGTGTAAAAATACATTCTTCAACACTACATGGTACAAGTTATTCAGACCAATGAACATTTGTATTGCTTTTCATCTATTCAAGTCCATTTGTGGCAATTTAAGAAAAAAAAAATTATTTACAGCAAACATTTTTTTTTACAGTTATTATACTGTATTTGCTGAATATACCTTTATACTCTTAGGCTAACTGTAAAAACATAAATAATTCAGTTCAGGGCTGAAAAAAATATAAACTCAGGCAATCTATTCTGGATGAAGATAGAATATGAATATACATATAAAGGAATACTACAGTATGTGCACATTTTACAGCAGTTTTATATACTTTTATTGTAAAAATGCATGAGCATAGACAGGCCCTTACTGTCATTTTTAAAATGTATTTTATTTCCTTTTTTTATTATTTTTCACTGTAGATCCAAGTTTCTTTGTAGAACCCCCCCCCCCCCCCCCCTTCTCCTTCTAATGCTGACTCAAACATGTATATTACAGTAGAGAGAAGCCAGAGGACTAAAGCTAGATACACACATCAGATAAAAGTCTTTGGAAAATGAAAGATCACAGACCAATCCTACCACCCTTCATGTAGTATGAGAGCATATCTACACAGTCTATTCTATTACAGTAAGAGAAGGGTGAGCTGCTGCAAACGCTCATAGGGAAAGCTTAGTTAGGCTCTTGTAGGCTTGTTAGCTTACTCCTTGCTGATCTTTATTGCTAAAAAAAACACCCCTCAACAGCTCTTTTGAGAGCTAATCTTGTTCTTGTGATCTATTTTTTTTGTGTGTGGCCCACTTGCATTATATACATCCCTGTAAGTCAGTTGCAGCGGGCCTTTGGCCCCTTGGTGGTAATTTCAACTGTGCTAGGTGCAGATTTACCCATCACTGCATATTTCTACCTGTTGTTCACAGTGCACCCACCTACCTACATGAGCGCACGCAGTGTCACTGTGCCTGTCCGGTACCTGTGTGTGTGTGACAGGTGCACATTTGTAACACCAGTCATTGCATAATTGTTCACAGTACCTGTGTGACCGCATTCTGTATAATATACCACTCCGAGCATACCTGTTAACTGCACCTGTGTGACAGCTGCACATTGTATTGTAATACCAGTCACTGCATACCTTTCACTGCATCTGTGACTGCACATTGTATTATACCTGGCAGTCAGTGCATACCTTTCACTTGGATGGCAGACTTGCCCTTCATAACAGATTCTCGTTAAGGGATTTAAAATTGATTCTTCTCATATACAGCAGGGCCTCGAAAGTCCTCCTGTATTGTTATTTTTTGTCATAACCTCGGGACTTGCATGCCATGCCTGCTGCCTTCTTTGGATGTGTGGTGGTAGCCGTTTTTCAGGCTCGAACTCTGGACCGGATTCGAACCCGTACGCTTTCTTTACCAATGGTAGAGAAAAAAAACATCCACAATATGAGCAGCGATGGACTACTGGGTGCGCAGGCTTGACCTGTGGCCAGAGCTGTCACAATTTGCCATCCAACTTCTGTCTTGCCCTGCCTCAAGCGTCCTGTCAGAAAGGACCTTCAGCGCAGCTGGATGCTTTGTCACTGAGAAGAGAAGTCACCTAAGTCACAAAATTGTTCAGTACCTCACCTTTATCTAAATGAATGAGGCATGGATCCCGGAGAGCTACTGCCCACTCGAATACTAAGTCAGTCCCCACACACAGCATCTCTGCCTGCAGGCCGCTTGACTGCCTTCTCCGCCACCACCAACACTCCAGGCAGATTCCTGAACTGCTAGCAGCGGCCGCTATAATAATTTTTCTGGTGCGTGTACTTGCCTGCCTGCCTATTTTTTCTGGCTGCACTGCGGCTGCAACAACAAAACAAAAGGCATGTACATGTGCCAATTCCCCTTCGTGATCGTTACCTTGCCGTGGTGAAGGAGCTTGCGTATCACAATGAAGCAATGACCGCCAGCTATATGCGTGTCTCGGGGGGAGGCACACCCAAGATAATAAGGTCGTTGCTTCATTGTGGACAGACCAAACTCGATCAGCTGGACAGTAACTGTTGTTCTATCATTGAGCTACCACAGCCTGGCGACCATATGGGCTTGAAAACCGCCACGGCCTGCACTCTGGCAATGGTGCAAACCAGTCCAGCACGGCTGTCACTATACAAACAGCTGTTTGCAGTGTATTAAACAGTGAGTTTGGTGTGTCAGTGTGAAGCAGTACTCTAATTACACTCCCTGATTGATGTATACATATGGAAGATGTTTTAAAGCACATTAGGCCTCCAATTTAGCATATAATGTGATTTCTGCCCTTAAAATGCTGCTTTGCGTCAAATCCATATTTTCCCACGGGACTTTTGGAGTCTATCTCACTCATCCATTCAAAAACTCAGATGTTAGACCCCTTGAAACATCTTTTCCATCACTTTTGTGGCCAGCATACATGTTTCTAGTTTTCAAAGTTTGCCTCCCCATTGAAGTCTATTGCGGTTCGCAAAAGTTCGCCAGTTCGCAAACGTTTGTGGAGGTTCCCAAACCCGGTTCACGAACCTAAAATCGGAGGTTCGAGCTATCTCTACTGTTTACCAGCTACATCCTTCCAGACAATTAATTTAACTGTAAACTGATGTTTTATACCAAAAATGAAACAGACAAGTGACACACAATTGCATTTATTTATTGTTGTATTTCAAGTTTTCTTAAAGTGGCCCTAAACTCAAAACTCCTCTCTGCTAAAAGATACAAAACAGCATAATAACCTTTAAACAAAAAACATGTATTTGTTACAGCTGATGCAACTCCCAAAATAAATCTGCACAGTTTCTACTTCCTGATTCATGGAAGCAGACATATTGTTTACAGCTTGTGCTTTGAAATTGGCGTATCTGCTTCTCTGCCATAGGCAGTCATGTGACACAGGAGAGAATCAAATTACAACTAGTGATTAGACACAGATGAGGGTGAATTAAACAGGCTAAACTCTCTAAATACATTGAGGGTGTACTTATTTAAGTTTTCCTTCTGTCCTGTGCAAGAGTTCAGGTCCACTTTAAAGGTGCGTACACACATGCGACTATAGTCGTTTGAAACGATCGTTCCCTGATCGTTTCAAACGACGATCATTTAAAAAAAAGCAGCCAACGACCATTAAGTCTAACGACGGACGAGCTAGATCGTTAAAAACAAACGATCTAGCTTGGCGGATTTTTCCCAACGACGATCGTTTGCAAAAGTGGTACATCGTTGGAAACGGTCGTTCGTACTAGGCTTGACATGCGCATTTCACTATTTCTCCATGGAACTTTTCATTTTTATACGCAGGCGCAATAGTTGCTTTTACGTGATGTAACGTTCGTTCTAACGATGTGATCGTTACACACCTTTTAAAACTAACTTTACGTAGGTCGTTCTTTCGTCAATTAAAAGTTTGTTCGTCGTTCACAACAAACGATCGTTGTCGCATGTGTGTACTACTTAAGTTAAGTTAAGTTAAGCTACTTAAGTGTGTTTTTTTTACTTTTTACACCGATTGAGGAGAAAGCTGTTGTGCCCTGCCGGTTGTTGTTGTTCTTCATTAGCATTATCATGACCGAACTGCAATAAAAATAGTGTTGAAACATCTTCTTCAATGCAATATAGTGAAGCTGTAGAAATTTTAGGGTTTCATCCAAAATGTCTTTTGCAACAATGACACCATCTTCCATTTGTGAAACACTGAAAAATATGGCAGCTGGAATCGCTGGTTGATCACACAGATAGGCTGGTGGTGAATGTCTGCCATCTGAACTCATCCACAGGAATGTCCTACATATCTCTTCAGTGGCCTGAGGAGTCAGTGGTTTTTTAGTCATTGGTGGCTAGATACAGTTAGTGCTGGCAGACATTGGAAGATCTAGGGGCAGGAGGCAGGTGTTCTTGGTGCCCTCTATAAAGGGCACATTCCCCTGTTTTTGCTGCCAACACCGTATTAAAGGTCATAATGTGAATCACCCTCGACCAGGCAGTAATATACCTTTAAAAGTTGACACCACTTACGATAGGAAAGGAATTGTGTATTAGGAAGCATAAAGCAAATTGTGCTGTCCCATGATATATTACCTGGGGCTTCTTCCAGCCCCTTGCACCCGACATGTCCCATGCAGCATCTCCGCTTGCAGCCACTGGCCCAGGGTCCCCGCTGGTGCAGAGACCGACCTCGACGTTGTCCCTACTGTGCCTGCAGGAAGCACCGCTGTCAGTCAAGCCCACGTTGTCTGCAGCATACTGTGCAGGAGCAGAACTACTTGATTGACAGCGGCGCTTGTGCAAGCGCAGTAGAGGAGGTCGGCCTCTGCAATGGCGGGAACCCCGAGCCAGGGAATGCAAGCAGAGATGTTGCATGAAACATATCGGCTGCAAGGGGCTGGAGGAAGCCCCGGGTAAGCACTGGCGTAGGAGCAGGGGTCGCAGCAGTCGCACTGGCGACGGGGCCCGCGATCTCCTAGGGCCCGTACCGGCCCCTGCTCCCCGCATTCTCCTCTGTCCCCAGGCCCTCCGTGACAGCCGCTTAGCTCCGCCCCCAAATCGCGGGTAGCTCCGCCCCCAAATCGCGGGTAGCTCCGCCTCTCACAGGATCGTTCCTGTGAGTTGCTTGATTCTTTCACCGAGCCCTGCCCCTGCAAATCCCATTGGCTGGCACAGCAAGGACAGAGCATGGGAGAAGATGGAGATGAGCCAAGAGCTCCCTTCCCCCAGGCAAACAGAGCGGGAGGTATGAGAGGTGAGTGCTGTCTCCCTCTTTATTTCCCTGTCACTGCTTATCAGCCTTTACTGTATCCAGAGCCCGCAACAGTGCTCACTAACCTTCCTCCACCAGACCCCTAGTAATTTCCTGTCTTTCTATCCACCCCCCAGAATTCTCACTAGCCCCCCCTCAACCTCTCTCCCCCAGACTCCTAATAACCTCCCTCACTCCCCCCTCAATATTCTTCACCCTCCCTTTCCCAGACTCCTAACTGCTCTCCCTTCTTACTGCCCCGACCCCTAATAACCCCCCTGTCTCTTCTCACTTCCCCCTCAATATTCTTCACTGTCCCCCGACCCCTAATAATAGCTCCCCTCTCTCGCCTCACTCCTCCCTCAATATTTCTCATCCTCCCTTTCCCAGACTCCTAATAACCCCCCTGTCTCTCCTCACTCACCCCCCCTAATAACCCCCCTTTTTCTCTTCATTCCCCCCTCAATATTCCCCACCCTCCCTTTCCCAGACCCCTAATAATCCCGCTCTCTCTTCTCACTACCCCCTCAATATTCCTTACCCTCCCTCCCCCAGATCCAATGCTACCGGCGTCACATGGTGCACACGCCTGTTTGCTGAGGACACTGGCCTGCAGTGACAGCTATAATGGCCTGCAGGTGACAGCTATATTGCTGTCTGCTTCCACATCACTTGAAAGAATACATAGGGCACTGGCAGAGTAAGTATGGGGGGGGGGGGGGGCCCATGTCCAAATTCTGCATCGGGGCCCTGAGGTCTGTAGCTACGCCACTGCGGGTAAGTATATCATGGAGCTGCACAATTTGCTTCATGCTTCATTTAAGTTGGTCACAACAAGGGATACTAAAATGTGAATAAATGTGCATGAAAGTAATATATGCAACCCTAGGAAAGCAACCAGTGAGGAACAGAAAAATAAAGAAGGAAACCCATTAGCCGGGCATTTTGTGGAATTTGGCCACAACATAAGTCAATTGAAGTGGCAGGAATTGGAAGTTGTACAATAACAGGGAGGTAGGGACCATAGGAATGCCCTGCTGAGATGTGAGGCATGGTGTAGGAACAGACTGGGGATGCAGACACCAGGTGACCTGAACGAGGACTTCACTCTCAGGTGCTTCCTTGGAATTGATGTGCTGCTTTAACCTCCCTGGCGGTTATTTTTTTTTTTGCCAAATAGGCAAAAATCCTTTTTTTTTTTTTTTTTTGTTTCATGTAAAGCTACCAGAGTGGTAGCTACATGAAACACCACTAGAGGGCGCATGTGTCCCTCTAGTGCGATCGTCGCCGACATCAATAGAAAACAGGGGAACGCGTATATAACGCGCTCCCCTGTTTGGCTTCTCCTGTCGCCATGGCGATGATCGGCATGACGTTATGGACGTCAGCCGACGTCCTGACGTCAGACGCCTCCGATCCAGCCCATAGCGCTGCCCGGAACTCATTGGTCCGGGCAGCGCAGGGCTCTGGCGGGGGGGGCCTCTTATGCCGCTGCGTGCGGGCGATCGCCGCAGAGCGGCGGCGATCAAGCTGTATGCGCGGCTAGCAAAGTGCTAGCTGCGCGTAAAGCACTTTAAATAGCCCAAATCGCCCCACCAGGGGCTGAGATATCTTCCTGCGCGGCATAGCCCGAGCTCAGCTCGGGCTTACCGCCAGGAAGGTTAAGCCCTTGGAAGAGTTAATCAATGTCTGAAGTTTGAGATTCTTTGCATCTCATTGATCTACTGTAGTGTTCAATAGTCAAAATGATCTTGGCAAGAAGAATTTAGAACTCCTTAAAGCATACAGACAAAAACTGCGCCGGGAAATTTGGGCTCAGGGAAAAGCCGAAAAATGGCTCACATGCTCTGCAAAAGTCTCGGCTGTGTTAATAACCGTTCCCTCCTCCATGCCGTCATGGACTCGAGTAAAGCTGTAATCGGATATGTTGCTGGTGTAATTTAGGCCAGGGATGAGCAGAAACTATGCCAGTGCGAATTTACGCATTGTAGTTCGCATCTAAGCATTGTAGATCATAGGTGAAGTTTCAAAACTACGCTTACGAATTTACGCGTAGCGAAGTACCGCTACGCGTTGCTTACGCCCACTATGCATAGTTAACATGTGTATTGCATAGTGAACTATGAATGCGTTTTTCGCGCCTAATTTTCCATGTGCGATTGCATGCTTACAAATTTACGCTTTGGAAACGGGAATGTACGCATAGAAGCATCCGCATACACTACACTTCGCACTACGCGTAATCATGTATTTTAATGCGTAGTATACGAAATGCATACGAAGTGAATATTTGGCTTCGAAGCCGTAGTTTGGCGAAGCGTAATTGCGTAAAACTACGCGTAGTTCCAGCGTAGCGAAGTTGGCTGACTACGACCATCCTTGTCCTGATTTAGGCACCGTCTTTTAATGGTGGCCAAATTACTGTCTGAACGCCACTATACCTGTAAATCTGTAATTCACATTATGGACTATGGTGGCGCATGGCGCTCCCAAGTTTCCCTGGGCCATGTTGCGCTGTCTCACTCATTGACAGGTCATCTCTACCTATGAAACAGTTACATCTGGAGCTTCCATATACACATCAGACAAAACACAAAATAGGATGTATTTCAGGGAGCTTTATTTTACATTATTTTAAAAGTGGCAAGTGTGAAATAAATTACAAAGATGTTTGAATACAGCCAAACAGTCAAAGGAAACCTCCTTATTGGCTTTTTGAGATACATTTCCAGGATAGAATGCATTTCAGAACTCTTCTATGGATTTAGGTTGTCTTGTTTTCTTCTGTCTCTTCATACAATCCCAGGCAGGCTCAGTGTTTCAGGTTCACCCTTGCACCTTCTGGCATTTCTTCTCATGCACTTGCATATACACGTGCATGCGAGGCTTACCACAACTTCATGGGTTTTTCCAGGAGAGTAATATCTTACAGCACTATCTGCTACAGTATGTCTGCCTCGACCTTTGCTTGTGATCTCATTTATTCTTTGATCAGTGCCCATCCTGACCTTTGGCTTAATATCACTTTGATAACTGGTTTTGCATTGCAGCTTCTCCTGTTCTCCCTGGTTACTGGTGGGGAATCCCGGGGATCATGACCTGGTGGACACCAGGCAACAAAAATAGTAGAAGCCCATTATCCCTTGCGGAGTGCTCTGGTGAAGACTCCATGCCCTGGAAGAACTCATGCCAATCCCCTGTGCCTTAGTAAACAGGTCCTGCCTTGCATCACACGCCTTACACAATGACTTAAACATCAGAGCTCTTTGGGGCGATAGCCGCTCTTGTAGAACTCCTTGTTTTTCTTTTGATTGTAGATAGCTTTTTTGAACTTTGGCTTTGTGCTCCCACCATTGCAGTATTTTTTGAAAGTATCCTCGCTTTCCAGCATTTTTCACAAGCGCTTAATACGTTTCACATTCTGTTTATCATTGAAGAATCAAACTATCCTATCAGTCTCTGGCACTGATGTAATTTGTTAGCTCTAATTCGTGATTTCAGAAAACTGAGTACCTGAAGGATTCTCTTAATCTCATGGTCGATTTTTGTGCAAACTACATAATTCTCTACGAGGTCATCCAGTTCTGCAAAGTAAACCAGCATTTGTCCTGTAATAGAGTCACTCTGTGTGTTTTCTGGTACACAGAGAGCCAGACACTTAGACAGGTCACGTAAATGTGCCTTCATCCTTCCATATATTTTCTCTTCATACCCAAGTCTTTCATGGTGAACCTCAAGAAAGTTTTGAATCTGGTCACTTAATCCCAGAGCAACAAACAGCAATTGAGAGTCAGGAATATTTTTAATGTTGGGAAACTTTGGTAGCTCGTATGTCTGGTTTTGCAGACACGGACGACGAGGACTTGAGGTTATAAATTGACTGAGGAGCTTATTACTGACCTCTGCTGGCATTGTGCAGTCATTGCCTGTGACAACATGACTTATCAGTAACACAGAAAATGACACAGTTGCCAGGAAGTGTACTAAGGAGAAATGAGGCTTTGTCATATTTCAGGCGTCGTGCTTCCCCTGGTTCTGCTATTAGCAGAAGCAGGTAGGTTAATATTCCATTTTTGTGAAGCTCACTTTTGCCTTAAAACTAGGATATTTTGTTGTAACATTGTGAGAAATTTGAAAAGATAAGTTGGTAGAGATCAGGCTTGAACTCATAACCTTTTTAATGGAAGGCAGCTAACTTTACCACTGTACCAGCAGAGCTAGCATGCAAGCTGCTGCTCTTCTAAGTATAGGAGCTATATGTTCAGAGGAGATGTTCGTCCATTACTAACATGTTTAACAATAATGCATTAATGCGAATGGCAAGCAAATGTTCAATCATCTTCGAAAATGTTTGTCCATCACTAACATGTTCGTACATCACGCATTTATGTGAACAGCTGGCAATCGTTCATTCGCCAGCGAACATGTTCCTTCATCACAAATATGTTCGTCCATCGTGCATTCATGCGAATAACCAACAAATGCTTGTTTAGCTTGGAACTGTCCACTGGCTATCGTCCATCACTAGTCAGGAGGATTGGAGGCCAGGAAAGTAGAGGGTGAGAGAAGAAGACACATGAGGGGCTTGATTCACAAAAGCGTGATAACTCAGTTATCACACTTAAAAGCTTTGCACGTGCAAACTAGGGTGCTAAGTAGTTTGCACGTGCAAACTACTTAGCACTGTAGTTAGCACTAGAGATGGTCCGAACTGTTCACCGGCGAATGGTTCCCGGCGAACTTCCATGGTTTGCGTTCACGGAGAACCGCAAACTTTTGCGGAAGTTCGATTTGCATCCATAGTGCATCATTAGGGTCAACTTTGACCCTCTACATCACAGTCAGCAGGCACATTGTAGCCAATCAGGCAACACTCCCTCCTGGAGCCCCACCCCCTCCTTATAAAAGGCAGGCAGAGTCAGCCATTTCCCTCACTCGTGTGGCTGCAGTAATTAGAGAAGGGAGAGCTGCTGCAGAGAGAGCTGTAGGGAAAGCTTAGTTAGGCTCTTGTAGGCTTGTTAGCTTGCTCCTTGCTGATTCTTATTGCTAAAAAAGCACCCCTCAACAGTTTTGAGAGCTAATCTTGTTCTTGTGATCTATTATTCTTTTTTTTTTTGTAGCCCACTTGCATTATATACAGCCCTGTCAGTCAGTCGCAGGCCCAGCACATTCAGTGACTACCTGTGTGTGTGGCAGGCAGCTACACATTTTTAATCCCAATCACTGCACCTGTTCACTGTTCAGTGCACCTACCTACCTATACCTATGTGAGCGCACACATTGTTAATACCACCAGTCATTGCACCTGTTCAGGGTACCTGTTTGTGTGTGTGTGATAGGCAGCTGCACATTTGTAATACCAGTTACTGCAACCTGTTCACTGCACCTGTGTAACCGCACATTGTTGTACCAACAGTCACTGCATACCTGTTCACTGCACCTGTGTAACCATACATTGTATTAGTCAAGTCAGTGCATACCTTTCACTTCATCCCCCCAAATATGGACAAAACAAAAGGCAGAGCCAGAGGCAGGCCACCTAGCAGGTCTGTTGGAGGTTGTGCGACAAAAGTACAGTGTTCAGAAGAAGGTACGTGCCATCAACCCCCAATATTGTCAGGACGTAGTTGAATATTTAACATAGAACACCTCATCTTTCTCAGCTTCTGCACGGAAGCCGTGACATATCTTCCTCCTCCTGCTCTGATTCTGGCTCCCCACTTAACACTCAGTCGTCCGCCTACACCAAAGTGCCATCACCCCTGGGCTCAGCAGTGTGGACATTTTTTTGTGTGTCTGCTTAAGATGAGAGCAATGCCATCTGTACTCTCTGCCACCGAAAATTGAGCTGCGGAAAGACCAAGACACGCGTAGGGACCACTACCTTACGAAGGCACATGATTACAAAGCACAAACTGCAATGGGATGACCACCTGAGGAAAAGCAGCACACAAAAGCAAAGCCACACACCACAGTAGGAGATACCAGGCCGCAATGTTTTCTCAAAAAAGGCGATACCTAAGCTGTACCGTGATGCTGAAAGGCAAGTGGTGACATCTCTTGCACACAGCGTTGGGTCAAAGGTCCATCTGACCACGGATGCCTTGTCTGGAAAGCACGCTTAGGCCTGCCCGAAGACTAAGTCAGTCCCCACACACAGCATCTCTGGCTGCATGCCGTGTGACTGCCTACCCCAAGACTAAGTCAGTCCCAATACAGCATCTCTGCCTGCAGGCCGCTTGACTGCCTTATCCGCCACCATCAACAGGGTCCACCAGGACTCCGGGCGGATTCTTGAATTTTTAAGGCTGCTGCTATAATATTTTTTCTGGTGCGTTTGCATGCCTGTCTAATTTTTCTGGCTGCACTGCGGCTGCAACAACAAAACAAAAGGCATGTACACGTGTCAATTCCCCTTTGTGATCGTTACCTTGCCGCGGTGAAGGGGCTTGTGTATCACAATGAAGCAATGACCGCCGGCTATATGAGTGTCTCGGAGGGTGGCACACCAAAGATAATAAAGTTGTTTCTTCATTGTGCGATCAGCTGGACAATCACTGTTGTTCTGTCATTGAGCTACCTCAGCCCGGCAACCATATGGGCCTGAAGACCGCTATCGCCTGCCCTCTCGCCATGGTGCGCACCAGTCCAGCACAGCCGTCACTACACAAGCAGTTTGCGGTGCGTTACACAGTGAGTTTGGTGTGTCAGTGTGAAGCAGTACTCTAATTACACTCCCTGATTGATGTATACACATGCAAGATGTTTGAAAGCACTTTAGGCCTCCAATTTAGCATGCAATGTGATTTCTGCCCTTAAAACGTTGCCTTGCGTCAAATCCAGATTTTCCCCCCGGAGTTTTGGCATCTATCCCACTCATCCATGTAAAAACTCAGATGTTAGACCCCTTGAATCATCTTTTCCATCACTTTTGTGGCCAGCATAAATGTTTCTAGTTTTCAAAGTTCGCCCCCATTGAAGTCTATTGCGGTTTGCCAAAGTTTGCAAGTCGGTGAACATTTGCGGATGTTCGCGAACCCGGTTTGCGAACCTAAAATCAGAGGTTTGAGCCATCTCTAGTTAGCACGTGCAAACTACTTAGCACTGTAGTTTGCACATGCTAACTAGGGAGCTACGTAGTTTGCACGTGCTAACTAGGGTGCTAAGTAGTTTGCACGTGCTAAGTACTTAGCACCCTAGTTAGCACGTGCAAAGCATGTTAGCACGAGCAAAGTGGCTCTTCACTGGCGAGCTAACAGTTTGCACGCTTTAGTGAATCAAGCCCAAGATGTCAATTGCGACCCTCTTGCTGTTTAGTGGTGTGCCTTAACACATCAGCAAGCGGTGTGGGGGAGTGACACCTGTTCTTATGCAAAATTTGAAGGCAAGACAGTGGTGAACAGTGGTGTTTTCAGGGGGGGGGGGGGGACATTTCTGTGTCTTTAAGTAGCCTTATCTAAATTGTGCGAGTCTAGTCTTCATGTGTAATTGAGATGCCTTCAGGGGTGAGAGGAAGATGTAGAAGAGCTTTTTCTTGGGTGGTAGAGGATGGGATTTGAACTTCTAGGCTGTCTGTGGAAAGTCAGCTTCACTAAAAAGTGAGCCACAACAGCAGAGCTGGCTCACCCGGCCTTCTAAAAGGTTTAACATAAGTTTCGTCATGCAGCTCCTCCTCCCACTAGTGGAGGAAAATGAAAGCTTGCTATTTTGCTTCAGTCTGCATGTTTCCTGTACCTGCGTACTTCAACATGTCCCAATACTTTACTCTCTCATCTTACGACCTCAGAGTGCCCCAGCTTCTCTGACTTTCATGCTTTAGGGCTCAGCTCTTTATCTCACACGCAAACATCCCTGGATCAGTGACATCACCAATTCTACAGGACAGCATCTGCCAGTGTATGGCATTTGATCACAGCAAGGAATGGTTTCTGCCTTGTTCTATAGATTTGCTCATACAGAAGGAACCCATTGGGGGAAGTCACTTTGCCTATATGGATTTTCCATTCACTAGTGTCAGGCCTGGTGCACACCGAGCGGTTTTTGTAGCGTTTTCCAAACTGCTTCCGCCTGTGAAAACGCCTGGCTAATGTATCTCAATGGGATGGTGCACACCAGTGGTTTGAGGTTTTTAGTCAACCACAAACGTGGGTCCTGCAACACTTTTGCGGTTTGCAGAAGCGTTTCTGCCTCAATGTAAAGTATATGAAAAGCTCAAAACCGCTCTGGAAAACGCTAGATCAGAGCGGTTTTCCAGGCGTTTTTATTACAGAAGCTGTTCAGTAACAGCTTTTACTGTAACAATATTTGTAATCTGCTACACAAAAAGGCTCCAAAAAACGCTAGGCATGTTTAGAAAACGTCTCTAAACATGCCTAGAATCGCTCTGAAATCTGCTCCAAAAACCTCTAGCATTTTGCGGATCTGCTAGCGTTTTTGGTGTGCACTGGGCCTGTGGAAGAAGCTAAGGCACTTCTGTTTACTAGAGATGGCCCGAACGGTTCGCCGGCGAATGGTTCCTGGCGAACTTCCGTGGTTTGCGTTCGCGAAGAACCGCAAACTTTTCTGGAAGTTCGATTCGCCCCCACAGTGCATCATTTGGGTCAACATTGACCCTCTACATCACAGTCAGCAGGCACATTGTAGCCAATCAGGCTACACTCTCTCCTGGAGCCCCACCCCCCTTATAAAATGCAGGCGGCGTCAGGTATTGCACTCACTCATGTGTCTGCAGTAATACAGTTTTTTTACAAAAGCTTAAAGAGAGTCTGAAGTGAGAATAAATCTCGCTTCAGACCTCATAGTTAGCAGGGGCATGCTTGCCCCTGCTAAAACGCCGCTATCCCACGGCTTAACGGGGGTCCCTTCACCCCCAAATCCCCTCGGTGCAGCGGGGGAGCGCTTCCTGGTTGGGGCAGGGCTAACCGCCGCAGCCCTGCCCCATGTGCGTCTGTCAGACGTGTATCTCCACCTCTCCCCCGCCCCTCTCAGTCTTCCTTCACTGAAAGAGGCGGGGGAGAGGCGGCGATGCGCGTCTGATAGACGCGACTGGAGGCAGGGCTGCAGCCGTTAGCCCTGCCTCCAGGAAGAAGAAGATTTACGACCAACTTGCGACCAGGTCTTGCGGGGGTGGGTTTGGGGGTGAAGGGACCCCCGTTTAGCCGCGGGATAGCGGCGTTTTAGCAGGGGCACACATGCCCCTGCTAACTATGAGCTCTGAAGCGAGATGTATTCTTGCTTCAGAGTCTCTTTAAGCACAGTTTTAAAAAAAAAAATTAATTTTTCAAAACACTTCACACAATTTTCACAACACCACACACAAGTAGCACAACACCTCAGATTATGTGCAAAATGGACCACATTAGTCAAAACTGTACACTTTCTTGCCTAAACCCTATTTTCTTGTCAAACAGATAAACATGTCATCATATGAGAAGATTCTGTTTAAATAATTTAAACACTCCAGTGTTTAACTTAAAACACTGTTAGCATTTCCATAGAGAAAGTGTAAAAATACATTCTTCAACACTACATGGTACAAGTTATTCAGACCAATGAACATTTGTATTGCTTTTCATCTATTCAAGTCCATTTGTGGCAATTTAAGAAAAAAAAAATTATTTACAGCAAACATTTTTTTTTACAGTTATTATACTGTATTTGCTGAATATACCTTTATACTCTTAGGCTAACTGTAAAAACATAAATAATTCAGTTCAGGGCTGAAAAAAATATAAACTCAGGCAATCTATTCTGGATGAAGATAGAATATGAATATACATATAAAGGAATACTACAGTATGTGCACATTTTACAGCAGTTTTATATACTTTTATTGTAAAAATGCATGAGCATAGACAGGCCCTTACTGTCATTTTTAAAATGTATTTTATTTCCTTTTTTTATTATTTTTCACTGTAGATCCAAGTTTCTTTGTAGAACCCCCCCCCCCCCCCCCCTTCTCCTTCTAATGCTGACTCAAACATGTATATTACAGTAGAGAGAAGCCAGAGGACTAAAGCTAGATACACACATCAGATAAAAGTCTTTGGAAAATGAAAGATCACAGACCAATCCTACCACCCTTCATGTAGTATGAGAGCATATCTACACAGTCTATTCTATTACAGTAAGAGAAGGGTGAGCTGCTGCAAACGCTCATAGGGAAAGCTTAGTTAGGCTCTTGTAGGCTTGTTAGCTTACTCCTTGCTGATCTTTATTGCTAAAAAAAACACCCCTCAACAGCTCTTTTGAGAGCTAATCTTGTTCTTGTGATCTATTTTTTTTGTGTGTGGCCCACTTGCATTATATACATCCCTGTAAGTCAGTTGCAGCGGGCCTTTGGCCCCTTGGTGGTAATTTCAACTGTGCTAGGTGCAGATTTACCCATCACTGCATATTTCTACCTGTTGTTCACAGTGCACCCACCTACCTACATGAGCGCACGCAGTGTCACTGTGCCTGTCCGGTACCTGTGTGTGTGTGACAGGTGCACATTTGTAACACCAGTCATTGCATAATTGTTCACAGTACCTGTGTGACCGCATTCTGTATAATATACCACTCCGAGCATACCTGTTAACTGCACCTGTGTGACAGCTGCACATTGTATTGTAATACCAGTCACTGCATACCTTTCACTGCATCTGTGACTGCACATTGTATTATACCTGGCAGTCAGTGCATACCTTTCACTTGGATGGCAGACTTGCCCTTCATAACAGATTCTCGTTAAGGGATTTAAAATTGATTCTTCTCATATACAGCAGGGCCTCGAAAGTCCTCCTGTATTGTTATTTTTTGTCATAACCTCGGGACTTGCATGCCATGCCTGCTGCCTTCTTTGGATGTGTGGTGGTAGCCGTTTTTCAGGCTCGAACTCTGGACCGGATTCGAACCCGTACGCTTTCTTTACCAATGGTAGAGAAAAAAAACATCCACAATATGAGCAGCGATGGACTACTGGGTGCGCAGGCTTGACCTGTGGCCAGAGCTGTCACAATTTGCCATCCAACTTCTGTCTTGCCCTGCCTCAAGCGTCCTGTCAGAAAGGACCTTCAGCGCAGCTGGATGCTTTGTCACTGAGAAGAGAAGTCACCTAAGTCACAAAATTGTTCAGTACCTCACCTTTATCTAAATGAATGAGGCATGGATCCCGGAGAGCTACTGCCCACTCGAATACTAAGTCAGTCCCCACACACAGCATCTCTGCCTGCAGGCCGCTTGACTGCCTTCTCCGCCACCACCAACACTCCAGGCAGATTCCTGAACTGCTAGCAGCGGCCGCTATAATAATTTTTCTGGTGCGTGTACTTGCCTGCCTGCCTATTTTTTCTGGCTGCACTGCGGCTGCAACAACAAAACAAAAGGCATGTACATGTGCCAATTCCCCTTCGTGATCGTTACCTTGCCGTGGTGAAGGAGCTTGCGTATCACAATGAAGCAATGACCGCCAGCTATATGCGTGTCTCGGGGGGAGGCACACCCAAGATAATAAGGTCGTTGCTTCATTGTGGACAGACCAAACTCGATCAGCTGGACAGTAACTGTTGTTCTATCATTGAGCTACCACAGCCTGGCGACCATATGGGCTTGAAAACCGCCACGGCCTGCACTCTGGCAATGGTGCAAACCAGTCCAGCACGGCTGTCACTATACAAACAGCTGTTTGCAGTGTATTAAACAGTGAGTTTGGTGTGTCAGTGTGAAGCAGTACTCTAATTACACTCCCTGATTGATGTATACATATGGAAGATGTTTTAAAGCACATTAGGCCTCCAATTTAGCATATAATGTGATTTCTGCCCTTAAAATGCTGCTTTGCGTCAAATCCATATTTTCCCACGGGACTTTTGGAGTCTATCTCACTCATCCATTCAAAAACTCAGATGTTAGACCCCTTGAAACATCTTTTCCATCACTTTTGTGGCCAGCATACATGTTTCTAGTTTTCAAAGTTTGCCTCCCCATTGAAGTCTATTGCGGTTCGCAAAAGTTCGCCAGTTCGCAAACGTTTGTGGAGGTTCCCAAACCCGGTTCACGAACCTAAAATCGGAGGTTCGAGCTATCTCTACTGTTTACCAGCTACATCCTTCCAGACAATTAATTTAACTGTAAACTGATGTTTTATACCAAAAATGAAACAGACAAGTGACACACAATTGCATTTATTTATTGTTGTATTTCAAGTTTTCTTAAAGTGGCCCTAAACTCAAAACTCCTCTCTGCTAAAAGATACAAAACAGCATAATAACCTTTAAACAAAAAACATGTATTTGTTACAGCTGATGCAACTCCCAAAATAAATCTGCACAGTTTCTACTTCCTGATTCATGGAAGCAGACATATTGTTTACAGCTTGTGCTTTGAAATTGGCGTATCTGCTTCTCTGCCATAGGCAGTCATGTGACACAGGAGAGAATCAAATTACAACTAGTGATTAGACACAGATGAGGGTGAATTAAACAGGCTAAACTCTCTAAATACATTGAGGGTGTACTTATTTAAGTTTTCCTTCTGTCCTGTGCAAGAGTTCAGGTCCACTTTAAAGGTGCGTACACACATGCGACTATAGTCGTTTGAAACGATCGTTCCCTGATCGTTTCAAACGACGATCATTTAAAAAAAAGCAGCCAACGACCATTAAGTCTAACGACGGACGAGCTAGATCGTTAAAAACAAACGATCTAGCTTGGCGGATTTTTCCCAACGACGATCGTTTGCAAAAGTGGTACATCGTTGGAAACGGTCGTTCGTACTAGGCTTGACATGCGCATTTCACTATTTCTCCATGGAACTTTTCATTTTTATACGCAGGCGCAATAGTTGCTTTTACGTGATGTAACGTTCGTTCTAACGATGTGATCGTTACACACCTTTTAAAACTAACTTTACGTAGGTCGTTCTTTCGTCAATTAAAAGTTTGTTCGTCGTTCACAACAAACGATCGTTGTCGCATGTGTGTACTACTTAAGTTAAGTTAAGTTAAGCTACTTAAGTGTGTTTTTTTTACTTTTTACACCGATTGAGGAGAAAGCTGTTGTGCCCTGCCGGTTGTTGTTGTTCTTCATTAGCATTATCATGACCGAACTGCAATAAAAATAGTGTTGAAACATCTTCTTCAATGCAATATAGTGAAGCTGTAGAAATTTTAGGGTTTCATCCAAAATGTCTTTTGCAACAATGACACCATCTTCCATTTGTGAAACACTGAAAAATATGGCAGCTGGAATCGCTGGTTGATCACACAGATAGGCTGGTGGTGAATGTCTGCCATCTGAACTCATCCACAGGAATGTCCTACATATCTCTTCAGTGGCCTGAGGAGTCAGTGGTTTTTTAGTCATTGGTGGCTAGATACAGTTAGTGCTGGCAGACATTGGAAGATCTAGGGGCAGGAGGCAGGTGTTCTTGGTGCCCTCTATAAAGGGCACATTCCCCTGTTTTTGCTGCCAACACCGTATTAAAGGTCATAATGTGAATCACCCTCGACCAGGCAGTAATATACCTTTAAAAGTTGACACCACTTACGATAGGAAAGGAATTGTGTATTAGGAAGCATAAAGCAAATTGTGCTGTCCCATGATATATTACCTGGGGCTTCTTCCAGCCCCTTGCACCCGACATGTCCCATGCAGCATCTCCGCTTGCAGCCACTGGCCCAGGGTCCCCGCTGGTGCAGAGACCGACCTCGACGTTGTCCCTACTGTGCCTGCAGGAAGCACCGCTGTCAGTCAAGCCCACGTTGTCTGCAGCATACTGTGCAGGAGCAGAACTACTTGATTGACAGCGGCGCTTGTGCAAGCGCAGTAGAGGAGGTCGGCCTCTGCAATGGCGGGAACCCCGAGCCAGGGAATGCAAGCAGAGATGTTGCATGAAACATATCGGCTGCAAGGGGCTGGAGGAAGCCCCGGGTAAGCACTGGCGTAGGAGCAGGGGTCGCAGCAGTCGCACTGGCGACGGGGCCCGCGATCTCCTAGGGCCCGTACCGGCCCCTGCTCCCCGCATTCTCCTCTGTCCCCAGGCCCTCCGTGACAGCCGCTTAGCTCCGCCCCCAAATCGCGGGTAGCTCCGCCCCCAAATCGCGGGTAGCTCCGCCTCTCACAGGATCGTTCCTGTGAGTTGCTTGATTCTTTCACCGAGCCCTGCCCCTGCAAATCCCATTGGCTGGCACAGCAAGGACAGAGCATGGGAGAAGATGGAGATGAGCCAAGAGCTCCCTTCCCCCAGGCAAACAGAGCGGGAGGTATGAGAGGTGAGTGCTGTCTCCCTCTTTATTTCCCTGTCACTGCTTATCAGCCTTTACTGTATCCAGAGCCCGCAACAGTGCTCACTAACCTTCCTCCACCAGACCCCTAGTAATTTCCTGTCTTTCTATCCACCCCCCAGAATTCTCACTAGCCCCCCCTCAACCTCTCTCCCCCAGACTCCTAATAACCTCCCTCACTCCCCCCTCAATATTCTTCACCCTCCCTTTCCCAGACTCCTAACTGCTCTCCCTTCTTACTGCCCCGACCCCTAATAACCCCCCTGTCTCTTCTCACTTCCCCCTCAATATTCTTCACTGTCCCCCGACCCCTAATAATAGCTCCCCTCTCTCGCCTCACTCCTCCCTCAATATTTCTCATCCTCCCTTTCCCAGACTCCTAATAACCCCCCTGTCTCTCCTCACTCACCCCCCCTAATAACCCCCCTTTTTCTCTTCATTCCCCCCTCAATATTCCCCACCCTCCCTTTCCCAGACCCCTAATAATCCCGCTCTCTCTTCTCACTACCCCCTCAATATTCCTTACCCTCCCTCCCCCAGATCCAATGCTACCGGCGTCACATGGTGCACACGCCTGTTTGCTGAGGACACTGGCCTGCAGTGACAGCTATAATGGCCTGCAGGTGACAGCTATATTGCTGTCTGCTTCCACATCACTTGAAAGAATACATAGGGCACTGGCAGAGTAAGTATGGGGGGGGGGGGGGCCCATGTCCAAATTCTGCATCGGGGCCCTGAGGTCTGTAGCTACGCCACTGCGGGTAAGTATATCATGGAGCTGCACAATTTGCTTCATGCTTCATTTAAGTTGGTCACAACAAGGGATACTAAAATGTGAATAAATGTGCATGAAAGTAATATATGCAACCCTAGGAAAGCAACCAGTGAGGAACAGAAAAATAAAGAAGGAAACCCATTAGCCGGGCATTTTGTGGAATTTGGCCACAACATAAGTCAATTGAAGTGGCAGGAATTGGAAGTTGTACAATAACAGGGAGGTAGGGACCATAGGAATGCCCTGCTGAGATGTGAGGCATGGTGTAGGAACAGACTGGGGATGCAGACACCAGGTGACCTGAACGAGGACTTCACTCTCAGGTGCTTCCTTGGAATTGATGTGCTGCTTTAACCTCCCTGGCGGTTATTTTTTTTTTTGCCAAATAGGCAAAAATCCTTTTTTTTTTTTTTTTTTGTTTCATGTAAAGCTACCAGAGTGGTAGCTACATGAAACACCACTAGAGGGCGCATGTGTCCCTCTAGTGCGATCGTCGCCGACATCAATAGAAAACAGGGGAACGCGTATATAACGCGCTCCCCTGTTTGGCTTCTCCTGTCGCCATGGCGATGATCGGCATGACGTTATGGACGTCAGCCGACGTCCTGACGTCAGACGCCTCCGATCCAGCCCATAGCGCTGCCCGGAACTCATTGGTCCGGGCAGCGCAGGGCTCTGGCGGGGGGGGCCTCTTATGCCGCTGCGTGCGGGCGATCGCCGCAGAGCGGCGGCGATCAAGCTGTATGCGCGGCTAGCAAAGTGCTAGCTGCGCGTAAAGCACTTTAAATAGCCCAAATCGCCCCACCAGGGGCTGAGATATCTTCCTGCGCGGC
Organism: Hyperolius riggenbachi; assembly: GCF_040937935.1. Lineage (NCBI taxonomy): Eukaryota > Metazoa > Chordata > Amphibia > Anura > Hyperoliidae > Hyperolius > Hyperolius riggenbachi. The sequence continues at coordinate 27,867,260 of NC_090647.1, forward strand.
ATAGCCCGAGCTCAGCTCGGGCTTACCGCCAGGAAGGTTAAGCCCTTGGAAGAGTTAATCAATGTCTGAAGTTTGAGATTCTTTGCATCTCATTGATCTACTGTAGTGTTCAATAGTCAAAATGATCTTGGCAAGAAGAATTTAGAACTCCTTAAAGCATACAGACAAAAACTGCGCCGGGAAATTTGGGCTCAGGGAAAAGCCGAAAAATGGCTCACATGCTCTGCAAAAGTCTCGGCTGTGTTAATAACCGTTCCCTCCTCCATGCCGTCATGGACTCGAGTAAAGCTGTAATCGGATATGTTGCTGGTGTAATTTAGGCCAGGGATGAGCAGAAACTATGCCAGTGCGAATTTACGCATTGTAGTTCGCATCTAAGCATTGTAGATCATAGGTGAAGTTTCAAAACTACGCTTACGAATTTACGCGTAGCGAAGTACCGCTACGCGTTGCTTACGCCCACTATGCATAGTTAACATGTGTATTGCATAGTGAACTATGAATGCGTTTTTCGCGCCTAATTTTCCATGTGCGATTGCATGCTTACAAATTTACGCTTTGGAAACGGGAATGTACGCATAGAAGCATCCGCATACACTACACTTCGCACTACGCGTAATCATGTATTTTAATGCGTAGTATACGAAATGCATACGAAGTGAATATTTGGCTTCGAAGCCGTAGTTTGGCGAAGCGTAATTGCGTAAAACTACGCGTAGTTCCAGCGTAGCGAAGTTGGCTGACTACGACCATCCTTGTCCTGATTTAGGCACCGTCTTTTAATGGTGGCCAAATTACTGTCTGAACGCCACTATACCTGTAAATCTGTAATTCACATTATGGACTATGGTGGCGCATGGCGCTCCCAAGTTTCCCTGGGCCATGTTGCGCTGTCTCACTCATTGACAGGTCATCTCTACCTATGAAACAGTTACATCTGGAGCTTCCATATACACATCAGACAAAACACAAAATAGGATGTATTTCAGGGAGCTTTATTTTACATTATTTTAAAAGTGGCAAGTGTGAAATAAATTACAAAGATGTTTGAATACAGCCAAACAGTCAAAGGAAACCTCCTTATTGGCTTTTTGAGATACATTTCCAGGATAGAATGCATTTCAGAACTCTTCTATGGATTTAGGTTGTCTTGTTTTCTTCTGTCTCTTCATACAATCCCAGGCAGGCTCAGTGTTTCAGGTTCACCCTTGCACCTTCTGGCATTTCTTCTCATGCACTTGCATATACACGTGCATGCGAGGCTTACCACAACTTCATGGGTTTTTCCAGGAGAGTAATATCTTACAGCACTATCTGCTACAGTATGTCTGCCTCGACCTTTGCTTGTGATCTCATTTATTCTTTGATCAGTGCCCATCCTGACCTTTGGCTTAATATCACTTTGATAACTGGTTTTGCATTGCAGCTTCTCCTGTTCTCCCTGGTTACTGGTGGGGAATCCCGGGGATCATGACCTGGTGGACACCAGGCAACAAAAATAGTAGAAGCCCATTATCCCTTGCGGAGTGCTCTGGTGAAGACTCCATGCCCTGGAAGAACTCATGCCAATCCCCTGTGCCTTAGTAAACAGGTCCTGCCTTGCATCACACGCCTTACACAATGACTTAAACATCAGAGCTCTTTGGGGCGATAGCCGCTCTTGTAGAACTCCTTGTTTTTCTTTTGATTGTAGATAGCTTTTTTGAACTTTGGCTTTGTGCTCCCACCATTGCAGTATTTTTTGAAAGTATCCTCGCTTTCCAGCATTTTTCACAAGCGCTTAATACGTTTCACATTCTGTTTATCATTGAAGAATCAAACTATCCTATCAGTCTCTGGCACTGATGTAATTTGTTAGCTCTAATTCGTGATTTCAGAAAACTGAGTACCTGAAGGATTCTCTTAATCTCATGGTCGATTTTTGTGCAAACTACATAATTCTCTACGAGGTCATCCAGTTCTGCAAAGTAAACCAGCATTTGTCCTGTAATAGAGTCACTCTGTGTGTTTTCTGGTACACAGAGAGCCAGACACTTAGACAGGTCACGTAAATGTGCCTTCATCCTTCCATATATTTTCTCTTCATACCCAAGTCTTTCATGGTGAACCTCAAGAAAGTTTTGAATCTGGTCACTTAATCCCAGAGCAACAAACAGCAATTGAGAGTCAGGAATATTTTTAATGTTGGGAAACTTTGGTAGCTCGTATGTCTGGTTTTGCAGACACGGACGACGAGGACTTGAGGTTATAAATTGACTGAGGAGCTTATTACTGACCTCTGCTGGCATTGTGCAGTCATTGCCTGTGACAACATGACTTATCAGTAACACAGAAAATGACACAGTTGCCAGGAAGTGTACTAAGGAGAAATGAGGCTTTGTCATATTTCAGGCGTCGTGCTTCCCCTGGTTCTGCTATTAGCAGAAGCAGGTAGGTTAATATTCCATTTTTGTGAAGCTCACTTTTGCCTTAAAACTAGGATATTTTGTTGTAACATTGTGAGAAATTTGAAAAGATAAGTTGGTAGAGATCAGGCTTGAACTCATAACCTTTTTAATGGAAGGCAGCTAACTTTACCACTGTACCAGCAGAGCTAGCATGCAAGCTGCTGCTCTTCTAAGTATAGGAGCTATATGTTCAGAGGAGATGTTCGTCCATTACTAACATGTTTAACAATAATGCATTAATGCGAATGGCAAGCAAATGTTCAATCATCTTCGAAAATGTTTGTCCATCACTAACATGTTCGTACATCACGCATTTATGTGAACAGCTGGCAATCGTTCATTCGCCAGCGAACATGTTCCTTCATCACAAATATGTTCGTCCATCGTGCATTCATGCGAATAACCAACAAATGCTTGTTTAGCTTGGAACTGTCCACTGGCTATCGTCCATCACTAGTCAGGAGGATTGGAGGCCAGGAAAGTAGAGGGTGAGAGAAGAAGACACATGAGGGGCTTGATTCACAAAAGCGTGATAACTCAGTTATCACACTTAAAAGCTTTGCACGTGCAAACTAGGGTGCTAAGTAGTTTGCACGTGCAAACTACTTAGCACTGTAGTTAGCACTAGAGATGGTCCGAACTGTTCACCGGCGAATGGTTCCCGGCGAACTTCCATGGTTTGCGTTCACGGAGAACCGCAAACTTTTGCGGAAGTTCGATTTGCATCCATAGTGCATCATTAGGGTCAACTTTGACCCTCTACATCACAGTCAGCAGGCACATTGTAGCCAATCAGGCAACACTCCCTCCTGGAGCCCCACCCCCTCCTTATAAAAGGCAGGCAGAGTCAGCCATTTCCCTCACTCGTGTGGCTGCAGTAATTAGAGAAGGGAGAGCTGCTGCAGAGAGAGCTGTAGGGAAAGCTTAGTTAGGCTCTTGTAGGCTTGTTAGCTTGCTCCTTGCTGATTCTTATTGCTAAAAAAGCACCCCTCAACAGTTTTGAGAGCTAATCTTGTTCTTGTGATCTATTATTCTTTTTTTTTTTGTAGCCCACTTGCATTATATACAGCCCTGTCAGTCAGTCGCAGGCCCAGCACATTCAGTGACTACCTGTGTGTGTGGCAGGCAGCTACACATTTTTAATCCCAATCACTGCACCTGTTCACTGTTCAGTGCACCTACCTACCTATACCTATGTGAGCGCACACATTGTTAATACCACCAGTCATTGCACCTGTTCAGGGTACCTGTTTGTGTGTGTGTGATAGGCAGCTGCACATTTGTAATACCAGTTACTGCAACCTGTTCACTGCACCTGTGTAACCGCACATTGTTGTACCAACAGTCACTGCATACCTGTTCACTGCACCTGTGTAACCATACATTGTATTAGTCAAGTCAGTGCATACCTTTCACTTCATCCCCCCAAATATGGACAAAACAAAAGGCAGAGCCAGAGGCAGGCCACCTAGCAGGTCTGTTGGAGGTTGTGCGACAAAAGTACAGTGTTCAGAAGAAGGTACGTGCCATCAACCCCCAATATTGTCAGGACGTAGTTGAATATTTAACATAGAACACCTCATCTTTCTCAGCTTCTGCACGGAAGCCGTGACATATCTTCCTCCTCCTGCTCTGATTCTGGCTCCCCACTTAACACTCAGTCGTCCGCCTACACCAAAGTGCCATCACCCCTGGGCTCAGCAGTGTGGACATTTTTTTGTGTGTCTGCTTAAGATGAGAGCAATGCCATCTGTACTCTCTGCCACCGAAAATTGAGCTGCGGAAAGACCAAGACACGCGTAGGGACCACTACCTTACGAAGGCACATGATTACAAAGCACAAACTGCAAAGGGATGACCACCTGAGGAAAAGCAGCACACAAAAGCAAAGCCACACACCACAGTAGGAGATACCAGGCCGCAATGTTTTCTCAAAAAAGGCGATACCTAAGCTGTACCGTGATGCTGAAAGGCAAGTGGTGACATCTCTTGCACACAGCGTTGGGTCAAAGGTCCATCTGACCACGGATGCCTTGTCTGGAAAGCACGCTTAGGCCTGCCCGAAGACTAAGTCAGTCCCCACACACAGCATCTCTGGCTGCATGCCGTGTGACTGCCTACCCCAAGACTAAGTCAGTCCCAATACAGCATCTCTGCCTGCAGGCCGCTTGACTGCCTTATCCGCCACCATCAACAGGGTCCACCAGGACTCCGGGCGGATTCTTGAATTTTTAAGGCTGCTGCTATAATATTTTTTCTGGTGCGTTTGCATGCCTGTCTAATTTTTCTGGCTGCACTGCGGCTGCAACAACAAAACAAAAGGCATGTACACGTGTCAATTCCCCTTTGTGATCGTTACCTTGCCGCGGTGAAGGGGCTTGTGTATCACAATGAAGCAATGACCGCCGGCTATATGAGTGTCTCGGAGGGTGGCACACCAAAGATAATAAAGTTGTTTCTTCATTGTGCGATCAGCTGGACAATCACTGTTGTTCTGTCATTGAGCTACCTCAGCCCGGCAACCATATGGGCCTGAAGACCGCTATCGCCTGCCCTCTCGCCATGGTGCGCACCAGTCCAGCACAGCCGTCACTACACAAGCAGTTTGCGGTGCGTTACACAGTGAGTTTGGTGTGTCAGTGTGAAGCAGTACTCTAATTACACTCCCTGATTGATGTATACACATGCAAGATGTTTGAAAGCACTTTAGGCCTCCAATTTAGCATGCAATGTGATTTCTGCCCTTAAAACGTTGCCTTGCGTCAAATCCAGATTTTCCCCCCGGAGTTTTGGCATCTATCCCACTCATCCATGTAAAAACTCAGATGTTAGACCCCTTGAATCATCTTTTCCATCACTTTTGTGGCCAGCATAAATGTTTCTAGTTTTCAAAGTTCGCCCCCATTGAAGTCTATTGCGGTTTGCCAAAGTTTGCAAGTCGGTGAACATTTGCGGATGTTCGCGAACCCGGTTTGCGAACCTAAAATCAGAGGTTTGAGCCATCTCTAGTTAGCACGTGCAAACTACTTAGCACTGTAGTTTGCACATGCTAACTAGGGAGCTACGTAGTTTGCACGTGCTAACTAGGGTGCTAAGTAGTTTGCACGTGCTAAGTACTTAGCACCCTAGTTAGCACGTGCAAAGCATGTTAGCACGAGCAAAGTGGCTCTTCACTGGCGAGCTAACAGTTTGCACGCTTTAGTGAATCAAGCCCAAGATGTCAATTGCGACCCTCTTGCTGTTTAGTGGTGTGCCTTAACACATCAGCAAGCGGTGTGGGGGAGTGACACCTGTTCTTATGCAAAATTTGAAGGCAAGACAGTGGTGAACAGTGGTGTTTTCAGGGGGGGGGGGGGACATTTCTGTGTCTTTAAGTAGCCTTATCTAAATTGTGCGAGTCTAGTCTTCATGTGTAATTGAGATGCCTTCAGGGGTGAGAGGAAGATGTAGAAGAGCTTTTTCTTGGGTGGTAGAGGATGGGATTTGAACTTCTAGGCTGTCTGTGGAAAGTCAGCTTCACTAAAAAGTGAGCCACAACAGCAGAGCTGGCTCACCCGGCCTTCTAAAAGGTTTAACATAAGTTTCGTCATGCAGCTCCTCCTCCCACTAGTGGAGGAAAATGAAAGCTTGCTATTTTGCTTCAGTCTGCATGTTTCCTGTACCTGCGTACTTCAACATGTCCCAATACTTTACTCTCTCATCTTACGACCTCAGAGTGCCCCAGCTTCTCTGACTTTCATGCTTTAGGGCTCAGCTCTTTATCTCACACGCAAACATCCCTGGATCAGTGACATCACCAATTCTACAGGACAGCATCTGCCAGTGTATGGGGTTTTACTACAGCAAGGAATGGTTTTTGCCTTGTTTTATAGATTTGCTCATGCAGAAGGAACCCATTTGGTTGGGGGAAGTCACTTTGCCTATATGGATTTTCCATACACTTGTGTCAGGCTTGGTGCACCCCGAGCGGTTTTTGTAGCGTTTTCCAAACCGCTTCCGCCTGTGAAAATGCTTGGCTAATGTATCTCAATGGGATGGTGCACACCAGAGGTTTGAGGTTTTTAGCAAACCTCAAACGTGGGTTCTGCTGCACTTTTGCGGTTTGCAGAAGTGTTTCTGCCTCAATGTAAGTATAGGAAAAGCTCAAAGCCACTCTGGAAAATGCTAGATCAGAGCGGTTTACCAGGTGTTTTTGTTACAGTAGCTGTTCAGTAACAGCTTTACTGTAACAATATTTGTAATCTACTACACAAAAAGGCTCCAAAAACGCTAGGCATGTTTAGAAAACGTCTCTAAACATGCCTAGAATCGCTCTGAAATCTGCTCCAAAAACCTCTAGTGTTTTGCGGTTCTGCTAGTGGTTTTGGTGTGCACTAGGCCTAGGGAAGAAGCTAAATGGATAGCTAAGGCACTTCTGTTTACTAGAGATGGCCTGAACAGTTCACCGGTGAACAGTTCCCTGTGAACTTCCGTGGTTCGCGTTCGCAGAGAACCGCAAACTTTTCCGGAAGTTCGATTCGCCCCCATAGTGCATCATTAGGGTCAACTTTGACCCTCTACATCACAGTCAGCAGGCACATTGTAGCCAATCAGGCTACACTCCCTCCTGAAACCCCACCCCCCTTATAAAAGGTAGGCAGCATCAGGCATTGGACTCACTCGTGTGCCTGCAGTTATTAGAGAAGGGAGAGCTGCTGCAGACTCTCATAGGGAAAGCTTAGTTAGGCTCTTGTAGGCTTGTTAGCTTGCTCCTTGCTGATTCTTATTGCTAAAAAAGCACCCCTCAACAGCTCTTTTGAGAGTTAATCTTGTTCTTGTGATCTATTTTTTGTGTGTGGCCCATGTGCATTATATAATGCCCTGTCAGTCATTCGCAGCTGGCCTTTGGCCCCTTGGTGGTAATTACTACTGTGCCAGGTGCAGATTTGTAATACCCAACACTGAATATAACTACCTGTTGTTCACAGTGCACCCACCTACCTACGTGAGCGCACGCAGTGTCACTGTGCCTGTCTGGTACCTGTCTGTGTGTGACATGTGCAAACTCCGAGCATACCTGTTAACTGCACCTGTGTGACTGCCGCATATCGTATTGTAATATCAGTCATTGCATACCCCCTTCGTGATCATTACCTTGCCGCAGTGAAGGGGCTTGCGTTTCACAATGAAGCAATGACCGCCGGCTATATGAGTGTCTGGGGGGTTGGCACACCAAAGATAATAAGGTCGTTGCTTCTTCTGTCATTCAGCTACATCAGCCGGGCGACCATATGGGCTGTAAAGCAACCATCACCTGAACTCTCGTCATGGTACGCACCAGTCCAGCACGGCCGTCACTACACAAACGGCTGTTTGCAGTCACTGCATACCTTTCACTGCATTTGTGACTGCACATTGTATTATACCTGGCAGTCAGTGCATACCTTTCACTTGAATGGATGGCAGACTGGCCCTCCATAACAGATTCTTGTTAAAGGATTGAAAATTGATTCTTCTCACGTGGGCCGGAGCGGACTGCGCAAGCCGCAGTCCGCTCCGGCCCACGTGGCGGTGATGGACAGTGCCGCTCACGCAGGTGCAGTACAGAGCGACCTGGAGGTCGCTCTGACCTCATCGCCAGGGACCGGGACGGACCTGCGGCGAACGGCTGCGGGCAGAGCTGCGGCGAAGGACGTCCTGGGAGCTTGGAGCTGGAAGAAGCCCCCGGTAAGTACCACTCACTTTACATTATTTTCCCTGATGACTCCTTTAAAGCATACAGACAAAAACTGCGCCGGGAAATTTGGGCTCAGGGAAAAGCCGAAAAATGGCTCACCATGCTCTGCCAAAGCCTCGGCTGCGTTAATAACCGTTCCCTCCTCCATGCCACCATGGACTCGAGTAAAGCTGTAATCGGCTATGTTGCTGGTGTAATTTAGGCACCGTCTTTTAATGGTGGCCACATTACTGTCTGAGCGCCACTATACCTGTTATTCACATTATGGCCTATGGTGGCGCATGGCGCTCCCAAGTTTCCCTGGGCCATGTTGCGCTGTCTCACTCATTGACAGGTCATCTCTACCTATGAAACAGTTACATCTGGAGCTTCCATATACACATTAGACAAAACGCAAAATAGGATTTATTTCAGGGAGCTTTATTTTACATTATTTTAAAAGTGGCAAGTGTGAAATAAATTACGAAGATTTTTGAATACAGCCAAACAGTCAAAGGAAATCTCCTTATTGGCTTTTTGAGATACATTTCCAGGATAGAATGCATTTCAGAACTCTTTTATGGATTTAGTTTGTCTTGTTTTCTTCTGTCTCTTCGTACAATCCCAGGCAGGCTCAGTGTTTCAGGTTCCCCCTCGCACCTTCTGGCATTTCTTCTCATGCACTTGCGTATACACATGCGTGCGAGGCTTACCACAACTTCATGGGTTTTTCCAGGAGAGTAATATCTTACAGCATTATCTGCTATGTCTGCCTCGACCTTTGCTTGTGATCTCATTTATTCTTTGATCAGTGCCTATCCTGACCTTTGGCTTGATATAACTTTGATAACTGGTTTTGCATTGCAGCTTCTCCTGTTCTCCCTGGTTACTGGTGGGGAATCCCGGGGATCATGACCTGGTGGACACCAGGCAACAAAAATAGTAGAAGCCCATTATCCCTTGCGGAGTGCTCTGGTGAAGACTCCATGCCCTGGAAGAACTCATGCCAATCCCCTGTGCCTTAGTAAACAGGTCCTGCCTTGCATCACACGCCTTACACAATGACTTAAACATCAGAGATCTTTGGGGCGACAGCCGCTCTTGTAGAACTTTTTTTTTCTTTTGATTGTAGATAGCTTTTTTGAACTTTGGCTTTGTGCTCCCACCATTGCAGTATTTTTTGAAAGTATCCTCGCTTTCCAGCATTTTTCACAAGCGCTTAATACGTTTCACATTCTGTTTATCATTGAAGAATCAAACTATCCTTTCAGTCTCTGGCACTGATGTAATTTGTTAGCTCTAATTCGTGATTTCAGAAAACTGAGTACCTGAATGATTCTCTTAATCTCATGGTCGATTTTTGTGCAAGGTACATAATTCTCTACGAGGTCATCCAGTTCTGCAAAGTAAACCAGCATTTGTCCTGTAATAGAGTCACTCTGTGTGTTTTCTGGTACACAGAGAGCCAGACACTTAGACAGGTCATGTAAATGTGCCTTCATCCTTCCATATATTTTCTCTTCATACCCAAGTCTTTCATGGTGAACCTCAAGAAAGTTTTGAATCTGGTCACTTAATCCCAGAGCAACAAACAGCAATTGAGAGTCAGGAATATTTTTAATGTTGGGAAACTTTGGTAGCTCGTATGTCTGGTTTTGCAGACACGGACGACGAGGACTTGAGGTTATAAATTGACTGAGGAGCTTATTACTGACCTCTGCTGGCATTGTGCAGTCATTGCCTGTGACAACATGACTTATCAGTAACACAGAAGATGACACCGTTGCCAGGAAGTGTACTAAGGAGAAATGAGGCTTTGTCATATTTCAGGCGTTGTGCTTCCCCTGGTTCTGCTATTAGCAGAAGCAGGTAGGTTAATATTCCATTTTTCTGAAGCTCACTTTTGCCTTAAAACTAGGATATTTTGTTGTAACATTGTGAGAAATTTGAAAAGATAAGTTGGTAGAGATCAGGCTTGAACTCATAACCTTTCTAATGGAAGTAAGCTAACTTTACCACTGTACCAGCAGAGCTAGCATGCAAGCTGCTGCTCTTCTAAGTATAGGAGCTATATGTTCAGAGGAGATGTTTGTCCATTACTAACATGTTTAACAATAATGCATTAATGCGAACGGCAAGCAAATGTTCAATCATCGTCGAAAATGTTTGTCCATCACTAACATGTTCATACATCATGCATTTATGTGAACAGCTGGCAATCGTTCATTCACCAGCGAACATGTTCCTTCATCACAAATATGTTCGTCCATCATGCATTCATGCGTATAACCAACAAATGCTTGTTTAGCTTGGAACTGTCCACTGGCTATCATCCATCACTAGTCTGGAGGATTGGAGGCCAGGAAAATAGAGGGGGAGAGAAGAAGACACATGAGGGGCTTGATTCACAAAAGCGTGATAACTCATTTATCACACCTAAAAGCTTTGCACATGCAAACTAGGGTGCTAAGTAGTTTGCACGTGCAAGCTACTTAGCACTGTGGTTAGCACTAGAGATGGCCTGAACTGTTCACCGGCCAATGGTTCCCGGCGAACTTCCATGGTTCGCGTTCGCGGAGAACCGCAGACTTTTGCGGAAGTTCGATTTGCATCCATAGTGCATCATTAGGGTCAACTTTGACCCTCTATATCACAGTAAGCAGGCACATTATAGCCAATCAGGCTACACTCCCTCCTGTAGCCCCACCCCCTGCCCTTATAAAAGGCAGGCAGCATCAGCCTTTTCCCTCACTCGTGTGGCTGCAGTAATTAGAGAAGGGAGAGCTGCTGCAGAGAGAGCTATAGGGAAAGCTTAGTTAGGCTCTTGTGGGCTTGTTAGCTTGCTCCTTGCTGATTCTTATTGCTAAAAAAGCACCCCTCAACAGCTGTTTTGAGAGCTAATCTTGTTCTTGTGATCTATTTTTATTTTTTGTGGCCCACTTGCATTATATACAGCCCTGTCAGTCAGTTGCAGGCCCAGCACATTCAGTGACTACCTGTGTGTGTGACAGGCAGCTACACATTTTTAATCCCAATCACTGCACCTGTTCACTGTTCAGTGCACCTACCTACCTATACCTATGTGAGCACACACATTGTTAATACCACCAGTCATTGCACCTGTTCGGGGTACCTGTTTGTGTGTGTGTGATAGGCAGCTGCACATTTGTAATACCAGTTACTGCAACCTGTTCACTGCACCTGTGTAACCATATATTGTATTAGTCAAGTCAGTGCATACCTTTCACTTCATCCCCCCAAATATAGACAAAACAAAAGGCAGAGCCAGAGGCAGGCCACCTGGCAGGTCTGTTCGAGGTCATGCTGTCGTGATTTCGTGTGACCCTCGACAAAAGTACAGTGTTCAGTAGAAGGCACGTGCCATCAACCCCCAATATTGTCAGGACGTAGTTGACTATTTAACACAGAACACCTCATCTTTCTCAGCTTCCGCACGGAAGCGTGACATATCTTCCTCCTCCTGCTCTGATTCTGGCACCCCACTTAACACTCAGTCGGCCACCACCACCAAAGTGCCATCACCCCAGGGCTCAGCAGTGTGGACATTTTTTTGTGTGTCTGCCTCAGATGAGAGCAATGCCATCTGTACTCTCTGCCACCGAAAATTGAGCTGATGAAAGACCAAGACCCGCGTAGGGACAACTACCTTACGAAGGCACATGATTACAAAGCACAAACTGCAATGGGATGACCACCTGAGGAAAAGCAGCACACAAAAGCAAAGCCACACGCCGCAGTAGGAGATACCAGGCCGCAATTTTTTCTCAAAAAAGGCGATACCTAAACTGTACCGTGATGCTGAAAGGCAAGTGGTGACATCTCTGGCACACAGCGTTGGGTCAAGGGTCCATCTGACCACGGATGCTTTGTCTGTAAAGCACGCTTAGGCCTGCCCGAAGACTAAGTCAGTCCCCACACACAGCATCTCTGCCTGCATGCCGTGTGACTGCCTGCCCCAAGACTAAGTCAGTCCCAACACAGCATCTCTGCCTGCAGGCCGCTTGACTGCCTTCTCCGCCACCATCAACAGGGTCCACCAGGACTCCGGGCGGATTCCTGAATTTTTAAGGCTGCTGCTAGCAGCGGCCGCTATAATAATTTTTCTGGTGCATGTGCATGCCTGCCTAATTTTTCTGGCTGCACTGCGGCTGCAACAACAAAACAAAAGGCATGTACAAGTGTCAATTCCCCTTCGTGATCATTACCTTGCCGTGGTGAAGGGGCTTGCGTATCACAATGAAGCAATGACGGCCGGCTATATGAGTGTCTCGGGGGTGGCACACCAAAGATAATAAAGTCGTTTCTTCATTGTGCGATCAGCTGGACAATCACTGTTGTTCTGTCATTGAGCTACCTCAGCCCGGCCACCATATGGGCTTGAAGACCGCCATCGCCTGCCCTCTCGCCATGGTGCGCACCAGTCCAGCACAGCCGTCACAACACAAGCAGTTTGCGGTGCGTTACACAGTGAGTTTGGTGTGTCAGTGTGAAGCAGTACTCTAATTACACTCCCTGATTGATGTATATGTTACGGCCAGAACCCGAAGTTTGGCCAGAACTAGAAGTGGCCGGCCACTTCGGGTTCTGGCCGGCCAATGCGCGAACTGGCCGCTGCGCTGCGGCCAATGTGAGAAATGAAACAATTCCTGTAAGGTTTAATGTGATGTTGTGGCCGCAGCGCAGCGGGGCAAAATGTATCACACATCTTTACTTTATTCAATGGCATTAAGCCGCCCGGCTTTTTCCTCTGCCTCTCTCTCCTCCCCCCCCCCCCCCGCCTCTCTCTCTCCTTCTCTTTATGGGCACAGCCGGGCGGGGACACGCGTGTCCCTCCGGAGTCGTTCGTCGCGGCAGGGGAATCCTGCCGTTCTTGCAGAGCGGGTGCTGGCAGAAGCAATGTCTGCAGCCTCCCCGCTCTGCTCTCCTGCCGCGAGGAACGACTCTCCTGGACACGCGTGTCCCCGCCCGGCTGTGCCCATAAGAGAAGGGGAGAGAGAGGCGGGGGGGGGGGGGAGGAGAGAGAGGCAGAGGAAAAAGCCGGGCGGCTTAATGCCATTGAATAAAGTAAAGATGTGATACATTTGCCCTGCTGCGCTGCGGTCACAACATCACATTAAACCTTACAGGAATTGTTTCATTTCTCACATTGGCCGCAGCGCAGCGGCCAGTTCGCGCATTGGCCGGCCAGAACCCGAAGTGGCCGGCCACTTCTAGTTCTGGCCAAACTTCGGGTTCTGGCCGTAACATATACACATGCAAGATGTTTGAAAGCACTTTAGGCCTCCAATTTAGCATGCAATGTGATTTCTGCCCTTAAAACGCTGCATTGCGTCAAATCCAGATTTTTCCCCGGGACTTTTGGCGTCTATCCCACTCCTCCATGCAAAAACTCAGATGTTAGACCCCTTGAAACATCTTTTCCATTACTTTTGTGGCCAGCATAAATGTTTCTAGTTTTTAAAGTTGGCCCCCTATTGAAGTCTATTGCAGTTTGCCAAAGTTTGCAAGTCGGCGAACATTTGCGGATGTTCGCGAACCCGGTTCGCGAACCTAAAATCAGAGGTTTGAGCCATCTCTAGTTAGCACATGCAAACTACTTAGCACTGTAGTTTGCACATGCTAACTAGGGAGCTAAGTAGTTTGCACGTGCTAACTAGGGTGCTAAGTAGTTTGCACGTGCTAAGCACTTAGCACCCTTGTTAGCACATGCAAAGCATGTTAGCACGAGCAAAGTGGCTCTTCACTGGCGAGCTAACAGTTTGCACGCTTCAGTGAATCAAGCCCCAGATGTCAATTGCGACCCTCTTGCTGTTTAGTGGTGTGACATAACACATCAGCAAGTGGTGTGGGGGAGTGACACCTGTTCTTATGCAAAATTTGAAGCCAAGACAGTGGTGAACAGTGGTGTTTTCAGGGGGGGGGGGACTTTTCTGTGTCTTTAAGTAGCCTTATCTAAATTGCACGAGTCTACTCTTCATGTGTAATTGAGATGCCTTCAGGGGTGAGAGGGAGATGTGGAAGAGCTTTTTCTTGGGTGGTAGAGGATGGGATTTGAACTTCTAGGCTGTCTGTGGAAAGTCAGCGTCACTAAAAAGTGAGCCACAACAGCAGAGCTGGCTCACGCGGCCTTCTAAAAGCTTTAACATAAGTTTTGTCATGCAGCTCCTCTTCCCACTAGTGGAGGAAAATGAAAGCTTGCTATTTTGCTTCAGTCTGCATGTTTCCTGTACCTGCGTACGTCAACATGTCCCAATACTTTACTCTCTCGTCTGACGACCTCAGAGTGCCCCAGCTTCTCTGACTTTCATGCTTTAGGGCTCAGCTCTTTATCTCACACGCAAACATCCCTGGATCAGTGACATCACCAATTCTACAGGACAGCATCTGCCAGTGTATGGCATTTGATCACAGCAAGGAATGGTTTCTGCCTTGTTCTATAGATTTGCTCATACAGAAGGAACCCATTGGGGGAAGTCACTTTGCCTATATGGATTTTCCATTCACTAGTGTCAGGCCTGGTGCACATTGAGCGGTTTTTGTAGCGTTTTCCAAACTGCTTCCGCCTGTGAAAACGCCTGGCTAATGTATCTCAATGGGATGGTGCACACCAGTGGTTTGAGGTTTTTAGTCAACCACAAACGTGGGTCCTGCAACACTTTTGCGGTTTGCAGAAGCGTTTCTGCCTCAATGTAAAGTATATGAAAAGCTCAAAACCGCTCTGGAAAACGCTAGATCAGAGCGGTTTTCCAGGCGTTTTTATTACAGAAGCTGTTCAGTAACAGCTTTTACTGTAACAATATTTGTAATCTGCTACACAAAAAGGCTCCAAAAAACGCTAGGCATGTTTAGAAAACGTCTCTAAACATGCCTAGAATCGCTCTGAAATCTGCTCCAAAAACCTCTAGCATTTTGCGGATCTGCTAGCGTTTTTGGTGTGCACTGGGCCTGTGGAAGAAGCTAAGGCACTTCTGTTTACTAGAGATGGCCCGAACGGTTCGCCGGCGAATGGTTCCTGGCGAACTTCCGTGGTTTGCGTTCGCGAAGAACCGCAAACTTTTCTGGAAGTTCGATTCGCCCCCACAGTGCATCATTTGGGTCAACATTGACCCTCTACATCACAGTCAGCAGGCACATTGTAGCCAATCAGGCTACACTCTCTCCTGGAGCCCCACCCCCCTTATAAAATGCAGGCGGCGTCAGGTATTGCACTCACTCATGTGTCTGCAGTAATACAGTTTTTTTACAAATGCTTAAAGAGAGTCTGAAGTGAGAATAAATCTCGCTTCAGACCTCATAGTTAGCAGGGGCATGCTTGCCCCTGCTAAAACGCCGCTATCCCACGGCTTAACGGGGGTCCCTTCACCCCCAAATCCCCTCGGTGCAGCGGGGGAGCGCTTCCTGGTTGGGGCAGGGCTAACCGCCGCAGCCCTGCCCCATGTGCGTCTGTCAGACGTGTATCTCCACCTCTCCCCCGCCCCTCTCAGTCTTCCTTCACTGAAAGGGGCGGGGGAGAGGCGGCGATGCGCGTCTGATAGACGCGACTGGAGGCAGGGCTGCAGCCGTTAGCCCTGCCTCCAGGAAGAAGAAGATTTACGACCAACTTGCGACCAGGTCTTGCGGGGGTGGGTTTGGGGGTGAAGGGACCCCCGTTTAGCCGCGGGATAGCGGCGTTTTAGCAGGGGCACACATGCCCCTGCTAACTATGAGCTCTGAAGCGAGATGTATTCTTGCTTCAGAGTCTCTTTAAGCACAGTTTTAAAAAAAAAATTTAATTTTTCAAAACACTTCACACAATTTTCACAACACCACACACAAGTAGCACAACACCTCAGATTATGTGCAAAATGGACCACATTAGTCAAAACTGTACACTTTCTTGCCTAAACCCTATTTTCTTGTCAAACAGATAAACATGTCATCATATGAGAAGATTCTGTTTAAATAATTTAAACACTCCAGTGTTTAACTTAAAACACTGTTAGCATTTCCATAGAGAAAGTGTAAAAATACATTCTTCAACACTACATGGTACAAGTTATTCAGACCAATGAACATTTGTATTGCTTTTCATCTATTCAAGTCCATTTGTGGCAATTTAAGAAAAAAAAAATTATTTACAGCAAACATTTTTTTTTACAGTTATTATACTGTATTTGCTGAATATACCTTTATACTCTTAGGCTAACTGTAAAAACATAAATAATTCAGTTCAGGGCTGAAAAAAATATAAACTCAGGCAATCTATTCTGGATGAAGATAGAATATGAATATACATATAAAGGAATACTACAGTATGTGCACATTTTACAGCAGTTTTATATACTTTTATTGTAAAAATGCATGAGCATAGACAGGCCCTTACTGTCATTTTTAAAATGTATTTTATTTCCTTTTTTTATTATTTTTCACTGTAGATCCAAGTTTCTTTGTAGAACCCCCCCCCCCCCCTTCTCCTTCTAATGCTGACTCAAACATGTATATTACAGTAGAGAGAAGCCAGAGGACTAAAGCTAGATACACACATCAGATAAAAGTCTTTGGAAAATGAAAGATCACAGACCAATCCTACCACCCTTCATGTAGTATGAGAGCATATCTACACAGTCTATTCTATTACAGTAAGAGAAGGGTGAGCTGCTGCAAACGCTCATAGGGAAAGCTTAGTTAGGCTCTTGTAGGCTTGTTAGCTTACTCCTTGCTGATCTTTATTGCTAAAAAAAACACCCCTCAACAGCTCTTTTGAGAGCTAATCTTGTTCTTGTGATCTATTTTTTTTGTGTGTGGCCCACTTGCATTATATACATCCCTGTAAGTCAGTTGCAGCGGGCCTTTGGCCCCTTGGTGGTAATTTCAACTGTGCTAGGTGCAGATTTACCCATCACTGCATATTTCTACCTGTTGTTCACAGTGCACCCACCTACCTACATGAGCGCACGCAGTGTCACTGTGCCTGTCCGGTACCTGTGTGTGTGTGACAGGTGCACATTTGTAACACCAGTCATTGCATAATTGTTCACAGTACCTGTGTGACCGCATTCTGTATAATATACCACTCCGAGCATACCTGTTAACTGCACCTGTGTGACAGCTGCACATTGTATTGTAATACCAGTCACTGCATACCTTTCACTGCATCTGTGACTGCACATTGTATTATACCTGGCAGTCAGTGCATACCTTTCACTTGGATGGCAGACTTGCCCTTCATAACAGATTCTCGTTAAGGGATTTAAAATTGATTCTTCTCATATACAGCAGGGCCTCGAAAGTCCTCCTGTATTGTTATTTTTTGTCATAACCTCGGGACTTGCATGCCATGCCTGCTGCCTTCTTTGGATGTGTGGTGGTAGCCGTTTTTCAGGCTCGAACTCTGGACCGGATTCGAACCCGTACGCTTTCTTTACCAATGGTAGAGAAAAAAAACATCCACAATATGAGCAGCGATGGACTACTGGGTGTGCAGGCTTGACCTGTGGCCAGAGCTGTCACAATTTGCCATCCAACTTCTGTCTTGCCCTGCCTCAAGCGTCCTGTCAGAAAGGACCTTCAGCGCAGCTGGATGCTTTGTCACTGAGAAGAGAAGTCACCTAAGTCACAAAATTGTTCAGTACCTCACCTTTATCTAAATGAATGAGGCATGGATCCCGGAGAGCTACTGCCCACTCGAATACTAAGTCAGTCCCCACACACAGCATCTCTGCCTGCAGGCCGCTTGACTGCCTTCTCCGCCACCACCAACACTCCAGGCAGATTCCTGAACTGCTAGCAGCGGCCGCTATAATAATTTTTCTGGTGCGTGTACTTGCCTGCCTGCCTATTTTTTCTGGCTGCACTGCGGCTGCAACAACAAAACAAAAGGCATGTACATGTGCCAATTCCCCTTCGTGATCGTTACCTTGCCGTGGTGAAGGAGCTTGCGTATCACAATGAAGCAATGACCGCCAGCTATATGCGTGTCTCGGGGGGAGGCACACCCAAGATAATAAGGTCGTTGCTTCATTGTGGACAGACCAAACTCGATCAGCTGGACAGTAACTGTTGTTCTATCATTGAGCTACCACAGCCTGGCGACCATATGGGCTTGAAAACCGCCACGGCCTGCACTCTGGCAATGGTGCAAACCAGTCCAGCACGGCTGTCACTATACAAACAGCTGTTTGCAGTGTATTAAACAGTGAGTTTGGTGTGTCAGTGTGAAGCAGTACTCTAATTACACTCCCTGATTGATGTATACATATGGAAGATGTTTTAAAGCACATTAGGCCTCCAATTTAGCATATAATGTGATTTCTGCCCTTAAAATGCTGCTTTGCGTCAAATCCATATTTTCCCACGGGACTTTTGGAGTCTATCTCACTCATCCATTCAAAAACTCAGATGTTAGACCCCTTGAAACATCTTTTCCATCACTTTTGTGGCCAGCATACATGTTTCTAGTTTTCAAAGTTTGCCTCCCCATTGAAGTCTATTGCGGTTCGCAAAAGTTCGCCCGTTCGCAAACGTTTGTGGAGGTTCCCAAACCCGGTTCACGAACCTAAAATCGGAGGTTCGAGCTATCTCTACTGTTTACCAGCTACATCCTTCCAGACAATTAATTTAACTGTAAACTGATGTTTTATACCAAAAATGAAACAGACAAGTGACACACAATTGCATTTATTTATTGTTGTATTTCAAGTTTTCTTAAAGTGGCCCTAAACTCAAAACTCCTCTCTGCTAAAAGATACAAAACAGCATAATAACCTTTAAACAAAAAACATGTATTTGTTACAGCTGATGCAACTCCCAAAATAAATCTGCACAGTTTCTACTTCCTGATTCATGGAAGCAGACATATTGTTTACAGCTTGTGCTTTGAAATTGGCGTATCTGCTTCTCTGCCATAGGCAGTCATGTGACACAGGAGAGAATCAAATTACAACTAGTGATTAGACACAGATGAGGGTGAATTAAACAGGCTAAACTCTCTAAATACATTGAGGGTGTACTTATTTAAGTTTTCCTTCTGTCCTGTGCAAGAGTTCAGGTCCACTTTAAAGGTGCGTACACACATGCGACTATAGTCGTTTGAAACGATCGTTCCCTGATCGTTTCAAACGACGATCATTTAAAAAAAAGCAGCCAACGACCATTAAGTCTAACGACGGACGAGCTAGATCGTTAAAAACAAACGATCTAGCTTGGCGGATTTTTCCCAACGACGATCGTTTGCAAAAGTGGTACATCGTTGGAAACGGTCGTTCGTACTAGGCTTGACATGCGCATTTCACTATTTCTCCATGGAACTTTTCATTTTTATACGCAGGCGCAATAGTTGCTTTTACGTGATGTAACGTTCGTTCTAACGATGTGATCGTTACACACCTTTTAAAACTAACTTTACGTAGGTCGTTCTTTCGTCAATTAAAAGTTTGTTCGTCGTTCACAACAAACGATCGTTGTCGCATGTGTGTACGTAGCTTAAGTGTGTTTTTTTTACTTTTTACACCGATTGAGGAGAAAGCTGTTGTGCCCTGCCGGTTGTTGTTGATCTTCATTAGCATTATCATGACCGAACTGCAATAAAAATAGTGTTGAAACATCTTCTTCAATGCAATATAGTGAAGCTGTAGAAATTTTAGGGTTTCATCCAAAATGTCTTTTGCAACAATGACACCATCTTCCATTTGTGAAACACTGAAAAATATGGCAGCTGGAATCGCTGGTTGATCACACAGATAGGCTGGTGGTGAATGTCTGCCATCTGAACTCATCCACAGGAATGTCCTACATATCTCTTCAGTGGCCTGAGGAGTCAGTGGTTTTTTAGTCATTGGTGGCTAGATACAGTTAGTGCTGGCAGACATTGGAAGATCTAGGGGCAGGAGGCAGGTGTTCTTGGTGCCCTCTATAAAGGGCACATTCCCCTGTTTTTGCTGCCAACACCGTATTAAAGGTCATAATGTGAATCACCCTCGACCAGGCAGTAATATACCTTTAAAAGTTGACACCACTTACGATAGGAAAGGAATTGTGTATTAGGAAGCATAAAGCAAATTGTGCTGTCCCATGATATATTACCTGGGGCTTCTTCCAGCCCCTTGCACCCGACATGTCCCATGCAGCATCTCCGCTTGCAGCCACTGGCCCAGGGTCCCCGCTGGTGCAGAGACCGACCTCGACGTTGTCCCTACTGTGCCTGCAGGAAGCACCGCTGTCAGTCAAGCCCACGTTGTCTGCAGCATACTGTGCAGGAGCAGAACTACTTGATTGACAGCGGCGCTTGTGCAAGCGCAGTAGAGGAGGTCGGCCTCTGCAATGGCGGGAACCCCGAGCCAGGGAATGCAAGCAGAGATGTTGCATGAAACATATCGGCTGCAAGGGGCTGGAGGAAGCCCCGGGTAAGTATATCATGGAGCTGCACAATTTGCTTCATGCTTCATTTAAGTTGGTCACAACAAGGGATACTAAAATGTGAATAAATGTGCATGAAAGTAATATATGCAACCCTAGGAAAGCAACCAGTGAGGAACAGAAAAATAAAGAAGGAAACCCATTAGCCGGGCATTTTGTGGAATTTGGCCACAACATAAGTCAATTGAAGTGGCAGGAATTGGAAGTTGTACAATAACAGGGAGGTAGGGACCATAGGAATGCCCTGCTGAGATGTGAGGCATGGTGTAGGAACAGACTGGGGATGCAGACACCAGGTGACCTGAACGAGGACTTCACTCTCAGGTGCTTCCTTGGAATTGATGTGCTGCTTTAAGCCCTTGGAAGAGTTAATCAATGTCTGAAGTTTGAGATTCTTTGCATCTCATTGATCTACTCTAGTGTTCAATAGTCAAAATGATCTTGGCAAGAAGAATTTAGAACTCCTTAAAGCATACAGACAAAAACTGCGCCGGGAAATTTGGGCTCAGGGAAAAGCCGAAAAATGGCTCACATGCTCTGCAAAAGTCTCGGCTGTGTTAATAACCGTTCCCTCCTCCATGCCGTCATGGACTCGAGTAAAGCTGTAATCGGCTATGTTGTTTGTGTAATTTAGGCCGGGGATGAGCAGAAACTATGCCAGTGCGAATTTACGCATTGTAGTTCGCATCTACGCATTGTAGATCATAGGTGAAGTTTCAAAACTACGCTTACGAATTTACGCGTAGCGAAGTACCGCTACGCGTTGCTTACGCCCACTATGCATAGTTAACATGTGTATTGCATAGTGAACTATGAATGCGTTTTTCGCGTCTAATTTTCCATGTGCGATTGCATGCTTACAAATTTACGCTTTGGAAAGGGGAATGTACGCATAGAAGCATCCACATACACTACACTTCGCACTACGCGTAATCGTGTATTTTAATGCGTAGTATACGAAATGCATACGAAGTGAATATTTGACTTCAAAGCCGTTGTTTGGCGAAGCATAATTGCGTAAAACTACGCGTAGTTCCAGCGTAGCGAAGTTGGCTGACTACGACCATCCCCGTCCTGATTTAGGCACCGTCTTTTAATGGTGGCCAAATTACTGTCTGAACGCCACTATACCTGTAAATCTGTAATTCACATTATGGTCTATGGCGGCGCATGGCGCTCCCAAGTTTCCCTGGGCCATGTTGCGCTGTCTCACTCCTTGACAGGTCATCTCTACCTATGAAACAGTTACATCTGGAGCTTCCATATACACATCAGACAAAACACAAAATAGGATGTATTTCAGGGAGCTTTATTTTACATTATTTTAAAAGTGGCAAGTGTGAAATAAATTACGAAGATATTTGAATACAGCCAAACAGTCAAAGGAAACCTCCTTATTGGCTTTTTGAGATACATTTCCAGGATAAAATGCATTTCAGAACTCTTCTATGGAATTAGGTTGTCTTGTTTTCTTCTGTCTCTTCATACAATCCCAGGCAGGCTCAGCGTTTCAGGTTCACCCTCGCACCTTCTGGCATTTCTTCTCATGCTCTTGCGTATACACGTGCATGCGAGGCTTACCACAACTTCATGGGTTTTTCCAGGAGAGTAATATCTTACAGCATTATCTGCTATGTCTGCCTCGACCTTTGCTTGTGATCTCATTTATGCTTTGATTGGTGCCTATATTGACCTTTGGCTTGATATCACTTGTTGATTGGTTTGCAATGCGGATTACCCCACCAGTAATGCAATGTGCAGCTTCTCCTGTTCGTCCTGGTTACTGGTGGGGTAATCCCTGGGGTCATGAGCTAGTGGACACCAGGTAACAAAATAGTAGAAGCCCATCATCCCTTGCGGAGTGCTCTGGTGAAGACTCCCTGCCGTGGAAGACCTCATGCCAATCCCCTGTGCCTAAGTCAACAGGCCCTGCCTTGCATCACACGTCTTACACAATGACTTAAACATCAGGGCTCTTTGGGGCGATAGCTGCTCTAGTAGGACTCCTTCTTTTTCTTTTCATTGTAGATAGCTTTTTTGAACTTTGGCTTTGTTCTACTGCTCCCACCATTGCGGTATTTTTTAAAAATATCCTCGCTTTCCAGCATTTTTCACAAGCGCTTAATACGTTTCACATTCTGTATGTCAATGAAGGATCAAACTATCCTATCAGTCCCTGGCACTGATGTAATTTTTTAGCTCTAATTCGTGATTTTAGAAAACTGAGTACCTTAAGGAATCTCTTAATCTCATAGTCGATTTTTGTGCAAGGTACATATTTCTTTACGAGGTCACCCAGTTTTACAAAGTAATCCAGCATTTGTCCTCTCATAGAGTAGCTGTGTGTGTTTTCTGGTACACAGAGAGACAGACACTTAGAAAGCTCATGTAAATGTGCTTTCATCCTTCTATACATGTTCTCTTCATACCCAAGTCTTTCATGGTGAACCTCAAGAAATTTAAGCATCTGGTCAGTCAATCCCAAAGCACCAACCAGCAATTCAGAATAAGGAATACCTATAATTTTGGGAAACGTTGGTAACTCGTATGTCTGGTTTTGCAGACACGGACGACGAGGACTTGAGGTTATAAATTGACTGAGGGGCTCATTACTGACCTCTGCTGGCAGGGGAGGACTGGGGCCTTTTGGCCTGGAGGGAAAACACAAACTAGAGGCCCGTTTTCACGGCAGCCCCAGCCTAAATGATGTCACACATGTGCCCCACGTGCAATATGCCGACGGTCACGTGGGGTGCCAATGCAGAAATGCAGCAAGAACACTTGAGGGACAGCGTGACAGGTAAAGTATAATGCACAGGCATCGGGGGGCACATAATATATTTTGAGGGACAATGGCCCGGGATCCGTCACATTCATCGTTCGTGATTGCTGCACTTAATCGACCACATCGACCTGAGATTTCCCAGCATCTCAGATCAATACATTCAACTAATTTCCACCCAAAATTAGTCAAATTGTTGATTGGGCATGCTTGTGGCCGCACAGGTTTTCATCTGATTCAATAATAATTATCGAAAAGATTGGTGCATCGGCCAGCCCTAAATCATTAAATGAGAGGCAGCCTGGGAGGAAATCTCCCCCTTTCCCCCCTGGCCAGTCCTCCCCTGTCTGCTGGCATTGTGCAGTCATTGCCTGTGACAACATGACTTATCAGTAACTCAGAAGATGTCACAGTTACCAGGAAGTGTACTAAGGAGAAATGAGGCTTTGTCATATGTCAGGCGTCGGGCTTCCCCTGGTTCTGTTATTAGCAGAAGCAGGTAGGTTAATATTTCATTTTTGTGAAGCTCACTTTTGCCTTAAAACTAGGATAATTTGTTGTAACATTGTGAGAAATGTGAAAACATAAGTTGGTAGAGATCAGGATTGAACTCATAACCTTAGTGATGAAAGTCAGCTAACTTTACCACTGTACCAGCAGAGGTAGCATGCAAGCTGCTGCTCTTCTAAGTATAGGAGCTATATGTTCAGAGGAGATGTGTGTTCCTTACTAACATGTTTAATTCACAAAATTACAATTATGGCCGTAATCATAAATTCGCAAAATTTCGCCTTTATGAGGAATTTCATAATTACAATAGTTTTTCGTAATTATGAGTGTTCATAATGGAAACAAATTGGAATTTCATGTTTAATGTGGAAATTAGGCCATTCTCGAAATTGTGTTCTAGTCCAGAGCTTCCTGATACATTTAAAGCAACAGCGCGTTCAGGGACCTTTGCATTATCATATATTGCAAGGCCCAAAACCAAGTATATCAGCATGCATGACCACTAAGTGCACCTTGACAAAGAGCACCTGTCTTAGAAGTGGTTGTAGGTAGAAGTAGAGCCTCCTGAGTCCTGATGCATACACAACACATGCAAAATTTGCATCCGTAATTACGGAAACATGAAATTACGCACATTTTAGTTCAACAGTTGTCGTCCATCACTAGTTAGGGGGATTGGAGGCCAGGAGAACAGAGGGTGAGAGAAGAAGACACTCACGAGCTTCTTGCTGTTTAGTGGTGTGACATAGCACATCAGCAGGCAGTGTGGGGGAGTGAAACCTGTTGTTATGCTAGATTTGGAGCAAAGACATTGCTGAACAATATTGTTTTGAGGAGGGGGGGGGCATTCCTGTGTCTTTAAGTAGCCTTATCTAAATTCCACGAGTCTAGTCTGCATGTATGATTGAGAGGCCTTCAGAGGTGAGAGGGAGACATTGAAGAGCTTTTTCTTGGGTGCGAGAGGACAGCATTTGAACTCCCAGCATCCCTGCAGAAATTCATCTTCACTGAAAAAAAAACCTACAACAGCACAGGGATGACACCTGATCTTCTAAAAGCTTTAGGACATGCTTTGTCATGCAGTTCCGCCTCCTACTAGTGGAGGAAAGGGAACGCTTGCTATTTTGCTTCATACTGCATGTTTCCTGTACCTGCGTACTTCAAACAGTCCCAATACTTTACGCTCTGATATTATGAACTCAGAGTACCGAAGCTTCTCTCACTTTCATGCTTTAGGACTCAGCTCTTTTCCTCACATGCCAACATGCCTGGATCAGTGACACCACCGATTCTACAGGACAGCATCTGCCTGTGTATGTGGTGTGACTGCAACAAGGAGACCTTTCTGCCTGGTTCTATAGCTTTACTCATACACAAAGAAAGCAATGGGAGGAAGTAAATTTGCGTATATCGATTTTCCATTCAGTTGTATCAGGAAGAAGCTAAATGGGTGGCTAAGGCCCTGCTGTTTACCAGCTCCACTTATTTAGAAAACAAATGTAACTGTAAATTCATGCCTTTTGCCAAAAATGAAAGAGACAAGTGACACACAATTACATTTTACAATGTTTTATTTAAAGTTTTATTTAGGAAGAGTTTTGCAGTTTCAACGGGTTGTGGAGAAAGATATTGCCTACAGCCAGTGGTGGGTCTTCATTAGAATTCTCATGAGCAAATTGAAATAAAGATAGCATTGAAGCATCTGTTTCAGTGCGACTTAAATGGTTCTACAGGTGCGCTCTGTGAAGCAGTGGTGCCCACCGAGAGGTCGTGATCACGAGTTGCCGTGATTCCACGACCATTTTTCAGCTATCCGCCACGGACTTTCGTCACTGTGGACCAATTTTCCTTCACTAAAATCCGCTTCGGCAGACCATGAATGCGTACATCCGAATACATTCACGCTCGTGAAAATGGCGTAGAAGTCGTGGTTAGGTCGTGAATAGCGGAAGTAGGTGGAAGTGACTTCCCTGGGCCAATCAGAGGCCCCCAGGCAGGCCCTAGCAACCAATCACAAGAGGGGAGGCTATGCCCTCCCCTACTGTATATAAAGCGGCGGCCATGATGGAAAAGCTCCGTCCTTGCTAGACTGTGGTACTGAGAGGATTATCTCCAGGCCATTGCAGCTTCAGCAAGTGAATTTTTGTGTGAAAAACCTAGCGTTTTTACTGCTAACAGTGCTCTTATACTACACTTGTATTCAGTTAGCTAGCCAGTGAGTCATTGCTGTAGTTAGTTGTAGTCAGTATAGTCAGAGTGTACTGGTGATCACTGATTAGTGTGTGTAGTGCAGGCAGGCAGGTTCAGAGTGCTCACTTGTATTCAGCTAGCCAGTCATACACTTCAGCTACTACTTACAGACAGTCATACTGCCACTGCCAGGGCTGGTCATTCAGCAAGTTTTGTGAGTGAAATTGTGTACTGTGTGCTCACTGCTCACTGGTATTATTGATCTCATTTGGCAGTGATACCCTTCACTTAGGTTGTACTGTGTTCACTGCTCACTGGTATTATTAATCTCATTTGGCAGTGATACCCTTCACTTACGTTCTACTGTGCTCACTGCTCATTGTTATGAATCCTCTCATTTGGCAGTGATACCCTTCACTTACGTTGTACTGTGCTCACTGCTCACTGGTATTAATCATCACCCAGTGATACCCTTCACTTACGTTGTACTGTGCTCACTGGTATTAATCATCACCCAGTGATACCCTTCACTTTGTACTACTGTGCTCTCTGCTCACTGCTATTAATCATCACCCAGTGATACCCTTCACTTAGTTTGTACGACTGTGCTCAATGCTCACTGGTATTAATCATCTCATTACCCAGTGATACCCTTCACTTAGGTTGTACTACTGTGCTCACTGCTCACTGGTATTAATCATCACCCAGTGATACCCTTCACTTAGGTTGTACTTTCTGTGCTCACTGGTATTAATCATCACCCAGTGATACCCTTCACTTACGTTGTACTGTGCTCACTGCTCACTGGTATTAATCATCACCCAGTGATACCCTTCACTTACGTTGTACTGTGCTCACTGGTATTAATCATCACCCAGTGATACCCTTCACTTTGTACTACTGTGCTCTCTGCTCACTGCTATTAATCATCACCCAGTGATACCCTTCACTTAGTTTGTACGACTGTGCTCAATGCTCACTGGTATTAATCATCTCATTACCCAGTGATACCCTTCACTTAGGTTGTACTACTGTGCTCACTGCTCACTGGTATTAATCATCACCCAGTGATACCCTTCACTTAGGTTGTACTTTCTGTGCTCACTGGTATTAATCATCACCCAGTGATACCCTTCACTTATGTTGTACTGTGCTCACTGCTCACTGGTATTAATCATCACTCAGTGATCAGATGGGAGACTAAGGAAGCCGATGTAAAATCAGTAATAGTTGACCATGCATTAGGTGATCCAGCTCCACACTGCACTGGCATGTTCGGGTTATCTACCAGAGTGTAGGGATTCTTCCTGCTGCGTTTTCTGTCCATTGCGGTGGAGCCGCAAATGGACAGTTCTGGCTTGTCAGCCTGCATTCGGTTGTGCATTCGCAGTGAGTCACATTGTCATTTGCAATTGCTCTGCAGTTCTGGGCAGCTCAGAATGCTGTCATCATTCCACTAATGGCTTTTCTACAGCTGAGCTGTAGCCAGATAGCCCTGTATTTCCTGACCGTGGAGGATACACCACTAAACGTTACACAGAGAGAGCAGAGGCGAAGGCCACGGGGACATATCTTGGAGTTGACGAAGTCTAGAGAGAATCTGTAGAGTATGCCTACATAAAGGGGGTAGATCGAGATCTGAGGGAAGGGATTTTATGGACCAGAGTAGATTAGGTTGCGTTGGGAGATCTCTTGTTCCATAGTCGTCCACTATTTATATTTCCCATGCCTAAACCAATTGATAGCCTTGGTGAGAACTGCTGCATAACAATATAAGGTCACATTTGGCATTGCCAGGCCTCCGTTTTGTTTTGGTTTGTATAACACATTTTTCCTAAATTAATCCTAGAGGTTTACTTTTCCAAATGTATCTGTTAAAAACTGTGTAGGTTTGGCGTAGGAATGTTATAGGTATCGGTATGGGTAAGGCCTGGAAAGGATACAGCAGTCGTGACATAACATTCATTTTGACGAGTGCAATTCTCCCAAGCCAAGATATTTGTGGCAAGTCCCGTTTTTTAAGATCTGCTGATAGAGTTTGTATCACATATATACAGTATAGTCTTTTACGGTGGGATGCGTCAGTCTCCATACATCTACCAGTTGACGACCATGTAGAGCCCTTTTAATTTTGTTCAGTCTAGCATAAGACAAGAACACCAATGATTTACCTTGGGAGGAGTCCATGTGAGGGTTCAGGGGCACATTAATGTACCCACCCAGTATGACACTTCCTTCTGCAAAGGAGTCTAATTCATTAAAGAATTTCAGCATGAATTTTTCTTGATCTA
Organism: Hyperolius riggenbachi; assembly: GCF_040937935.1. Lineage (NCBI taxonomy): Eukaryota > Metazoa > Chordata > Amphibia > Anura > Hyperoliidae > Hyperolius > Hyperolius riggenbachi. The sequence continues at coordinate 27,895,589 of NC_090647.1, forward strand.
TGTTGGGAGCATACATTGACCCCAGAGTATATTTCTGCTCTTTGATGAGACATTTAACTGTGATAAAACGACCATTGGGATCAGCGTGGACAAGTATTTCTATGAAAAATTAGGTCTTTACTTAGAATTGCAGTCCATTTGGTCTTTGTGTCGGGTGAATTACTAGTAAAAATAATGAGGAAATTTTTGTTAGTTAATTTGGGTATATTAGAACCTTTGAAATGTGTCTCCGGGATGAGGACTACCTGTGCCCTCTGCTGGCACATGTCTTTAAGAAGGATCCTGCTTTGGCTGGAAGGTGTAGTGGTTAAGGGCTCTGCCTCTGACACAGGCGACCTGAGTTTGAATTTCAGCTCTGCCTGTTCAGTAAGCCAGCACCTATTCAGTAGGAGACCTTGGGTAAGTCTCCCTAACACTGTTACTGCCTATAGAGCGCGTCCTGGTGGCTGCAGTTCTGGCGCTTTGAGTCCGCCAGGAGAAAAGCGCAATATAAATGTTCTGTGTTTGTTTTTTCTGGTATGTTTAACCCTTTGGAGTTGATGGAAATTACCTTTAAAAGTGAGTGACATTGTGTTTGTTGATATGCCACTTTGGACGCATCATGAACAAAATAACAATTTTGGCAACCACAGTACAAAACACTAAAATATAAATGGTAAATCATCTAAGTTATTTCTTCATACAGAAGAAACACATTAGCACAACCTACGTCCAATCCAGACCTTGAGTTGGCATCTATACCCTATTTGGGAGAGAAGCCACCATTGTCCCAGAAGAGGGATGGTTCACTGAGACAGTAATGGCTCCCTTGCCCAGACTGGCTATGAATAAAAGTATTAAAACCGATGAACATGAACACAAACCAGGACATACTGAACTATAACTCTAGACAGTATCTCTTCCAGACATCTATAGTATTCTCTAATTTAAACCTGAGTATGTGTCATCTGTAGGTGTCCAGTGAGCTCCTTGTTCCTTTTGCTCCATACACATCCAACTTCCTTCAAGATTTTCCTGTCATGAAATTCAAGACCTCTCCCGGTCATGTGTCAGGGGGTGAAATAAACATCTCAAGAAAAGGGCCAGGGAGAGCCCACCACCTTCCATTTCCTCCTATGCATAAAATATGTGTCTTGGTTATTAGGAATGTGATTTAGTGTGTCTTCCTTGGAATCTTATCTAGTATTGCTTTCTTAATATATGATAGTTCTATACAAATAAATGATACCTTTTGCCCATTTCATCTTCTGTGGAATGCCGCATCTTTCCCTATGATCATTATTATCAGGGTAGATGTCTATATTTATCATATTTATAGCGCTGAGGCATAGGTTTGCGTATAGCACTGATTAAGGGATTACCCTGCGTTACAGAGTCTTAAAGGGAAATTATATATATATATATATACAGGATCTTCTAAAAAAAATAGCATATTGTGATAAAGTTCATTGTTTTCTGTAATGTACTGATAAACATTAAACATTTTAATATTGATGATTTTGGCATACAGCTCATAAAAACCCAAATTTCCTATCTCAAAAAATTAGCATATTTCATCTGACCAATAAAAGAAAAGTGTTTTCAAAACAAAAAAAAGTCAACCTTCAAATAATTATGTTCAGTTATGCACTCAATACTTGGTCGGGAATCCTTTTGCAGAAATGACTGCTTCAATGTGGCATGGCATGGAGGCAATCAGCCTGTGGCACTGCTCAGGTGTTATGGAGGCCCAGGATGCTTTGATAGCGTCCTTAAGCTCATCCAGAGTGTTGGGTCTTGCATCTCTCAACTTTCTCTTCACAATTTCCCACAGATTATCTATGGGGTTCAGGTCAGGAGAGTTGGCAGGCCAATTGAGCACAGTAATACCATGGTCAGTAAACCATTTACCAGTGGTTTTGGCACTGTTAGCAGGTGCCAGGTCGTGCTGAAAAATGAAATCTTCATCTCCATAAAGCTTTTCAGCAGATGGAAGCATGAACACACTTTTGAACCAGAAACAGCCGCAGAAGTGCCTGACCTGGGCTACAGAGAAGCAGCACTGGACTGTTGCTCAGTGGTCCAAAGTACTTTTTTTGGATGAAAGCAACTTTTACATGTCATTCGGAAATCAAGGTGCCAGAGTCTGGAGGAAGACTGGGGAGAGGGAAATGCCAAAATGCCTGAAGTCCAGTGTCAAGTACCCACAGCCAGTGATGGTCTGGGGTACCATGTCAGCTGCTGGTGTTGGTCCACTGTGTTTTATCAGGGGCAGGGTCAATACAGCTTGCTATTAGTGTTGGGCGAACATCTAGATGTTCGGGTTCGGGCCGAACAGGCCGAACATGGCCGCGATGTTCGGGTGTTCGACCCGAACTTCGAACATAATGGAAGTCAATGGGGACCCGAACTTTCGTGCTTTGTAAAGCTTCCTTACATGCTACATACCCCAAATTAGCAGGGTATGTGCACCTTGGGAGTGGGTACAAGAGGAAAAAAAATATTTGAAAAAGAGCTTATAGTTTTTGAGAAAATTGATTGTAAAGTTTCAAAGGAAAAACTGTCTTTTAAATGTGGAAAATGTCATGTTTCTTTGCACAGGTAACATGCTTTTTGTCGCCATGCAGTCATAAATGTAATACAGAGAAGAGGTTCCAGGAAAAGGGACCGGTAACGGTAACCCAGCAGCAGCAGCACACGTGATGGAACAGGAGCAGGCGCAGGAGGAGAAGGCCATGCTTTTTGAGACACAACAACCCAGGCCTTGCATGAGGACAAGAAGCGTGCGGATAGCATGCTTTTTACCGCCATGCAGTCATAAATGTAATAAAGATAAGAGGTTCAATAAACAGGGACCGGGCGTCAAGGCTAACCCAGCAACAGCAGATGTGATGGAACAGGAGGAGGCGCAGGAGGAGAAGGCCACGCTTTCAGGTGCAACTCAGGCCTTGCATGAGGACAAAAAAATGTGTGCGCAAAGCAATGCAATGAGTAGTTTTCAGGACACAATGGGCTATTCGGAGGAGCTATTCCCACCCCCACAATCTTCTACCTGTGAAAGGTCAATGGAACAGCCACAAATGTTGTGCCCGGATTCACAACCTTTTTCTGTGGAAAATGCACCTCGCACTGAAATGCAAGGCGAGGCCGAGGATGAACATGACGTCAACAACTCAACATGACGCAAAATGGGGGCGGAACAGAAAGCTGCTTTCAATGTTTTGAAGGCCTTAATTGCCTCCGGTGGCCAGTTAGATGCATCATTCATCACACCCAAATCCCAGAGCAATGTGTGCAGGAATTTGAATCGCAGGAGGTGTACCGAGATCATCTGGACAAGTGACCAAGTGACAAAGTGACCAGTGACAAAGTGACAAAGTGACAAAATGACAAAGTGACAAGTGACAAAATGACAAAGTGACAAGTGACAAAGTGAGAAGTGACAAGTGACAAAGTGACAAGTGACAAAATGACAAAGTGACAAGTGACAAAGTGAGAAGTGACAAGTGACAAAGTGACAAGTGACAAAATGACAAAGTGACAAGTGACAAAGTGAGAAGTGACAAGTGACAAAGTGACAACTGACAAAGTGACAAAATGACAAAGTGACAAAGTGACAAAGTGACCAGTGACAAAGTGACAACTGAGAGGTTGTTCTGGGGAGCTCCACTGCACTCAGTTGCATATGAGGAGAGGTCTCGTCGGGACTGCTGATCCTCCTCAGCTTGCTCAAAGCCTTGAGGGTTCCTGAAGATCCTCTGCTTGGAGTTCGCCGGGGTTCAGCTTGGTGTCGGGGTCGGCGGCGTCCTCCTCACTCCAACGTGGCAGATCTTCTGTTGAAGGAAAAAAAAAAAACATTGTTAAAAGTCCAGTACCGCTTCTGAAGGACTCACCAAGAGATGCAGGAGCGCTTCAATCTAGCGCACCATCGCTCGCTGGGTGATGTCCCTGCCTACGCGCTGGAATTCTACGCTGCACATGCTAGCACGCTTTTGCGCAGTGCCGAGGCGCATTCCAGCAGCTAGTAGCTACCAAGCTTCTGTGGATCTGATTGGGCCACCATGTTGGATCTCTGCCAAGTCCTCCAAAATTTTGAGCAATCCACGTTGCGTGACTGAGCAGTGACAACTCTACAGTCAGCATTACAATACCACTGCTGTGTTTACTGAAGAAATCAATGTTGAAGATGGAAACCGCTGGCATGATGCAAGTGGGGGATTCTGAAGATGAAAACGATCAGCGTGATGATACCAACATCAGGCAACCTGCCTCAGGAAACGCTGGTCCCAGCTATGACAAAGAACAGGACGAGGAACAGCTGGAGTTGGAGCAGGAATTGGATGCCCCCACTGCCGAGGGACAGAGCGGTGCACGTTGGACTTCCACAATTTAGCGGGAAAGGACAGCAGAAGAGGAAGAAAGTGATGCTGGTGACGAATATGGTGCATCACAACAATCACAACGCTTACAAGAACATGAAGATAGAGGAGTCTGGCAGGACTCTCTGGCACACATGGCTCAATTCATGCTAGACTGCATTGAACGCGGCCCGCGCATTATTCACTATTCATTATTATTCATTATTCTGGAATCTGGACAACACCAATTACTGGGTTTATACCCAGTTTATACAAACACAATGTTAAAAAACTGATTGAAGAAAGTGTCAGACAGGTCAAAAATGGAACAATTCCAGCAGGCCCTTGAGGATGGAGACTTTAGAGAGGAGATTGACATCCTCCTCCTTCTCTAGCCAGTTGTACGCCGACAGACTGACTTCAGCAAACCCAGGAGGACCAGGAGGGCAGCAAAGAACACAAGCTGCTGCTAGTGCCCAAAAGGGAATGGTATTGGCAGTGTCCTTGGAGTGGGAACATTTTCTGACACCCATGCAGCAGCCCACAGAACAGCAATCGGGCAGTTCCACGTCCTCCAACACCAATCGCCTAGAGAAGATGGTCAAGGTCCAGGACTACATGTCAGATGGCGTAGCTGTGTTGAACAATCCATCTGCAGACAGACGGTGAGTGTGACAGGCAGCACAGAAGGACCATGGCAACTCACTCATAGTACCACAGTTTGATAGTGCTGCCCAAAAAATTATATGGATCCGTGGACCCGGGCACTGCAGGCAGTACTGGGAAGTGGGAACGCAGATTTTAGTACCTAAACACACGATACAACATGTTTTCCGGGGTCGGACTCTGAGGCACATACAGATGGTCCCGATCATCATCCTCATCATACAACTCTTCTCCTGAGTCTGACCCACCCACCACCTCTGCCACCCCAACATCCCCAGACACAGACCCCTCATCGTCCTCAACATTAACTTGGGATGCTGGCCTGAGCCCGACCTCCTCCTCCACATCAGGCCCCATCATCTCCTCAATGGCAGCCCTCATTAATCGTTCTGGCGACGGACCGATGGACACAACATTCTCCTCCGGAGAGGGCTGCTGCTGACCACTGGCTGCTGTAGTGGATGTTATAGCTTGCGTGGGGCATTGGCTGTTGCTGTTGTTGGGAGTGCTGCTCACAGCGGAGGTCTCTGATGAACTCATGGTGAGCTCATATAGTGGTTGGCGGTGAGTGGAGTATTACTGATCCCAGCAATATACACACTGACTGGCAGAGTACGCAATGCTATATAGTCTGGCTGAGCGGTGTACACAGAGTGGCAGTACACACAATGCTATATAGTCTGGCTGAGCCGTGTACACAGAGTGTCAGTACACACAATGCTATATAGTCTGGCTGAGCGGTGTACACAGAGTGGCAGTACACACAATGCTATATAGTCTGGCTGAGCCGTGTACACAGAGTGGCAGTAAACACAATGCTATATATAGCGTGGCTGAGCGAGGTACACAGTGGCAGTACACACAATGCTATATAGTCAGGCTAAGCCGTGTACACAGAGTGTCAGAAAACACAATGCTATATATAGCGTGGCTGAGCGAGGTGCACAGTGGCAGTACACACAATGCTATATAGCCAGGCTAAGCCGTGTACACAGAGTGTCAGAAAACACAATGCTATATATAGCGTGGCTGAGCGAGGTGCACAGTGGCAGTACACACAATGCTATATTAGTCAGGCTAAGCCGTGTACACAGAGTGTCAGAAAACACAATGCTATATATAGCGTGGCTGAGCGAGGTACACAGTGGCAGTAAACAATGCTATATATAGTGTGGCTGAGCGAGCGGTGTACTACTGTTCCCAGCAGTGACACACAATGACTGGGGGGGACCCTGGCTAGCGTGGCTGGAGAGCGAACTACCCTGCCTGCCTACCCAAAGCTAAACCCACAGACAAATGGAGGAGATATGACGTGGTTCGGGTATTTATTTACCCGAACCACGTGACCGTTCGGCCAATCAGAGCGCGTTCGGGCCCGAACCACGTGACCCGTTCGGCCAATCACAGCGCTAGCCGAACGTTCGGGGAACGTTCGGCCATGCGCTCTTAGTTCGGCCATGTGGCCGAACGGTTTGGCCGAGCACCGTCAGGTGTTCGGCCGAACTCGAACATCACCCGAACAGGGTGATGTTCTGCAGAACCCGAACAGTGGCGAACACTGTTCGCCCAACACTACTTGCTATCAGGAGATTTTGGAGTACTTCATGCTTCCATCTGCTGAAAAGCTTTATGGAAATGAAGATTTCATTTTCCAGCACGACCTGGCACCTGCTCACAGTGCCAAAACCACTGGTAAATGGTCTACTAACCATGGTATTACTGTGCTCAATTGGCCTGCCAACTCTCCTGACCTGAACCCCATAGAGAATCTGTGGGATATTGTGAAGAGAAAGTTGAGAGACGCAAGACCCAACACTTTGGATGAGCTTAAGGCCGTTATCGAAGCATCCTGGGCCTCCATAACACCTGAGCAGTGCCACAGGCTGATTGCCTCCATGCCACGCCGCATTGAAGCAGTCATTTCTGCAAAAGGATTCCCGACCAAGTATTGAGTGCATAACTGAACATAATTATTTGAAGGTTGACTTTTTTGTTTTAAAAACACTTTTCTTTTATTGGTCGGATGAAATATGCTAACTTTTTGAGATAGGAATTTTGGGTTTTCATGAGCTGTATGCCAAAATCATCAATATTAAAACAATAAAAGGCTTGAACTACATCAGTTGTGTGTATGTGAATCTAAAATATATGAAAGTCTAATGTTTATCAGTACATTACAGAAAATAATGAACTTTATCACAATATGCTAATTTTTTAAAAAGATCCTGTATGGTAAGCTCCATAGGAGCTACTCATATGGGATGATACGCCCCATAGGAGCAAATAAAAGCAAATTTAGAGGCTAATGCAGAAGGGAAATGGGTGCAGAGGACTGACTGCATGAGTGTCATAATTGAAAAGGGTAGAAAAGGGAAGGATTCTACGGGAAACTTACAGCATTCTCCGACCTTTCCCTTTCTAGCCCCCAAACCACAGGAAGAAATAAAATTAATCTTTTACAGACATATTACCATGGTAATTGGCCAAATCTGAGATTTTCAGGATCAAATGTACATCAAGGACTAAGTATTTAGCTATATATAGAATAGATCTAGAATTAAATCGTCGTTTTCATCTCAAATCTTAATTTTCAGAACCAATACATATAACAAGCAATACGTACTTAGGGCTCTTTCACACTGCAGGCAGCGGTAAAAGGCTAAAACGCTGCGTTTTGGCTGCAGGCGTTTTCAAGGCTTTTTAACGCCAATACATTACTATCAATTGTAATGAGAAACGCCATGGTAGTCCCAGAAAAAGCGTCTGGGAGCGTTGAAACGCAACGCTCCTACACGCAGCGTTAGATGTGAAAGGTAAAGTGAAAGTCTATGGACTTTCATTTTACCTTGGAAAACGCCAACTTTGGCCGTGGCGTTAAAACGCCGAAAAAGCCCTCTAGTGTGAAAGGGCCCTTAGCGGTGTGTGGTGTATATCAGTTATGAAAGCATTTTCAACCTGTGCCCTAAATTTCAAAATCCGAATTTTCATTCTTGTAATAAGCATTCATTCACATGTAGTGTATCGCAAACGGGTACTTTTAACCCCATGGCCCAATTTTCCAGGACAAAATATATGTCATGTAATAGGTACTATCTGCATAGTGATATATAGCAAACATTGAAGAATTTTCAACCCGTGGAGTTGTCAGATGTAAGTGCATATATTAGGGCAGGGATGTCAAACCGGTCCTACGAGGGCCGAGATCCTCACACATTTTTGATACAGCTCAAAGGAATCGATGGGTCTGAATCAGGAAAGGTGCGGTCCATCAGGTAGAACACATTACTTTCTTTCTCAGTCCATCCTAAACACTGGCATGGATCTGGCCCTCCAGGCCTGGAGTTTGACACATGTGTATTAGGGTGTAGGGATCCATGGATAAGATATAATCTGAACGTCAGCAAGATGGATGCCTGGCAACCCGGTTAGAATGATAAGCAAGATTATATAGCTTGTTGCAGATCAGTATTCAAGGAGAGTCTAGCAAGTTTCATCCTAATGGATGCGTTATGAGGCCTATGACTCGTGTGGAACTGCATATGTACTCAGCGTAATGAAAACCCAGAGTTTCTTGTAGAGCAATAGAAAGTGCGTCACATGTATCTACCCGGTGATCTCATGGGGGGAAAGATAAGACTTCTATCATTTTTATGTGAGCTATGTCAATCCAAGATGGAAATAAGGATAAATAAACTCTCGCTTTTATATTTATCTGCATTCATGGTTAGATAAAGTTCTGGAAGAGATTGTAGAGCAGGATAAAGAGTTCAGTTACTGTTGCAGACCTCGTCCGCCATTTCTTTGTCTCTTGGTTCTCTGTGGCAGGCCCATGAAGATTTTATCTGGTTGCCATTCTGGAACCTCTATTGCAGGTATTGCCAATGCAGTGAACAAGTCAGGCAGGCCTCCAGGATCTTTCAGTGTGAACGTCTTGCCGTCCTTTGAGATGTGTAGCTGAAATGGGAATCCCCGTTTATAGACCACTCTTTTCTCTTGCAGTAGTTTCAATGGTGGTTGTAATGTTCTTCTTTGTGCAAGAGTAGACGGTGCCAAATCTTTAAAGAGTAGGATACGCGTACCTTTGTGTTCTATAGAGTCCATTTTCCACCCCGCCACCATTATAGCATCTTTAGTGTTAAAATAGTGGAGGAGGCAGATAACATCTCTTGGGGGCTTCTTTTGCAGAGGGTTGTGGACATAAGGCTTGATTTACTCTATCCATTTTAATCCCCTTTTCTGCTGGCTGATTAAGAATGCCATTGAAGATCTTAGTCAGAGTCTGGGCCAGTTGCTGCAGTGGAATTTCTTCTAGGAGCCCCCGGACATGTATATTGCACCTCCTACTTCTGTTCTGCATGTCTTCTAGCCCTGTTCTAAACATGGTGTTTATGGCTGTCTGCTAAGTTTGCTGAGCTCAGAGGGAGAGGACCACGGTTTTCAGCGCGGTTGTTTTCACCTCCGAAACTACTTGCCGCCTGTCCTGCTCTGTGACCTCCATCTGAATCACCTGCAGATCAGCTCTTGTAGCAGAGTTCAGTCAGGTCAGTCAGGTCTTCTTTAGTGGGAAGATTGTGCAAATAATCCCTGATTTCATTTAGGGATCTCATGGTAGCTGTCTCCATGTCACTGGCTTTCGTGCTCTTACTAGGCGTAGGTGCTGTGTTGGCCATCTTGGTTGGAGTCTGAGTAGACTCGTTTAGTTTTAATTATCTTGTGACTGGTTGTTGAGTGGTTATTTTCTATACGTCTTGTCCCCTGCAAGATTTGGATCTCCTTGACATCCTTTTCGGATAGATTACGGCGGTTTCCCTGGTTTGTGAGGCTGTACTAGTCCGGCTGAACAGAGGAGCTCCAGTAACCCACGTCCTCACTCCTCCGTGGCGAGCTCCGCCCCCTCACATTCCTTTGTTTTTAAGTAGCCTTATCTAAATTTGACCACAGTAAAAACAGTGCAGGAGATTTGGGTGCAGCTGGCGCCACCATAGGCGGTCATAGGAATTATGGCTATAGCAGCGTTGATTCAATGATTTGGGTGCCGTCAGAGGACGGAACCCAAATTGCTATAAAACACTGTAATTCATCCGCCAGCAATAGCTGGAAGCCGAATTACACCTAACCCAACTATCCATTGTGGCCTGGAGGGGTAATAGTAATTAACACCGCGGGAGTCGTGCAGGTGCAGGGTTAGCCAATTATCGGCTTTACTCTGTGCCCAAATCTCCCAGCGGATGATTTACATGTACTCATCTAAATTCAGTGAGTTTAGGCTACACATATGAATAGGACCCCTTTAGGGCTCTTTCACATCAGAGCTTGCGTTGGAGAACGCTCAAAGCATACGTTTTGTTGTATGCGTTTTAATATGCGTTGCACTGCAGTGAGTGTGCATTTTTAATCCGTTTTCAATGCGTTACAGCACATAGAAAAACGCAGGTAATTTTTTTTTTCTTTTAGTTTTCAACTTTCTACATTGTTCCCCTGTTGCATTCTGGGACTGATTGCCTGCGTTAACGGATTAAAAACGCGCATAGTGTGCGTTTTACATTGACTAACATTGTAACGCATAAAGCTAGCGTTGGCCGAAAAACTGCGCCTGGGTGCAGTGTAACGCAACGCACAAAAAGGCTGCGTTATATGTGAAAGCTAAAATGAAAGTCTATGGACTTTCATTTCACCTTGGGTAACGCAAACTTTACCCTTTGCGTTGAAACGCAGAAAATCTGCCCTAATGTGAAAGAGCCCTTAGAGGTGAGAGGGAGACATGGAAGTACCTGAGTGGGAAAGGAGGGGATTTGAACTCCCAGGCTGCCTGTCAAAAGTCAGCTTCGCTAAAAGGTAAGTTACAAGAGCACAGCTATGAACAATGAAACCTGATCTTCTAAAAGCTTTAACATATGTGTCGTCATGCAGCTCTCTCCTCCCCCTAGTGAAGGAAAATGAAAGCTTGCTATTTTGCTTTACACTGCATATCTACTGTACCTGCGTACTTCAACATGTCCCGACATGCCCCAACATGTCCCAACATGTCCCAATACTTTTTCCCCAGCTACCCTGACCTTCACGCTTTAGGGCTCAGCTCTTTTCCTCACTCGCAAACATCCCTGAATCAGTGACACCACCGATTCTACAGGCCACACTGATCCTACACCAGGCATTTCAGCACAATCTGCTGCAAGGATTATTTTATATTCTATTGTAGTCAGCAATTAACCAATACCACCCAAACCTGTTCCCCACTGGGAACTCGTCGAGCTCCAGGCAATGCTTCTGCCTCTCACAGTCAGCTCCTTACAACAAGTTTTTGCTATTGAAAAATCCGCCAACTCAGGCAGAAACAAACATAGCTATGCAGGTTGAACAAACTAAAAGTCAAAGGGAATGGTTGAAAAATGTGACGATACCATGGGAGAGAACTGCCAGAAAATGGAAACCAGGGATCACTTTGCAAATGCTCACCTTGACAGAGGAATTCATACAATAATGCTGTTAATCAACAGTGTCAGTAGACCTCTAGAAAACATTTTTGACAGCTAAGAATGGCTTATAAGCAGCTCTTAGTTGATGCTCCTCTCACTTTTCCTGTGCAAGATGACAAGATTTACAAAAGTTTTAAGTCAAACCTGTCCAAAACCTCTTGCTTGTGCCAACTGCCAAAATGATCCCTTTATAATAATTTATCCCAAGTGAACAACTGTTTACATTCACAATTAAAAGGAGAAGGAAATTGACTGATGCACCGGGGCCTTTTAGCAGCTCCTTCTCTCCCCAGAGCTCTTGTCCAATCCATGGACAAGGGTCTCTTCCCCACCTCCAGTGCCAAGGAGGAGATTGGGCTGGCTGTTGACACCCTGGGGAGGGGAGGGTTTCAGGATGCCATCTGGGACACCCAGATGCCAGACCCCTCCCCAGGTTAAATGAGTATAGGGGTACTGACGTTACTCGTTACTTTATTAATCTTAATTAGCCATAAATACTTACCTTTCGTTAATCCCACGACAGTATCCTCAGAAGTGATCCAACGCCATATCCGCTTGATACTGGGATTGAGCAACAATCCCAAATCAGCCCTTCTTAATTGGTATTATAATACCTAAAATGTAACTTTTATTGTAAATACAAGTAAAAATGGGCAGTCAAAACCACCACCAAAATACTAAAATGGGGGATGGAACAATTACTCATCGCATGCAATCTAACACTACTGCATACATTTGATTGCAAAGTGCGTGCAGTTCAATAATCATATGCGATGAGTATGTTGTAACCTTACATCTAGTGTTGGGCGAACACCTGGATGTTCGGGTTCGGGCCGAACAGGCCGAACATGGGCCAGATGTTCGGCATGTTCGGCCCGAAAGCCGAACTCAATGGAAGTCAATGGGACCCCCGAACATGCCCATTTTGGGGGCCCTATGGGGTCGCAGGCATAAGGGGGGAGCATGCCCCGATCGCGGGGGGGGGTCGGAAATTCCCCCCACCCCCTCCGCTAGTGCTCCCCCCTCTGCCCGCTTCCCCATAAAAAAAGTTTCAGGCAAGTTAAATAGTACCTGGTGGCTGGCACTGGCAGTGGAGTGAGGAGGAGGAGTCGTCCGAGTAGCAGAGTGACGCGTTGAGGCCGGGCAGCGGGCGGTTCAGCGGTAGTACCCTTGTGGTACTTCCGCCCTTTCTCTGACCTCACGTCCTCTACGTGATGACGCATACGAGGGTACGCGTGACGCGTACCCTCGTATGCAGAGGACGTGAGGTCAGAGAAAGGGGGGAGCGCTAGCGGAGGGGGTGGGGGGAATTTCCGACCCCCCCCCCCCGCGATCGGGGCATGCTCCCCCCTTATGCTTGCGACCCCATAGGGGGGCAGTATTGCGGCATGTTCGGGCGAACAGGGCCCTGTTCGGCCGAACAGGGGCCCTGTTCGGCCCTGTTTGGCGGGCATTGAATAGTTCGGGCGAACTCGAACTAAAAAGGCCGAACACCATCAGGTGTTCGGCCGAACTCGAACATCACCCGAACAGGGTGATGTTCTGCAGAACCCGAACAGTGGCGAACACTGTTCGCCCAACACTACTTACATCCAGATCAGCTCTACACCTCCCAAGCACCATTGCATATATATTAAGTGCAGGACACTGGTAGTTTTTTGGTTGCTTGTTGTATGCAGTGAATTGAATTACATGTGTATATGTGCTATACTTAGTGAACTGCATGAGGATTACCTCATGCTGAATGGCTGGATTTACTTAGCTAAAGGCATACAGTATATCCAGACCAATTCTATTTTTCAAGCACTACTGCATACAAACTTTTGCAAAGTAGTGATAAAGTTATTAGCGAATGAATGGGAGGTGAAAATTGCTCTGATGCATAAGGTGAAAAATCCCTGCAGGCTGAAATGGTTAAGAAGGGCTAATTAGGGAGTGTTACTCAATTCCAGTATTTTCTTTGATCCTCACACCCTATCTTATTCATATTAGTATATGTGTTTGTTGATATCCTCTTGATATTATTAAAGTCAACCTGCACCAAAGTCCAAAACAACGGTGTCCAATGTCTTACAACCAATGCTGGGATGGCTGCAGAATGTCCAATGTTCAAATGTTGTTTCAGTATTTACTGCTGTGCTCTCCATGCATGTCTGAAGTAAAGCATATAGAACTCCACATATGGTAATATTGTTCAGTTAAGTCTTATTTGAACACCCAGGTGTCTGTGATTAGGGAATGCCCGATTACGCAGAATTGTGTAATTCCGTCCGCATTGAATTCTGTAACCGTTACATTTTGCGTAATTCCGCGTAATTTTGCGTTCCGACTAAAACATTTCCATAATCTCAATTTAAACCTCGCTTTTGATAAATCATAGGCCATGGGACCTAGTGGCTGTTCCACCGGCCTTTTTTTTTTTTTTTTTTTTGCAGCAGGAGTTGTAGCGTAAGCCATGGGACCTAGAGGTGGTTCCACGGCGGTCATTATAAGTTTGGTTTGGAGCAGCAGGAGTTGTCGCATAGGCTATGGGACCTAGAGGTGGTTCCGTGGCGGTCATTATAAGTTTGGTTTGGAGCAGCAGGAGTTGTCGCGTAGGCTATGGGACCTAGAGGTGGTTCCACGACGGTCATTATAAGTTTGGCTTGGAGCAGCAGGAGTTGTTGCGTAGGCTATGGGACCTAGAGGTGGTTCCGTGGTAGTCATTATTTACAATTACAATTGTTGCTGAAATAATTCAGATTTTCATGCAGAAATCCTGTTGGTTGGTTTTTGTTAAGCCTCTAATTGGTGCTGAAAATCCAATTTTCATGCAGAAATCTTGTTGTTTTCAGTTTAAGCTTGGGTCTTCCTTGTGATTGGCGTAAAAAAATCCACATTCCGATGGAATTACGCATAGCAATACCGGAATTCCGTCGGAACGGTATAGCAATTCCGTTCTGATGCATTGGAGCGGAATCGCCAATTTCCGTCCAGAATCACGGAAAACGGAATGCGGTGTGCATCCCTATCTGTGATACACAGTGTCACTCTCCAGTGTAAAACCACAGCCCCCAATGCCTAGATGCTCACCAGATACAGACCACCTCAGCTCTCAAGTGAGTCTTAAAGGGACTCCGAGCTCTGAAAAAAAAGGAAAGTTGTACTCACCAGGGGCTTTTTCCAGCCCAGTGCTGGTCGGGAGGTCCCACGCCGGCGTCCTGGCTCCTCTCCTTCTTCCCGCTCCGGAATGGCTGGCAGGCCGCAGCCCGGGCGACACTCTCCCGAGTGTCGGGCTGCTTCTTCCGCATATGACGCGGATTACGTCACACGCCGGCCGCCTCGCGTCATCACGGCGGCCGGCGTGAAAGTACTGCGCATGCGCGCTTTGTTCGCGCATGCGCAGTACTTTCACGACGGCCGCCGCGATGACGCGAGGCGGCCGGCGTGTGACGTAATCCGCGTCATATGCGGAAGAAGCAGCCCGACACTCGGGAGAGTGTCGCCCGGGCTGCGGCCTGCCAGCCATTCCGGAGCGGGGAGAAGGAGAGGAGCCAGGACGCCGGCGTGGGACCTCCCGACCAGCACTGGGCTGGAAAAAGCCCCTGGTGAGTACAACTTTCCTTTTTTTTCAGAGCTCGGAGTCCCTTTAAGCTTTGTATTAACTCTCCTTGCTTGCAACCGGATATTTCTGTAGGAAAAAATAATCTCCACATAGAGTAGTATTGCCTCTGCTGGATATTCAATCAAACACCAGTGCCTTCCGTGTATCTGTGCTCTCGCTGTGTGCCACCAGGCTCCCAAACACTCCACACTATATGCTCACCAGATGTAGCCCACCTATATCTATCAGTGGATTATGCGCTTTAGGTTAGCAACCAGTCAGGCTAGGTGACAGCTTTAAAACTTCTTAGCCTCTTCAAGCTATTTATTCCAACAGCAAATCAGGCTCGGGACACCTGGGTGTTCAAATAAGACCTGACTGAACAATATTACCCTATGTGGAGTTCTGTATGCTTTATTTCAGACATGCATGGATATCCTCTTGATATCCAACAAATGACATAGAATGCCGTATGGGTCGATCCCTGCCCCTACGACTGGCAAACAGCGCCACACACGTCAAACCCATCCTGAGCCCTGGACTTACTATACTAAGTATACTGAGCCCCACCTATAATAACTCCATCGCAGCTTTAAAATCTGCTTTGGTGCCCTCAATTGTTCAATGAGGATTCCAGCTGCCACTCTCCCTGCACCACTCCACTGCTGTGCCGACTGCACCTATTCCCCCAGAGGGCAGGGCACCCACAGCACCCCACCCTGTGACACCCCTGCCACAATATTGCTATACTAAGTATAGCAAGCCCAAAAGCATATTTGAAATTCCCCTCAGTGACCCCTATTGGTCCTTTAACAGACTAATAGGATTCCCATTCTTTAAATTTTGCTCTGTGCATTTGGCCAGCCTAGTGAGCTCCTCATATGATGGTAATCAGCCTGATTGACTGACTACCATTCTTACGCTGTGTATTAAACCAAAACACAATTGCAAGGGAGCACTGAGCTAACACTCAAAACTATTTTTAAGAAAAATTCGTACTGCAAAAAAGGAAATACCTGACAACCATAAAAAAAAACCCTTCAAACCAATAGCGATCATCCGGACAAATCATTCATGACACATGTCCCTGTATAGGAGTGCACTTCCTATGTTCTCAGGATTCAAACATGCATGTATTTTTCTTCGGGCCCAGGCTGATCAATAAAATGTGACATCCAGTGCCGGAATAAAGTGTGGCAATCTTCAGTGCTGCCCCCCATGTGCACAGGAAAGCACATCTTTAGACATCCAATGCAACTATTACTGACATGTTTGTATGCAATGTCAAACCTCAACCGGCCATCTGCGGCAAACACATACAGGGCTTATGGCTATTGTATAGCCCACTCACGTGTGACACCACTAGAACAGTCCGTCTCCGCACGATTCCTCACTGTTCAGAAAAGCTAACGTGGTGTGGGAACTAGTGATGTCGCAAACCTCCGTTTTTTGGCTCACGAACCCCGTTCGTGAACCTTTGCGGAAGGTTCGGTTTGCGCGAACTTTCGCGAACCGCAATAGACTTCAATAGGGAGGCGAACTTTCAAAACTGGGAAAAATTATGGTGGCCACAAAAGTGATGGAAAAGATGTTTCAAGGGGTCTAACACCTGGAGGGGGGCATGGCGGAGTGGGATACATGCCAAAAGTCCCGGGGAAAAATCTGGATTTGACGCAAAGCAGCATTTTAAGGGCAGAAATCACATTGAATGCTAAATTGCAGGCCTAAAGTGCTCTCAAACATCTTGCATGTGTATACATCAATCAGGGAGTGTAATTAGAGTACTGCTTCACACTGAAACACCAAACTCACTGTGTAACACACTGCAAACAGCTGTTTGTGTTGTGACGGCCGTGCTGGACTAGTGCGCACCATGGCCAGAGTGCAGGCCGTGGTGGATTTCCAGGCCATATGGTCGCTGGGCTGTGGTAGCTCAATGATAGAACAACAGTGACTGTCCAGCTGATCAAATTTGGTCTGACCACAATGAAGCAACGACCTTATTATCTTTGGTGTGCCACCCCCACCCGAGACTCTCATATAGCTGGAGGTCATTGCTTCATTGTGATACGCAAGCCCCTTCACCGCGGCAAGGTAATAATCACGAAGGGGGATGGGCACATGTACATGCCTTTTGTTTTTTTGTTGCAGCCGCCCGCAGTGCAGACAGAAAAATTAGGCAGGAATGTACACGCACCAGAAAAATTAGTATAGCAGCCACTGCTAGCAGCAGCCTTAAAAATTCAGGAATCCGCCTAGAGTCCTGGACCCTGTTGGTGGTGGTGGAGAAGGCAAGCTGCCTGCAGGCAGAGATGCTGTGAGTGGGGACTGACTTAGTCTTCGGTCGTGCAGTAGCCCTCTGGGATCCATGCCTCATTCATTTTGATAAAGGTCAGGTACTGTACACTGTCGTTACTTAGGCGAATTCTCTTCTCAGTGACAATGCCTCCAGCTGCACTGAAGGTCCTTTCTGACAGGACGCTTGCGGCAGGGCAAGAGAGAAGTTGGATGGCAAATTGGGACAGCTCTGGCCACAGGTCAAGCCTGCGCAACCAGTAGTTTAAGGGTTCATCGTCGCTGCTCGCAGTGTCTACATCCACACTCAAGGCCAGGTAGTCGGCTACCTGCCGGTCCAGGCGTTGGTGGAGAGTGGATCCGAAAGGGCTATGGCGAGGCGTTGGACTAAAGAATGTCCGCATGTCCGACATCACCCTGAGATCGCTGGAGTGTCCTGTCCTTGCCTGCGTGGACTTGGAAGAGGATTACTGCCAGTTGTACCTTGATTGCGTTGTGCTGTCACATCACCCTTAAACGCATTGTAAAGCATAATTGCCAGCTTGTTCTGCAAGTGCTGCATCCTTTCCATCTTCTGTTGAGTTGGTAACAGGTCCGCCACTTTGTGCCTGTACCAAGGGTCTAGAAGTGTGGCCACCCAGTACAGGTCATTCCCCTTGAGTTTTTTTGATACAGGGGTCCCTCAACAGGCTGGACAACATGAAAGAGGACATCTGCACAAAGCTGGATGCAGACGTACTCTCCATCTCCTCTTGCTCTTCCTGAGTGATGTCACGCAAGTCCTCTTCCTCCCCCCAGCCACGAACAATACCACGTGAACGTGGAGCAGCAGAAGCCCCCTGTGATGGCTGCTGCGGTTGTTCTTCTTCCGCCGCCTCTTTCTCCTCCACAGAAACACCTTCCACATCATCATCATCTGAGTCTGACTCCTCTCCTTCCCCACACGACTCCTCTTCTTCCTCCTCCTCCCCCCCTGTGCTGCCGCAGGTGTTGAGGAAACATCTGGTTTGGATGAAAATTGCTCCCACGACTCCTCCTGCCGTAACTGTTCTCGTTCATGCTCCTCCACTGCTTTATCCACCACTCTACGCACGGCACGCTCCAGGAAGTAAGCGTAGGGGATCAAGTCGCTGATGGTGCCTTCAGCACCACCCACCAATTTGGTCACCTCCTCAAAGGGCTGCATGATCCTGCATGCATTTCGCATCAGTGTCCAGTTGTTGGGCCACAACATCCCCATCTTCCCAGATTGTGTCCTTCTACTGTAATTGTACAGGTACCGGGTGATGGCTTTCTCCTGGTCTAGCAGGCAAGAGAACATGAGCAGGGTGGAATTCCAGCGAGTTAGGCTATCGCATATCAAGCGTCTCACCGGCAAGTTGGTTCTCCGCTGAATGTCCGCAAAGTGTGCCATGGCCGTGTAAGACCGCCTGAAATGCCCACACAACTTTCTGGCCTGCTTCAGGACGTCCTCTAAGCCTGGGTACTTGGACACAAATCTTTGCACGACCAGATTCAGCACATGTGCCATGCAGGGTACATGTGTCAGCTTTCCCAAATTCAACGCGGAAATGAGATTGCTGCCGTTGTCACACACCACGTTGCCGATCTCCAGCTGGTGCGGGGTCAGCCATTGCTCCACCTGTTTGTTAAGAGCAGCCAGGAGAGCTGCTCCAGTGTGACTCTCCGCTTTGAGGCAAGACATGTCTAAGATGGCGTGACACTGTCGTACCTGGCATGCAGTATAGGCCCTGGGGTGCGGAGGCTGTGTAGCTGGAGAGGAGATCGCGGCACCAGCCAAGGAGGAGGAGGAGGATGACGACAGCGAAGAGGATGTAGGAGGTGGAGAGGAGGTGGCAGGAGGCCTGCCTGCAAGCCGTGGAGGTATCACAAGTTGGTCTTCTGCGCAGCCACGTACTCCCTGCTTGCTGCCATCGGTCACCAGGTTGACCCAATGGGCTGTGTACGTAATGTAGTGGCCCTGCCCGTGCTTGGCAGACCAGGCATCCGTGGTCAGGTGGACCCTTGACCCAACGCTCTTCGCAATAGATGACACCACTTGCCTCTCAACTGCACGGTACAGTTTGGGTATGGCCTTTTGTGAAATATAATTTCGGCCTGGTATCTTCCACTGCGGTGTCCCAATGGCCACAAATTTACGGAAAGCCTCTGACTCCACCAGCTTGTATGGTAATAGCTGGCGAGCTAATAGTTCCGCCACACCAGCTGTCAGACACTAGGCAAGAGGGTGACTGGCAGAAATTTGCTTCTTACGCTCAAATACTTCCTTCACGGACACCTGGCTACTGCTGTGGGCAGAGGAGAAGGAACCGCTGAAGGGAAGAGGTGGTGTGGAGGAGGGTGGCTGTGAAGGTGCAAGGGAGAAAGTGGATGAAGACGATGCACCTGAAGGAGGAAGAGGAGAAGGAGCGTGGCTTGTCTTTTGGGTGCTGCTTTTCCTCCTCAGGTGTTCTTGCCATAGCTGTTTGTGCCTTTTCTCCAGGTGCCTTCGTAAGGCACTTGTCCCTACATGAGAGTTGCCCTTTCCACGGCTCAATTTTTGCAGGCAGAGACAACAGATGGCTTTGCTCCGATCTGAGACACACATGTTAAAAAATTTCCAAACCGCTGAGCCCGCCTGGGGTGATGGCGCTACGGTGGCATCAGCAGCTGACGTTGAAGGACATGTTGGCTGGCTGTCCATAGCTGGCGATACATGGCGCCGGACACTGCCCCCAGATGTTTCTGAGGACAAGCTCCCTCTGCTTCTTACATGGACTCGTCTCCTCCTACTCCTCTCTGACTCGGCCTCTTAACTGTCCCCCTGGCCATCTCCTCTATTGGGAACATACGTCGTATCCGTATAATCATCATCATAATCCTCCTGCCCAGCTTCACTTTCCTCCGACACCTCTACAACTGCACCAACATCAGGTGGTTCATCATCCCCCTCCTCACACGTTACATCCATACTATCACCACCTAACTCTGATGTATGAGGTGGTGTACCTGCGCTTTCATCTTGTTGTTGCAGTAGTGGCTGTGAATCAGTAATTTCACCACCAAATAACTCCTGCAAAGTGTCAAATGCAGTGGATGTGGTGCTTGTACTAGCGCTGGTCGCTGCAGGAGATGAGGTGTTCTGTGTTAAATAGTAAAGCACGTCCTGACATTCTTGGGAAGTGATGGCACGTGCCTTCTTCTGAGCACTGTACTTTGGGCCAGGGCCGCACGAAATCACAGCAACACCACCTCGCACAGACCTGCCAGGTGGCCTTCCTCTGGGTCTGCCTCTACCTTTTCCTCTACCTGCTTTGTCCATTTTGTCCATCTCGGGGGGATGCTAGGTATATGCAGTGAGGTGGGTTCACCGAACAGTAAAGGTAGTTAGATGCAGTGAGGTGGGTTCACTGATCAGTAAAGGTAGTTAGATGCAGTGAGGGGAGTTCACTCAACACAAAAGGTAGTTAGATGCAGTGAGGTGGGTTCACTGAACAGTAAAGGTACTTATATGCAGTGAGGTGGGTTCACTGAACAGTAAAGGTAGTTATATGCAGTGAGGTGGGTTCACTGAACAGTAAAGGTAGTTAGATGCAGTGAGGTGGGTTCACTGAACAGCAAAGGTAGTTATATGCAGTGAGCTTGGTTCACTCAACAGTAAAGGTAGTTAGATGCAGTGAGGTGAGTTCACTCAACACAAAATGTAGTTAGATGCAGTGAGGTGGGTTCACTGAACAGTAAAGGTGGTTAGATGCAGGGAGGTGGGTTCACTGAACAGTAAAGGTAGTTATACGCAGTGAGGTGGGTTCACTGAACAGTAAAGGTAGTTATATGCAGTGAGCTGGGTTCACTCAACAGTAAAGGTAGTTATATGCAGTGAGGTGGGTTCACTCAACACAAAAGGTAGTTACATGCAGTGAGGTGGGTTTACTGAACAGTAAAGGTAGTTATATGCAGTGAGGTGGGTTCACTGAACAGTAAAGGTAGTTATATGCAGTGAGCTGGGTTCACTCAACAGTAAAGGTAGTTATATGTAGTGAGGTGGGTTCACTCAACACAAAAGGTAGTTATACGCAGTGAGGTGGGTTCACTGAACAGTAAAGGTAGTTAGATGCAGTGAGGTAGGTCCACTCAACACAAAGGTAGGTATATGCAGTGATTAGGTGGGTTAAGTAAACACAACAGGTACTAGTAGGTATATGCAGTACTGGATAGTACAATGTGCAGCTCCCTGTCACACACACTGAATGTGCTGGGCTGCTGGCAGTGGCACACACAGTATGAATTAGCAAGGCTGTGTATGCAACAAAAGTGTCAGTTTGACACACAGAAAAAAATAAATAAATTCATTGAGGGGTGCTATTAAAGCAAGAATAATCAGCCAGGAGCAAGCTAACAAGCCAAGAGCCTAACTAATCTTTTCCTAGGAGAACAATTCTGCAGCAGCTGTCCCTTTCCTCTCACTAGCAGGCACACGAGTGAGTGTAATGGCCGGCGAGCCTGCCTTATATAAGGGGGGTTGGGGCTCCAGGGCTGAGTGTAGCCTGATTGGCTACAATGTGCCTGCTGACTGTGATGCAGAGGGTCAAAGTTGACCCTCATAGTGCATTATGGGGTAAATCGAACTTCCGTGAAAGTTCGCCTTCGCCGGCGAAGGAGAACCACCCTAAGTTCGCCTGGAACCCTTTGCCGGCGAACCGTTCGCTACATCTTTAGCGGGAACTTGGCCGTCCATCTTTAGGGTGGTGCAGGCGATCACTTGGCCGGCTCACAAGACTCCTATGTGAGCAGATACCAGGAGGAGGGTTGCTGAAGCATGGGGAACAGATGCCACGCCTAACGGTCACGTATCACATGACGTGTTTCATCCACTTAGGATTTCATCAGACATGCAGCGTCTTAAAGGGCACTTGCTTTTATACCCAGCCGGGCTGGAATTAAAAACACACTGTTTGTCACTCTACACCTATGGACCTAGTTAGACACGACCAAGGAGTCCAGAGGTACTTCAACGGATAATGGAATTATTTCTACAAGAAAACTTTCATATTCAAAACTTTGTTCAAGCCAAATGGTATTAAGCTCCCACATTTATAAATCAGTTCCGATTCCTTCTTTCTTAAAGAGGAACTGTAACGTCAAAACGTCCCCTGGGGGGTACTCACCTTGGGTGGGGGAAGCCTCCGGATCCTAATGAGGCTTCCCACGCCATCCTCCGTCCCTCAGGGGTCTCGCTGCAGCCCTCCGTGCAGCGGTGACGTCAATATTTACCTTCCAGGCTCCTGCGCAGGCGCTCTGACGGCTGTCGGCTCCGAAGTAGGCGGAAATACCCGATCGCCGTCGGGTCTTCTCTACTGCGCAGGCACAAGTTTCCGGCACCTGCGCAGTAGAGCAGACCCGACGGAGGTCGGGTATTTCCGTCTATTTCCGAGCCGAAAGCAGCCACAGCGCCCCCGCTGGAGCCAGCAAAGGTAAATATTGAATCTACAGTCGGGTCTGTCGCCGGCTGTTCAAAGGGCTGCAGCAAGACCCCCGTGGGACAGAGGACGGCGTGGGAAGCCTCATTAGTATCCGGAGGCTTCCCCCACCCGAGGTGAGTACTCCTCAGGGGAGGTTTTTGATGTTACAGAGTCTCTTTAATTCACAAAGTCACCTCTCCTTGGGCTAATATTCAATATATTTATGCCCATAACTTGCAACCCTTTTGTATTTGAACCATGCTGTGTCTTAAAATGCATAACCATAGGGTTCAATTTTTTCTTGTCAACATTTGGATTACTTATGTTTGCCACATGCTCCCTTATGCGTACATTCAGAGCTCTGTATGTTTTTCCAATATAGATTTTATCGCATGGACAGTGAATTTGATAAACAGTTCACTTTGTATTACAATCAATTCTGCCATTTACATACAACATTTGTGACCTGTCGGAGTTGTAGAATTTGTTACTTGTTTGCACATGTCTACAAATGTCACAACCAGCACATCTAAACATTCCCTTATTATTTGAAACCTTTCTTTTGCACCTGTCCCAACCAAACTCACTGCTCACCAGTAAATCATTCAAGTTAGCACTCCTTCTCACTAGTACATGAGAATAACTTTCCACAATTTTTGCAACAACTGGATCCCTCCCTAGGGTATGCCAATATCTGTTTAAAATATCTTTCACCTCATTAAAGTGGGCCCCATATGTCAATATAATTCATGAAATTCCGGGTTCAGCATTGCGTTCTGGCAGAGCAGGTGCATGTTCCTGGGAACCAAATTTAGGACCCAGGAGTGTGATTCTCTCCCTGGTCAATGCTCTATGATATGGAGTCATAACAATTTTGTTAGGATACCCCCTTGTCTGAAACCTTACCATCAACTCACTCTCCTTTTTGAATACATTTAAATCAGTACAATTGTGCTTCAAGCGCAGAAATTGTCCAGTGGATACAGCCCATTTCTGGGCAGGTAAGTGTGAACTACGTGCGGACAAGAGGGTATTACCTGCTGTTTCCTTCCGATATGGGTTAGTTACCAGGGTAGTGCCTGATTTCCCTATCCATAGATCTAAAAAAGACATTTCATGAAAACTGTAAGAAAAAGTAAAAAAAATATTTCTGTCATTCGTGTTTAATTCATCGACAAATGACTTCAACTCAACCTCTGTGCCTTTTCACAGGATGAACACATCGTCCACATAGCGGATCCAGAGGGCGACATGCTCCCCAAACTCACACGTAGACCTCACCACCTCCTGCTGCCAAAAACCCAGGTGAAGGCACGCGTAGGCTGGGGAGCATGCCACCCCCATCGTCACACCTTTTTCTGCCTGAATATGCTTCCATTAAACTCAAAATAATTATTCTGTAAAATAATTTTCATAAGGTCAAGGATAAACTCTCCCTGTCCCTCCAAATCGGCATAATGAATGCCCAAAAAATATTCCAAAGCCTCCAGGCCTTTATCATTGGGGATAGATGTGAATAATGATTCCACATCTAATCCCACAAGTAACCAATTTTCCTCAACGTGTACCCCCTCGATGCCTGCCAACACATCCCTGGTGTCCATGACAAACGATGGCAAATTCTTACAATATCTTTTAAGATCAACATATTTTGAGAACCTTTCCAAAGGACTATTATTCCCAGAGACAATTGGACGTCCGGACGGGGTATGCAGATTTTTGTGAGTTTTTGGCAGAATATAAAAAGTTGAAGTTGTAAATTCAGTAATTGACAGGTATTTAAATTCACTCTCTTAGATTACTCCATCCCCCCAAAAAAACACTCAAAAATCTTTATAGAGTAGCGCACTCTATAAAGATTTTTGAGTTTTACCAGGACGTGCATGTAGCGTATAAAAGATTTGCAGCAGACATATGTTTAGAGGGTGAGGGTGTAATAGGGGAGTGCAACTGCTAAATTGATATATTGCAAAAAAAACACTGAAGCTTTAAATTTATTTTCTCCACTATTTCCTTAAAGGGGTTAATCCTCACCATTCATAGGTAGAATCATAGCATAATAGTCTCCTCACCTCCTTTTCATAATTCTCCCTTGTCATTACCACCCTTATCACTTTTTTATCACAATATTGGGATTGTTCTGCAATTCCGTCAATGCATTTCTTTCCTCCCTAGATAAATTGTCCCTGCCTTTCTTCTTCCAATCAATATTTTTCAGATCTTCTGCTGCCAAGTCCATAAACATGGACATATGTCTATTTGTACTTAGAGATGACATATAGGAAGATTTTGGATGTAATTTGGTGAACCTAGGGTGATTGTTCAAAGGATCATTGTCTACATCCATAAACAACTGATCCAAATTAATATCATCAACATTGATAGGGGGTTGGGAGGTCATGGACACTACGGATGGGCCGGGGGCCTCGGGGGAGTACATCTGCCATAAAAGTGCACGTCTCAAAAAAAAGTTGAATATCTTTGTAAGTTTCAAACTCATTACCACAGTTCTTAGAGCAAAAACTCAGCCCATACTTCAAAAGTTTCAACTGAGTATCTGAAAAAGTCTCTTCCGTTAAGTTAATCACGTCTAGGGTATCGGGGCACTCACCTGATTCTACCTCCCCGACCGATCGTTCGCTCTCGTTGACATGCCTCCTCCCTCTTCCTTGTTTTCCTCTTCTTCTCCTTCGTCTAAAAAATCATTGTTCTCATCTGATTTATTATTGTTTATCCTTCTACTTCCCTTGTTTCCCCTATTTCTATTTTTCTTCAGGATTCTTTGTTTTAGGATACGTCTGTTTGTCGAGTGCAGTGGGGTTTGCAGCATCACGCCACTGCACTTGCCAAAGAGCGGGAGACCGCTTGAAACTGCGACTGTCCGTTGTGCTTTACTGCCCAGCTGCAATGTAGACACACTCACTTCCAAGTGTGCCCTACAGTGCTGTGAGCATCTGAGAGCTACTTATACCTGAGAGCTATACTTACACCTGATGCCTACATCGGGTGATGGCTGCATATTCACTGTCTTTGTGAATTAAACAGAAAATTGAAAATCTTCACTGCTGGTCGACTACTTCATTGGATTTCAAGTCTGGAAGCCACACAGACTAGACCGTGCAGGAAGGATCTATAGCAAGTGAGGTGTGCTGTTCAGGAAGTATCTATACAAAAATAAGTAAATCATTATTTACGACTTAATGACAAGGGTAAAATTCAACAGAGGATGATTATTATTTTTATTTGCTCACACATTTTTGCAAGTTTCGCACAATTTTGATTCGGAGAGCCTGGGTCCGGACCCCGTAGATCAGAGGATTCAGAGTAATAGAAGTAATCAGACCAGTCACAGCCATGACAGTTTGTGTAATGGCTGAAAAGGATCCAATGTTCAGTCTGTACCTGAAAGCAACAAACATGGTGCCAACTATAAAAGTGGAAAAGGCCACCAAGTGAGTGATCAAGGTATGAGTCGCTTTCTGAGAGGCCTCACCAGAAAGCTTAAAGCATATAACAATCGTCCTTAGATAAGAGTACACAACCACAAGCACACAGCTCAGCACCATAAACAATGTCATAACCGTTCCATAAATTGTGTTAATGGTTATGTCTCCACAAGCTAGTCGTTGAAGAGAAAAGATCTCACAATAGATGTTGTCAATGTTTACTCCACAAAAGGATAGCCTTGCCATTAATACAAAGCCCACAGCTATGACCAGTAAAACAAAAACCCATATGGCCAATATCAATTTGAGACTCGTGAAGTTCGTCACCAGTGCTGGGTATCTCAGTGGATGTCCTACAGCCAAATATCGATCATATGCCATAATGGTGAATGTAAAAATCTCAACACAAACATAGCTCTGAAGGCAAAATCCCTGAGAGATACATCCGGCAAGGGAGATGGATGACCATTTAGAAAATAAATCGATGAATAACTTGGGGTAGAAAGCTGAACCTCCGTACGCTACATTGATCACCAAGTTAGAAATGAAGATGTACATAGGTTCATGCAAACTTTCTTCTGTCCAAGTTACATAAACAATCATTGAACTCATAAACACTGTGGTGACATATAATACCAGAACAAGGAAAGCATAAAAGTATCTTATAGTGTCCAGCTCCACAAGCCATACAAGAATAAAATTACTGTTGATCACTGAAATATTTTGCATGACGTTTTGCATGATTCATGCATTACACGTATATGTCAGTATCTATCTATCTATCTATCTATCTATCTATCTATCTATCTATCTATCTATCTATCTATCTATCTATCTATCTATCTTTCTCTTCCTTCTTTCTTTCTTTCTTTCTTTCTTTATGAGTCTAACACACTCATTTCTCTCTAGTATCTATAGATTTGCTGAGAGATACTTATCAGTCCAACAGAGTATTTATAGCTTTTATAATTTCGACAACTAGCCCAAGATTGGTCTTCGAGGAACATAGGGATTAAACCTTAAGGGATGACTTTTTTTTTAGAACTGGCATCGTAGTCTGCCTGGAGGGACTGCAGTCAATGCATGCTGTTACAGCTGCTCACAGCCTCATTAGTAACAAATGTAATTGTTTTTTATGGCTTAATCTATATATATAAAATCGGATGTATGTATGTATGTATGTATGTGTGTATGTGCCGCGATCACTCGAAAACGCCTTGACCGATTTAAACAAAACTTGGTACACAGATCCCTTACTACCTGGGATGATATGTTCTGGGGGTCTTGCGGCCCCCCTGCACACCTGGGCGGAGCTACAAACAGCTAATCAGATTTCACCCATTCAAGTCAATGGAAAAAATGTAAAAGGCTGCCATTCTCACAGTAATCAAGCCAGAGTCCCCACACTTGGCATAGTTGGTCACTTGGTGACCGAGGTTACAAATCCAGGAAAGTGGGTGCAGCATAAAACAGCCAATCAAATTTCAGCCATTCATTTTAAATGGGAAAATGTAAACTGCAGCCATTCTTAGACTGTTAATCGCAGGGTTTTCAAACTTGGCACACTTAGTCACTGGGTGAATGCGATTAAGATTCAAGAAAATGGGTGGAGCCTACAACAGCCAATCAAAATTCACCTATTGATTTTTAAGGGGAATATTTAAACTGCTGCTATTCTTACACTGTTAATGGAAGAGGCGTCAAACTTGCTACAGTCGGTCATTGGGTGACTGGGGTCCAAATTCACTAAAGGGGCGGGGCCACATACAGCCAATCAGATTTCCTTGGTGGATAAACTGCTTCCATTCACACATTTTTGATGCCAAGAACCTGAAAGCTCACAAACTTGGTCATTGAGTGACTGTGTGTTAAAGTTACAAAAAGTGGGTGGAGCCAAAACAACTTTTACTGGGAAAATATAAACTGCAGCCATTCTTACACCGTTAATGGCAGGGTTCTCAAACTTTGCACAGTTGGTCATTGGGTGACTGAGATTAAGATTTTGGAAGTTGTAGGCTCCACCCACCTTCCATAGTTACATAGTTACATAGTTTCAACCAAAATAACTATGTAACTATGTAACTATGGAAGGTGGGTGGAGCCTACAACAGCCAATAAAAAAATCACTTTTTGATTTTCAAAGGGAATATTTCATCTGCTACCATTCTCTTATACTGTTAAAAGCAGATGCCTCAAACTTGGCACAGTTGGTTACTGGGTGACTAGGGTCCAAATTCAGAAAGGGGGCGGAGCCACAAACAGCCAGATTTGTTTATTTTTCAGTGGGAATATACAAAGTATTGATACCAAGGACCCCAAAGCTGATAAACTTGATAATTGAGTGACTGTATGTCAAGGTTAGAAAAAGTGGGCGGTGCCAACAACTAAATTTTTAACATGGCAGGGTTCCCAAACTTTACACAATTGGCCACTGGGTGATTGGGATGAATATTCAGAAATGTGGGTGGAGCCTACAACAGCCAATCAAAATGTACATATTGATTTTCAAGGGGAATATTCACATTGCTACCATTCTTACACTGTTAGTGGCAGAGGCCTCAAACCTGATACAGTCAGTAATTGGGTGACTGGGGTCCAAATTCACTAAAGGGGTGGAGCCACAAACAGCCAATTAGATTTGTTACATTGATTTCAGCCATTCTGTTATTGGCAGGGTCCTCAAACGTGACACAGTTGGCCACTGGGTGACTGGGACGAATATTCAGAAAAGTGGGTGGAGCATACAGCAGCCAATCAAAATTCACCTTTTGATTTTTAAGGGGAATATTTACATTGCTGCCATTCTTACACTCGGCTACAGTCAGTCACTGGGATACGGGTTTAAATTCTGAAGGGAGCGGGCCAAAAACAGCCAATCAGATTTGTTTAATTTGAATGGTAAAATGCAACTTATTGATGCTAAGGACCCCAAAGCTCATAAACTTGGTCATTAAGTGACTGTATGTCAAGATTAGAAATAGTGGGCGGAGCCAAAAACAACTAACTTTTTACATGGGAAAATGTAAACTGCAGCTTTTTTTACACTGTTAATGGCAAGGTTCTCAAACTTCACACAGTTGGTCACTGGGTGACTAGGATTAATATTCGGAAGAGTAGGTGGAGCCTACAAGAGCCAATCAAAATTCACCTATTGATTTTCAAGGGGAATATTGAAACTGCAGCCATTCTCACACTGTTAATAGCAGAGGCCTCAAACCTGCTACAGTCGGTCGTTAAGTGTCTGGGGTTCAAATTCAGTAAAGGGGCAAAGCCAAAAACAGCCAGAATTCTTTGCTGGATAAACTGCTTCCATTAGCACAATTTTTATGCCAGGAACCCAAAAGCTCACAAACTTGGTCATTGAGTAGTGACTGTGTGGCCAGGTTATAAATAGTGGGTGGAGTTAAAAACAGATTTTTCTAGGAAATTGTAAACTGTAGCCCTTCTTCACTGTTAATGGCAGGGTTCTCAAACTTAGCATAGCTGGTTACTGGGTGGCTGGGAATAATATTCAGAAAAGTGGGTGGAGCCTAAAAATGCCAATCAAAAATCACATGTCACTTTTCAAGGAGAATATTAAAATTGCTGCCATTCTTGCACTGTTAATGGCACAAGCCTCAAACCTGGTACAGTTGGTCATTGGGTCACAGAGGTTCAAATTCAGAAAAGGGGACAGAGCCACAAACCGTGAATCAGATTTGTTTCATTTCATGGGAAAATACAAATGATTGATGCCAAGGACCCCAAACTTGGGCATTGAGTGACTGTGTGTCCAGGTTACAAAAAGTGGGCGGAGCCATAAACAAATTTCACTGGAAAAGTGTAAACTGCAGCCCTTATTACACTGTTTATGCCAGGGTTCCCAAACTTTGCCCAGATGGTCACTGAGTGACTGAGATTAATATTCAGGGAAGTGGGTGGAGCCTATAATAGCCAATCAAAATTCACCTGTTGATTTTCAAGTGGAATATTTAAATTGCTGCCATTTTTACACTGTTAATAGCAGATGCCTCAAACCTGCTACAGTTGGTCATTGGGTGACTGGGGTTCAAATGCTGGAGAGGGGCGGAGCAACAAACAGCCGATCTGATTTGTCTAATTTCTATTGGAATATACAAATTATTGATGCCAAGGACCCCAAAGCTCACAAAGTTGATCATTGAGTGTTTGTGCGTTAGGGTTAGAAAGTGGGCGGAGCCAACATCAGTCAAATACATACCCGGGCAACTCCGGGTCATCAGTGGGTGGAGACAAATACCAATTTCACTGGGAAAATGTAAATTGCAGCCATTCTTACACTGTTAATAGGAGGGTTTTTAAACTTTGCACAGTTGGTCACCGAGTGACTAGGATTAATATTCAGACAAGTGGGTGGAGCCTACAAAAGTGAATCAAACTTCACCTATTGCTTTTCAAGGGGAATATTTAATTGCTGCCATTCTTGAACGGTTAATGGCACAGGCCTTAAACCTGGTACAGTTAGTTACTGGGTGACTGGTGTTCAAATTCAGAAAAGGGTGTGGAGCCACAAACAGCCAAACATATTTTTTCATTTTCGTAAAAGTTCGCGAACCGCAATAGACTTCAATGGGGAGGCAAACTTTGAAAAATAGAAAAAATTATGCTGGCCACAAAAGTGATGGAAAAGATGTTTCAAGGGGTCTAACACCTGGAGGGGGGCATGGCGGAGTGGGATACATGCCCAAAGTCCCGGGGAAACATCCGGATTTGACACAAAGCAGCATTTTAAGGGCTGAAATCACATTGAATGCTATATTGCAGGCCTAAAGGGCTTTCAAACATCTTGCATGGGTATACATCAATCAGGGAGTGTAATTAGAGTTCTGCTTCACACTGACACACCAAACTCACTGTGTAACGCAGCGCAAACAGCTGTTTGCGTAGTGACGGCCGTGCTGGACTGGTGCGCACCGTGGCCAGAGTGTAGGCCGTGGCGTTTTTCAAGCTCATATGGTCGCTGGGCTGTGGTAGCTCAATGATAGAACAACAGTGACTGTCCAGCTGATCAAATTTAGTCTGACCACAATGAAGCAACGACCTTATTATCTTTTGTGTGCCACCCACACCCGAGACACTCAAATAGCCGGCGGTCATTGCTTCATTGTGATACGCAAGCCCCTTCACCGCGGCAAGGTAATGATCACGAAGGGGGATGGGCACATGTACATGCCTTTTGTTTTATTGTTGCAGCCGCCTGCAGTGCAGCCAGAAATATTAGGCAGGCATGTACACGCACCAGAAAAATTAGTGTAGAGGCTTCTGCTAGCAGCTGCCTTAACCTCCTTTGCGGTATGGACGACTTAATACGTCCATTACCGCCGGAGGTCGCCGCTCAGGCCCCGCTGGGCCGATTTGAATATTTTTTTTTAAACACGCAGCAAGCACTTTGCTTGCTGCGTGTCCTACCTGATCGCCGCCGCCCGCCGCCGATCCGCCCGCCACGATGCAGGCCCCCCCCCAGGCGAGACCCCGTGCGCTGCCTGGCCAATCAGTGCCAGGCAGCGCTGAGGGGTGGATCGGGTTTCCCTGTGATGTCACAACGTCGCCGACGTCGATGACGTCACGACGTACATTGCCATGGCGATGGGGGAAGCCCTAAAGGAAATCCCGTTTCAGAACGGTATTTCCTTATGGCTTACAGTGCCGGCGGCGATCGGAGAGGTGGGAGGGATGCGGAAGGGAGGGGGGCATCATGTAGCTAGCGCTAGGCTAGCTACATGATTGAAAAAAAAAAAGTAAAAAATAGCGCTGCGCTGCCCCCTGGCGATCTTTAATAGAACACCAGGGAGGTTAAAAATTCAGGAATCCGCCTAGAGTCCTGGACCCTGTTGGTGGTGGCGGAGAAGGCAGTCAAGCGGCCTGCAGGCAGTGATGCTGTGTGTGGGGACTGACTTAGTCTTCGGTCGTGCAGTAGCCCTCCATGATCCATTTCTCATTCATCTTGATAAAGGTCAGGTACTGAACACTGTCGTGACTTAGGCGACTTCTCTTCTCAGTAACTATGCCTCCAGCTGCACTGAAGGTCCTTTCTGACAGGATGCTTGTGCCAGGGCAAGAGAGAAGTTGTATGGCAAATTGGGAAAGCTCTGGCCACAGGTCAAGCCTGCGCAAACAGTAGTCCAAGGGTTCATCGTCGCTTTTCGCAGTGTCTACATCCACACTCAAGGCCAGGTAGTTGGCTACCTGGCGGTCCAGGCGTTGGTGGAGGGTGGATCCGAAGGACTATGGCGAGGAGTTGGACTAAAGAACGTCCGCATGTCCGACATCACCCTGAGATCGCTGGAGCGTCCTGTCCTTGCCTGCGTGGACTTGGGAGGAGGAGGGTTACTGCCAGTGGTACCTTGATTGCGTTGTGCAGCCACATCACCCTTAAACGCATTGTAAAGCATCATCGACAGCTTGTTCTGCAAGTGCTGCATCCTTTCAGCCTTCTGTTGAGTTGGTAACAGGTCCGCCACTTTGTGCCTGTACCGAGGGTCTAGTAGCGTGCCCACCCAGTACAGGTCATTCGCCTTGAGTTTTTTGATACGGGGGTCCCT
Source organism: Hyperolius riggenbachi (assembly GCF_040937935.1). NCBI lineage: Eukaryota > Metazoa > Chordata > Amphibia > Anura > Hyperoliidae > Hyperolius > Hyperolius riggenbachi. The sequence goes on from NC_090647.1 coordinate 27,928,411, forward strand.
CAACAGGCTGGACAACATGAAAGAGGACATCTGCACAAAGCTGGATGCAGACGTACTCTCCATCTCCTCTTGCTCTTCCTCATTGATGGGAAGCAACTCCTCTTCCTCCCCCCAGCCACGAACAATACCACGGGAACGTGGAACAGCAGAAGCCCCCTGTGATGGCTGCTGCGGTTGTTCTCCTTCCGCCGCCTCTTCCTCCTCCACAGAAACACCTTCCTCATCATCACCATCATCAGAGTTTGACTCCTCTCCTTCCCCACACGGCTCCTCTTCTTCCTCCTCCTCCTCCTCCCCCCTCTGTGCTGCCGCAGGTGTTGTGGAAACATCGGGTTCGTGTGTAAATGGCTCCCACGACTCCTGCTGCCATAACGCTTCTTGCTCATGCTCCTCCACAGCTGTATCCACCACTCTACGCATGGCACGCTCCAGGAAGTAGGCGTAGGGGATCAAGTCGCGGATGGTGCCCTTATCGCCACTCACTAGGGATGGTCGGAAATGCCAATTTCCGATTCCGCGGTAAATCCGCATTCCGCCATTGCCAAATACCGATTCCGCTTTCCGCTACCAATTTCCGCATTCCGATGCGGAATTTCCGCCGGAAATCGCGGAAATTCCGCCCGACTTTAACATCGATTTTCTCAAAAACTATAGGGTCTTTTTGAAAACTTTTTTTTGCATCTTGTTCAGGAGATTCTGCTTAATAAACCCTGAAAATTTGGTGTTTCTAGGACTTACGGGGGCTTTGCTATTAACCGCTAAAGTCGGCGGATTTTTACTGTAATGTAAAATGCAGAAAATAGGCAGATGCAGATTTTCTGCATTTTACATTACAGTAAAAATCCGCCGACTTTAGCAGTTAATAGCAAATCCCCCTTAAGTCCTAGAAACACCAAATTTTCAGGGTTTATTAAGCAGAATCTCCTGAACAAGATGCAAAAAAAAGTTTTCAAAAAGACCTTATAGTTTTTGAGAAAATCGATGTTAAAGTCGGGCGGAATTTCCGCGATTTCCGGCGGAAATTTCCGCGATTTCCGGCGGAAATCCGCCTAACACACTTGCATTACCGATTTCCGCATTCCGATGCGGAAATGCAATTTCCGATCGGAATTTCGGAAATTGCATTTCCGTGGAATCCGAATGAGCATCCCTACCACTCACCAGTTTGGTCACCTCCTCAAAGGGCTCCATGACCCTGCATGCATTTTGCATCAGTGTCCAGTTGTTGGGCCAGAACATCCCCATCCTCCCAGATTGTGTCCTTGTACTGTAATTATACAGGTACTGGGTGACGGCTTTTTCCTGGTCTAGCAGGCGAGAGAACATCAGCAGGGTGGAATTCCAGCGAGTCGGGCTATCGCAAATCAGGCGTCTCATCGGCAAGTTGATTCTACGCTGAATCTCCGCAAGGCGTGCAGTGGCCTTGTAAGAGCACCTGAAATGCCCACACAACTTCCTGGCCTGCTTCAGGACGTCCTCTAAGCCTGGGTACTTGGACACAAATCTTTGCACGACCAGATTAAGCACATGTGCCATGCAGGGTATGTGTGTCAGCTTTCCCAAATTCAATGCAGCAATGAGATTGCTGCCATTGTCACACACCACGTTGCCAATCTCAAGCTTGTGCGGGGTCAGCCATTGCTCCACCTGTTTGTTAAGAGCAGCCAGGAGAGCTGCTCCAGTGTGAATCTCCGCTTTCAGGCAAGACATGTCTAACACTGCGTGACACCGTCGTACCTGGCATGCAGCATAGGCCCTGGGGTGCTGGAGAGGAGATCGCGGCACCAGCAAAGGAGGAGGAGGAGGAGGATGACGATAGCGAAGCGGTGATAGCAGGTGGAGAGGAGGTGGCTGGAGGCCTGCCTGCAAGCCGTGGAGGTGTGACAAGTCGGTCCGCTGCGCAGCCACGTACCCCCCTGCTTGCTGCCATCGGTCACCAGGTTGACCCAATGGGCTGTGTATGTAATGTAGTGGCCCTGCCCGTGCTTGGCAGACCAGGCATCCATGATCAGGTGGACCCTTGACCCAACGCTGTGTGCCAGAGATGACACCACTTGCCTCTCAACTGCACGGTACAGTTTGGGTATGGCCTTTTGTGAAAAATAATTGCGGCCTGGTATCTTCCACTGCGGTGTACCAATGGCCACAAACTTACGGAAAGCCTCCGACTCCACCAGCTTGTATGGTAATAGCTGGCGAGCTAATAGTACCGCCACGCCAGATGTCAGACGCCGGGCAAGAGGGTGACTGGCAGACATTTGCTTCTTCCGCTCAAATACTTCCTTCATGGACAGCTGGGTACTGCTGTGGGCAGAGGAGAAGGAACCGCTGAAGGGAAGAGGCGGTGTGGAGGAGGGTGGCTGTGAAGGTGCAAGGGAGAAAGTGGATGAAGACGATGCACCTGAAGGAGGAAGAGGAGAAGGAGGGTGGCTTGTCTTTTGAGGGGTGCTGCTTTTCCTCAGGTGTTCTTGCCATAGCTGTTTGTGCCTTTTCTCCAGGTGCCTTCGTAAGGCACTTGTCCCTATGTGAGTGTTGGCCTTTCCACGGCTCAATTTTTGCAGGCAGAGACAACAGATGGCTTTGCTCCGATCTGAGACACACACGTGAAAAAATTTCCAAACCGCTGAGCCCCCCTGGGGTGATGGCGCTATGGTGGCATCAGCAGCTGACGTTGAAGGGCATGTTGGCTGGCTGGCCATAGCTGGCGATACATAGCGCCGGACACTGCCCCCAGCTGTTTCTGAGGACGAGCTCCCTCTGCTTCTATCATGGAGTCGTCTCCTCCTACTCCTCTCTGACTCCTCCTCTGAACTGTCCCCCTGGTCATCTCCTCTACCGGGAACATATGTGGTATCCGTATAATCGTCATCATAATCCTCCTGGCCAGCTGCGCTTTCCTCAGACACCTCCTCAACTGCACCAACTTCAGGTGGTTCATCATTCCCCTCCTCACACGTTACATCCATATTATCGCCACGTAACTCCGACGTATGAGGTGGTCTGCCTGCGCCTTCTTCTTGTTGTTGCAGTAGTGGCTGTGAATCAGTGATTTCACCACCACCAAATAACTCCTGCGAAGTGTCAAATGCAGCGGATGTGGCGCTTGTTGTAGCGCTGGTGGCTGCGGGAGATGGGGTGTTCTGTGTTAAATACTCAAGCACCTCCTCACGATTTTGGGAAGTAATGGCACGTGCCTTCTTCTGAGCACTGTATTTTGGGGCAGGTCCGCACGAAATCACAGCAACACCACCTCGCACAGACCTGCCGGTGCCTGGTGGCCTTCCTCTGGGTCTGCCTCTATCTCTTCCTCTACCTGGTTTGTCCATTTTGTCCATCTCGGGGGGATGCTAGGTATATGCAGTGAGGTGGGTTCACTCAACACAACAGGTAGTAGGATGCAGTGAGCTGAGTTCACTGAACAGTAAAGGTACTTAGATGCAGTGAGGTGGGTTCACTCAACACAACAGGTAGTAGGATGCAGTGAGCTGGGTTCACTGAACAGTAAAGGTACTTAGATGCAGTGAGGTGGGTTCACTCAACACAACAGATAGTAGGATGCAGTGAGCTGGGTCCACTGAACAGTAAAGGTACTTAGATGCAGTGAGGTGGGTTCACTCAACACAACAGGTAGTAAGATGCAGTGAGCTGGGTTCACTGAACAGTAAAGGTACTTAGATGCAGTGAGGTGGGTTCACTCAACACAACAGGTAGTAGGATGCAGTGAGCTGGGTTCACTGAACAGTAAAGGTACTTAGATGCAGTAAGGTGGGTTCACTCAACACAACAGGTAGTAGGATGCAGTGAGCTGGGTTCACTGAACAGTAAAGGTACTTAGATGCAGTGAGGTGGGTTCACTCAACACAACAGGTAGTAAGATGCAGTGAGCTGGGTTCACTGAACAGTAAAGGTACTTAGATGCAGTGAGGTGGGTTCACTCAACACAACAGGTAGTAGGATGCAGTGAGCTGGGTTCACTGAACAGTAAAGGTACTTAGATGCAGTGAGGTGGGTTCACTCAACACAACAGGTAGTAAGGTGCAGTGAGCTGGGTTCACTGAACAGTAAAGGTACTTAGATGCAGTGAGATGGGTTCACTCAACACAACAGGTAGTAAGATGCAGTGAGCTGGGTTCACTGAACAGTAAAGGTACTTAGATGCAGTGAGGTAGGTTCACTCAACACAACAGGTAGTAGGATGCAGTGAGCTGGGTTCACTGAGCAGTAAAGGTACTTAGATGCAGTGAGGTGGGTTCACTCAACACAACAGGTAGTAAGATGCAGTGAGCTGGGTTCACTGAACAGTAAAGGTACTTAGATGCAGTGAGGTGGGTTCACTCAACAAAACAGGTAGTAGGATGCAGTGAGCTGGGTTCACTGAACAGTAAAGGTACTTAGATGCAGTGAGGTGGGTTCACTCAACACAACAGGTAGTAAGGTGCAGTGAGCTGGGTTAACTGAACAGTAAAGGTATTTAGATGCAGTGAGGTGGGTTCACTCAACACAACAGGCAGTAGGATGCAGTGAGCTGGGTTCACTGAACAATAAAGGTACTTAGATGCAGTGAAGTGGGTTCACTCAACACAACAGGTAGTAAGATGCAGTGAGCTGGGTTCACTGAACAGTAAAGGTACTTAGATGCAGTGAGGTGGGTTCACTCAACACAACAGGTAGTTAGATGCAGTGAGCCGGGTTCACTGAACAATACAGGTACTTAGATGCAGTGAGGTGGGTTCACTCAACACAACAGCTAGTTAGATGCAGTGAGCTGGGTTCACTCAACACAAAGCTAGGTATATGCAGTGATGAGGTGGTTTAAGTAAACACAACAGGTACTGGGTATATGCAGTACTGGGTAGTACAATGTGCAGCTCCCTGTCACACACCCAGGCAGTCAGTCACTGAATGTGCTGGGCTGCTGGCAGTGGCACACACACTATCAATTAGCAAGGCTGTGCATGCAACAAAAGTGTCAGTTTGACACACAGAAAAAAAAAAGTACAGGATGAGCTCTCAAAAGAGCTATTGAGGGGTGCTGTAAAAGTAATAATAATCATCAGTCAGTAGCAAGCTAGGCAGCCAAGAACCTAACTAATCTGTCCCTAGAAGAACAAGTCTGCAGCAGCTCTCCCTAGTCTGTCTAATAGGAGGCTCCAGGGCTTAGTGTAGCCTGAATGGCTACAATGTGCCTGCAGACTGGGATGCAGAGGGTCAAAGTTGACCCTCATAGTGCATTATCGGGTGAATCGAACTTCCGCAAAAGTTCGCCTGGTCCAGGCGAACGCGAACCACCTAAGTTCGCCTGGAACCGTTCGCCGGCGAACCGTTCGCTACACCTCTAAACAGGTGTTCAGAAGAAGCGTAGTCAGGTGCAATCCGGGTCAGCAACGGGTAATCCAATCTACAAGAAGCTTGGTCAAGATACAGACAAATTTGCAACAAGACAAGGCACTTGGTGTGAGCGCAATCTCAGCTACAAGCCCAGCATAGGCTATCACGGACCCAGACAGAAGCGCTTAGCAGATTCAAATACAAACATCCCACCAATCGGAGTTCAGTGTGTCAGCAATTAGCTGACACACAGGGAGACATGACTACTGTTGCATAGACGGAACACACACTGAGATGCTTCCTCCTCCTGCCATCCCGCATGCCTGTGAGTCAACGGCAGGGATGGCAACAAACTGTGAGTCAGCGGAAGGGCCATCGGCGGCGGTCTGCCGAGACCTTACAGGACACTAGGTTTCAAGAAAACTTGTGCGGGATCAATTTCATATTTTTTTGCGGCCATGCTCCCACCCATGAACAAGCATGAATATACTGTGCACGTGTGACTATAGTCCTCATCTGCACAGTAACACCAAGCTGCTCACGCATGAAGGAAAAAGCTCATACATGGATGGGAGGGTTGCCAAGTGTCTGTTGTTTGATTTGTTAAAATCCCATCAATATACTGCTGTTCATATTGTTTGTACCTGTGGAGGAGGTGCTCATGAAAACAAGGGACTGCCCGTAGTGCGCATGTGCTGTGCCTTTTGCTGGGGGCACCGCACTGCGTGTAAGATGTGCCGATGCTGGTTCAGAGCACTGAGTTCCCGCCCCCCTTCGTTCCTCTTCACCACCTGGTTGGTGGGGAAAGATGTAATTGGGCTTCCAGCTATTGCTGTCGGCCAAATTGCAGTGTTTTAACTCATTAAGGACTGCAGTGATTGAGATCTACGCCCTATTTTGGTGGGCTCCTGGCTGGCAGGGCGTAGCTCTCAATCACTGTCCGCAGCGCGCATCCGCCGTTTCCGCCGCTCCCTGCCGAACGCGCCGCTCAAACCCGACGATTTCATTGGCTCCTGGCCCTGTCTTTCAATGTAAGCCGTTCCCATTGGCTTACATTGAAAAACAGGGTCAGGACTCTGAGCCAATGAATGCGGCTCCTGACCGGCTCACATGACTCTGCCGTCATAGAGATGGCAAAGTCTATGTCCTGGGAGTCCCGGCGAGCGGTGATGATTGCGGTTGTGGCGGGTTTGAGCGGCGATTCGTCGGGATTCCGTCGGGATTGGACCAGCGGTCTCTGGTCCTTAATTGCCCAGAAACCGCTGTTCCTTAAGTGGTTAACATGTAACTTCTGCTCCGTCTTCGGATGGTGCCAAAGTTACTGAGTGTGCGCCGCTATAGCCGTAATTCCTATTACCGTAATTCCCAACCAGCCAGCTTTGAGAAAGGGAGGCGTTCCTCCCGAAACGTCAGCATCAGGCATCACGTGTGACGTCACACAATACAGGGAAGAGGCGTGGCTATCCAGCGCTAGGACGGTACCGTCTGGTGATCGGAATTCCGTGGCTTTCATCCTCTGCGGCAGCGCCACTTCTCAGGGAGCGGGGCAGCCTGCCCGACACTGTGCACTCCTACCTCCTAGTGCAGTTTGTCTAGACTCTCTCACTGTGCTGCCGGCCGGGGCCAGTGAGATAGAGCGGCTCCCCCCTGGACTCAGGTCACCAACAACCATACCATTGCGGACCGTGAGTACGAGGACACCTTGTCTAATGCAATTAAGGATTCCAGTATCAAGTTGTACATCTAACTGGACTGTTCTAATATGGATAAGGATTCTAGTGTTAAGTTGTATGCCTAACTGGACTATTTAAAGGAAGCAGGAAATCACTTAAAGTTTCTGCCATAACCTCACAGTATCAAACATTGGGCTATAAGCAATCACCTTTGCCCAGGAGCAGCACATGCCGCCATCTCTCTTAAAGGAGCACTATCAAATTTAAGCTACTATTGGTGCTGTTGCAAATTGTATTACAGACCGTACTATCCATTAGAACATTGCATCCAGATACACTGGTCTGATTTAGTTACCCTAATCAGGCAATTGGGAGCATATCAATTGAGATTTTTGAAATTAGATTATTATCATCTCTGATGATTAACCACAGCACTTTATATAGGAAGTTCAATCACAAGCTGAATCCGACACTTAACTAGTGCCTGTATGAATTGTACAGTCTAATGTTTTATATGAATTCATTCTGCATGTTATCATTCTATGCTTTTAATTTATTATGCTTATTGGCTACTCAAACCATTTCCTCTATTATTGAGGTTTTATTAAAAGTTATTGTGAATTTTTACTAGCGCTGTCTGATTATACATTTATATTTATTGCTTTGAGGAATTGGGATATCCTTGATCAGATTCAGCTGCTGACTGAATTTGCGCAACACTCTGTACCTTTGAATTTTCTACATTTATTTATTTATTTATTCAATACACTGAAGTTTTAGGGATTGGAAAATTGTATTTACTGAGTACATGAAGTTAAATTTTTACTCTTTCATAATTCACAATATGAGATGATCTCTGCATTGTCCCCCAGTGGTGGGAGCTATTAGTGTTATCTCTCTGTGGACTGTATTGCCATTTTCTGCTCACAAATTACTCTTGTTTGTAATGTCACTATCAGGCTCCTGTGTGATTTCCATTAATGACTGTATTGTATTTACACCACCTGAGATGACAGAGCGGAGTTTAACCACTTTACCTCCCTTGCTACGCTTATCTACTCCCCACAAAACTTTACTTGAAGCTCAGGGGAGTAAATAGGCGTACTTGTGGTAAACAGTGTGCTGTATGCCCAATAAGCTATCTGATTATGTATATAGGGTATCATTTTAACTGTGACAAGTGAGAGAATAGATTTTGTGTTGTTTGTCAACTGAGGGCTAAGTCATGTGATTTTTTTTTACCGGAAAACTGAATGAAAATCAATAAAACTGTTATTTTCATGTACTCTATACCCCTAAATAAATACTTGTAAAAAAAACAAACAAAAGTGACAGCATTGAAAAGACAATACATAGTTACCCTAGGGACTTAGCTTTTAAAATATGTATGCCATGAGAGTGTATTACTGTTAATCATGAAGATAAGTGCTTTTAATTACTGATAGAGTACAATGAGAAAACAAAAAACACAAACCAGAAACTAATATATTATCGCCATACATTGTACTAGGAACATTATTTAAATGTTGAGATAACCAGGACAAATTAGCAAATACAATGTGTGGGTTTTACCTATGGTAACATTGTTTATTTGAAAACTATAGTGCATGGAAATGGAGAAATAGTGTATTTTTTCCCCTCATTTTTTCCTTTAAAATGCACAGATAATAACATAATTACTAAAAGCAAATATCACCCTCACAAAGCATAATTTGTGGCAAAAAAAAAAACAAGATATAGATCATTTACATCTGATGAGTAGCAATAAAGTGATTGGTGAATGAATGGGAGGAGTGCTGAAATGTGAAAATTGCTCTGGTTTTTAAGCAAAAAACCCTGTGGTGCTGAAGTGGTTAACAGAGAGCAGCAATAAACAATGTTGGTCTCATCCCTGGAGAAGGCTCAGCTGTCTAACTCACTCTACGAGGGAGATGTTACATTCAAAGTTAATGTCAATGACGTTAATTAGTGCTCATTAATTCCTACAGCTATGCCATCTGCTGTAGACTGACCAAAACGTTTTTTTTTTTTTTTTGATGTACTATAGTGTTAAAATTCCTAAAACAGATTAATTACTAAAAAGTAAAAGAAAATAAATATCATGTATTTTACTAATCAAGTTGAACTTGTAGTGTTTAACTTAAACTGAATCAGTTTTCTCAGACTTTGGAGACTAATAACGCTGCTTAAAGTGAACCCGAGCTGAAAATAAACTGATAAATTACATTTATTCTCCTACTCCTAAAAATGACTTTTTAAAGTATCCCATACTTTTGTATTTAAACATTTTACAAAGGTTTACACAGGTTGAACGCTTTACTGTCTCTTATTGGTGGCAGCCTATTAAGTGTCCCAGAGTTAGAAAAAGGTCAATAGTTTATGTATTTTATCTCTCCTTTGCCCTCAGAAGTTGTATACTGCCAGGAAAACTTTTATGGCTGTAATTTGCTTATCAGTGATGTTTACTATATTCCTGACAAGCCACCGACAAGACAGAAGCTGTCACTTCCATGCCTAGAAATTAACTCTTTCAAGCAGCAAAATAAAACAAGTAAAACAGCCAGGTTATTTATATGTTTTGTATTGTACATACATGTTTTTTTCATCATGACACATATTTCCTCAGGTACACTTTAAAAGAAATGTATAGTAATTGTCTTTACTTTTTAAAGCTTATTTTGAGTTACTTGGGGTGACCCACACTTCATTCCTTTCCCATGCAGTGCCCCCAAGTTAATGTGCATGTAGCAGAACGCAATGGACGTTAAGGTAAGTGCCTGTTTTTAATTTTGGGAGGTGGGTGCGGATGGCCCTCCCCGGCGCTGGCCACGCTTGGGGGGTCGTCTGTGCCACCCAGCCTCCCCCTCCGGGGTGTCGCTGTGGTCCCTAGGCAGTGAGAGAGCCTGGGACCCCGTGGTCCCCCCGGTTGTATGGGGGCATTGGGAAGCCTCCCCGTGGCGCTCCTGGATAGTGCTATGTAGCATGAACTAATTCCCGCAGGGCAACCGCTTCGCGGTATTAGTTTTTGACCCTGCAAAGTTTGGCATGCGAAAGCAAATGCATTTTTGCATGAGCAATGCCTCATGATAAGCCATTTTAGCCAGATTTGCACAGCCAGACTTGTAAGGGTTAAGTTTGGTGTTGAGCACGCAGACATTTTCTTGTGGTTAGCTTATTTTGAGTTAGTAGTGATAAAAAAAATGTAAATTAAAAATGAAATATTTGTTTAGTGTTTGACCTGTTGGTTATGATTATATGTATTAAATGTAGTAAAAGGATTAATATATGTAACGGTTGGGTGTTTAGCCTCAGACGTCTGATTATTAGGTGATCTGCGGTATCACCAATAATACAGACGCTATACCTGATTATTAGGTGATCTGCAGAATCACCAATAATACTAGTATAGCAGACACTGACTGAGTGAGTAGTGATTGGTGCAACCGTAACTTTATTAGTTTTGTGAGACCTTACCAGAGGGACTGGTAAGGTACTATCAGTACACTGACTGTATAGATTGGATCAAACCTTCCCAGAGGAGCTGGAAAAGGTACTAACAGAGAAAGTACAGAAATAGTATTGCTGGTCTATACCAGGGGAGCTGGTAAAAGACCAATAAATCAGACAAACAATCACACCGACCTTTTCCAGTAAGGCTGGATAGGTCGGACTAGGAGGATACGGTAAAAGGCTAGACCTTCCCAGCGGGGCGGGAAAGGTATATCAGGTGACTTAGATAGCTTTGGCTAAACCTTCCCAGAGGGGCTGGGAAGGTACTATCAGTCACAAGCGGCACCTCACCAGTGGAGCTGGTGGGTATAGAGCACCTCACCAGTGGCAAGGGCCCACTGGTGAGTAGAATGGTCAGACACAGGCAAGGTTTCGGCAACAGAGAGGTAATTACAGTACAGAATCGTGAGGCGGAAGGATAATGAGTAATCAGGCAGAGGTTCAGCAACTAGTCAGATAGGCAGAAGTACAGTAACGTTAGGCAGGAAGCAAGGTCAGAGGTATAGCCAGAATCATACACAGGTAATCAAAACAGTAAACAATCTCCTAGTCTTGGTGTAAAGTTCTTGGTTTCAACACCGGGCATTAGTCTAAGGTCTGAGCGCTTACTCAAAGTATTCACGACAGCAGACAGCGAAGGAATGAAGCCTGGAGGCTTAAGAAGCGAAGGAGACCTCACAGGCACGCCCCCTGCAATCAGCCAATCCGGGGCGCCGTGAGTCTCCTCTGACGTCAGCCGACCAGCAGGTCAGCTGACGCACCTCCTCCCCGCATAAAGGTCCTGTCTGTGCGCGCGCCCGCGCGAGACAGCGACCCTACGGAAAGACGACAGTCCCGTCCTCAGCGTCCCAGACGCCGGAGGAACGGGCAGGGGCACGGAGGCAGCTGCGGCGGCGGTGCTGTTCGCTACAGCTGCCTCTTCATTTGTTACAGTATATACCTGATATGAAATTAAACAACATATCCGAAAGCTATTGTGAACAGTATGTAAACTACATAACCAATTTTGCTCAGTTCAAAGAAAGACAAAGAAGTCCTACAAATCAGCTGCACCACCAATCAGGGATAGTCATAGTCAGCCAACTTCGCTACGCTGGAGCTACGCATAGTTTTACGCAATACGCTTTGCCAAACTACAGCTTCGAAATCAAATATTCGCTTCGTAAGAATTCCGTAGACTACGCGTTAAAATACGCAATTACGTGTAATGCGAAGCGTAGTGTATGCGGATGCTTATGCCCGTATGCAGAAAATGTTATGCATTAATTCCTCCTTAATTGCTTATACCGGGAACTCTTCTATGCATACATTCCTCTTTCCAATGCATACATTTGTAAGCATACAATCACACGCGGAGAATTAGACGCGAGTAACGCATTCGTAGTTCACTATGCAATACACATGCTTACGTGTAGCGGTACTTCGCTACGCGTAAATTCGTAAGCGTAGTTTTGAAACTTCACCTACAAACTACAATGCGTAGATGCGAACTACGATGTGTAGATGAAAACTATGATGCGTAGATGCGAACTACGATGCGTAGATGCGAACTACGATGCGTAAATTCGCACTGGCGTAGTTTCTGCTCATCCCTGCCACCGATCCACCAATTAATCAATTCAATATTTGTATTAATTAAAAATGTAATCAACCAGTACATGAGTAACACAATTAAAAAGAGGCTACTTAAACACTTGAGGACCAGAGGTTTATAGTCCCCTAGTGACCAGGCCATTGTTTACAATTCGGCACTTCACAACTTTAATGGTTTATTGCTTGGTTATACAACTTAGCACCCAAATGAATTGTACCCCCTTTTCTTCTCACAAATAGAGCTTTCTTTTGGTGGTATTTGATTGCTGCTGCATTTTTTTTATTAAAATGACAGAGATTTTGTAAAAAAAATGTATTTTTTTCTCTCTTCCCCCCCCCCCCCCCCTTCACTAAATTAGCCTGGCCTAAGATAAATACACCACTTTATACATTCAAAGACATATGCCTATGGCAGGGATTAGATTGTGATCCCATCCGAGGGACAGTTAAGTGACAACACTATACTCTGTACAGCACTGCATAAGATGTCAGCGCTATATAAATACTTATTAGCTTATTTTCTAAAAAAGGGGAAAAAAACAGCCTGCCAGTGCTTATCAGTAGCTGGCAGCCTGATCGCTGGGGCACGCTGTGTTTACTGACGGGAGCTCAAGCTCGTGCGAGTGCAAGCTCCCATCAAATCTCGCTCCTCGCGAGATTATGCCATATGGCGGTGCTGAGGAACAACAGAGCCTTTCTGCTGCTGCCAATCTGCGTTAGGCAGTCAGCAAGAGGTTTATAACATCCCTTGTAGCGTTGAGCCACTGCTATCAATTAATCTCTGTGTCCCCATTATCTAATAATTTTATTAAGTCTCAAAATTTTCACAACACAAAGGGTAACAACTGGGATGCTCATTGAGATTTTAATTCTGTGATTTTAGACCAATCACAGAACTTGAATGCGGTGGACCAATCATAGACTGTAGAATTTTCCCTTAAAAATTCAGATTACCACGGTAATTTTAGACCAATCACAAAACTCAAACTACTACTGAGTATTTCTAACTCTTATGATTGGCCTAAAATGTCCATGGTGTTCCAGTTACCATGGCAAAATACCGCATTCTCTGATTAGTCCAATACTCAGAAGTATTTAAATTAACTAACTTGCCCACAAAGTGCCTGCAATTTGCATAATTGCATAAATACCAAGATTTCCCAGAATGCTCAGGATTTGGCCACTATAGCCACTGATGCGCTCGCTCTGAGACTGCTTGTTTTGTGATCACTCCATGAAACGCAATGCTGCTTGTGGGATGACCCTCAGCGGGATCCACTGGCAAAGTGCTTTGCTAATTGCTGGTGATCGCAAGTGCTGCCAAAGTGCAGCTAGTGGCCCACAGCCATCAGAGGCATTTAACAAAGCAAACAAAGTTGCTCAGATACCCCTTTTTAAAATCCGAATTGATTCGGATCCGGATACCCAGATATCCGGATCCGGATCGGATATCCGCATCCGAACGTTCTGCTATCCGTGTTCATGCAGATATCTGAACGCATTATCTGCGGATATCCGACCTATTCGGATATCCGCATAGAAAACTGGAAGTGGCCTCTAAATTGCTTTTAAACGTTTTTTAGGGTAAATTATGCATGTATCATCATGTTTTATTAAAGAGAAACACTAATTGATTATGTGGGGAGTTAAAATACACCCAAAAAAAAAAGGCTGTCAATTAACATCAGGACTAGGTTACAGACAGCGGTCGTGCAGCCCACATTGGGCTTGATTCACTAACCGGCGCTAAGTGTTAGCGCCGGTGCGAAAAGCCCTTTTTGGATGCTAGTGTACGCAAAGCTACTTTGCACGCGGCCCCGTGCACTGCACGTGCAGCGCGGGTGCGCCGATATTAGTGTGTGGTGCGACAATAACGTTGCACCTTCTGGTCCTTAAAAGTCACACCCGATGCGACGAAAATGACGCATCGGGTGCCCCCGAAGAGACGCATCATAGCGCTACTTAACAGCACCCGATGCGTCATTTTCGTTGAGCGGGCTTATTTCAACTGTGTGGGTGCAAACCACCTATTGCCGTGGTTTGCGCACACTAACACTTAGGGCACACTAACCAGCTTAGCACCAGTTAGTGAATCAAGCCCATTGTGTCCAAAGTCCAACCGCACAACTGGGACATCACAGTTTTCAGCCCAGACACCTAAAAAAAAAATGACACCACAATTGTGTTTTGGGTTAAATATAGGTGGTGGTATCAGCAGTAGTGGCCTGTGGCACCGTGGCGGTGGGAGCCAGCACCAGCTTGCTTCAGCCTCTTGAACTCCTCATGCTCAACAACATGTTTTTTGGCCAGATGGGTGATGAAGCTGGAGGTGCCATACTTGTAGGGGTCACAACCTCTGCTCATCTGTAGTTTGCACACATTGCATATGGCAAACTTGCTGTCCAATGAAGGCAGAGTGAAAAAACGCCAGATTGGGGAGGTGAAGATTCCCCTGCGGCCTGAATGGGATGCTGCTGCTTTTCTCCCTGTGGCGGTGGGTCCCGCATTCCACGGCCACTGTCTACAATGCTGATCCTCCATGCCAAACCCACCAACGTATCCTCCTCCTCAGAGTAAGAGCTGACATCCCCATCTTGTGGATGGCAGTCACGGTCCTTCATCTCATCATCAACATCATACCCCCCTCCTCAAAACCCAGAATATCCTCCTCAAACTCCTTGCGGCTAACAGCCCTGAATTTGATGGTGGCACCTGGAGTGAAAAAGCTCGCTGACTGAGGGTAGGCTTCCCGCTGGGGTCGACACTGACGCGACAGACCTTCGGAGGGTGGCCGCAATGTTGCTCCCTGTCCTCTTGCCCTTGCTGCCCCTCCCCCGGCTGCCGGTGCCAGTAGACATAGTACAACTTATACGTGATGATGTCACCAGATGATGTGGGGTACTTGTACTTTAATAAAATCAGGGTTGGACTTTAAAGCAAATCAGCATGGAGTGACAGACCGCAGAGTAGAGAATAGTGCACACTATCTGTCTAACTGTCACACTGACACTGCTCAGCACAGCAGCACTGCAGTAATCTGTAGTAAGCTAACACAGTACTACTCTAACAACTAACTGAGGTACTAACTATACAATAACACAGTAATCCTATTCCCTAACCTATACTGTCCTGCTGGCCTGCACAGCACACACTGACACAGGACCTAACTAGCAGGTTGCTGCAGCACAGGAATCTGACTGTCACCGAGTGAATGAAATCAATTACAAGCTAGCTAGCTAAAAAAACAATAGAACAATAGTGTAGTGAAGGTGTTTAGCACTGAAAAGCTTTAGGTTTATCACTGTATACAGGCTAGCACTTGCTAGGCCAGCAGCACTGGTGCATGTCTCTCAGTGTGCATTTAGCAAGCCAGGACGATCTGTCTCATCATAGCATCCCTCCTTATTATACAGGGGGGCTGGCCAGTGTTCCTTTCTGTGATTGGGTGTTAGGGCTTAGTCTGGGAGCCCTCTGGTTGGCTCAATGAGGTCAGGGGGAGGGGGGCTGGCCAGAGTTCCCCTCTGTGATTGGTTGCTAGGGCTTCTGCTGGGAGCCCTCTGATTGGCTGCAGGACATCATCACCCTAGTTACAGTATTTCGGATCCGAATATCCACGGATATCCGCATTATGTGGCAAAATATCCACAGATAGCTATTTCTCTAGAAATCCAGAATATTGAATATGATCCGGATAGCGTAAAAAAGTTTGGATATCCGGGTTACTCATATATCCGGAATCCGGATGAGCACCACTGAAACCAAATTCATTCCTGTCCTACAACCTACAACAAGATTAAACATGAATTGTCTTTAAAGAGAAGGTTCGAGCAAAATACAAAAATGAGTTTCACTTACCTGGGGCTTCTACCAGCCCCATGCAGCCATCCTGTGCCCTCGTAGTCACTCACTGCTGCTCCAGTCCCCTGCTGGCAGCTTGCCGACCCTCGGAGGTCGGCGAGCCGCATTGCGTACATTTTTACACATTCCCGCTAGTGCAGGAACATTAACACTTAGATTTTTACACATTACTGGTTCAATGAGTACATTTTTACGCATTGAACCAGTAATAAGTAAAAATGTATGTGTTGATGTTCCTGCACTAGCGGGAATGCATAA
The DNA here is from genome assembly GCF_040937935.1 of Hyperolius riggenbachi. Classification (NCBI taxonomy): domain Eukaryota; kingdom Metazoa; phylum Chordata; class Amphibia; order Anura; family Hyperoliidae; genus Hyperolius; species Hyperolius riggenbachi. The sequence continues at coordinate 27,944,631 of NC_090647.1, forward strand.
AAATGTACGCAATGCGGCCCGCTGACCTCCGAGGTCGGCAAGCTGCCAGCGGGGGACTGGAGAAGCATTGAGTGACTACGAGGGCACAGGATGGCTGCATGGGGCTGGTAGAAGCCCCAAGGTAAGTGAAACTCATTTTTTAATTTTTCTTGGACCTTCCCTTTAAACCACTCTGAATTCGATTTGAATTCGAATTGAGCCATGATCACGAATAGAATCCAGATAACGAGTCGTGATCACAAATTCGAATGGCCTTAAAGCATCTTGGGGTTTTTTTAAAGGGAAACCACAATTAAATATATGTGGAGGTGTACATCTTGTTTTTTTTTTAAAGGGAAGCCACAATTAAATATATGTGGAGGTGTAATTAAAAAAAATAAAAAAATTGACGGAAAACTTTTTTTTTCTGTATTTGTTTATCCTTCTTCACCGTCCTCACCTTCTTCTTTTTCTTCTCTCCATGTTTTTCTTCACCGTGTTCTTTTTCTTTTTCACCATCTTCTTTTTCACCATCATCTTCTTCTTCTTCACCTGGTTCTTCTTCTTCTTCTGGTTCATCTTCACTTGATATTGCATCTTCTTCTTCACCTGGTTCTTCTTCTTCTTTTTCTTCTTCTTCTTCACCTGGTTCTATTTCTTCTTCTTCTTCTCCTGGTTCTTCTTCTTCTTCTTCTTCACCACCATCTTCTTCTTAATTTTTTTATTCATATTCTTCCTCTTCTTTCCAACTTAATGTTTTTCCCTTACAGAACTGTTGTTAAATTTTTTCTTCAACAGCATAGCTAAATTTGTGAAGTAATAGCTAGTGGCGTATGGCAGCAGTGCAAAATTATGTGGACCCTGGTGGTGGGAGCACAGACAGCAGGAGGTTAAAGTAGCAGCAGCAGGGAGGAAGAGGAGTGATGTGTGGCAGCATACAATGTAGTAGGCCGTGGTACTTAGCGTTGGTACCACGGCTGTAATAAACACCATACAGCAGGAGGTTCCAGACAGCAGTCATGAAGCCCACATTGTGTCCAATACACAACTGGGACAGCACAGTTTTCAACCCAGACACCTCAGAATTATTTTTTTTTACATAAAAATGTAGCAATTGTAGTAGCGTAATAGCTAGTGGCGCTTGGCAGCAGCGCATAATTCTCTGGACCCTGCCGGTGGGAACACAGACAGCAGAAGGTTAAATACAACAGCAGCAGAAGGAGGAGGAGTGACGTTTGGCAGCAGCAATGTAACGGGCAATGGCACCTAGCGTTGGTACCACGGCTGTAAATAAACGCCAACAGCAGGAAGTTCCAGACAGCAGTCGTGAAGCCCACAATGTGTCCAGCACAGTTTTCAACCCAGACACCTCAGATTTTTTTGTTTTTATACAACAATATATAACTATTGTAGTGGCGTAATAGCTAGTGGCGCATAACTCTGTGGACCCTGGCAGTGGGAGCACAGAAAGACAGCAGCACATAACTCTGTGTACCCTGGTGGTTTAAATTGTACAGAGCCATAATAATCCAACATGCATACAGACTGTTTCGGATTGTTTGATCCTCATCAGTGCATGGCATGGATTAATTTGGCTCTATGGAGTAGGGCTTGTAAACCGAGAGGTACAGACTAACCAGCAAGCTCATGGTGACCCAGAACTCATTGGAGTGTGTAAGGGACTACAATGGTCCTAAAAGCCCCCTTACTAAGATGTTAAGAAAAACAAAAAATTGCTTTCCTAAAACAGAAAGAATTTGCGATAATTCAGGTTGGAGTGAGCTCGAGATGTCTCCCAGAGCACCACTGCTGAATATATGCAAATTAACCATTGTACCCTTAGAAGCTAAACACACCTCCAGAACCGCTGGAATGCAATGATGTGTCAGCTTGTTTTAAATTGTACAGAGCCATAATAATCCAACATGCATACAGACTGTTTTGGATTTTTTTTTTTTTTTTTTAAGCCTTTCAGATTAAAATCACTTAAAAACCAGCCCTCACGCGGATCTCTCCATCAGGTTGGCAGCGATCTTGCCCTTCCTTCACTGTTCAATCATCATGCCGGCTTTTATTAAGTCTGTTCTTTATCAATAAAAAGAAAACAAAACATTTTAGAGCAATGAGCTCCACTCCTTTTGCTTCCACAATTCTTGCGCCTTCTCCTCTCCAACACCTTTTTTTTCCCCCAGGTACACCACATACAATCTTGCTGAGAAAATATTGCACACTGCTTCAAGTGACAACTCCTCCTTCTGGAATACTATTAAGTTTCTTGCATCCCACAAAACTTCCTTAAGTACGGAGAACACAATCCACCCCTTCCTATCCTTCTCCTTTGCACCCAGTGACACTCCACCCATCACCATTGAAAGAGATGTGACCCTAACCTCCACCACCACCTCTAAAAATTTCCTCAACTTCCTCCGAAAACCCTTTGCAAAATCACAATCCCAAAACACGTGGTCCACATCCTCTTCCCCTCCACACCCTTCTCTTGGGCACCTTCCTGAGGGAGTCATACCCCTCAATTTGCAAAAAACCCTAGTAGGGAGCGCTGACACCAGAGCCATCCAGACAACATCTTTTTGCCTGTTTGTTATTCCTTTAATACTCATTCTTTTCCATACTGTCTCCGCTTGTGCACTTGTCATTCCTTTTATATAACATATTATATCATTTCTTGTGATCCATTTTTTTATATTCTGCTTGTTTATGTCTGTTATAGCTGCTCCTGCCATATTGAAACTGTCCAGAATTTCTTTAACTTTTTGGTAGCATGATGTAGTAGTGAATGCAACAGGCTTGCTCAAATCCTTAGCGACCCATCCCAACCTGTTCCACAACCATCCTCCCAAGTACCTCACAAAATCCTTCACCCTCCCCTCTGACTCCAACACTCTACGGACAGACACCAGATAGTGCAGAGACAGAAAAGAAGCAACATCAGGGAAGTCCCAACCACCCAGAGACACACCCTTGTGAACCGTCACCCGTGCCACCCTCTCCATCTTTGAACCCCAGAAGAAAACAAACAACATTCTCTGCACCTCTTGCATCCATCTTTTGCCAGGAGGCAAGACCAAACAAAAATACAACAACAACGGCAATATCACAGCTTTCACCACCAACACTTTCCCTGAAAAGGACAACTTCCGCAACCTCCACAAATTCAACTTTCTTACCACTTTTCCTTTCACCTCATCCAAAGTCTTTCTACCTTTCATCTCTGCATCAAACACCACACCCAACACCTTGATCTCCTGACTCACCGGCACTTTCTCCACATTCAAAGGTACAGGCCTCCCAAAGAAAACCAGTTGGGACTTCTCCCAATTCACAGCCATTCCAGACATTCCACAAAACACCTTCACATGCAAATTCACCCTGTCAATATCAGCCTGTGACCCACCCACAAACGACACATCATCCATATAAGCCAAATACTTCACCTGCTCTCCACCACCACCTGGCACAACAAACCCTTTCACCACTTTATCCCGCTGGACATACCTCAGCAAAGGTTCCACCACACAAATAAAAGCCATAGGCGACAGCGGACACCCCTGCCTGACTCCGGACAAAACGGGGAATGACCTGGACAAAACCCCATTTACCAAGACATGGCTCGAAATTCCAGTGTAAAAACATCTAATAACTTTCAGGAGACAATCAGGGACCCCTAATTTTGCCATCACCCTGAACAGGAAGGAGTGTGATACTCTATCAAATGCCTTTTCCAAATCGATACCCTCAATGACCATCGGCACTTTATTTTCCTGTGAAAAATTAATCATGTCCCTTAATAAAACCAGGTTATCGGCGCTTCTTCGACCGGGGACCGCACAGGTCTGCCCCTCTCCAATCATAGATGCTATCACACTCCTTAACCTGTTTGCGACCAATTTTGCCACTATCTTGTAGTCCACATTCAACAGCGAAATCGGCCTCCAGTTTTTTATCAATTTTTTGTCTCCTTTCTTATGAATCAGGGTGATGACTCCCTCCCGCATTGATGGGGACAACCGCCCAGAAGAAAAAACCTCCTGGACCACCTCCACCACTTCCCCACCAATGATAGGCCAGGCCCACCTAAAAAACTCCACTGGGAGCCTGTCCTTCCCTGGAGTCTTGCCTGTTTGCATGGCACCCACTGCCGCCCATACCTCCTCTGTGGCCACCGACTCTTTCAACTGCTGTACCTCCAACGGATCCAAACACTCCTCCAACACCTCATCACAATACTCTTCCATCTCCACCTGTGACACAGCATTCCCTCCTCCATACAAATCCACATAAAACCTCCGCACCTCTTCCATCACCTCGGAACCAACCACTTCCCTTTCATCCACCACCACTGACTCTAATACATCTCTACTGGACACCACCTTCTTAAAGAAGAAACGGGAGCAAGACTCCCCCTCTTCCAAATCTCTCACTTTCGCCTGAAACACAATCCTCTTCCCACGCTCCGTCAACATTCTCTTCATTCACTGTCTTGCCTCCTCCAACTCTTCCTCCACCTCATACCCCCATTCCTTCATCTTCACCAAATACTGCAACCTTACTTTCCAACTTTCTTCCTCCTCTTTCTGCAAACACCTCTTCTCATGCGCTAGATTCCTGAAAAAGCCAGAAATCCTCCTCTTCACCCAATCCCACCATTCCAACAAATCCACAAAACCTTTCTTCCTGCGCACCCATCCTGCATATTCCACCCTAAATCTTTCGAGTACATCCACATCCTCCAACAACTCCACATTCAACTTCCAGACTCCCTTCCCAAACACCACTCTCTCCGACACTTCCAGGGAACAAAGAATGGCTCTGTGATCAGAAAAAGTGACCTGGTGATAAGAGACAGCAGAAACCAACACATACCTAGAAAGTAAAAAGTAATCTATGCGTGACTTAACCGTGCCCGAATCCGAAAAGTAAGTATATTCCCTGTCCCTACTGCCTGCCGCCAAAGCTGCATCCTGCAGTCCAAAATCTGTCACAATCTGGTTGAGGATCCTACTGGTGGAGTCCAGCTTGGTCTCTCCTGACCCCACTCGATCCCCAACCGATCTTATACAGTTCAGATCGCCGGCCACAATGGTCTTAATGCGGCCTGGCAGATTGAACTTAAGCACCTCCAAGAACTCCGCCCTCTCTTTTTTGTCTGCAGGAGCGTAACAGTTAAAAAGACGGTACTGGGAGCCACAAAAATCAAAATTCACAACCATCAATCTCCCAGGAATGATGACAGCATGTGACAAAACCTTAATGCTAGGATTATTAAACAGCACGCCAATGCCCTCATTCCTACTCTGGCAGGCAGGGGACCAGATGGCATTGCCCCCTGCCCATTCCCCAGAGCCAGGTACCGTCTTCAATATACACTCCTGCAGACAAAAAATATCCGCCCTAAAATTTGCGAGGTCCTGCAGGACTGCAGCCCGGCGGTATGAGGAGCCGATCCCCCTCACATTTACAGACAGCAGGGACAGCACCATCACCAAAAGACACCACGTGAAAAGCAACCTACACTCAGCCATCTTCATTTCTTAGGTGCTCTGGGACTCTTCCGTACACCCACAGTGGTGGGCTCCTGCTTTGTCTTTCTATTCCTCTTCTTTCTTTGTTTTTTTGATTCTGCTGTGTTCCAGTCCTCCGGACCAGAATCCCCAGCCGTACTCGGTCCCGGTGCCTCCGGGTTAACTCTCCTAGCTGGCCTAGTGTTTTTCCAGCTAGTAGGCACAGGAGACTGGGTCACATCCACCTTTAATTCACCCTCAGAAGTGTCACTGACGATCCTCATTTTTGTTACACGGGTGTCATCACTTTCAGACTCAGTCACAGCTTCTTTCCTCTCTTGATAAGGTGGTAGATAATCACTATCATTCTCCTCTATCTCCACCTCTTTTTCACCTTCCACCTTCCCAGGGTCTGTCAGGTCCATTTCAAACTCCTCCTCCTCATTTGCATTAACTCCACCTCCCTCCTCTGAGATCATGACTGACATGCTGGCTGATTTTCCTCCTTTTTTTGAACTTGGAGAGTCGTTATTTTTGGAGGGAGATGAGGCAGTCCCTTGCTGGGATCCCCTCACCGCATTGTCAGCTTTTGGGCTTTTACTGGATGCAGGGCTGGGGTTTACTGGCAAACTTTTAAGTTTCTTCTGCGAGAGAGCAGAAGAAGGGGCGGGCTTAGGAATCTCTGGCGGTTCAGCTGACTGCACAGCTGTTTCCCCGCCTGCATTCCTGTTATTCTCGCCGACTGAGCCGGCATCAGCAGCTGTGGCACTACTGCTCCCAGCGGACCTGCGGCTACTAGCGTCCATGGCAGGCCGCTGGGAGTCTCTGCAGGGTTCAGGCACATCTGCCTGGCTTTCTGGGACCAAGGGGGCGGCTTCTGTACTGGTGGCAGGGGTCAGGGAAGCCTCAGAACGCTCTCCACTGTCGTGCTGCGGGCCCCGCTCAGCAGGAACTGAGCAAGTGACGTCACCGGCGTCAGGGGAATCCCGATCAGCTGGAGAGCCGGGCACTGCTTCGGGGAGCCTCTCCGGGGGGGTTTCAGCCACAATATCACTTCCTTCAGCCCCAGCCTCTATCACCACAGCGGGGGGACACGGGACAACATCAGGTACACATACATCAGCCTCTCCAGCCTTGCTCCCTGCCACGTCAGCAGCAGCCTTCTTACAGGCAGGAGCACCAGCATTCTGCTCAGTGGGGGGACACACTGCAGAAGGAGGCACGGCATCCTCTTCACCCCCACTCCCCACAGCTTCATCATCATCATCATCCTCATCCACATGCTCAGCCAGTTTCCTTTTCTTGACACGCTGCAGCTTTGGCATCTCAGCCTGCAGCATCTGGGAGTCAGTGACCTCTTCAGCAGAGGGGACAGGGGGGGTCACAGTAGTGGTTGGACCCGTTTGAGCAGCACTGGTGCCCTCTCCAGCTACCTCAGAAAGGGGAGCTTCGGCATCAGCCTCAGCATCCCGGGGCTCCACACGGGTAGCCAGTGACCACCTCCTGCCCATGCCATAGGAGCCAGCAGCAGCAGCATAGGTATATATGCGGGTGTTCCCCCGCTTTTCACATTCTTTGGCCAAGTGGCCCGATAGACCACACAAGTCACACACCTTCACCTTTTTACACTTGGAGCCTGGGTGAACCGACTCCTTACAGTGCCTGCACCTCTCCTCAGAGTTGCAGCTGCCAGCACCGTGCCCAAAACTATCACACTTCCGGCAGTAGAGTGGCTGCCCAGTGTAAGTGATATAGCCTCTCTCACCGGCAATGGAAAAGACAGGGGGTGGGTGAACCACATCATGCCAGCTCCCTTCCTGCCTCTTGAACTCCACATTAAATCTCATCTTGCTCCTATAAACACCGATGTGATTATAGATCTTCTCTGCGCAACTCACATCTCTGAAGTATCTCTGCAGAAACAATCTCACAACATCAGGCTCCACAAACGGGTTATACATGTGAACGTACACTTGTCTTGCTTTTTTATTAAACAGCGGTGTAACTGACTCCAGCCACTTAACAAAATCCTCCCTGCTCTCTCTATAGTCTGCCAGCACCCTTAAAGCCTCTTCCTCACTATACATTGTGACATCATATGCTCCTTGTGCAGGAAAATCCTGAATCGCAAACAAATTATTCTTTGTCATCTTCAACCCCTCCACCAGTACCTTGTCAATAAATGCCTTGGGTCCCTTACTCCTCCATTCCGCCTTCACGATGAAGTGTATTGAATTACACAGTTTTGGCATACCTCCTCCACTTGATGCAGCCGCCATCCTCTCCTCGCTTATCGAGGGCCCCCACAAGGAGGACCCTCAGAATACCTTCCGTGCAAGACCAAGTAAAGTAACTCCACCTAATATTTGCCAAAAGTCCTAGAAGCCACAGACTGTTTTGGATTTTTTTTTTTTTTTTAAAAGCCTTTCAGATTAAAATCACTTAAAAACCAGCCCTCACACGGATCTCTCCATCAGGTTGGCAGCGATCTTGCCCTTCCTTCACTGTTCAATCATCATGCCGGCTTTTATTAAGTCTGTTCTTTATCAATAAAAAGAAAACAAAACATTTTAGAGCAATGAGCTCCACTCCTTTTGCTTCCACAATTCTTGTGCCTTCTCCTCTCCAACACCTTTTTTTTTCCGCCAGGTACACCACATACAATCTTGCTAAGAAAATATTGCACACTGCTTCAAGTGACAACTCCTCCTTCTGGAATACTATTAAGTTTCTTACATCCCACAAAACTTCCTTAAGTACGGAGAACACAATCCACCCCTTCCTATCCTTCTCCTTTGCACCCAGTGACACTCCACCCATCACCATTGAAAGAGATGTGACCCTAACCTCCACCACCACCTCTAAAAATTTCTTTAACTTCCTCCGAAAACCCTTTGCAAAATCACAATCCCAAAACACGTGGTCCACATCCTCTTCCCCTCCACACCCTTCTCTTGGACACCTTCCTGAGGTAGTCATACCCCTCAATTTGCAAAAAACCCTAGTAGGGAGCGCTGACACCAGAGCCATCCAGACAACATCTTTTTGCCTGTTTGTTATTCCTTTAATACTCATTCTTTTCCATACTGTCTCCGCTTGTGCACTTGTCATTCCTTTTATATAACATATTATATCATTTCTTGTGATCCATTTTTTTATATTCTGCTTGTTTATGTCTGTTAAGGCTGCTCCTGCCATATTGAAATTGTCCAGAATTCCTTTAACTTTTTGGTAGCATGATGTAGTAGTGTATGCAACAGGCTTGCTCAAATCCTTAGCGACCCATCCCAACCTGTTCCACAACCATCCTCCCAAGTACCTCACAAAATCCTTCACCCTCCCCTCTGACTCCAACACTCTACGGACAGACACCAGATAGTGCAGAGACAAAAAGGAAGCAACATCAGGGAAGTCCCAACCACCCAGAGACACACCCTTGTGAACCGTCACCCGTGCCACCCTCTCCATCTTTGAACCCCAGAAGAAGACAAACAACATTCTCTGCACCTCTTGCATCCACCTTTTGCCAGGAGGCAAGACCAAACAAAAATACAACAACAACGGCAATATCACAGCTTTCACCACCAACACTTTCCCTGAAAAGGACAACTTCCGCAACCTCCACAAATTCAACTTTCTTACCACTTTTCCTTTCACCTCATCCAAAGTCTTTCTACCTTTCATCTCTGCATCAAACACCACACCCAACACCTTGATCTCCTGACTCACCGGCACTTTCTCCACTTTCAAAGGTACAGGCCTCCCAAAGGAAACCAGTTGGGACTTCTCCCAATTAACAGCCATTCCAGACATTCCACAAAACACCTTCACATGCAAATTCACCCTGTCAATATCAGCCTGAGACCCGCCCACAAATGACACATCATCCATATAAGCCAAATACTTCACCTGCTCTCCACCACCACCTGGCACAACAAACCCTTTCACCACTTTATCCCGCTGGACATACCTCAGCAAAGGCTCCACCACACAAATAAAAGCCATAGGCGACAGCGGACACCCCTGCCTGACTCCGGACAAAACGGGGAATGACCTGGACAAAACCCCATTTACCAAGACTTGGCTCGAAATTCCAGTGTAAAAACTTCTAATAACTTTTAGGAGACAATCAGGGACCCCTAATTTTGCCATCACCCCGAACAGGAAGGAGTGTGATACTCTATCAAATGCCTTTTCCAAATCGATACCCTCAATGACCATCGGCACTTTATTTTCCTGTGAAAAATTTATCATGTCCCTTAACAAAACCAGGTTATCGACGCTTCTTCGACCGGGGACCGCACAGGTCTGCCCCTCTCCAATCATAGATGCTATCACACTCCTTAACCTGTTTGCGACCAATTTCGCCACTATCTTGTAGTCCACATTCAACAGCAAAATCGGCCTCCAATTTTTTATCAATTTTTTGTCTCCTTTCTTATAAATCAGGGTGATGACTCCCTCCCGCATTGATGGGGACAACCGTCCAGAAGAAAAAACCTCCTGGACCACCTCCACCACTTCCCCACCAATGATAGGCCAGGCCCACCTAAAAAACTCCACTGGGAGCCCATCCTTGCCTGGAGTCTTGCCTGTTTGCATGGCACCTACTGCCGCCCATACCTCCTCCGTGGCCACCGACTCTTTCAACTGCTGCACCTCCAACGGATCCAAACACTCCTCCAACACCTCTTCACAATACTCTTCCATCTCCACATCCGACTGACACCTCTCACAGGACTGTTTTACACTGATACCCTTGCATGCCTTATATGTTTCTTGTGATCTGCTGATGCCCGACAGGAGATGTATTGGAAATGCCAATGTCCCCCACACTATTGCTTGCACCGCGCAATTTTACGATGCCCCGTCCCAAACGCCAACCCTCCCAGCGCACCACCTACACCAAGGCAGAGCTCCTGGAATGGGAGCCCAAGGCCCAAGTTTTGCCCCTGTGGGACACAGTCTGGTCCCACATCAAAAAGTTGGTCCGTGGGAGCAACCACCGGCCTAGGGGGAGGAGGGCAGGCGCACAAGCAAGACTCAAAAGAAAGGGGCTGAGGTCAGCCTTACCAGCCATCCTGCTAGCAAACGTTCGCTCCCTCCCAAACAAGCTGGATGAGCTGCTTCTGCTACTTGACAGAAAACCTTCGCTAGGGTCCAACTCCCCGGTCCTCTGCTTCACCGAGACCTGGCTAAACGATAACATCCCGGACAACTCCCTCAACCTACCAGGCTTCAATCTTTTCCGCGCAGACCGCGACCACTGTCTCTCAGGGAAAAGTAAGGGCGGTGGAATCTGTTTTTACATTAACGCCACGTGGTGCTCCAACATAACCATCCTGCACAAATGCTGCTCCCCAGATGTCGAGCTGCTACTTATCAACTGCAGGCCTCAGTACTCACCCAGGGAGTTCACCTCCTATGTCCTCGCAGGTGTTTACATCCCCCCGGATGCGGACGTCAGAAACGCCCTGCGCACACTCAGTGACACCATCTCGCTGTGGGAGACAACCCTCCCGGACTCCCTCTTCATCATCCTAGGTGATTTCAACAGAGCAAACCTTCGCCAGGAACTGCCTTGATACAAACAACACATCACCTGCCCCACCAGGAACCAAAATACCCTGGACCACTGTTACACAGTCCTCAAAGACGCGTACAAGGCTAATCGCCGAGCTGCACTTGGTAACTCTGACCACTGCCTAATCCACTTGATCCCCACTTACAGGAGGCACCTTGAAACCTCAAAGCCAATCGTCAGGTCTGTTAAGAAGTGGACAGAGGAGGCCAAGGAACAACTTCAAGCCTGCTTCGACAGCACGGACTGGTCAGCCCTGGAGGCTCCCTGCCTAGACGAATGGACAGAGAACATCACCGCTTATATCAGCTTCTGTGAGGAGACATGCATCCCAACGAAGACCGTCAAAATCTTCCCAAACGATAAACCCTGGTTCAACGGCAGGCTGCGGAGACTCCGAAGAATCAAGGAGGAAGCACACAAATCCGGATCCCCAGAGGAGTTCAGGGTGGCCAGGAACACCTTAAACCGTGAGCTGAAGGTGGCAAAGAGAGACTATTCTAACAAGCTGAGTCTGAACCTTCAGTCCAACAACCCACGGGACGTCTGGAAAGGCCTCAGAGCAGCCACTAACTTCAAGCCCCCTCCTCAACACATACTTCCTAGCTTTGCGCTAGCTGAAGAGCTCAACAAATTCTATTGCAGGTTTGAGAAACAACCCACCCATCCAGTGGACCTAGCACTCACCTCTTCACCAAGGGAGTCTCCTCCCACTTCATCTTCCCATGCTGCTAGTGTCCCCCTGGCACTGAGGATAGTCCAGGAGGCCGATGTCTTACGACACCTCCGGAAGCTCAACACCAGGAAAGCCTCAGGCCCGGACGGCATATCTCCAACTTGCCTGAAGACATGTGCAAGCCAGCTAGCCCCGATCCTCACCTCCATCTTCAGCAAATCCCTGACGCTAGGCAAGGTCCCCCCCTGCTTCAAAAAATCAGACATCATCCCAGTCCCCAAGAAACCAGGAGCCACTGATCTAAATAACTACAGACCTGTTGCTCTAACTCCAATCATCATGAAGACCTTTGAAAGACTGGTTCTCACCTATCTGAAGGGACACACAGCCACCTTAATGGATCCCCTGCAATTCGCTTACAGGGCCAACCGGTCCGTGGAGGATGCCATTAATATCAGTCTAGCACACATCATGGCTCATCTGGACAAATCCAACACCTATGCCAGAATCCTGCTCCTGGACTTCAGTTCTGCTTTTAACACCATCTGTCCGAACATTCTGCATGACAACCTGGCACGACTCGGTGTGGACCTCTCTCTCTGCACCTGGATCAAGGACTTCCTCACCAACAGGGCACAACTAGTGAGAATCGGCGGCTGCTCCTCTGAAGTCAGAACTACCAACACGGGGGCCCCGCAAGGGTGTGTGCTGTCCCCAATTCTTTTTTCCCTGTACACAAACAGCTGTACATCATCCACTGACTCTGTCAAGGTCATCAAGTTTGCGGATGATACCACCATCCTAGGTCTCATTGGAGAAGAAGGGGAGTTTGTATATCGTAGCGAGATTGAGCGGATCCTCAGGTGGTGCACGGACAACAGACTGGTACTAAACGCAGCAAAAACTGTGGAACTGATTGTGGACTTCAGAAGAAATGCCCCATCTCCCCATCCAGTCTACATTGATGGCACTGAGGTCTCCAGAGTACACAGCGCACGGTTCCTTGGCACCACCATCACTAAGAACTTAAGGTGGGATGTGAACACCTCCGTAACTCAAAAAAAAGCCCAGCAGAGACTGTTCTTCTTAAGGCAGCTGAGGAAGTTTGGAATGTCGCGGGAGCTAATGACTAGCTTCTACACGGCCACCATTGAGTCTGTCCTCTGCTCCTCCATCATTGTCTGGTACTCGGGGGCAAATACAAAGGACAAGCACAAACTTCAGAGGGTAATCAGCACCGCTGAGAAGATCATCGGGTCACCTCTGCCTCCCCTGGACCTCCTCCACACATCCAGAATGAGGTCCAGGGCCAACAGGATTACTGGCGACCAATCCCACCCAGGCAGTCACTTCTTCGACCCCCTGCCCTCAGGCCGCCGCTACAGGACCATCCCCACCAAAACCACCAGGCACAGAAACACCTTCTTCCCCCAGGCAGTTCTCCTACTCAACGACTGAGAGCGTGCTTGCCTGTAGTCCACACTGTCCCACTGTTCCACGTGTTAAAATCGTACCACGCTAACTCTGGCACAATGGGGCTGTTCAGTCACACTATGCTTTGGTTACTGTTATATCAGCCACACTATGCTTTGTACTGTTATTATCAATGTTGTTGTTATATTGTCGCTGTTTACTGTTGTATTCCTATGTTGTATTCCTATATTGTTGTTGTCATACTGTTGCATTCCTATGTAGCTACTACTGATGCTGTTAACACGCACTACCATCCATGTCTGCCATGTGTCCACAAATAATTCCGGGTGTGGCACCTGTCGCACTTGGCGAATAAAGCTGATTCTGATTCTGATTCTGATTCTGATTCTGACACAACATTTCCTCCTCCATACAAATCCACATAAAACTTCTGCACCTCTTCCACCACCTCAGAACCAACCACTTCTTTCTCATCCACCACCACTGACTCTAACACTTCCCTACTGGACACCACCTTCTTAAAGAAGAAACGGGAGCAAGACTCCCCCTCTTCCAAATCTCTCACTTTCGCCTGATACACAATCCTCTTCCCACGTTCCATCAACATTCTCTTCATTCGCTGTCTTGCCTCCTCCAACTCTTCCTCCACCTCATACCCCCATACCTTCATCTTCACCAGATACTGCAATCTCACTTTCCACCTTTCTTCCTCCTCTCTCTGCAAACACCTCTTCTCATACGCCAGATTCCTGAAAAAGCCAGAAATCCTCCTCTTCACCCAATCCCACCATTCCAACAAATCCACAAAACCTCTCTTCCTGCGCACCCATCCTGCATATTCCACCCTAAATCTTTCAAGTACATCCACATCCTCCAACAACTCCACATTCAACTTCCAGACTCCCTTCCCAAACACCACTCTCTCCGACGTTTCCAGGGAACAAAGAATGGCTCTGTGATCAGAAAAAGTGACCTGGTGATAAGAGACAGCAGAAACCAACACATACCTAGAAAGTAAAAAGTAATCTATGCGTGACTTAACCGTGCCCGAATCCGAAAAGTAAGTATATTCCCTGTCCCTACTGCCTGCCGCCAAAGCTGCATCCTGCAGTCCAAAATCTGTCACAATCTGGTTGAGGATCCTACTGGTGGAGTCCAGCTTGGTCTCTCCGGACCCCACTCGATCCCCAACCGATCTTATACAGTTCAGATCGCCGGCCACAATGGTCTTAATGCGGCCTGGCAGATTGAACTTGAGCACCTCCAAAAACTCCGCCCTCTCTTTCTTGTCTGCAGGAGCGTAACAGTTAAAAAGACGGTACTGGGAGCCACAAAAATCAAAATTCACAACCATCAATCTCCCAGGAATGATGACAGCATGTGACAAAACCTTTATGCTAGGATTATTAAACAGCATGCCAATGCCCTCATTCCTACTCTGGCAGGCAGGGGACCAGATGGCATTGCCCCCTGCCCATTCCCCAGAGCCTGGTACCGTCTTCAATTTACACTCCTGCAGACAAAAAATATCCGCCCTAAAATTTGCAAGGTCCTGCAGGACTGCAGCCCGGCGGTATGAGGAGCCGATCCCCCTCACATTTACTGACAGCAGGGACAGGACCATCACCAAAAGACACCACGTGTTATGCACCCTACACTCAGCCATCATCACTTCTTGGATGCCCTGGGACTCTTCCTTAAGCCCACTGTAGCGGGCTCCTGCTTTCCTTCTCTATTTCTCTTCCTTTTTTGTTTCTTTGACTCCGCCATATTCCAGTCCTCTGGACCAGAATCTCCAGCAGTACTCGGCCCAGGCACCTCTGGGTTAATCCTCCTAGCTGGTTTGGTGTTTTTCCAGCTAGGGGGTACAGGAGACTGCGTCATGTCAACTTTTAACTCTCCCTCAGAAATGTCACTGACAATACGCATTTTTGACACATGGGTGTCATCACTCTCTGATTCCGTCACAGGCTCTTTTCTTTCCTGATAAGGTGGTGGATAATCGCTGTCACTCTCTTCTATCACCACCTCTTTCTCCCCTTCCACTTTCCCAGGGTCAGTTATGTCCATCTCACTCTCCTCCTCCTCATTTGCATAACCTCCTCCCACCTCCTCTGACATCATGCTGGCCGATTTCCCTCCTTTATTTGAATTTGGGGAGCCGTTTTTTTTGGAGGGAAAAGAGGGAGTCCCCTGCTGGGATCTCCCCACAGCAGTGTCAGCCTTTATCTTTTTCCCTGCGCTTTTCACAGGGCTGGAATGTGCTGGCAGAGTCTTCTGCGAAAGAGCAGAAGAAGGGGTGGAGTCAGGATTGTGCAGGGGATCAGCTGACTGTACAGCTGTTTCCCCACCTGCATTCCTCTCGTTCTCGCCGGCTGAGCCGGCTCCAGGGACTGTGGCACTACTGCTCCCAGCGGACCTGCGGCTACTAGCGTCCATGGCAGGCCGCTGGGAGTCTGTGCAGACATCAGGCACCTCTGCCTGGCTGATGAGAAGCACGGGGGAGGCTTCGGTACTGGTGGCAGGGGTCAGGGAAGCCTCAGCATGCTCTCCAGGCTCACGCTGCGGGTCCCGCTCAGCAACAGCTGAGCTGGTGACGTCACTGGCATCGGGGGAATCCCGCTCTGCTTGAGAGCCGGGCACATCTTCGGGGAGCTGCTCTGGGGGGGTTTCCTCCACAAAATCTCTCTGCACAGCTCCAGCCTGACTCTCCACAGCGGGGGGACTCGGGGCAACCTCAGTCACAGCACATAAATCAGCTTCTCCAGTCCTACTCGCTGCAGACACGGCAGCCGCAGCCTTCTTGCAGGCAGGACCGGCAACATTCTGCACATCACAGGGAAACTCTGCAGACAGAGGCACGGCGTCCTCTTCACCCCCACTCCCCACAGCATCATCATTTTCATTCACATCCTCGGCAAGTTTCCTTTTTTTTTACTCGCTGCGGCTTTTGCACCTCCTCTGCCTGCAGCATCTGGGAATCAGTCACATCATCCACAGGGGGGACAGGGGGGGTCTCTGCAGCGGTTGGGCCCGAATGACACACACTGGTGCCCTCTCCAGCTGCATCAGCAAAGGGAGGCTCAGTAACAGCCTCAGGGTCCCGGGGCTCCACATGGGGAGCCAGTGACCTCCTCCTTCCCCTGCTGTATGAACCAGCTGCAGCAGCATACGTGTAAATCCTTGTTTTGCCACGCTTTTCACAATCTTTGGCCAAGTGGCCACTTATCCCACAGAGGTCACAAACTTTCACCTTCTTACAGCTGGAGCCAGGGTGCACTGGCTCCTTGCAATGTCTGCACCGCTCCTCAGAAACACAACTTCCGGCTCCATGCCCGAACATATAGCACCTCCGGCAGTAGAGAGGCTGCCCAGGATACGTGACATAACCTCTCTCCCCAGCAATAGAGAAAACAGGGGGCGGGTGAACTACATCATGCCAGCAACCCTCCTGTCTCTTGAACTTCACAAAAAACTTCATTTTGCTTCTGTAAACACCAATATGGTTATATATTTTTTCAGCATAACTTACATCCTCAAAATATCTGAGCATAAACAGCCTGACCACATCTGGCTCCACGAATGGATTGTACATATGTACATAAATCTGTCTCGCCTTTTCGTTAAATAATGGCGTGACCGACTCCAACCAATTAACATAATCTTCCCTGCTCTCTCTATAATCTGCCAGCACTTTTAGCGCATCTTCCTCATTATGCATAGTAACATCATAGGCCCCTTGTCCTGGAAAATCTTGTATTGCGAACATCTTGCTCTTATTCAGCTTCAACCCCTCCACCAGTACCTTATCGATGAACGCCTTTGGTCCATGCTTCCTCCAATCCGTCTTTACTACAAAGCGAACTGAGTTCCGAAGTTTTGGCATGCCTCCTCCACCTCCTCCACTCGACGCAGCTGCCATCTTCCCCTCGTTTATCCAGGGCCCCCACAAGGAGGACCCTTAGAATACCTCTCGTACCAAGACCAAGTATACTGTTTCGGATTGTTTGATCCTCATCAGTGCATGGCATGGATTAATTTGGCTCTATGGAGTAGGGCTTGTAAACCGAGAGGTACAGACTAACCAGCAAGCTCATGGTGACCCAGAACTCATTGGAGTGTGTAAGGGACTACAATGGTCCTAAAAGCCCCCTTACTAAGATGTTAAGAAAAACAAAAAATTGCTTTCCTAAAACAGAAAAAATTTGCGATAATTCAGGTTGGAGTGAGCTCGAGATGTCTCCCAGAACACCACTGCTGAATTAACCCTCTCGGTTTACAAGCCCTACTCCATAGAGCCAAATTAATCCATGCCATGCACTGATGAGGATCAAACAATCCGAAACAGTCTGTATGCATGTTGGATTATTATGGCTCTGTACAATTTAAAACAAGCTGACACATCATTGCATTCCAGCGGTTCTGGAGGTGTGTTTAGCTTCTAAGGGTACAATGGTTAATTTGCATATATTCAGCAGTGTTGCTCTGGGAGACATCTCAACCTCACTCCAACCTGAATTATCGCAAATTCTTTCTGTTTTAGGAAAGCAATTTTTTGTTTTTCTTAACATCTTAGTAAGGGGGCTTTTAGGACCATTGTAGTCCCTTACACACTCCAATGAGTTCTGGGTCACCATGAGCTTGCTGGTTAGTCTGTACCTCTCGGTTTACAAGCCCTACTCCATTGGGCTCTATTCTCAAAGAGCCAAATTTTCCGCAAAATGTTACCGCTATATTCCCGCCGGCGGTAAACTCCGCATTTTTTCCACATTCACTAATATTTTCCGCATGTTTTCCTCATGCGGTAAAAAGGTCGCATGAAAAAGTGTTTAAAAAAAAAAGTTAAAGTCCACCAAGCACAGCCCTTAAGCCTCCACACTTCATTAAAGTCAATGGGATGCGGAATATATCACCTACTACTTGTAGGTGATAAAAATTCGGTAATTAACGAAGAAATGATGCGCCTGAACATCTTTGAGAATTGATCTTTTATTGCGGAAAATACCGACTTTTGCGGAAATTTTCCCGCATGAATCCCGCACTTTTATCACACTTTTTCCGCATGCGGAAAAAACATGCGGAACATTTTGAGAATCCCAACTTGCCGGTATTTTGGGTGCAAACTTCCCGCATGTACTTTACCGCATGCGGGAAGTCTTTGAGAATAGAGCCCATAGAGCCAAATTAATCCATGCCATGCACTGATGAGGATCAAACAATCCGAAACAGTCTGTATGCATGTTGGATTATTATGGCTCTGTACAATTTAAAACAAGCTGACACATCATTGCATTCCAGCGGTTCTGGAGGTGTGTTTAGCTTCTAAGGGTACAATGGTTAATTTGCATATATTCAGCAGTGGTGCTCTGGGAGACATCGCAAGCTCACTCCAACCTGAATTATCGCAAATTCTTTCTGTTTTAGGAAAGCAATTTTTTGTTTTTCTTAACATCTTAGTAAGGGGGCTTTTAGGACCATTGTAGTCCCTTACACACTCCAATGAGTTCTGGGTCACCATGAGCTAGCTGGTTAGTCTGTACCTCTCGGTTTACAAGCCCTACTCCATAGAGCCAAATTAATCCATGCCATGCACTGATGAGGAGCAAACAATCCGAATCAGGCTGTGCATCACCGCTCAGCCTTTTGACTTAGACCAAGTGTCTCTGTATTTGGTTCTAAGTCAGGAGGTTTAGTGGGGGGTCTCCTTTTGGGGGCCCCGGGAACATCAGAGGGGCGAAGATCGTCTAGCTGGTTGCTGCGATGACGGAGCCCAGGAGAACGCCACTGTGCAATTCTGTTATTATTAAGTATTTATATAGCGCCGACATATTACGCAGCGCTGTACAGTGTATATATATATATATATATTGTCTTGTTATATATTGTCTTGTCACTAACTGTCCCTCAAAGGAGCTCACAATCTAATCCCTACCATTGCCATATGTCTATATTATGTAGTGTAAGTACCGTGGTCTAGGGCCAATTTTTAGGGGGCAGCCAATTAACTTATCCGTATGTTTTTGGAATGTGGGAGGAAACCGGAGTGCCCGGAGGAAACCCACGCAGACACAGAGAGAACATACAAACTCTTTGCAGATAGTGCCCTGGCTGGGATTCGAACCAGGGTCCCAGCGCTGCAAGGCGAGAGCGCTAACCACTATGCCACCGTGCTGCCCATTCAGGTGGATAAGGAGGCGGTGAAGGAAATCGGTCTGAAGACGGTCTGTGTCGATGTGCTGCTGGATATCCTAGACCTACAGGTAACAGAGATCTATGCCATTCAGGAGTTTGTGGAATTGGGCACTTATGATCTTTCTCTTTATACCGAGGATAAATGTCTTGCACTGTGTGAAAATTGGAAGAAGCTGGTTCTGGAGGGGACTTATCCTGTGCTCCAGAAGATCCAGATCACTCTCATGTTTGACCCTGGGGTGAAGTATTTGACTGTCCATTGTTTGAACCCGTTTATGGAAGTGCACACAGTGAGGACCTTTTTGAAGCAATATTGTGAGGATATTGGTAATGCTGAGAAACTGTATAACCCTTATAAGATGTATCGGAGTAAGATCAAGTTTAAGGTGGTTTTGAAGAAAGACTCTGATGGGTACGGTGGCACTGTGCACCCTCCGGCTGCCTTTACCGTGGCAGGTGAGAGATGCACGGTGTACTACCAGGGGCAGCCGAAGTATTGCCGATATTGTTTCCTATATGGCCATTTCAGGGACCAGTGCCCCAATAAGGCAGCCTGCCGCATTTGTAGGCTGAAGGGACACATGGCCTCTGCGTGCCCGGCCCCCCGTGTGTGTGATCTCTGCGGGTCGGCCGAGCACATGGCACGAGACTGTAAGATGACCAGGGGGAGGAGCTTATTCTCCTACGCTGAGGTGGCTCGGGAGAGCCGTAATATGTTTGCTGGCTGGGGTGCTAATACCACCGGGCGCTCTGTGCTGGCTGCTGCTGCTGATGTGTTACGTGCTACTGATACTGTACCTGATACTGTACCTGATGCTGAGGAGCGGAGGGAGGCGTCCGGGACGGTGGCAGAGGAGGGCGGAGGTTCTGCCGGCTTGGCGTCTCACGTGACTGCTGCAGAGAGTGGTGGGCGTGGTCAGGAGAGCGGGGCTGCAGCGAATGGGGAGGTGTCTGTGGAGCGTGGGGAGGTGACTGGTGTGGGTGCTGAGAGTGGTGACGTCAGTGAGGTGGTCCCGCTCTCGGCGTCTCTGGATACTGTTGCCGATGTGATTGGGGAGTTGGAGGAGTTGCTGGATGATGCGGCTGTGATGGATGTGACGCTGGGTGGTGAGGAGGCGGATGTTGGGCTGCTGGATGTGGAGAGTGAGGAGGGTGATGAGTACAGTGAGGAGGATGGCCGCCAGGAGACTGGGGTGAGTGACGAGCGTGCGGCGGAGGTGACAGCGGCTGTGATTGCGGAGGTGACTGGTGTGGGAGTGGCTGGAGTGATTGTGGGAGTGGCTGGTGAGAGTCCGTGCAGCCAGGCGGATCTGTTTGCGGAAGATGGGAATGTGACGGCTGAGGAGTCCGTGGGTGATGATTCTTGTGTTCAGGCTGTGGAGCGAATGGAGGAGGAGACTCGTGGAGAGAGAGTGAGCGGAGCTGCACCGGCAGATGGTGACGTGTCTGGGGAGGAGGAGCCGGTGGGTGACGCTACTTGTGTGCAAGCCGTGCTGCGGGAGGAGGAGGAGGAGGCCCTGGCACGGAAAGTGGCTGTGCAGAGTGGGTCCGGTGTTGGGAAGACTGCGGAGGTGATTGCGGGGGTGAGTGAGGGGCAGGGGGTCACCCAGGAGCGGGGGAGACGGCGGGAGGAGGCGGGTCAGCCAGAGAGGAGGGAGGAGTCAGTATGCAAAGGTAAGGTGAGCAGTGGGATGGGCAGCGGGAAGGTGCAGAGTAGCCGAGCTGGGAGTAGTAGTTCCTCAGGAGTGGGGTGTGTGGCCAAGGTGCAGAAGAAGCAGAGTGCGGTGTTGCTGCCGAAGGTAGTAGGTTCTGGTGAGGTAAAGGAGGCACGGGGGGGAGAGGAGCCCATAGATTGGGGTGCAGAGATGGATAAAAAGGAGGAGCAGGATAAGATGGAGTGGGAGAAGCAGAAGTCAAGGATGAGGCATGGAGGGAGGGGGAGGCTGAGGAAGGAGGAGGAAAGCAGAGTAGGAGGGGGTAAGAAGCTGAAGTTGGGGGTAGGGAGTGCTCCAGAGGTGCCCCTGTCACCTAATCCGTATGTTGTACTGGAAGATTCGGATGATGAGATGGAAGTTCAGGTGGAAGATGCTGGGCAGCCGGACAGCCCTGCTCCGCAGCCCAGGAGATGCGTTGCAGCGTCTGGGAGAGAAGGAGGTGATCAGACTGTGTTATTGGAACATAGTATACCCAGTGTGCGGCTGGATAGGCAGTATTATGAGCCACTTGAGAGGGACTGTGTGATACAAACTAGAAGTTGTGTTAAAGAGATTGTGAAGGTGGTGGAAGAGACGAATAAGTTGTGGAATAGTATGTCGGATAATGTTACTTTACGCATAAAGATTGTAATAAGAGAGATGCTTGGAGAAGATACCGCTATAACAGCGAGGAGGTATGGGTTTCCATTGTGGCTTGTAAGAAGGATGCAGGTGTATTATTATAACATGTCAGATTATCATCAGGATGATATGACTGTGAGGATAATGGGGTATTATGTGTCTAAACAGGAAAGAGTGTGGGGAAAATTAATTTCTGGAGAATATTGATTTTTTATGACCTAAGAAAAAAGTTTAAAAAAATAAACGCCATATGATGATTGGACTGATTCCTCTTTTAAGGGGCATTTATGTCTCTATGGAGAGATTAAGACTAATCTGAGGTAAAAAAAAAAAAAAAAAAATCCGAAACAGTCTGTATGCATGTTGGATTATTATGGCTCTGTACAATTTAAAACAAGCTGACACATCATTGCATTCCAGCGGTTCTGGAGGTGTGTTTAGCTTCTAAGGGTACAATGGTTAATTTGCATATATTCAGCAGTGGTGCTCTGGGAGACATCTCAAGCTCACTCCAACCTGAATTATTGCAAATTCTTTCTGTTTTAGGAAAGCAATTTTTTGTTTTTCTTAACATCTTAGTAAGGGGGCTTTTAGGACCATTGTAGTCCCTTACACACTCCAATGAGAGGAGGAGGAGGAGGAGGAGGAGGAGGAGGAGGAGGAGGAGGAGGAGGAGGAGGAGGAGGAGGAGGAGGAGGAGGAGGAGGAGGAGGAGGAGGAGGAGGAGGAGGAGGAGGAGGAGGAGGAGGAGGAGGAGGAGGAGGAGGAGGAGGAGGAGGAGGAGGAGGAGGAGGAGGAGGAGGAGGAGGAGGAGGAGGAGGAGGAGGAGGAGGAGGAGGAGGAGGAGGAGGAGGAGGAGGAGGAGGAGGAGGAGGAGGAGGAGGAGGAGGAGGAGGAGGAGGAGGAGGAGGAGGAGGAGGAGGAGGAGGAGGAGGAGGAGGAGGAGGAGGAGGAGGAGGAGGAGGAGGAGGAGGAGGAGGAGGAGGAGGAGGAGGAGGAGGAGGAGGAGGAGGAGGAGGAGGAGGAGGAGGAGGAGGAGGAGGAGGAGGAGGAGGAGGAGGAGGAGGAGGAGGAGGAGGAGGAGGAGGAGGAGGAGGAGGAGGAGGAGGAGGAGGAGGAGGAGGAGGAGGAGGAGGAGGAGGACGACGACGACGACGTGATGTGACGTGTGGCAGCATACAATGTAGTAGGCCTTGGCACTTAGCGGTGGTACCACGGCTGTAATAAACACCATACAGCAGGAGGTTCCAGATAGCAGTCATGAAGCCCACATTGTGTCCAATACACAACTGGGACAGCACAGTTTTCAAACCGGACACCTCAGAATTTTTTTATTTTTTATACAACAATATATAGCTATTGTAGTGGCGTAATAGCTAGTGGTGCATAACTCTGTGGACCTTGGTGGTGGGAGCACAGACAGACAGCAGGAGGTTAAAGTAGCAGCAGCAGCAGGAGGAGAGTAACGTGTGGCAGCAGGCAATGTAGTAGGCCATGGCACCTAGCGGTGGTACCACAGCACCTAAAGAAAAACCAGGCCAAATTTTCAGGGGACTGAAGGTTGATGTTGTCACAATAATTCCCAGGCACCTCATGTCCTCCTGTCGCCGACAACAGGGGCCTGGAACATGCCTTCAATTCAGGCCAGGTTGACCTTCAGGAATGTCAGTCTGTCCCCGGACTCTGTGGACAGTCGAGAGTGCTTTTCGGTGACCACACCACCGGCCGCACTGAAGCACCTCTCGGACAGCACGCTGGAAGGGGGGCAAGACAGGACTTCCAGGGTGTACTGCGCCAGCTCACTCCAGATCTGCAAGCGCTCGACCCAGTACTCCAAGGGATCCACAGGCTCCTCGCTGGTGTCAAGCCCGCTGAGGAACCCCATGTCAGTCTGTCCCCGGACTCTGTGGACAGTCGAGAGTGCTTTTCGGTGACCACGCCACCGGCCGCACTGAAGCACCTCTCAGACAGCACGCTGGAAGGGGGGCAAGACAGGACTTCCAGGGTGTACTGCGCCAGCTCACTCCAGATCTGCAAGCGCTCGACCCAGTACTCCAAGGGATCCACAGGCTCCTCGCTGGTGTCAAGCCCGCTGAGGGACCCCATGTAGTCGGCCACCATCCGGGTCAGGCGCTGCCTGTGATTTTAAGAGGAGGATGCTGCATGCACCTCCTCTCTTGGCTGCTCTACCGTCATGTAGAGTGCCTTAGTCAATGACAGCAGGTCTCCTGGGTGCCTGATGCTGTTGCTGGTCACAGGCACCGGCTGCTGTGCTGGCTGGACAGGGACAAAGGGGGTGGAAGGCTGGGAGAAGGCTTCCTCCAATCGCCGAATAAGGATATGCTGCAACTCCCTTGTTAGCTGCTCAGGGTCTCCAGCAGGCAGGAACTGACCCACCTTCCCCTTCAGCCGTGGGTCCAGGATCATGCTGATGCAGGCGTCCTCCCGAGCACGCATCTGCTTAACCCTGGGGTCTGAGCTCAGGCACCGCGGCATGTGCACTGCCATGGGGAACAGGGTGGACTGTCCAGCAGAGACATAAGGGTCAGCGGCCGCAATGCTGTCCTCCTCCTCCTCTGGCCCCTGAGCCTCTTCCTCCTCTCTCCACCCTCGCACCACTGCAGCTGCGCTACGCTGTTCCCCCTCAGCAGTAACATCCAGGACCTGCAATTCCTCCTCTTCCTCCAACACCTCAAAATCCTGCGCAGAAATGGACTGCGCAGGCAGCTGCTGTTCCCGCTGGATCAGGGCCTCCTCTCCCACATCCAACAGATCACAAAGTGCCCTGTCCAGCAGACAAACAAAGGGCACCCATTGGCAGAGGGATGCCCATTCCTTGCTCACCAGATGGGTTCCCTGCAGGAAGGGAGCCAACACCAAGCAGACCTGCTGCACCTGCCCCCACTGTGCATTGGAAAGGAGCTGGAGTTTGGTGGTGCCGGCAAGAGTGGCCTCCAGAATGTAGCGGTTGACAGCCCTCCTCTGCTCAATCAACCACTCCAACATCGCCAGGGTGGAGTTCCAACGAGTTGGCACATCAATCACAAGCTGGTGTTGTGGCAGGCCCTCGCGCTGCTGCAGGTCGGTCAGGTTTGCTGCGCCAGTGGCTTAGCAGCGGAAACTCAGAACAATTTTCCTTGCTGCTTCCAAAAGATTGTCCTTCCCCTGGTAGGAGTGCAGGAACTTCTGCACCACCAGGTTTAAGACGTGGGCCAAGCAGGGGACGTGGGTCAAGTGTCCCCTGTTGATGGCAAACAGCAGGTTGGCCACATTTTTGGACGCCACCATCCCGACTCTGAGGCCTCTGGGGGTCAGCCACCTCTTCTCCTGCTCCCTGAGTTTGAGAAGGACATTGCCTGCCATCAGTTGGGTCTTCCCAAGGCTTCTCATCTCAAGCAACGGTTGGCAGTGGTGGGCCTTCATGCTGCTGCTGAGGCGGGGTCGCTTGGCGGCGGGAGCTGCTGCTTCTCCACTGCCTCCGCGTGGTGGCACCATATAGTGGGCGACTGGTGCTGCTGCTGCTGCTGATGCACTCGAGGATGGACCTGCTGCTTCCTCGCTGGCGCATTCCACTAGGCTGACCCAGTGGCTCGTGAAGGACAGGTAGCGGACTGTCCCGAAATGGCTGCTCCATAAATCCATGGTGACATGGATCCGCTCACTCATGGCGTGATCGAGCGTGTGGCCCACGTTCGCCATTGCAAAGCGGTGCAGTGCTGGGATCGCCATTAGTGTTGGGCGAACATCTAGATGTTCGGGTTCGGGCCGAACAGGCCGAACATGGCCGCGATGTTCGGGTGTTCGAGCCGAACTCCGAACATAATGGAAGTCAATGGGGACCCGAACTTTCGTGCTTTGTAAAGCCTCCTTACATGCTACATACCCCAAATTTACAGGGTATGTGCACCTTGGGAGTGGGTACAAGAGGAAAAAAAATTAGCAAAAAGAGCTTATAGTTTTTGAGAAAATCGATTTTAAAGTTTCAAAGGGAAAACTGTCTTTTAAATGCGGGAAATGTCTGTTTTCTTTGCACAGGTAACATGCTTTTTGTCGGCATGCAGTCATAAATGTAATACATATAAGAGGTTCCAGGAAAAGGGACCGGTAACGCTAACTCAGCAGCAGCACACGTGATGGAACAGGAGGAGGGTGGCGCAGGAGGAGAAGGCCACGCTTTGAGACACAACAACCCAGGCCTTGCATGAGGACAAAAAGCGTGCGGATAGCAATTTGCATTTTGTCGCCATGCAGTCATAAATGTAATACAGATGAGAGGTTCAATAAACAGGGACCGGAAACGCGAACCCATCACAGATGTTCATTGTTCATGTTACTTGGTTGGGGTCCGGGAGTGTTGCGTAGTCGTTTCCAATCCAGGATTGATTCATTTTAATTTGAGTCAGACGGTCTGCATTTTCTGTGGAGAGGCGGATACGCCGATCTGTGACGATGCCTCCGGCAGCACTGAAACAGCGTTCCAACATAACGCTGGCTGCCGGGCAAGCCAGCACCTCTATTGCGTACATTGCCAGTTTGTGCCAGGTGTCTAGCTTCGATACCCAATAGTTGAAGGGTGCAGATGGATTGTTCAACACAGCTATGCCATCTGACATGTAGTCCTTGACCATCTTCTCCAGGCGATCGGTGTTGGAGGTGGATCTGCACGCTTGCTGTTCTGTGTGCTGCTGCATGGGTGTCAGAAAATTTTCCCACTCCAAGGACACTGCCGATACCATTCCCTTTTGGGCACTAGCCTAGGGTCACAAAAACCTGTTTTTGTGACCCTAGGCTATGACCTCTTCGGCCTAGGGGCCCGAAACTCACCAGTCATGTTCCCCCTAAGGGTCCCTACAATGCTAGAAAATTTGGTACTGCTGAGCCATTGCCCTTTGAAAAGATGTGAGATTTTGGAAAGTGAAATAGGGAGCCAATAAAATCCTATGGGGGATTTTACCAATTTTGGAGCCCTGTAACTCTGGTTTGCAGAGATGTAGGGACCCCATCTTTGGAATCCAAGTCTAACAATATGTCTTCTACCTGCATGAGACATTTCGTGAAATTCAGACGTTGCTAACGGCCATGGCTGAGATTTATGTACGTCACCATCACTACCATTGAAATAGCCTAAATAAACAGGTTTTTGTGACCCTAGGCTATGACCTCTTTGGCCTAGGGGCCCGAAACTCACCAGTCATGTTCCCCCTAAGGGTCCCTACAATGCTAGAAAATTTGCCACTGCTGAGCAATTGCCCTTTGAAAAGATGTGAGATTTTGGAAAGTGAAATAGGGAGGCAATGAAAGCCTATGGGGGATTTTACCAATTTTGCACCCCTGTAACTCTGGTTTGCAGAGATGTAGGGACCCCATCTTTGGAATCCAAGTCTAACAATATGTCTTCTACCTGCATGAGACATTTCGTGAAATTCAGACGTTGCTAACGGCCATGGCTGAGATTTATGTACGTCAGCATCACTACCATTGAAATAGCCCAAATAAACAGGTTTTTGTGACCCTAGGCTATGACCTCTTCGGCCTAGGGGCCCGAAACTCACCAGTCATGTTCCCCCTAAGGGTCCCTACAATGCTAGAAAATTTGCCACTGCTGAGCAATTGCCCTTTGAAAAGATGTGAGATTTTGGAAAGTGAAATAGGGAGGCAATGAAAGCCTATGGGGGATTTTACCAATTTTGGAGCCCTGTAACTCTGGTTTGCAGAGATGTAGGGACCCCATCTTTGGAATCTAAGTCTAACAATATGTCTTCTACCTGCATGAGACATTTCGTGAAATTCAGACGTTGCTAACGGCCATGGCTGAGATTTATGTACGTCGTCAGCATCACTACCATTGAAATTGCCCAAATAAACAGGTTTTTGTGACCCTAGGCTATGACCTCTTTGGCCTAGGACTGCATTGAACGCGACCAGCGCATTGTGCGCATTCTGGACAACACCAATTACTGGGTTTATACCCTTCTGGATCCACGGTACAAACACAATGTTCCAAAACTGCTTGAAGAAAGAATCAGACAGGTCAAAATGGAAGAATACCAGCAGGCCCTTGTGGAGACTTTAGAGAGGAGATTGACATCCTCCCCCTCCTCTAGCCAGTTGTACGCCGACAGACTGACTTCCGCAAACCCAGGAGGACCAGGAGGGCAGCAAACAACACAAGCCGCAGCTAGTGCCCAAAAGGGAATGGTATCGGCAGTGTCCTTGGAGTGGGAAAATTTTCTGACACCCATGCAGCAGCACACAGAACAGCAAGCGTGCAGATCCACCTCCAACACCGATCGCCCGGAGAAGATGGTCAAGGACTACATGTCAGATGGCATAGCTGTGTTGAACAATCCATCTGCACCCTTCAACTATTGGGTATCGAATAGAGATGAGCGTAATGGAGTAATTACGATTTCGCGAAATTTCGCGTAATTAGTGTAATTACGTTTATGGCCGTAAGTACATAATCGTAATGAAGAAGGATTTCGCGAAATTTCGCGTAAGCGTAATTTTCGCGTAATTTTCGCATTGCAACGGGTATTACGAAATTAATGCGTATGGTCATGCTCCCGAAGCGGAAAAGTTGACGCATGTATCAATGTTAGGTAGCCGCCGACTTTAAGGGTTAATAGCAAAGCCCCCTTAAATGCTAAGAGCCTCAAATTTGGAGAATATATTAAGGAGATCAGGAGGAATAAGAGGAAACATTTTTTTTTCAAAAAGACCTTATAGTTTTTGAGAAAAACGATGTTAAAGTTTCAAAGGAAAAATGTAAACATTTAAAAACCCGCCGACTTTAACGGTTAATAGCAAAGCCTGCTTAAAGTTTAGGAACACCAAATTCCCAGGGTATATTAAGGGGATCAGTGGGAATAAGAGGAAAATTTTTTTTTTTCAAAAAGACCTTATAGTTTTTGAGAAAATCGATTTTTAAGTTTCAAGGGCAAAAATGTCTTTTAAATGCAGAAAATGTCAGTTTTTTTTGCACAGGTAACAATAGTGTATTATTTTCATAGATTCCCCCAAGTGGGAAGAGTTTTACTTACTTCGTTCTGAGTGTGGGAAATATAAAAAAAAAACGACGTGGGGTCCCCCCTCCCAGACCTCTTTAACCCCTTGTCCCCCATGCAGGCTGGGATAGCCAGAATGCGGAGCACCGGCCGCGTGGGGCTCCGCACCCTGACTATACCAGCCCGCATGGTCCATGGATTGGGGGGTCTCGGAAGGGGAGGGGCAGCCAAGCTTTCCCCTCCCCCTCCGAGCCCTTGTCCAATCCAAGGACAAGGGGCTCTTCTCCACCTCCGATGGGCGGTGGAGGTGGAGGCCGCGATTTCCTGGGGGGGAGGTTCATGGTGGAATCTGGGAGTCCCCTTTAAAAAGGGGTCCCCCAGATGCCCACCCCCCCTCCCAGGAGAAACGAGTATAGAGGTACTTGTACCCCTTACCCATTTCCTTTAAGAGTTAAAAGTAAATAAACACACAAACACATAGAAAAAGTATTTTAATTGAACAAAAAACATAACCACGAAAAAAGTCCTTTAATATTCTTAATTAACCATTAAACATTTCCCGCATTTAAAAGACAGTTTTCCCTTTGAAACTTTAAAATCGATTTTCTCAAAAACTATAAGCTCTTTTTGCTAATTTTTTTTCCCTCTTGTACCCACTCCCATGGTGCACATACCCTGTAAATTTGGGGTATGTAGCATGTAAGGAGGCTTTACAAAGCACGAAAGTTCGGGTCCCTATTGACTTCCATTATGTTCGGAGTTCGGCTCGAACACCCGAACATTGCGGCCATGTTCGGCCCGAACCCGAACATCTAGATGTTGGCCCAACACTACACGTGACCCGTTCGGCCAATCACAGTGCTAGCCGAACGTTCGGCCATGCGCTCTTAGTTCGGCCATATGGCCGAACAGTTTGGCCGAACACCATCAGGTGTTCGGCCGAACTCGAACATCACCCGAACAGGGTGATGTTCTGCAGAACCCGAACAGTGGCGAACACTGTTCGCCCAACACTAATCGCCATGTGGGAGAAGTAGTGGTGGCTGGGGATTTGCCGTACTGTCACTCCCCTCCTGCACAAAGGAGTATGGCAGGAGCGGGGAGCATATGGCCCGGGCAAGCAACCCGTTCAGCACCCGGATGCGCCTGTTGGTGGGAGGCAGAACTTTTGTGACACCGGGGAATGACTCGCTGAGCAGGGTCTGGCATCGTTTGCCTGCACGGGAGGAAGAGGAGGCCACTGTGCAGGGTGCAGATGTGGCCACTGAGGACTGGCTGCCCAGGGGGAACACTGACTTTCTGCGCTCCTGCTGCTGATGCTGGATGAGCAGGAGGGTGGGATGCTGCTGCTGATGCTGCCTAAGGCTGTGCAGTGGCTGTCTGGCTCTGACCACTGCCTGCGCCACTGTCCCTCAGCCTCATAAAGTCAGTATAGTGCTCAAAGTGCTTGGCCTGTAAGTGGGTCTGCAGGCAGGAGGTACCCAACTTGTTGAGATCGCGACCTCTACTCGGGCTGGCACTGCAACTGTGGCAAATGGCACCGGTCTTATTGTCATTGCACACAGTAAAGTACCGCCAGACTGGGGATTTTAACTTGCCCTTCATGCTTGAGGGCTGAGCAGGTTTTTTTCCTTTGGAGGGCTGGGTTTTTCCTTTTGCTTGGAGCTGGAGGTTTGGTGCGGGTGGTGTTAGCGGCTGAAGCAGCAGGCTGTGACTCCTGCCTTCCACGCCCTGTGCCACCCAACATGCTGCTGCCACCCCTCTGCACCAGCGACGCCTCCTCCTCCAATGATGAGCTGCCTTCAACCAACTGTGCTGGTGGTGGCACATAGAGACGGTCTAGCACCTCATCATCATCATCATCATCCACAAACATCTCCTCTGAGCCCCCAGCCAACAAACTCCTCCACCTCAAACTCCTCCTCCTCCTTGCATGTCTCCATGATCTCATCCTCAAACTGGGCAACCACTTCCCTCAAAACACTCGCGGTCCCTGGGGTAAAGAGCCCGATCATTGAGGGCAGGCTGGCCGCTGGGGTCGACGTGACCTCAAGTAGTGGTGGAGGGTGGCTGTTGCTGCGGACCGGAGTGCTGGTGGTGGCACTGGTCTCGCTGGCACTGGAGGTCTGGCTGGAAACAGTGGCTTGCTGCTCCGCCATCATTTCCACCACAGCCTGGGCCTGACTCTCCGCATTGGGCCGGGGACGACGACCCATGGCAAAGATGGGCGCAACACACTGCTGCTGCGCCTCTGCTCCCTCCTCCACAACTCTGCAGTCAGTGGCTGGCGGCGGACCAGTCACAGACCTGCCTGCAGTGGCTGTAGCAATGGCGCTGCCTCACCTGGTGGTGCCTCTACCTCTGCCAGTCAACGTACATTTATACAAATACAATAAGAAAAACAACAAAAAAATATATATGTGGAAAGGGCGGGAAAGGGTGTAAACTTTAATATAGAGTCTGGGTTGGTGACAATTTTTTTTTTTTTTAAATAGTAGTAGTACTATTAAGAGTAGTGTAGTAGTCTCTACAGTAGTCGATAACGAACTAGTGTGACAGACAGTGATGAGTCTGTCACACACAATCAATAGAGTCAGGCATATGCCAGTCACAAATCACAACAACAGATCCTGGCCTGTAAAGTAACTAACAGTGCACTACTGCAGCTGCAGGCGGCACTAAATCAACTGACAGACTAGCAGACAGTATCAGTACAAATTAACTAAACTAGTACACAACACAACTACTAACTATAATCCCTAGTACTTAGTGGTGTAGTCTACAGTAGTCGATAACTAGTGTGACAGAGAGTGACAGTAAAAGCTGGCTGTCACAGACAAACACAATCAATACAGTCAGGCAGAATCAGATGCTGGCCTGCCTGCTATACACAGTACTGAAGCTGCATCACTAAATCAACTCACAGACTAACAGTAAAAATTAACTAAACTAGTACACCAGTACAACTACTAGTAATAATAACTATAATCCCTAACCTACCTACAGCTAGTAGGCTAAGGCTACCTAGGCTAGCAGACCCTAGCCTGCACACAGACCTAACACTAGCCTAGCACAGTATACAGTATACACTAGCAACTGACTGAAAACTACAACAATCAAATGACTATCAATAAATCAATATAATATGGGCTTGATTCACTAACCGGCGCTAAGCCTTATCACTTAGTGGGCACAAACTACAGCGCTAACCTTATCTGAGGTTAGTGTGCCTTATCTGAGGTCAGTGTGCCTTATCTGAGTTAGTGTGCCTTATCTGAGGTTAGTGTGCCTTATCTGAGGTTAGTGTGCCTTATCTGAGTTAGTGTGCCTTATCTGAGTTAGTGTGCCTTATCTGAGGTTAGTGTGCCTTATCTGAGGTTAGTGTGCCTTATCTGAGGTTAGTGTGCCTTATCTGAACTTAGTGCCCCTTAAGTAGCTTTGTGCACACTAAAAGATGCACAAAGCTACATCGCGCACTGCACCGATCGCGCACTGCGACAAGCACATCGCACCCGCTATACTGTACATAATGCGACCTTAACCACTTGAGGACCTAGGGCTTTCTACCCCTTAAGGACCGGCCACTTTTTTTCCATTCAGACCACTGCAGCTTTCACGGTTTATTGCTCGCTCATACAACCTACCACCTAAATGAATTTTGGCTCCTTTTCTTGTCACTAATAAAGCTTTCTTTTGGTGCTATTTAATTGCTCCTGCGATTTTTACTTTTTATTATATTCAGCAAAAAAGACATGAATTTTGGCAAAAAAATGATTTTTTTAACTTTCTGTGCTGACAGTTTTCAAATAAAGTAAAATTTCTGTATACATGCAGCGCGAAAAATGTGGACAAACATGTTTTTGATAAAAAAAACCCCATTCAGCGTATATTTATTGGTTTGGGTAAAAGTTATAGCGTTTACAAACTATGGTGCAAAAAGTGAATTTTCCCATTTTCAAGCATCTATGACTTTTCTGACCCCCTGTCATGTTTCATGAGGGGCTAGAATTCCAGGATAGTATAAATACCCCCCAAATGACCCCATTTTGGAAAGAAGACATCCCAAAGTATTCACTGAGAGGCATAGTGAGTTCATAGAAGATATTATTTTTTGTCACAAGTAAGCGGAAAATGACACTTTGTGAGGAGAAAAAAAAAAAAAAAAAAAAAGTTTCCATTTCTTCTAACTTGCACCAAAAAAAAATGAAATCTGCCACAGACTCACCATACCCCTCTCTGAATACCTTGAAGGGTCTACTTTCCAAAATGGGGTCATTTGTGGGGTGTGTTTACTGTCCTGACATTTTGGGGGGTGCTAAATTGTAAGCACCCCTGTAAAGCCTAAAGGTGCTCATTGGACTTTGGACCCCTTAGCGCAGTTAGGCTGCAAAAAAGTGCCACACATGTGGTATTGCCGTACTCAGGAGAAGTAGTGTAATGTGTTTTGGGGTGTATTTTTACACATACCCATGCTGGGTGGGAGAAATATCTCTGTAAATGACAATTTGTTAATTTTTTTTACACACAATTGTCCATTTACAGAGATATTTCTCCCACTCAGCATGGGTATGTGTAAAAATACACCACAAAACACATTATACTACTTCTCCTGAGTACGGCGATACCACATGTGTGGCACTTTTTTGCACCCTAACTGCGCTAAAGGGCCCAAAGTCCAATGAGTACCTTTAGGATTTCACAGGTCATTTTGAGAAATTTCGTTTCAAGACTACTCCTCACGGTTTAGGGCCCCTAAAATGCCAGGGCAGTATAGGAACCCCACAAATGACCCCATTTTAGAAAGAAGACACCCCAAGGTATTCCGTTAGGAGTATGGCGAGTTCATAGAAGATTTTATTTTTTGTCACAAGTTAGCGGAAAATGACACTTTGTGAAAAAACACAATTAAAATCAATTTCCGCTAACTTTTGACAAAAAATAAAATCTTCTATGAACTCACCATACTCCTAACGGAATACCTTGGGGTGTCTTCTTTCTAAAATGGGGTCATTTGTGGGGTTCCTATACTGCCCTGGCATTTTAGGGGCCCTAAACCGTGAGGAGTAGTCTTGAAACGAAATTTCTCAAAATGACCTGTGAAATCCTAAAGGTACTCATTGGACTTTGGGCCCTTTAGCGCAGTTAGGGTGCAAAAAAGTGCCACACATGTGGTATCGCCATACTCGGGAGAAGTAGTACAATGTGTTTTGGGGTGTATTTTTACACATACACATGCTGGGTGGGAGAAATACCTCTGTAAATGGACAATTGTGTGTAAAAAAATCAAAAGATTGTCATTTACAGAGGTATTTCTCCCACCCAGCATGGGTATGTGTAAAAATACACCCCAAAACACATTGTACTACTTCTCCCGAGTACGGCGATACCACATGTGTGGCACTTTTTTGCACCCTAACTGCACTAAGGGGCCCAAAGTCCAATGAGTACCTTTAGGATTTCACAGGTCATTTTTGTTTCAAGACTACTCCTCACGGTTTAGGGCCCCTAAAATGCCAGGGCAGTATAGGAACCCCACTAATGACCCCATTTTAGAAAGAAGACACCCCAAGGTATTCCGTTAGGAGTATGGTGAGTTCATAGAAGTTTTTATTTTTTTGTCACAAGTTAGCGGAAATTGATTTTAATAGTTTTTTTTCACAAAGTGTCATTTTCCGCTAACTTGTGACAAAAAATAAAATATTCTATGAACTCACCATACTCCGTACGGAATACCTTTGGGTGTCTTCTTTCTAGAATGGGGTCATTTGTGGGGTTCCTATACTGCCCTGGCATTTTAGGGGCCCTAAACCGTGAGGAGTAGTCTTGAAACCAAATGTCGCAAAATGACCTGTGAAATCCTAAAGGTACTCATTGGACTTTGGGCCCCTTAGCGTACTTAGGGTGTAAAAAAGTGCCACACATGTGGTACCGCTGTACTCAGGAGAAGTAGTATAATGCGTTTTGGGGTGTATTTTTACACATACCCATGCTAAGTGGGAGAAATATCTCTGTAAATGACAATTGTTTGATTTTTTTACACACAATTGTCCATTTACATAGAAATTTCTCCCACCCAGCATGGGTATGTGTAAAAATACACCCCAAAACACATTATACTACTTTTCCTGAGTACGGCGGAACCACATGTGTGACACTTTTTTGCAGCCTAGGTGCGCTAAGGGGCCCAACGTCCTATTCACAGGTCATTTTGAAGCATTTGTTTTCTAGACTACTCCTCGCGGTTTAGGGCCCCTAAAATGCCAGGGCAGTATAGGAACCCCACAAGTGACCCCATTTTAGAAAGAAGACACCCCAAGGTATTCCGTTAGGTATATGGCGAGTTCATAGAAGATTTTATTTTTTGTCACAAGTTAGTGAAAAATGACACTTTGTGAAAAAAAAACAATAAAAATTAATTTCCGCTAACTTTTGACAAAAAATAAAATCTTCTATGAACTCGTCATACACCTAACATAATACCTTGGGGTGTCTTTTTTTTCTAAAATGGGGTCACTTGTGGGGTTCCTATACCGCCCTGGCATTTTACAGGCCCAAAACCGTGAGTAGTCTGGAAACCAAATGTCTCAAAATGACTGTTCAGGGGTATAAGCATCTGCAAATTTTGATGACAGGTGGTCTATGAGGGGGCGAATTTTGTGGAACCGGTCATAAGCAGGGTGGCCTTTTAGATGACAGGTTGTATTGGGCCTGATCTGATGGATAGGAGTGCTAGGGGGGTGACAGGAGGTGATTGATGGGTGTCTCAGGGGGTGGTTAGAGGGGAAAATAGATGCAATCCATGCACTGGGGAGGTGATCGGAAGGGGGTCTGAGGGTTTGGCCGAGTGATCAGGAGCCCACACGGGGCAAATTGGGGCCTGATCTGATGGGTAGGTGTGCTAGGGGGTGACAGGAGGTGATTGATGGGTGTCTCAAGGTGTGATTAGAGGGGGTAATAGATGCAAGCAATGCACTGGCGAGGTGATCAGGGCTGGGGTCTGAGGGCATTCTGAGGGTGTGGGCGGGTGATTGAGTGCCCTAGGGGCAGATAGGGGTCTAATCTGATAGGTAGCAGTGACAGGGGGTGATTGATGGGTAATTAGTGGGTGTTTAGGGTAGAGAATAGATGGAAACACTGCGCTTGGGTGGTGATCTGATGTCGGATCTGCGGGCGATCTATTGGTGTGGGTGGGTGATCAGTTTGCCCGCAAGGGGCAGGTTAGGGGCTGATTGATGGGTGGCAGTGACAGCGGGTGATTGATGGGTGGCAGTGACAGGGGGTGATTGATGGGTGGCAGTGACAGGGGGTGATTGATGGGTGATTGATAGGTGATTGACAGGTAATCAGTGGGTTATTACAGGGGAGAACAGATGTAAATATTGCACTGGCGAATTGATAAGGGGGGGTCTGAGGGCAATCTGAGCGTGTAGGCGGGCGATTGGGTGCCCGCAAGGGGCAGATTAGGGTCTGATCTGATAGGTAACAGTGACAGGTGGTGATAGGGAGTGATTGATGGGTGATTGATGGGTAATTAGTGGGTGTTTAGAGGAGAGAATAGATGGAAACACTGCGCTTGGGTGGTGATTTGATGTCGGATCTGCGGGCGATCTATTGGTGTGGGTGGGTGATCAGATTGCCCGCAAGGGGCAGGTTAGGGGCTGATTGATGGGTGGCAGTGACAGGGGGTGACAGGGGGTGATTGATGGGTGATAGGTGATTGGCAGGTGATTGACAGGTGATCAGTGGGTTATTACAGGGAAGGACAGATGTAATTAATGCACTGGCGAATTGATAAGGGGGGGGGGGGTCTGAGGGCAATCTGAGCGTGTGGGCGGGTGATTGGGTGCCCGCAAGGGGCAGATTAGGGTCTGATCTGATAGGTAACAGTGACAGGTGGTGATAGGGGGTGATTGATGGGTGATTGATGGGTAATTAGTGGGTGTTTAGAGAAGATAACAGATGTAAACGATACATTTGGGAGGTAATCTGTGGGCGGGTTTGCGGGCGATCTAATGGTGTGGGTGGGTGATCAGATTGCCCGCAAGGGGCAGGTTAGGGGCTGATTGATGGGTGGCAGTGACAGGGGGTGACAGGGGGTGATTGATGGGTGATAGGTGATTGGCAGGTGATTGACAGGTGATCAGTGGGTTATTACAGGGAAGGACAGATGTAATTAATGCACTGGCGAATTGATAAGGGGGGGGGGGGGTCTGAGGGCAATCTGAGCGTGTGGGCGGGTGATTGGGTGCCCGCAAGGGGCAGATTAGGGTCTGATCTGATAGGTAACAGTGACAGGTGGTGATAGGGGGTGATTGATGGGTGATTGATGGGTAATTAGTGGGTGTTTAGAGAAGATAACAGATGTAAACGATACATTTGGGAGGTAATCTGACGGCGGGTTTGCGGGCGATCTAATGGTGTGGGTGGGTGATCAAATTGCCCGCAAGGGGCAGGTTAGGGGCTGATTGATGGGTGGCAGTGACAGGGGGTGATTGATGGGTGATAGGTGATTGGCAGGTGATTGACAGGTGATCAGTGGGTTATTACAGGGAAGAACAGATGTAATTAATGCACTGGTGAATTGATAAGGGGGGGTCAGAGGGCAATCTGAGCGTGTGGGCGGGTGATTGGGTGCCCGCAAGGGGCAGATTAGGGTCTGATCTGATAGGTAAAAGTGACAGGTGGTGATAGGGGGTGATTGATGGGTGATTGATGGGTAATTAGTGGGTGTTTAGAGGAGAGAATAGATGTAAACAATGGATTTGGGAGGTGATCTGATGTCGGATCTGTGGGCGATCAATTGGTGTGGGGGGGTGATCAGATTGCCCGCAAGGGGCAGGTTAGGGGCTGATTGATGGGTGGCAGTGACAGGGGGTGATTGACGGGTGATTGACGGGTGATTGACGGGTGATTGACAGGTGATTGACAGGTGATCAGGGGGATAGATGCATACAGTAAACAGGGGGGGGGTGGTCTGGGGGGGGTCTGGGGAGAATCTGAGGGGTGGGGGTGATCAGGAGGGGGCAGGGAGCAGGGGGGGGATAAAAAAAAAAATAGCGTTGACAGATAGTGACAGGGAGTGATTGATGGGTGATTAGGGGGGTGATTGGGTGCAAACAGGGGTCTGGGGGGTGGGCAGGGGGGGGTCTGATGGGTGCTGTGGGCGATCTGGGGCAGGGGGGGGAGAAATCAGTGTGCTTGGGTGCAGACTAGGGTGGCTGCAGCCTGCCCTGGTGGTCCCTCGGACACTGGGACCACCAGGGCAGGAGGCAGCCTGTATAATACACTTTGTAAACATTACAAAGTGTATTATACACTTTGTATGCGGCGATCGCGGGGTTAACATCCCGCCGGCGCTTCCGTATAGCCGGCGGGATGTTGCGGCGAGCGAGCGGTGACAGGCGCCGGCGGAGGATCGCGTCACGGATGACGCGATCGCTCCGCCCATGCCCTTAAATGGACCGCCGCCTCTGTGGGTGAGGCCGTCCTGAAGGGCTCCACTTCCCCGCCGCCCCTGTGTAGTGGGCGGTCGGGAAGTGGTTAAGGTCGCTGTGCGCGGTGCAGTGCGCAATGTAGCTTTGTGCATCTTTTAGTGTGCACAAAGCTACTTAAGGGGCACTAAGTTCAGATAAGGCACACTAACCTCAGATAAGGCACACTAACTCAGATAAGGCACACTAACTCAGATAAGGCACACTAACCTCTGATAAGGCACTCTAACTCAGATAAGGCACACTAACCTCTGATAAGGCACACTAACCTCAAATAAGGCACACAAACCGGCTTAGCGGAGGAAAACTCTTTTTTACTCCGGCGCTAACACTTTGCGCCGGTTAGTGAATCAAGCCCTATATGTGTTTATGAAGTGAATATAAAGCAAAATGCTGTGTTAAACAGTTGAAAAGCACTTGCTCAGATGGACAGTAGCACTGGAGATGTGCAGCTGCAGGCGGCACTAAATCAACTGACAGACTAGCAGACACTACAAACTATAATCCATAGTACTTTGTACTAGTGTAGTCAACAGTAGTCAATAACTAGTGTGACAGAGAGTGACAGTAAAAGCTGGCTGTCACACACAAACAGCAGCAATCAGATGCCACCAACAGAACTTAGAAAATGGGACAAGATTCATTTGTGTGCTCAGTTGTATGGCCCTGCAGCAAGCTATTAAAGCTGCAGTGGCCTGAATTGTAAAAAATGGCCTAGTCACTAGGGGGGTGTAAGCCTGTGGTCCTCAACTGGTTAATTGATAATGATGTTGCCCTTGTATCTCCTCGATTGCTGGTCTTTGGGCTCGATTCACAAAAGGGTGCTAACTCAGTTAGCACGGCAAAGAGCTTTGGGCATGCTAACTAGGGTGCTAAGCAGTTAGCACGGCCAAAGCTTTCATTGATTGCACGCAAAGTTTAGCGCTGTGCAGTGCATGCGAAACGTCGTACCGGGTGCGACTAAAACGCTGCACTGGGTGCCCCTAACACATTGCACCGGCGCCCAAAATGTTGCACCGTGCGACATTTTGGGCGCACCCAGTGTGACGTTTTAGTCGCACCCGGTGTGACGTTTCGCACGCAGCTTGCCCTTCTCTCACTATAGCAGCCACATGAGTGAGTGTAATGGCCAACGGAGCCTGTCTTATATAAGGGGGGGAGTGGCTCCAGGAGTGAGTGTAGCCTGATTGTCTACAATTTTTAGATGTAGAGGGTCAAAGTTGACCCTAATGGTGCACTATGGGGGTGAACCGAACTTCCGGGAAAGTTCACGATCGCATGCGAATGCGAACCACCCAAAGTTCGCCTTGAACCGTTCACCAGCAAACCGTTCGGGCCATCTCTATGCACTTTAAAATATTGTACAGTGCACCAGTGAAGCCCCTGAAAAGCACAGGAAGATATAATATGCGTAATATGTTGGCGCTTTATAAATACAATAAATAATAATAATAACAAAAAGGGATTATTTTGTCTCAGAAACAATTCCACAGATGTCAAATTTATACATGTTATGAATTATTTTTACTTTTAGAGATTCCGTCCTCATGCCATACACTATGGGGTTCACAAAAACTGATGTGAGAAGGCCCATGATAGAAAGTAACACGTGGATTGTAACTGGAAGGTTTAACCCATCTAAGCGGTATCTTAGAATGACAAATAAAATAGCGGTCACAGAAAAAGAAAATGAGATCATGTGGCTCGCCAAAGTACGGATGGCTTTCAGGCGAGCCGCTCTGGGTACTCTGAGGCAGACTAGCAGTGTCTTTATGTAGCAATATACAATAATCAGAAGGATACCAACAAAGAAAACCAGTAATTGAATAAGTCCGAAAAGTTTATTGACCATGGCAGAGTTCCCACAAGCCAGTGTGACAAGGGACATGTTGTCACAATAAATACCATTGATACCGAACCCACAAAACTGGAGGTTCGCTGTCATGATCACCGGAACTAATACAAGTAGAGAGTCTAAAATCCAGATGCCTGTGATATATTTTACAGCCCTCGTATTTGTCATTATGGTGGGGTACCTCAATGGGTGGCCTACGGCCAAATACCGGTCATACGCCATGGCAGTAAAGGTGAATACCTCCACAGCAGTAAAAGTGTGAACACAGAATACTTGAGTAAGACATTCAGAAAAGGATATGGTTGAGGTCGCAGTCAGTAAGCTAATTATATATCGAGGGAAAACTGCTGTGCTTCCAAAAATCCCATTAATCATCAAGTTGCATATAAATATATACATAGGCTCATGAAGGCCCTCCTCAACCTGTATGACATAAACTATTACACAGCATAATGTCATAGTGATCACATAGAGGCTAAAAGCTAAAACAAAATAAGCATAACGGTAGCTTTCCACTTCTACGAGTCCAAGGAAAACAAAAGATGCACCAAGTTTCGTTGTATTTTCCATCTTAAAATTCACTGACGGCCATGATGGATCTTTTCTTTTAGAAATGAAGCAGCATGTTATAGAAATAAACATGCTGATTCTTTATAAAGGCAGCCTACAGCACATCATTGATACTGTAAACACAGTATGTGTGGAACAAGCTGTCCTGATGCTTTTATAAACATATTTTGTGAATTGTCCCTAAGAGGTTTAATCTCTAAAGAACTTTATCATCATCAACATTATCGTCATTAACACTTTCTGCACAGATGCAAACTTGTTCTTTATTTTTTACAAACTGCTTTGAAGGAAAATAGAAATAGAAATGATGTTAGCTTAATACTAACAATACTGCTTCTGCAACCCCTATCAACTGAAATAATAATACACAAATAGGTTGTTGGCCAATGTTTTCAGTATTTTTGTAATTATTTTTTATGCTACTTTTCATTGTAACCTATTAGCAGCTTCTAAAGGCATTATCTCGTTTGACATAAGTGCTCTGCTTTTACCCTCAGCCGACAGAACGCGTTGTGCTGTAAAGTCTTGGAATGCTTTGATGTCTCTCTGCTCACAGAGGATAGAGAAACTGAAAACAGAAGTCCTCTGTTATTGTCTCACATTGCCCCCTAGTGACAAGTGGCCATAAATACACATTACAGCAGCACTGATTAGTAGCGAGGAAATGCGACAAATAAGAAAGGGCTAAAATAAATTGGCCTGGAGCACTTGCAAGCCTCAAAATAGTCTCTGTTGCAAAAAGTTACAGGCCTTAATCCAGCCTTGGCATAAAGATGTTATATCCAACAGCTGCTCAGGTAACCACATCCATAGATGGTATCAAAAGAAGAATACAGGGAAGTCCTCAGCACTTGGTAGAAAGGTGAGTAGAGGTCACTTAAAGAGGAACTCCAGTGAAAATAATGAATAAAAAAGTGCTTAATTTTTACAATAATAATGTATAAATGATTCAGTCAGTTTTGCCCATTGTAAAATCTTTCCTCTCCCTGATTTACTGACATTTATCATATGGTGATATTTTTACTGCTGGCAGGTGATGTCACTGGAAGCAGATGCTGCTTGCATTTTTGGCAGTTGGACACAGCTGTTACTTCAAATGTTGTATTACTCCAGTTCTGTTGTATTACTCTTGTTTTTGTTGTATTACTCTTGTCTGTTGTATTGCTCTTTCTGCGCCAATCAATGTGCCAAATCCAATTCTAGGCATGGCCCCAACCGTGCTTGGCGAAATAAAACTGATTCTGATTCTGAATTCTGATTCTTATTCTATAATCCCTAAAGGGCAGAAATCAAATTGCATTTCTATATTGGAGCCATAAAGTGCTTTAAAACATCTTGGGTGTGTTTACATGGATCAGGTAGTGTAATTAGTGTACTGCTTCATACTGACAGACCAAACTCACTGTTTAACGCACCACCGGAAAAAAGCTGCAAAGGGTTGTCAGTTGACACTCCCAGCCCAGGACATAAACTGTCAGTCCTTTCGGTGGCAATGTTTGTGTAGTGATGGCTGTGCTCGTGTGCACGTTGGTGAGAATGCAGGCCATGATGATGAAAATTGAAAAATATGTTTGTTGATTTGTTTTTTTAATAATTGAAAATTGAAGTTACTTATAAAATTCTACAATTTTTTTTCCTGATACACAGTATGTTACTTTGATAACTGTGGTAATTCCAGAGCTAATACCTGCCGACGAGAGCTGACTAGATAACCTTGGGCCGATCACACGTCCCCGTGATGGCGACAACACAATTGAATGTCTGAATGCCTTATCAATGATGGTTCTCTACCATTGTTAAAGCTTACATCTATGTTTTTTAAATTACTTTTTCTGCTGTCTGGGGAGTTCCTTCAATGAGAATCTGTTATGGAAAGCAAGTCTGCCATTCAACTGTGTGATAAACTTTTCAAGGTACTTTCTCGGTACCATGGTGACTACGGATAACAGGACGAGAATCAGGGTTCGATTCCGGTCCGGAGTGGGAGCCTGAGAAACGGCTACCACCACCACACATCCAAGGAAGGCAGCAGGCACGGGATGCCAAGTCCCAACTCAGGGAGGTAGTGACGAAAAATAACATTACTGGAGGACTCTTTCGAGGCCCTGCTGTATAATGTCGAGACAAATACACTTGAAATCCTTTAACCAGAATATGTTATGGAGTGCAAGTCTGCCATTCATTCAACTGTGTGATAAACTTTCCATGGTACTTTCTCAGTACCATGGTTACCACGGGTAACGGCCGGTAATCAGGGTTCGATTCCGGTTTGGAGAGGGAGCCACAAACGCAGTGAAAGGTATGCAGGTAAAACAGTGTGCAGTCACACAGGTGC
Organism: Hyperolius riggenbachi; assembly: GCF_040937935.1. Taxonomy (NCBI): domain Eukaryota; kingdom Metazoa; phylum Chordata; class Amphibia; order Anura; family Hyperoliidae; genus Hyperolius; species Hyperolius riggenbachi. The sequence continues at coordinate 27,987,606 of NC_090647.1, forward strand.
AGTGAAAGGTATGCAGTGACTGGTATAATACAGTGTGCAGTCACACAGATGCAGTGAAAGGTATGCAGTGACTGGTATAATACAGCATGCAGTCACACAGATGCAGTGAAAGGTATTCACTGACTGGTATAATACAGTGTGCAGTCACACAGATGCAGTGAAAGGTATGCAGTGACTGGTATAATACAGTGTGAAGTCACACAGATGTCGTGTAAGGTATACAGTGACTGATATAATACAGCATGCAGTCACACAGATGCAGTAAAAGGTACGCAGTGACTGGTATAATACAGTGTGCAGTCACACAGATGCAGTGAAAGGTATGCACTGACTGTTAAAATGCAGTGTGCAGTCACACAGATGCAGTGAAAGGTATGCAGTGACTGGTATAATACAGTGGGCAGTCACACAGATGCCATGAAAGGTATGCAATGACTGATATAATACAGCATGCAGTCACACAGATGCCGTGAAAGTATGCAGTGACTAGTATAATACAGCGTGCAGTCACACAGATGCAGTGAATGGTATACAGTGACTGGTATAATACAGTGTGCAGTCACACAGATGCCGTTCACTTTTGAACAGCAGGTACCAGTAGACCGTCAGAGAAAAGGGCAGAGCAAGAAAAGGGACTGCTCTGGCCTATGCCCCATGCCCCTTCATCAGTTGCAGAGCTTGTCCCCCAAGACTTACGTTACCAATCTTGAACTCAAAGATACTTGAACGCACATTAACCCTTAGGCACCATGGGCGTTAAAGGGTAAAGGTGCGGTGCTCCCCAGCATTAGTAATAGTAAAATTGCTGCGCACTCTCTGTGCATGGCAACTTTACTGCAATGTAACACATCAGGCCCTGTGGTCCTTATTCATTTCAACTTTTTTCTCGTAGGTGAAATTTTCACACCTAATCAATAAAATAATAAAATGTTTTTTAATCCACCAGCAAGGAAAAACATACTTAGAATATCAACAACAGTACTTTTTTGGTACTTTTGTAATTTCAGACACACAAAACATAAACAAAACACACACACACACTCACTCACACTGCACACACACACCACACACACACACACACTAGCACGCATGCACACACACACACATACACACTGCACATACACAAACACACACACACACACACACACACACGCACACGCACACGCATCACTTACAAATTAAAGTTGCTCAGATGGCTTTAGGAAATACATAACCCTTAAAGAGAACCCAAGGTGGGTTTTAAGAATCCTATTAGCACACAGGACTGCTCGGATACCCCTTTTCAAAATCCAGATTGGATTCGGATCCGGATACCCAGTGTAACAATTGTGGAATTCTCTCCGTGGTCAGCGCACATGACGTGCGCTGACACTGCGGAAATCCTCCACAAGCGTATAATCTGAGAGACCCCAACAAAAGGTGCAACGCACCTGTAGAGGGAAATTCCTGTCGGCAGATGGAGCTGTAGAGTGCAGAGGAACAGATCCTCTGCCCTGCCACAGATGCCAGATAGGAATTGTACGAAGGGAAACAACGCAGGGCAAGATAGCCCTTAAAGAGAGAGTAAAGCGACAGAGTGTATGTGTGTCCACCAATCTAGTCGCCACCCAGCGACGATGAACACACAACCATGAAGATCAGGTGAGAAGGCAATCGCAAGAGATGGCAATTGCTAACAGCGACACAAGACAGAATAAGCACAGAGGAGGAATGTATGTATGTCCACCAATCTCGTCGCCAACCTGCGACGGTGAACACACAACAGTGGAAACCAAGTGAGAACGCAATCGCAAAAGAAGCGATTGCGAATGACAATAAGCACAGGGACAGAATGTATGTGTGTGCACCAATTTAGTCGCCAACCCGCGACGGTGCACACACAACAGCGGAAACAAAGTAGGAGCGCAATCGCGAGAGAGGCGATTGCCAGAGGTGACACAAGACTTAAGCAAGACAGAGCACGAGAGAAGCAAAGGCACAGCAAACTACACTGAGAAGATAAGGAAAATAACAAATGCTAACTAAACGCGAACACCGCACTCATTTGCAACAGCGAACGCGTTTCCGGCGCTGTCTCCGCACGTTAAGCGCAACAGAGACAAGCATGCCACCCTAACTAACCAACGCCACACAAACACGAAACAGAGAACGCGAACGCCTGTTTAACGGTTGCCCCCCCAAGCCTACAACAAGCGTTCGTATCAGACAAGACAGAGAGAGGGAGCAGCCAGCAGCAACCGCGGCTGTGGCCTACACTCCCAGACAGACAAATGAACAGGAACAGGAATAGGTCAGATAAGATCCACCGCTCTTCCGCCAGAGCGAGTGCAATCTAGGTTCAGGGACAGGATAGGAAAGATCCACTGCTCTTTCCGCCAGAGCGAATGCGATGCGGGTTCAGGAACAGGATAGGAAAGATCCACTGCTCTTTCTGCCAGAGCGAGTGCGATCCGGGTACAGGGACAGGAATACAGATCAGAAGAATCCACAGCCGCTACCGCTAGGGGCTAGTGCGATCCAAGCAAGACAGGCAGATGAGATAGCCGGTAGCAACCGCTGCTCCAGCTATACTCCAAGAAAGCAGATCAGAAGGATCCACAGCCGCTACTGCTAGAGGCTAGTGCGATCCAAGTAAGACAGATGAAACAGAAGGGGCTACCAGTAGCAACCGCTGCTCTGGTTAGCACCCCCAGACAGTTAGGACGATTTCCTATCGACCGCCGTTGGCAACAGGACAATCACAGCAGAGAGGCAACATAGACAAAACAGATAAGCAAGCTAACTGCACTAGAGGAGCTGCCTAGTGCAGTCCCCAGAATTACTCTAAGATAACTATAACAATCCAACAGGGAAGGCTGACACTCCAGGAGTGTATTAACAAACCGTTATGACCAGCAAAGCCTTCTGGGAGCAGAAGGCTTTTATACTGCCAGCCCTCAAAGGAGACAGCTGTGCAATTTTTTTTATGTATGCAAATCCCTCAGCAAAGCAACTCTGAAAGTTGCAAGATGAAGCCAGGTCTCTTTTCCAGAGACCTGCATCTCTCAGACATAAGGAATGGTCAAACAGCTGTCTGCCTGTGCAGTCAGCTGAGCGGATCATTACACCCAGATATCCGATCCGGGTCAGATATCCAAGCTGTTTACATCTACACTGTCACTCTCGCTGCTGCTCCCCGCCTGCGTCCCTTCCCTCCTCGCTGATTGGAGGGAAGGGACGCAGGCGGGGAGCAGAGAAATAAAGGAGGTGCAGGAGCAGTGAGAGTGACAGTGTAGATAAAAACAGCTGGCTATCGACACGCTGCGAGGATAGCAGAGCACAGGGGGGGGCTGGGGGGGAAACAGTATAGCAACAGAGGCTGGTTATTATTTGCAGACCCAGCCTATGTGTGCTAATAGGATTCTTAGAACCAACCTCAGGTTCTCTTGAATGCTTGCTGAGAAAGTTGTTCAACATAGCAGAGCACCCTTGTCCTGTACTAGGGATTAGTGAAGATCGCAATCAGTTAATTTCAATTACGCAAAACTTCATGTACATTTTTGCAATTACACCCATATGTAATTGTGATTTGTAGATTCAAATGATTTTGTGTAATCATTAGTAATTTTGCACAATTTTCACCTAATCTTTGTGTAATTTGTGTCGACTTTAGCGGTGAATTGAAAAGTCCCCCATACATGCTATTGTCATCAAAAGTGCTACATATGTTAACCTCCTGGGCGATAATCTCGAGCTGAGCGCGGGGTATGTGGCGCAGGAGGATTTCTCAGGCCCCGGTGGGCCGATTTGCATAATTTTTTTTTGTTACACGCAGCTAGCACTTTGCTAGCTGCGTGTAACTTCCAATCGCCGCCGCTCGCCACCGATCCACCGCTACCCGCCGTGCCGCCAATCAGTGCCAGGCAGCGCTGAGGGGTGGATCGGGACTCCCTCTGACGTCACGGCGTCGATGACGTCGGTGACGTCATCGCGAGCGTCGCCATGGCGATGGGGGAAGCCAAGCAGGAGATCCCATTCTGAACGGAATCTCCTGCTTGCGCTGATCGTCTGAGGCGATCGGAGGGGGTGGGGGGATGCCGCTGCACAGCGGCTATCATGTAGCTAGCACTAGGCTAGCTACATGATTTGAACAAAAAAATTAAAAAAAAAGTGCTGCACCCTGTCCTAGGCGATGTCATTGTATTGCCCAAAGGGTTAAGAAGAATAGTGGGTGCAGGGCAAATTCCAACAAGACCTTGTCGTTTTTGAGAAAATTAATTAAAAATGTAAGGGAAAAATGTTTTAAACTCAGTAAAATGACAATTTTAAAATCATTTTCCTTCTGCATTTTTAAAGTGTATTTCCTCAAAAATTACAAAGGGCCTGATTCACAAAGTGGTGCTAACAGTTAGCACGCTGGTAAAAAGCCCTTTATCATGCCTAAACTCAGTTTAGGTGTGATAAGTTTAGGCATGATAAGTTTAAGCGCCAAACTTATCATGCCTAAACTGAGTTTAGGCATGATAAAGAGCTTTTTACCAGCGTGCTAACTGTTAGCACCGCTTTGTGAATCGAGCCCAAAGTCTTTTTGAAAAATTCTTTTTTTTGACTTGTACTCACTATTTTCACTATGGTGGCAATAGCATGTAGATGCACTATGGGGGTGAATCAAACTTCTGGTAAAGTTTGCGGTTTTCCGCGACCGCGAACCCCAGAAGTTCACCGCAAACCGTTCACCGGCGAACCGTTTGGGCTATCTCTACATATACTAGGGACATCTATACACCTGGCCAGTGGTGCTCATCTGAGCTAGGATATCCGAGGTACTCGGATATCCTAGCTCTTTTTTCACTATTCGAGCTCGAATACCGAGCTCGAATAGTATTAGCTATCCGGGCTATGCTATCCGAGCGCATTCGGATAGCAAGCAGATATCCGGAGATATCCTAGCTATCCGAGCTCGGATAGCGTCACCAGCTCGGATAGCGTCACGTCTGACGTCACCTCGAGTCCTCACAAGCGAATCAGAGGGCTCCCAGCCCTCTGACTGCAGCCAATCACAGAGGAGGAGCCTGGCCAAGCCCCCTCTATAAATAGCGGACGCCATCTTGCCTCACTCATCCTGCTTGCGACTTACTGACTAACTGTACTGAGAGACTGCTCCAGTGCGTTTTGTCTGTGTGCAAGTGCATTTATATTGTTCTAAACCAAGCATTTTTACACTCCAACACTTGATCTTCAACTGTATTGCTTTGTATTGTAGATAGATTGTATTTTAGGCAGTTTAGTTTGTGTGATTAGGGACTAGGGAGGGAGACTGTCACTGCTGCAGCTGCAGCTGCAGCCAGCAGCTAGACCCTGTGCCTAGGCAAGGCAGCCTGCCCTGCTCTGTGCTCTAGTCTCTAGTTACCTGTGCTCTCACCTGTCCTACTCTACTTTACTACTACTTCTGTGTTAGATAGATTTGTACTATTTTGTAGTTAGCAAGGCCCAGCTTTACTGCTATACCTGTCCTGTATCTGCTCTCTGTAATCTAGTCACACCTGTTCTATTATTTAGCTAGATTCTTCTATTGTTTAGTTAGTAGTACTGTAGTGTACTATAGTCTGTGTATAGGGACCGTCCGTCACCGTGTTACCTAGGGTCTTTGTGTGCCCAGTGCACGTCTGCGCTGTCCGCACCCTCTCGTTAGTGCTACACCCGTTCTATTTTTTTCTATTACTTCTGTTGTGTATTTGCTGACTTGTAATGTACTGTAGTCTGTGTATAGGGACACCGTCAGTCAGCGTCAGCTAGGGTCTTTGTGTGCGCAGTGCACGTCTGCGCTGTCCGCACCCTCTCGTTAGTGCTACACCCGTCCTATTGTTTCTATTACTTCTATTGTGTATTTGCTGACTTGTACTGTAGTCTATGTATAGGGACACCGTCAGTCAGCGTCAGCTAGGGTCGTGGTGTGCGCACTGCGCACTCTCTTGTTAGCGCTACACCGATCTCTGCTGTAGAGTACACCTGTCCGTCACCTCACACACCCACCACCACCAGTCCCACCCGATTAAAGTACCCCACTTGTCCCACCCGCCTTTACATACATACGTTTTTTTTTTCATTTGTATAATATTAAACATAAGAAATTGTATAAACGATTCATCCAACACCAATCCACTCCCAACCATACAAACATACATTGGAAAAATCTATATGACTCAGAGTGACTTGGGTTGAAATTTGGCAAGAAAAAGAAGCAGAACCTATCTGCACCCAGGTCAAAACTCAATGAGTCAAGAAGTATTATGAAAATATAAAAATAATTTCATTTATTGATATGCATTAAAACATGTATATAAAAAGCATACAGGTAAGGGTCTGAGTATCTGGACAGCTGAGGGAAAGACAATTAATGTTATAATATTCTAGCAATATAACTTCTTTACACATGCTGGCAGCATGTGAGTCACCATTAGTTCAACAAGTAACATTCATGGAGGCTATGGAAGAAAGGAGAATCCTTAATGGCCATGCCAGAGTGCAGAGTGGTATGCAGCTAGCTTGTAGTTCCTGTCCATAAGCAGGCAGCTGTAAATACATAAAGGTGTAGAGATGCAAAAGATGATGCTTGGCTGAATTATAGTTCCTGTCTTCAAGCAGGCAACCATAAGTATGCGGGATGCATGTAAAAAGAACAATGATGCAGCTTGATGTAATACTGGCCTGCAAAGTTCCTGTTTGCAGGCTGAACAGAATGAGCAGATAAAGCCAAATAATCAGCGCTCTAGGTTCCTGTCCAAAAGCAGGCAACCACTGTATAATAGAAAGTTCAAGCCTGATGATATCAAATGGCAAGAGAGGATATATTTGTATGCACAATCCTGAGTATAGTTGACACCGTCAGTGGCAGGCTGACCTCTTTATTCCTGTCCAGAAGCAGGCAATAATGTAGTAATGATGGTAAATTGCTCTAACAAGGAAATGACATGGCATGGCAGTATCCGCATAGTGTACCACAGCATATACCATAGAGAGTTCTCCTTGCATCATGAAGACATAGTAGCATCCATAAGATCTGTGCAATCAGCAGGGCTCAATATGAGTGAGAAATATATGCAGTCCCAATATGAGGCAAAGCAAGGCCTCAATATGCATTAGATGGTATGCTTACGTTTCCTCTCTTCAATATGAATGTCCTCCGAAGATATGTGCAAAAACGTGCAAGATGGTGAATGACTCTAGAAGGTAGCAAAGCATCCTCTCAGCTGCCCAGACCTTGTCTACCGGTTTCGCCGAATTGTTCGGCTCATCAGGACACAGACCGCCAGGTAGGTATGCCAGAGACTGTCTCCATGCGCCTTAAATGGCGTCTACGCCGAGGCCCAGCCCGCATCACTTCCGTAGACGCGGCTTCTGCGTCTCAGCGTGGTCCGTCCTCCCGGAACTGACGCCCGTGCGCATGCCCAGTGCGCTCCGCGTCGTTCCGGGCGGTAGCCTGGCAACAGGGGGGAGAAGGACAAAAGAGCCGGATAGTCTGTCCGGCTCTGCCCGTCCCCCTGCCAGGCTAAGCGCCAGACCTGAGCGCACCATGGGGCAAGTAGGGAAAAGGAGGGAAGATTAAGACAAAGGGAAATGGGGAACATACAAGGACATGCCACCAAGCTGCATCCACGTCCGGCGCAACGGACTCTTAAAGGGGACAGCTCTGTTAAAGAGATCACAGAATTTCAAAACAAACAATCACATTATACCACATATATTTAAATAGCCTCAAAGTTATAATTAACCTGAAACTATAACCGGAATATCAGAGTGAGACCTATTATCTTTAGAAAAAAAGAAACTTCTTGATTTCGAGCAATAGTTGAAAGTTACTAAAAAATGCAAATAATAATGAATAATGATGGGGAATGGCGGCACCAACAAAAAGCAGGCGCCGTCACCCCATCCAGGAAGCTGCCAGTGGCCCCTGCGCCCCCCCCAAAGAAAACATGCAGGGGGGGAAAGAAAGTCCCATCCAACCACCCCGTATCCCCCCTCACACCACATATCCACTGAATCACATACTGTTCAAATGAAATATAGCCCTCATAAAAATGGGGCATATTTTAGATTGTCATTAAGTCCTGGAGCCTGAGTGGCCTTCAGATTATAAATCCAACGACACTCACGTTGTGTTAAAATTTTGTCAAAATCGCCTCCTCTCAGGGGTGGATGTATCCTATCCACCGCACTGAAGGATATGCGATTAGTGGGGTTAAGTTCACATGCTATGACATGTCTTGCGACCGGTGAGCCTAAGTTATGGCTCTCCACATCGTTTACATGTTCATAAATGCGACGACGTAAGTTTCTGGTTGTCTTGCCTATATAGAAGGCGTCGCACCTGCACCAAAGTACATATACGACGCCCTCTGTGGCACAATTAATAAAATGTTTGATTTGGACAGTTCTGTTGACATGTCGGAAAAAATTCGATCGGCCCACTTTGATGTAAGGACACTGGTTGCAGGAACCACACCTGTAGACTCCCCAATCAGTGCAAGAGTCCCCACGTTGACTACCCTGGTAATGGCTTCTAACCAATTTGTTTGCGATAGTAGGAGCTTTCCGATAAGTCACTTTTGGTTTGTCTGTTACACACTGGCGTATCCTCACATCATCAGTTAGGACATGCCAGTGTCTCTTTAAGATTTTATAAAATTGATCTTGTTGTTTATTGTATTTAGTGATAAGAGGAACAGTATCAAGAAAACTATTTCCCCTCTTCGATTTTTTCTGGGCTATAAGAGTATCTCGGTCTGAATTGACCGCTCTCCTATATGCCCTTTTGATGCTGGATCTAGAATAGCCTCTGGTTTCAAATCTTGAGTTTAACTCTGATGCCTCCGACTTGAAATCCTCCAAGTTTGAGCAATTTCTCCTGGCTCTCAGGTATTGGCCTACAGGTATACTGCTGATGAGATGCGCAGGATGAAAGCTTCCCGCATGCAATATTGTATTGGATGCGGTCGGCTTTCGGTAGAGTTTTGTAGTGATGGTGCCATCATCCTCCACTCCTATAAGAAGATCCAGGAAAGGCAATGATGAGGCATCATAGGTGCATGTTAATTTCAAATTCAGACTGTTGGAGTTCAGTATCTGCACGAACTCCAGCAGTAATTCCTCACCTCCTGTCCACAACATAAATATGTCGTCAATGTACCTGTGCCACACATCAATGTGGCACAGGTACTCGACAATGTCATCATTAGAAAAAATGTCCGCCTCCCAGCCCCCCAGGTACAGGTTAGCGTACGACGGGGCACACGTGGTCCCCATCGCAGTCCCCTGCACCTGGAGGTAGTGGGAGGTACCGAACACAAAGTGGTTATGCGTAAGCAAAAACTCCAAAAGCTGGAGCAAGAAAAAGGAATGTTCCCTTTCCGTGCAGGGCAGGGTGTCCAGATATTTGGCCACAGTGCGTAGTCCCCCAACATGTGGGATACTGGAATACAGGGCCTCAACGTCCAGTGCAACCAGGAGGGCCCAGGCGGCGCACACACCCCATCAAGGACCCGCAGCATATGTGAGGTGTCCTGTACATAAGAGGACAAAGTTTGTACGTGTTTCTGCAAATGAGAGTCCAGATATTTGCTAATATTTTCGGTCAGAGAGCCACAGGCCGATATAATCGGTCTGCCTGGAGGGTGAACAAGAGACTTGTGCACCTTAGGCAGTGCATAAAATGTAGGTATTACTGGATCTTTCACTTTAAGAAAAGCTGCTGTTTGGGACGAAATTGTCCCTTGATATGCTGCACAGTCAATGATGGAAAACAGCGCCGCCTGGTCCCTCAGTACACTGGACGCAGAGGCCCTAGAGTACCATTCTTTGTTTCTTAAAATCCGTAAACACATTTCCTCATACTGTGTGTTATCCATGACCACGATGTTGCCCCCCTTATCGGAGGGCTTCACCGTGATCTCGGTCATTTGGGACAATTCCTGTAACGCTCTCAGCTGAGTGGCTGTAAGGTTGTCACCTCCTTTTTGAATATGTATGGAGTCCAGGTCCTTCAGTACCATTTCCACAAACACACTAACTCTGGGACTAGCAGATAAAGAAGGAAAATATCGTGATTTATTTTTAAATTTGTTTTTGTCTCTATCATAATCAAGTTGGATAGGGTCAAGTTGTTCCTCAGGGATATAGCCCTCTTCCCATAGGGCCGTAAGGTCTCGAAGGGCCCTATAGTCTTTTTTAGTGAAGTCAGACCAGTCACGGATGGCACCCCCTAGGGGTGCCTCTTCCCTTTGCATATGTTGTAATCTCAGTATTATTTTTCGGGCAAATAGATTCAAGTCCTTTGCACATTCAAATTTGTCAATATTAGTAGACAGGGAAAACCCCAAACCTAAAGATAATACATCAATTTGTTCACTGGTAAGGGGAACATGACTCAGGTTTATCACTGTGTTAGGGTGATCATCTGGATCACTAACTATTTTTTGGGGTGTAGATATTGATCCATGTTCATTTTCTTGGAGGCCTGACTGGAATGTGGAGGAGTAGTGTTCTGTCGTGTAGGTGTCTGTGATTTTAATTTTGTTTTTTTGGGGTCCCTTCCTTTTCCTTTTTCTTTTTCTATGTCTTCCGGATCTCCTAAAAAAACATCAGGACGACCGGAAGAATCCATTATTCCTGCTGAGGGCGGTGATGTCATTTCTTTTCTTTTAGTGGATCGGTTAGGGGTGTGGTTGGGATTGTGCAAAGTGCTAGGTGTCACTTGAGAAATATTTGGTAGTTCATCCTCACTAGAGGTAACGTCCGTGGGAAGATCTGAGATGTCAGAGGCATCAGTCGGTTTAAGTGGTTCTTTAGGATTAGGTGGTTTGGGGTGTGGTTTTTTTGGGAGTTTTTTAACATCCCAGTGATAGGCCTGGCCCATTTTATATGCCAGTCTATCTCTCTCCAACTTGGATTCTTTCTTATCAATGATCTCTAAATTATATTTGCGCATGTGTTTAGTCAAGACCTCATTTCTTGAACTAAAGATTGGATTATTTTCATGACCTTTTAATCTCGAGTTTAGTGCCTCAATCTGAATGTCCAAGGAATCTAAGTCCATCTGTAAGAGTTCTTTGTTATATGACAATGCTATCTGTGAGCTATTTTCAAAATTTTCCTCCCATTTTTTTCTGAATTCCCCAGTAATGTGTCGTGAATGTGGAAAGATCTGGACTCTCATATGATAAGGACTAATTTTATCGATCATATATTTGTCGATATAGTTACAGTCCCAATGTTTCCTGGATTTAGCTTCCAGAAGCCTCTGGAGTCTATTAAATCCATGTATGATCTCCTTGTCTATTAAAGGACCCGAGGATACCACTTTATGGTCCCTCTGTAATTGTGAGATAAAATTATCCCACTGGAACATTGTGAAGGTTTAGTATGTGATTCAAATATGCGTGGAAGGCGGGGAGGTGGACAGAAACCTCTCCCCACGTACACGTCAGATGAAGGATAACCCAGACCAGGGGACCACCGGCAGCCACTCCGGAGTATAATCAGAGAAAAATCTCTTTCTTTCCAACAAAAACATATATTTTATACGTGGAATATGGTGGGTGAATCGTTTGAATAGGCATAGGTCAAAAAGACCTGAAGGATAAGAAATTGTATAAACGATTCATCCAACACCAATCCACTCCCAACCATACAAACATACATTGGAAAAATCTATATGACTCAGAGTGACTTGGGTTGAAATTTGGCAAGAAAAAGAAGCAGAACCTATCTGCACCCAGGTCAAAACTCAATGAGTCAAGAAGTATTATGAAAATATAAAAATAATTTCATTTATTGATATGCATTAAAACATGTATATAAAAAGCATACAGGTAAGGGTCTGAGTATCTGGACAGCTGAGGGAAAGACAATTAATGTTATAATATTCTAGCAATATAACTTCTTTACACATGCTGGCAGCATGTGAGTCACCATTAGTTCAACAAGTAACATTCATGGAGGCTATGGAAGAAAGGAGAATCCTTAATGGCCATGCCAGAGTGCAGAGTGGTATGCAGCTAGCTTGTAGTTCCTGTCCATAAGCAGGCAGCTGTAAATACATAAAGGTGTAGAGATGCAAAAGATGATGCTTGGCTGAATTATAGTTCCTGTCTTCAAGCAGGCAACCATAAGTATGCGGGATGCATGTAAAAAGAACAATGATGCAGCTTGATGTAATACTGGCCTGCAAAGTTCCTGTTTGCAGGCTGAACAGAATGAGCAGATAAAGCCAAATAATCAGCGCTCTAGGTTCCTGTCCAAAAGCAGGCAACCACTGTATAATAGAAAGTTCAAGCCTGATGATATCAAATGGCAAGAGAGGATATATTTGTATGCACAATCCTGAGTATAGTTGACACCGTCAGTGGCAGGCTGACCTCTTTATTCCTGTCCAGAAGCAGGCAATAATGTAGTAATGATGGTAAATTGCTCTAACAAGGAAATGACATGGCATGGCAGTATCCGCATAGTGTACCACAGCATATACCATAGAGAGTTCTCCTTGCATCATGAAGACATAGTAGCATCCATAAGATCTGTGCAATCAGCAGGGCTCAATATGAGTGAGAAATATATGCAGTCCCAATATGAGGCAAAGCAAGGCCTCAATATGCATTAGATGGTATGCTTACGTTTCCTCTCTTCAATATGAATGTCCTCCGAAGATATGTGCAAAAACGTGCAAGATGGTGAATGACTCTAGAAGGTAGCAAAGCATCCTCTCAGCTGCCCAGACCTTGTCTACCGGTTTCGCCGAATTGTTCGGCTCATCAGGACACAGACCGCCAGGTAGGTATGCCAGAGACTGTCTCCATGCGCCTTAAATGGCGTCTACGCCGAGGCCCAGCCCGCATCACTTCCGTAGACGCGGCTTCTGCGTCTCAGCGTGGTCCGTCCTCCCGGAACTGACGCCCGTGCGCATGCCCAGTGCGCTCCGCGTCGTTCCGGGCGGTAGCCTGGCAACAGGGGGGAGAAGGACAAAAGAGCCGGATAGTCTGTCCGGCTCTGCCCGTCCCCCTGCCAGGCTAAGCGCCAGACCTGAGCGCACCATGGGGCAAGTAGGGAAAAGGAGGGAAGATTAAGACAAAGGGAAATGGGGAACATACAAGGACATGCCACCAAGCTGCATCCACGTCCGGCGCAACGGACTCTTAAAGGGGACAGCTCTGTTAAAGAGATCACAGAATTTCAAAACAAACAATCACATTATACCACATATATTTAAATAGCCTCAAAGTTATAATTAACCTGAAACTATAACCGGAATATCAGAGTGAGACCTATTATCTTTAGAAAAAAAGAAACTTCTTGATTTCGAGCAATAGTTGAAAGTTACTAAAAAATGCAAATAATAATGAATAATGATGGGGAATGGCGGCACCAACAAAAAGCAGGCGCCGTCACCCCATCCAGGAAGCTGCCAGTGGCCCCTGCGCCCCCCCCAAAGAAAACATGCAGGGGGGGAAAGAAAGTCCCATCCAACCACCCCGTATCCCCCCTCACACCACATATCCACTGAATCACATACTGTTCAAATGAAATATAGCCCTCATAAAAATGGGGCATATTTTAGATTGTCATTAAGTCCTGGAGCCTGAGTGGCCTTCAGATTATAAATCCAACGACACTCACGTTGTGTTAAAATTTTGTCAAAATCGCCTCCTCTCAGGGGTGGATGTATCCTATCCACCGCACTGAAGGATATGCGATTAGTGGGGTTAAGTTCACATGCTATGACATGTCTTGCGACCGGTGAGCCTAAGTTATGGCTCTCCACATCGTTTACATGTTCATAAATGCGACGACGTAAGTTTCTGGTTGTCTTGCCTATATAGAAGGCGTCGCACCTGCACCAAAGTACATATACGACGCCCTCTGTGGCACAATTAATAAAATGTTTGATTTGGACAGTTCTGTTGACATGTCGGAAAAAATTCGATCGGCCCACTTTGATGTAAGGACACTGGTTGCAGGAACCACACCTGTAGACTCCCCAATCAGTGCAAGAGTCCCCACGTTGACTACCCTGGTAATGGCTTCTAACCAATTTGTTTGCGATAGTAGGAGCTTTCCGATAAGTCACTTTTGGTTTGTCTGTTACACACTGGCGTATCCTCACATCATCAGTTAGGACATGCCAGTGTCTCTTTAAGATTTTATAAAATTGATCTTGTTGTTTATTGTATTTAGTGATAAGAGGAACAGTATCAAGAAAACTATTTCCCCTCTTCGATTTTTTCTGGGCTATAAGAGTATCTCGGTCTGAATTGACCGCTCTCCTATATGCCCTTTTGATGCTGGATCTAGAATAGCCTCTGGTTTCAAATCTTGAGTTTAACTCTGATGCCTCCGACTTGAAATCCTCCAAGTTTGAGCAATTTCTCCTGGCTCTCAGGTATTGGCCTACAGGTATACTGCTGATGAGATGCGCAGGATGAAAGCTTCCCGCATGCAATATTGTATTGGATGCGGTCGGCTTTCGGTAGAGTTTTGTAGTGATGGTGCCATCATCCTCCACTCCTATAAGAAGATCCAGGAAAGGCAATGATGAGGCATCATAGGTGCATGTTAATTTCAAATTCAGACTGTTGGAGTTCAGTATCTGCACGAACTCCAGCAGTAATTCCTCACCTCCTGTCCACAACATAAATATGTCGTCAATGTACCTGTGCCACACATCAATGTGGCACAGGTACTCGACAATGTCATCATTAGAAAAAATGTCCGCCTCCCAGCCCCCCAGGTACAGGTTAGCGTACGACGGGGCACACGTGGTCCCCATCGCAGTCCCCTGCACCTGGAGGTAGTGGGAGGTACCGAACACAAAGTGGTTATGCGTAAGCAAAAACTCCAAAAGCTGGAGCAAGAAAAAGGAATGTTCCCTTTCCGTGCAGGGCAGGGTGTCCAGATATTTGGCCACAGTGCGTAGTCCCCCAACATGTGGGATACTGGAATACAGGGCCTCAACGTCCAGTGCAACCAGGAGGGCCCAGGCGGCGCACACACCCCATCAAGGACCCGCAGCATATGTGAGGTGTCCTGTACATAAGAGGACAAAGTTTGTACGTGTTTCTGCAAATGAGAGTCCAGATATTTGCTAATATTTTCGGTCAGAGAGCCACAGGCCGATATAATCGGTCTGCCTGGAGGGTGAACAAGAGACTTGTGCACCTTAGGCAGTGCATAAAATGTAGGTATTACTGGATCTTTCACTTTAAGAAAAGCTGCTGTTTGGGACGAAATTGTCCCTTGATATGCTGCACAGTCAATGATGGAAAACAGCGCCGCCTGGTCCCTCAGTACACTGGACGCAGAGGCCCTAGAGTACCATTCTTTGTTTCTTAAAATCCGTAAACACATTTCCTCATACTGTGTGTTATCCATGACCACGATGTTGCCCCCCTTATCGGAGGGCTTCACCGTGATCTCGGTCATTTGGGACAATTCCTGTAACGCTCTCAGCTGAGTGGCTGTAAGGTTGTCACCTCCTTTTTGAATATGTATGGAGTCCAGGTCCTTCAGTACCATTTCCACAAACACACTAACTCTGGGACTAGCAGATAAAGAAGGAAAATATCGTGATTTATTTTTAAATTTGTTTTTGTCTCTATCATAATCAAGTTGGATAGGGTCAAGTTGTTCCTCAGGGATATAGCCCTCTTCCCATAGGGCCGTAAGGTCTCGAAGGGCCCTATAGTCTTTTTTAGTGAAGTCAGACCAGTCACGGATGGCACCCCCTAGGGGTGCCTCTTCCCTTTGCATATGTTGTAATCTCAGTATTATTTTTCGGGCAAATAGATTCAAGTCCTTTGCACATTCAAATTTGTCAATATTAGTAGACAGGGAAAACCCCAAACCTAAAGATAATACATCAATTTGTTCACTGGTAAGGGGAACATGACTCAGGTTTATCACTGTGTTAGGGTGATCATCTGGATCACTAACTATTTTTTGGGGTGTAGATATTGATCCATGTTCATTTTCTTGGAGGCCTGACTGGAATGTGGAGGAGTAGTGTTCTGTCGTGTAGGTGTCTGTGATTTTAATTTTGTTTTTTTGGGGTCCCTTCCTTTTCCTTTTTCTTTTTCTATGTCTTCCGGATCTCCTAAAAAAACATCAGGACGACCGGAAGAATCCATTATTCCTGCTGAGGGCGGTGATGTCATTTCTTTTCTTTTAGTGGATGGGTTAGGGGTGTGGTTGGGATTGTGCAAAGTGCTAGGTGTCACTTGAGAAATATTTGGTAGTTCATCCTCACTAGAGGTAACGTCCGTGGGAAGATCTGAGATGTCAGAGGCATCAGTCGGTTTAAGTGGTTCTTTAGGATTAGGTGGTTTGGGGTGTGGTTTTTTTGGGAGTTTTTTAACATCCCAGTGATAGGCCTGGCCCATTTTATATGCCAGTCTATCTCTCTCCAACTTGGATTCTTTCTTATCAATGATCTCTAAATTATATTTGCGCATGTGTTTAGTCAAGACCTCATTTCTTGAACTAAAGATTGGATTATTTTCATGACCTTTTAATCTCGAGTTTAGTGCCTCAATCTGAATGTCCAAGGAATCAAAGTCCATCTGTAAGAGTTCTTTGTTATATGACAATGCTATCTGTGAGCTATTTTCAAAATTTTCCTCCCATTTTTTTCTGAATTCCCCAGTAATGTGTCGTGAATGTGGAAAGATCTGGACTCTCATATGATAAGGACTAATTTTATCGATCATATATTTGTCGATATAGTTACAGTCCCAATGTTTCCTGGATTTAGCTTCCAGAAGCCTCTGGAGTCTATTAAATCCATGTATGATCTCCTTGTCTATTAAAGGACCCGAGGATACCACTTTATGGTCCCTCTGTAATTGTGAGATAAAATTATCCCACTGGAACATTGTGAAGGTTTAGTATGTGATTCAAATATGCGTGGAAGGCGGGGAGGTGGACAGAAACCTCTCCCCACGTACACGTCAGATGAAGGATAACCCAGACCAGGGGACCACCGGCAGCCACTCCGGAGTATAATCAGAGAAAAATCTCTTTCTTTCCAACAAAAACATATATTTTATACGTGGAATATGGTGGGTGAATCGTTTGAATAGGCATAGGTCAAAAAGACCTGAAGGATAAGAAATTGTATAAACGATTCATCCAACACCAATCCACTCCCAACCATACAAACATACATTGGAAAAATCTATATGACTCAGAGTGACTTGGGTTGAAATTTGGCAAGAAAAAGAAGCAGAACCTATCTGCACCCAGGTCAAAACTCAATGAGTCAAGAAGTATTATGAAAATATAAAAATAATTTCATTTATTGATATGCATTAAAACATGTATATAAAAAGCATACAGGTAAGGGTCTGAGTATCTGGACAGCTGAGGGAAAGACAATTAATGTTATAATATTCTAGCAATATAACTTCTTTACACATGCTGGCAGCATGTGAGTCACCATTAGTTCAACAAGTAACATTCATGGAGGCTATGGAAGAAAGGAGAATCCTTAATGGCCATGCCAGAGTGCAGAGTGGTATGCAGCTAGCTTGTAGTTCCTGTCCATAAGCAGGCAGCTGTAAATACATAAAGGTGTAGAGATGCAAAAGATGATGCTTGGCTGAATTATAGTTCCTGTCTTCAAGCAGGCAACCATAAGTATGCGGGATGCATGTAAAAAGAACAATGATGCAGCTTGATGTAATACTGGCCTGCAAAGTTCCTGTTTGCAGGCTGAACAGAATGAGCAGATAAAGCCAAATAATCAGCGCTCTAGGTTCCTGTCCAAAAGCAGGCAACCACTGTATAATAGAAAGTTCAAGCCTGATGATATCAAATGGCAAGAGAGGATATATTTGTATGCACAATCCTGAGTATAGTTGACACCGTCAGTGGCAGGCTGACCTCTTTATTCCTGTCCAGAAGCAGGCAATAATGTAGTAATGATGGTAAATTGCTCTAACAAGGAAATGACATGGCATGGCAGTATCCGCATAGTGTACCACAGCATATACCATAGAGAGTTCTCCTTGCATCATGAAGACATAGTAGCATCCATAAGATCTGTGCAATCAGCAGGGCTCAATATGAGTGAGAAATATATGCAGTCCCAATATGAGGCAAAGCAAGGCCTCAATATGCATTAGATGGTATGCTTACGTTTCCTCTCTTCAATATGAATGTCCTCCGAAGATATGTGCAAAAACGTGCAAGATGGTGAATGACTCTAGAAGGTAGCAAAGCATCCTCTCAGCTGCCCAGACCTTGTCTACCGGTTTCGCCGAATTGTTCGGCTCATCAGGACACAGACCGCCAGGTAGGTATGCCAGAGACTGTCTCCATGCGCCTTAAATGGCGTCTACGCCGAGGCCTAGCCCGCATCACTTCCGTAGACGCGGCTTCTGCGTCTCAGCGTGGTCCGTCCTCCCGGAACTGACGCCCGTGCGCATGCCCAGTGCGCTCCGCGTCGTTCCGGGCGGTAGCCTGGCAACAGGGGGGAGAAGGACAAAAGAGCCGGATAGTCTGTCCGGCTCTGCCCGTCCCCCTGCCAGGCTAAGCGCCAGACCTGAGCGCACCATGGGGCAAGTAGGGAAAAGGAGGGAAGATTAAGACAAAGGGAAATGGGGAACATACAAGGACATGCCACCAAGCTGCATCCACGTCCGGCGCAACGGACTCTTAAAGGGGACAGCTCTGTTAAAGAGATCACAGAATTTCAAAACAAACAATCACATTATACCACATATATTTAAATAGCCTCAAAGTTATAATTAACCTGAAACTATAACCGGAATATCAGAGTGAGACCTATTATCTTTAGAAAAAAAGAAACTTCTTGATTTCGAGCAATAGTTGAAAGTTACTAAAAAATGCAAATAATAATGAATAATGATGGGGAATGGCGGCACCAACAAAAAGCAGGCGCCGTCACCCCATCCAGGAAGCTGCCAGTGGCCCCTGCGCCCCCCCCCAAAGAAAACATGCAGGGGGGGAAAGAAAGTCCCATCCAACCACCCCGTATCCCCCCTCACACCACATATCCACTGAATCACATACTGTTCAAATGAAATATAGCCCTCATAAAAATGGGGCATATTTTAGATTGTCATTAAGTCCTGGAGCCTGAGTGGCCTTCAGATTATAAATCCAACGACACTCACGTTGTGTTAAAATTTTGTCAAAATCGCCTCCTCTCAGGGGTGGATGTATCCTATCCACCGCACTGAAGGATATGCGATTAGTGGGGTTAAGTTCACATGCTATGACATGTCTTGCGACCGGTGAGCCTAAGTTATGGCTCTCCACATCGTTTACATGTTCATAAATGCGACGACGTAAGTTTCTGGTTGTCTTGCCTATATAGAAGGCGTCGCACCTGCACCAAAGTACATATACAACGCCCTCTGTGGCACAATTAATAAAATGTTTGATTTGGACAGTTCTGTTGACATGTCGGAAAAAATTCGATCGGCCCACTTTGATGTAAGGACACTGGTTGCAGGAACCACACCTGTAGACTCCCCAATCAGTGCAAGAGTCCCCACGTTGACTACCCTGGTAATGGCTTCTAACCAATTTGTTTGCGATAGTAGGAGCTTTCCGATAAGTCACTTTTGGTTTGTCTGTTACACACTGGCGTATCCTCACATCATCAGTTAGGACATGCCAGTGTCTCTTTAAGATTTTATAAATTGATCTTGTTGTTTATTGTATTTAGTGATAAGAGGAACAGTATCAAGAAAACTATTTCCCCTCTTCGATTTTTTCTGGGCTATAAGAGTATCTCGGTCTGAATTGACCGCTCTCCTATATGCCCTTTTGATGCTGGATCTAGAATAGCCTCTGGTTTCAAATCTTGAGTTTAACTCTGATGCCTCCGACTTGAAATCCTCCAAGTTTGAGCAATTTCTCCTGGCTCTCAGGTATTGGCCTACAGGTATACTGCTGATGAGATGCGCAGGATGAAAGCTTCCCGCATGCAATATTGTATTGGATGCGGTCGGCTTTCGGTAGAGTTTTGTAGTGATGGTGCCATCATCCTCCACTCCTATAAGAAGATCCAGGAAAGGCAATGATGAGGCATCATAGGTGCATGTTAATTTCAAATTCAGACTGTTGGAGTTCAGTATCTGCACGAACTCCAGCAGTAATTCCTCACCTCCTGTCCACAACATAAATATGTCGTCAATGTACCTGTGCCACACATCAATGTGGCACAGGTACTCGACAATGTCATCATTAGAAAAAATGTCCGCCTCCCAGCCCCCCAGGTACAGGTTAGCGTACGACGGGGCACACGTGGTCCCCATCGCAGTCCCCTGCACCTGGAGGTAGTGGGAGGTACCGAACACAAAGTGGTTATGCGTAAGCAAAAACTCCAAAAGCTGGAGCAAGAAAAAGGAATGTTCCCTTTCCGTGCAGGGCAGGGTGTCCAGATATTTGGCCACAGTGCGTAGTCCCCCAACATGTGGGATACTGGAATACAGGGCCTCAACGTCCAGTGCAACCAGGAGGGCCCCAGGCGGCGCACACACCCCATCAAGGACCCGCAGCATATGTGAGGTGTCCTGTACATAAGAGGACAAAGTTTGTACGTGTTTCTGCAAATGAGAGTCCAGATATTTGCTAATATTTTCGGTCAGAGAGCCACAGGCCGATATAATCGGTCTGCCTGGAGGGTGAACAAGAGACTTGTGCACCTTAGGCAGTGCATAAAATGTAGGTATTACTGGATCTTTCACTTTAAGAAAAGCTGCTGTTTGGGACGAAATTGTCCCTTGATATGCTGCACAGTCAATGATGGAAAACAGCGCCGCCTGGTCCCTCAGTACACTGGACGCAGAGGCCCTAGAGTACCATTCTTTGTTTCTTAAAATCCGTAAACACATTTCCTCATACTGTGTGTTATCCATGACCACGATGTTGCCCCCCTTATCGGAGGGCTTCACCGTGATCTCGGTCATTTGGGACAATTCCTGTAACGCTCTCAGCTGAGTGGCTGTAAGGTTGTCACCTCCTTTTTGAATATGTATGGAGTCCAGGTCCTTCAGTACCATTTCCACAAACACACTAACTCTGGGACTAGCAGATAAAGAAGGAAAATATCGTGATTTATTTTTAAATTTGTTTTTGTCTCTATCATAATCAAGTTGGATAGGGTCAAGTTGTTCCTCAGGGATATAGCCCTCTTCCCATAGGGCCGTAAGGTCTCGAAGGGCCCTATAGTCTTTTTTAGTGAAGTCAGACCAGTCACGGATGGCACCCCCTAGGGGTGCCTCTTCCCTTTGCATATGTTGTAATCTCAGTATTATTTTTCGGGCAAATAGATTCAAGTCCTTTGCACATTCAAATTTGTCAATATTAGTAGACAGGGAAAACCCCAAACCTAAAGATAATACATCAATTTGTTCACTGGTAAGGGGAACATGACTCAGGTTTATCACTGTGTTAGGGTGATCATCTGGATCACTAACTATTTTTTGGGGTGTAGATATTGATCCATGTTCATTTTCTTGGAGGCCTGACTGGAATGTGGAGGAGTAGTGTTCTGTCGTGTAGGTGTCTGTGATTTTAATTTTGTTTTTTTGGGGTCCCTTCCTTTTCCTTTTTCTTTTTCTATGTCTTCCGGATCTCCTAAAAAAACATCAGGACGACCGGAAGAATCCATTATTCCTGCTGAGGGCGGTGATGTCATTTCTTTTCTTTTAGTGGATGGGTTAGGGGTGTGGTTGGGATTGTGCAAAGTGCTAGGTGTCACTTGAGAAATATTTGGTAGTTCATCCTCACTAGAGGTAACGTCCGTGGGAAGATCTGAGATGTCAGAGGCATCAGTCGGTTTAAGTGGTTCTTTAGGATTAGGTGGTTTGGGGTGTGGTTTTTTTGGGAGTTTTTTAACATCCCAGTGATAGGCCTGGCCCATTTTATATGCCAGTCTATCTCTCTCCAACTTGGATTCTTTCTTATCAATGATCTCTAAATTATATTTGCGCATGTGTTTAGTCAAGACCTCATTTCTTGAACTAAAGATTGGATTATTTTCATGACCTTTTAATCTCGAGTTTAGTGCCTCAATCTGAATGTCCAAGGAATCTAAGTCCATCTGTAAGAGTTCTTTGTTATATGACAATGCTATCTGTGAGCTATTTTCAAAATTTTCCTCCCATTTTTTTCTGAATTCCCCAGTAATGTGTCGTGAATGTGGAAAGATCTGGACTCTCATATGATAAGGACTAATTTTATCGATCATATATTTGTCGATATAGTTACAGTCCCAATGTTTCCTGGATTTAGCTTCCAGAAGCCTCTGGAGTCTATTAAATCCATGTATGATCTCCTTGTCTATTAAAGGACCCGAGGATACCACTTTATGGTCCCTCTGTAATTGTGAGATAAAATTATCCCACTGGAACATTGTGAAGGTTTAGTATGTGATTCAAATATGCGTGGAAGGCGGGGAGGTGGACAGAAACCTCTCCCCACGTACACGTCAGATGAAGGATAACCCAGACCAGGGGACCACCGGCAGCCACTCCGGAGTATAATCAGAGAAAAATCTCTTTCTTTCCAACAAAAACATATATTTTATACGTGGAATATGGTGGGTGAATCGTTTGAATAGGCATAGGTCAAAAAGACCTGAAGGATAAGAAATTGTATAAACGATTCATCCAACACCAATCCACTCCCAACCATACAAACATACATTGGAAAAATCTATATGACTCAGAGTGACTTGGGTTGAAATTTGGCAAGAAAAAGAAGCAGAACCTATCTGCACCCAGGTCAAAACTCAATGAGTCAAGAAGTATTATGAAAATATAAAAATAATTTCATTTATTGATATGCATTAAAACATGTATATAAAAAGCATACAGGTAAGGGTCTGAGTATCTGGACAGCTGAGGGAAAGACAATTAATGTTATAATATTCTAGCAATATAACTTCTTTACACATGCTGGCAGCATGTGAGTCACCATTAGTTCAACAAGTAACATTCATGGAGGCTATGGAAGAAAGGAGAATCCTTAATGGCCATGCCAGAGTGCAGAGTGGTATGCAGCTAGCTTGTAGTTCCTGTCCATAAGCAGGCAGCTGTAAATACATAAAGGTGTAGAGATGCAAAAGATGATGCTTGGCTGAATTATAGTTCCTGTCTTCAAGCAGGCAACCATAAGTATGCGGGATGCATGTAAAAAGAACAATGATGCAGCTTGATGTAATACTGGCCTGCAAAGTTCCTGTTTGCAGGCTGAACAGAATGAGCAGATAAAGCCAAATAATCAGCGCTCTAGGTTCCTGTCCAAAAGCAGGCAACCACTGTATAATAGAAAGTTCAAGCCTGATGATATCAAATGGCAAGAGAGGATATATTTGTATGCACAATCCTGAGTATAGTTGACACCGTCAGTGGCAGGCTGACCTCTTTATTCCTGTCCAGAAGCAGGCAATAATGTAGTAATGATGGTAAATTGCTCTAACAAGGAAATGACATGGCATGGCAGTATCCGCATAGTGTACCACAGCATATACCATAGAGAGTTCTCCTTGCATCATGAAGACATAGTAGCATCCATAAGATCTGTGCAATCAGCAGGGCTCAATATGAGTGAGAAATATATGCAGTCCCAATATGAGGCAAAGCAAGGCCTCAATATGCATTAGATGGTATGCTTACGTTTCCTCTCTTCAATATGAATGTCCTCCGAAGATATGTGCAAAAACGTGCAAGATGGTGAATGACTCTAGAAGGTAGCAAAGCATCCTCTCAGCTGCCCAGACCTTGTCTACCGGTTTCGCCGAATTGTTCGGCTCATCAGGACACAGACCGCCAGGTAGGTATGCCAGAGACTGTCTCCATGCGCCTTAAATGGCGTCTACGCCGAGGCCCAGCCCGCATCACTTCCGTAGACGCGGCTTCTGCGTCTCAGCGTGGTCCGTCCTCCCGGAACTGACGCCCGTGCGCATGCCCAGTGCGCTCCGCGTCGTTCCGGGCGGTAGCCTGGCAACAGGGGGGAGAAGGACAAAAGAGCCGGATAGTCTGTCCGGCTCTGCCCGTCCCCCTGCCAGGCTAAGCGCCAGACCTGAGCGCACCATGGGGCAAGTAGGGAAAAGGAGGGAAGATTAAGACAAAGGGAAATGGGGAACATACAAGGACATGCCACCAAGCTGCATCCACGTCCGGCACAACGGACTCTTAAAGGGGACAGCTCTGTTAAAGAGATCACAGAATTTCAAAACAAACAATCACATTATACCACATATATTTAAATAGCCTCAAAGTTATAATTAACCTGAAACTATAACCGGAATATCAGAGTGAGACCTATTATCTTTAGAAAAAAAGAAACTTCTTGATTTCGAGCAATAGTTGAAAGTTACTAAAAAATGCAAATAATAATGAATAATGATGGGGAATGGCGGCACCAACAAAAAGCAGGCGCCGTCACCCCATCCAGGAAGCTGCCAGTGGCCCCTGCGCCCCCCCCCAAAGAAAACATGCAGGGGGGAAAGAAAGTCCCATCCAACCACCCCGTATCCCCCCTCACACCACATATCCACTGAATCACATACTGTTCAAATGAAATATAGCCCTCATAAAAATGGGGCATATTTTAGATTGTCATTAAGTCCTGGAGCCTGAGTGGCCTTCAGATTATAAATCCAACGACATTCACGTTGTGTTAAAATTTTGTCAAAATCGCCTCCTCTCAGGGGTGGATGTATCCTATCCACCGCACTGAAGGATATGCGATTAGTGGGGTTAAGTTCACATGCTATGACATGTCTTGCGACCGGTGAGCCTAAGTTATGGCTCTCCACATCGTTTACATGTTCATAAATGCGACGACGTAAGTTTCTGGTTGTCTTGCCTATATAGAAGGCGTCGCACCTGCACCAAAGTACATATACAACGCCCTCTGTGGCACAATTAATAAAATGTTTGATTTGGACAGTTCTGTTGACATGTCGGAAAAAATTCGATCGGCCCACTTTGATGTAAGGACACTGGTTGCAGGAACCACACCTGTAGACTCCCCAATCAGTGCAAGAGTCCCCACGTTGACTACCCTGGTAATGGCTTCTAACCAATTTGTTTGCGATAGTAGGAGCTTTCCGATAAGTCACTTTTGGTTTGTCTGTTACACACTGGCGTATCCTCACATCATCAGTTAGGACATGCCAGTGTCTCTTTAAGATTTTATAAATTGATCTTGTTGTTTATTGTATTTAGTGATAAGAGGAACAGTATCAAGAAAACTATTTCCCCTCTTCGATTTTTTCTGGGCTATAAGAGTATCTCGGTCTGAATTGACCGCTCTCCTATATGCCCTTTTGATGCTGGATCTAGAATAGCCTCTGGTTTCAAATCTTGAGTTTAACTCTGATGCCTCCGACTTGAAATCCTCCAAGTTTGAGCAATTTCTCCTGGCTCTCAGGTATTGGCCTACAGGTATACTGCTGATGAGATGCGCAGGATGAAAGCTTCCCGCATGCAATATTGTATTGGATGCGGTCGGCTTTCGGTAGAGTTTTGTAGTGATGGTGCCATCATCCTCCACTCCTATAAGAAGATCCAGGAAAGGCAATGATGAGGCATCATAGGTGCATGTTAATTTCAAATTCAGACTGTTGGAGTTCAGTATCTGCACGAACTCCAGCAGTAATTCCTCACCTCCTGTCCACAACATAAATATGTCGTCAATGTACCTGTGCCACACATCAATGTGGCACAGGTACTCGACAATGTCATCATTAGAAAAAATGTCCGCCTCCCAGCCCCCCAGGTACAGGTTAGCGTACGACGGGGCACACGTGGTCCCCATCGCAGTCCCCTGCACCTGGAGGTAGTGGGAGGTACCGAACACAAAGTGGTTATGCGTAAGCAAAAACTCCAAAAGCTGGAGCAAGAAAAAGGAATGTTCCCTTTCCGTGCAGGGCAGGGTGTCCAGATATTTGGCCACAGTGCGTAGTCCCCCAACATGTGGGATACTGGAATACAGGGCCTCAACGTCCAGTGCAACCAGGAGGGCCCCAGGCGGCGCACACACCCCATCAAGGACCCGCAGCATATGTGAGGTGTCCTGTACATAAGAGGACAAAGTTTGTACGTGTTTCTGCAAATGAGAGTCCAGATATTTGCTAATATTTTCGGTCAGAGAGCCACAGGCCGATATAATCGGTCTGCCTGGAGGGTGAACAAGAGACTTGTGCACCTTAGGCAGTGCATAAAATGTAGGTATTACTGGATCTTTCACTTTAAGAAAAGCTGCTGTTTGGGACGAAATTGTCCCTTGATATGCTGCACAGTCAATGATGGAAAACAGCGCCGCCTGGTCCCTCAGTACACTGGACGCAGAGGCCCTAGAGTACCATTCTTTGTTTCTTAAAATCCGTAAACACATTTCCTCATACTGTGTGTTATCCATGACCACGATGTTGCCCCCCTTATCGGAGGGCTTCACCGTGATCTCGGTCATTTGGGACAATTCCTGTAACGCTCTCAGCTGAGTGGCTGTAAGGTTGTCACCTCCTTTTTGAATATGTATGGAGTCCAGGTCCTTCAGTACCATTTCCACAAACACACTAACTCTGGGACTAGCAGATAAAGAAGGAAAATATCGTGATTTATTTTTAAATTTGTTTTTGTCTCTATCATAATCAAGTTGGATAGGGTCAAGTTGTTCCTCAGGGATATAGCCCTCTTCCCATAGGGCCGTAAGGTCTCGAAGGGCCCTATAGTCTTTTTTAGTGAAGTCAGACCAGTCACGGATGGCACCCCCTAGGGGTGCCTCTTCCCTTTGCATATGTTGTAATCTCAGTATTATTTTTCGGGCAAATAGATTCAAGTCCTTTGCACATTCAAATTTGTCAATATTAGTAGACAGGGAAAACCCCAAACCTAAAGATAATACATCAATTTGTTCACTGGTAAGGGGAACATGACTCAGGTTTATCACTGTGTTAGGGTGATCATCTGGATCACTAACTATTTTTTGGGGTGTAGATATTGATCCATGTTCATTTTCTTGGAGGCCTGACTGGAATGTGGAGGAGTAGTGTTCTGTCGTGTAGGTGTCTGTGATTTTAATTTTGTTTTTTTGGGGTCCCTTCCTTTTCCTTTTTCTTTTTCTATGTAATATTAAACATGTACGATGTCTGGCACTGGCAGCCGCGGTTTGGGCAGGGGCAGCAAGGGCATCGCCAAGAGAGGAGGTCGTGGGCGTGGCAGCCGCGCCACCACCACCATGCGCAGTTCTGCATCTGCACCAGTGGCTATTCCGCCATTAGCCACTGGCCGTGGACGCCTTGCCCGCCCAACAGCTGGGAGTCACGCAGCAGAGACACAGCAGCAGCAGCAGCAGCGTGTGGCGCAGATGTTCCTCCCACCGCCAGGTCGTAGCCGTCCTATTGAGGAGAAGGATGCAGACTCTGTGGTGGAACTGATGGTGGATGAGCAGGCCACCATTAGCTCTGGAACCGAGTCCTCCACCCCCGCCACCACTCCTGTTCGCAAGAGCAGCAGCAGCCAACCAGCACTGCCTGGGGAGGAGGAGGAGGAGTGCAGTTCTCCAGCCCCAGCGGGCGACACCAGCACCCTGTCACTCAGCACCTTCCTATCCCCAAGCGTGGGGTTATGGAATGCTGTTGCGGCACAATTGGAGGAGGAAGGAATGCTCATGGGCACTTTGGGGGATGATGCTTTGGACAGTCAGACAGTGGTGACTGTCCATCCGCCCATGAATGCAGAAGGGGAGTTTGTGGGATCCCAGCAGGACATGTTTGCGGAGGGGGAGGATGATGATGACAGGGTGAAGGACAGAGACTGGGTGCCAGGTCCTGGGAGTGGGGATGTCATCAGCTCTGTGGAGGAGGAGGAGGATGCGTCTGTGGGCCTTGCTAGAAGGATCAGCATCGCAGGCATGGGCAGGATCACAAGTGGGCGTGGTATGCAGGCCACACAACGTGCTGATCCGGAGACGAGTTCTGCCAGTGCCACCACCAGCCGCACCAAGAAACACAGGGAGACCAGTGGCAGCAGTACCTTCCAGCCGAAGGGGCAACTTCACCTCCCCAATATGGAATTTTTTCACCCTGCCATATGTGGAGTGCAAGTATGCCACCTGCAACCAGTGCCGCAAGCAGCTCAGCAGAGGGAAGGAGCCCTCTGCGTTTGGCACCACCTCTCTGGTCAACCATCTTGCAGGGAAACACTTTCATGAGCATGAGGAGTTCGTGAAGTTGAAGGAAGCTGGCAGTGGCAGACCCACCACCACTGCGAAGCCGTCGGCAGCAGCCACCCGCCCTCCTCCACCTCCTCCAGCAGCACCAGCAGGAGTGCGTCAGCAACGCACTGCTCCTCCTCCCTCTGCAACTCCTGCCGCCGACACTGAGGCCTGTTCTGGCAGCCAGTCCTCAGTGGCCTCCTCTGCTCCCTCCAGTGATTCCCGTGCCAGCAAAAGGCGTTGCCAGACCCTGCTCAGCGACACCTTCCAGGGGGTGGTCAGGGTTCTGCCTCCCAGCGGCCGTCGCGTGCGTCAGCTGAACGGCTTGCTGGCACGAGCCATGTGCTCCCAACTCCTGCCTTATTCCCTTGTGCAGGAGGGAGTGACATGCGTGCGCTCCTGATGTGTGCAGCCCCCGATTGGCCAATCCCCAGCCAACATTTTTTTGCACGCACGGCCATCCCTGCACTTCACCGCTCTGTGATGGCCATAGAGATGAGCGTAATGACCTAATTACGATTTCGCGAAATTTCGCGTAATTACTGTAATACAGATTATGGCCGTAAGTACATAATCGTAATGAAGAAGGATTTCGTGAAATTTCGCGTAACCGTAATTTTCGCTTAATTTTCGCGTTACGGTGGGTATCGCGAAATTACGTCTGCCTTGCATGCAACCGTTTGTAAGCTTAGTTACATAACGTAATTTCGCGATAGTTCATGTTACTGTAAGCGTTAATTTTCGCTTAGTTTTCGCGTTACGGTGGGTATCGCGAAATTACGTTTGCCTTGCATGCAACCGTTTGTAAACGTAGTTAAATAACGTAATTTCGCGATAGTTCTTTTTACTCTCATTGATCACAGTGTAATGTAAGCGTTCGTATGCGAAAATTTGTTTGCGTTCGTCTGACTACTGTTGATTCGCTTCTGATTGGCTGATGCGAACAATAACAGGAAGTTGAGCCAACTCATAGAGGAAGAGGCTGCCTGCACGTGTTACAGCACAAACGAGGACAGGAGACAGAGCTGAGCAGTGTGTTTGTCACTAGAGGAGACTGAGACAGAGATGCCTCCCAGAATCCCTCCAGGAATGAAGGAGATGCTTATTACGGTAATGAATCAAACACATTGTATATCATTTTTTAAACTGTTTTTGTGAATGTCTTTACCATCTAAAAGGCTCACAGGTTTTACAGAGGGTTTGTATTGTAGCATTGTTACCTTCAGGCTAGCTTCACATCTAATATAACATAGCGCTTTCCGCAGGTGCGTTTGTGTTAGGGTAATGTGTTTTTACTGTTTTTTTTGGTGTGTTTGGGTGTTGCGTTTTTTTATATGCAGGTGCCTTTTTCATGCTTACTGCGTGTGTTAGTATGCATTTGCGGTTCGCGTATGTGTTTGCATTTTTTTTTTAGTATATGAAAAATGGTTGGGAAAACAGCAGAAAGCGGAAAAACATCATAGATCTTTAACCGGTTCAGCACCGCAGTGCCGAAAATCTCATACATTCGAGCAACGTTCACCTCCCATTCATTCGCCTATAACTTTATTGCTACTTATCACAATGAATTGATCTATATCTTGTTTTTTCCGCCACCAATTAGGCTTTCTTTGGGGGGTACATTTTGCTAAGAGCCACTTTACTGTAAATGCATTTTAACAGGAAGAATAATAGAAAAACGGAAAAAATTCATTGTTTCTCATTTTTTGGCCATTATAGTTTGAAATTAATATACGCTACCGTAATTAAAACGCATGTATTTTATTTGCCCATCTGTCCCGGTTATTACACCATTTAAACGATGTCCCTATCACAATTTATGGTGCCGATATTTCATTTAGAAGTAAAGGTGCATTTTTTCAATTTGTGTCCATCACTATTTATAAGCTTATAACTTTAAATAATATAATAACATATTCTCTTGACATGCATAATTAAAAAGTTCAGACCCTTGGGTAACTATTTTTTTTTTTTTTTTTTTTAAACGCATAAGCGTTGTTTACATGCATTTTTCCCTGCAAGCGTTTTTGCCATGTGACGCGACCTCAGTGGTGTATCAATAGGGGTGCAGAGGTTGCGACTGTCCGATTGCATCGCGGCCCTTGGTCCATATGAGCCCCGAGCGGCCCTCCATCAAGCATAATATTAGCTCTATTTTGGTCCTGTGCTGTTAATTATCACTTCTATAGATCCTTTATAGTAGTAATTATTAACAAATCATCCCCTACTTGCTCCTCTGACACTGCGGTTATATTTGTTATGTATATAGTGCTTGGGGGGGCCCCCGTATAAAATTTGCCCCGGAGCCCATAGCTCCTTAGGCTTAGCTAAGCCACTGGTTACCTTGATTGATATACAGTTTTGTTAACCACCCTGGCGTTTAATATTGCGGCAATTTTTTATTTTTGAACAAAAAAATTTTTTTTCTACTAACAGAATAATTCAGGGGGGTGGGGGGAAAATGAGTTGAACTTACGCGGGGCTTCTAGTGGTCAGCCGCAAACATCCTGTGCCCGCGCAGCCACTCACCGATGCTCCGGCCCCGCCTCCGGTTCACTTCTGGAATTTCCGACTGAAAACCACTGACCATACTGGTCCTGTGCAGTACGCTCCTAGTGACATCAGCTGTAGTGAGGACATTGGCAGCGCAGAGACAGTGCTTTTCAGTCTGAAATGCCAGAAGTGAACCAGAGGCGGGGCCGGAGCATCGGTGAGTGGCTGCACTGGCACAGGATGTCTGCAGGGGACCATTAGAAGCCCCGGGTAAGTTCAACTCATATTCCCCCGACCCCATACAGTATGCCTTTAAGCGTTTCTTTATCTTGCAAGCATTTTTGTAGACCACTTGCAAGTTGCAGGCAGCCCTGAAAACTGTCCATCACCAGCATGCGTACAGTATAAAAAAATGTAAGCAATTTCCATACATTTTGTTGTTATTGTGGACTATGAGCCCTGCATGAAAATGAAATTTGGACTAACTTGGGGATTCCTCCTGCCCCCCCCCCCCCCCCCCCAGCCAGCGAGGTTCCCCAGAATCCTCATGGTCCCCCTTCAGTGTTCCTGTCCCCGGTAACTTTGACCATGCAAGTGCAGTTCTCTATGTTGCGCATGCGCAGTTCTGTGAGACTGAACCATGCATGTGTGGGACTCTTACGTTGCACAGTATAAAGAAACACAGCATGTGTGATGGGAGCGCACGCGGGCGGCTTCAGCTAAAGTTGCCGGGAACAGGACCACAGAGTGTACCAGGATGGTGCATGAGGACCTCGCGGGCTAGAGGGGGCTGGAGGAAACTGCTCATGGTCCCTTTAACTGCGATCAGGGCGTTCAGCCATCAGGGGACAGTGGTGGTGGAGGAGGGGCTGCCTGACTGCAGAAGGTAAAGGAGTGGCGGACAGGAAAGGAGGGGGACAGGATGCTTACTAGGGGCCTGCCTGAGCCCACTAACGCAGTTTGGCTCAGTTGTACGCAGTTGTGTCCGCTTTTCAGCATCTGTAACATTGATGTTTCTGAAAAGCGGACACAACTGCGCACAACTGTTAGTGGGCTCAGTCCCAGTCTGGGTACACCTCTCTGGCTAACTTATATGGGGGGCAACTGTACGTGGGTACTATATCAATGTCAACTCTGTACCTGGTTAACCAATCCTGGGGGCACCTACCTGGTTAACTTATACTTGGAGCAACTATACCTGGCTTCTATAGTCGGACCACCTTTACCTGTCTTACTTTACTGCGGGCAGCTATACCTAGCTACCTGTACTGGCGGCACCTTTAGCTGGCCACCTATACTGGGGCATCTATACCTGGCTAGCTGCCTACTTATACTGAGGGTGTTTTCTTTTTTGTTGTCATGCATGGTATTTATAACATTATGTGGAAATTGTTGGCTGTTTTGTGATTATTCCAAATTGAGGGGTGGGGGTCTATTCTCACAAGTTTGCCTCAGGCAGTAAAAAGTGTACAACCGGCCCTGTCTGCCATGCAACTGGCGATTACATTTTCTCAGACAGAGTGTGAAAATCTACTATACAGTTAAATATATAGTATAATAGCACACATTGTACAAACAGTGTACTTTGCGTTATGTAAGTGCCAAGAGAAATTACTATGCAGTACCAGAACGGTATCATCCACAGGGCAAACCTAGGCAGTTGCATAACTTGCATAAGACCTGGAGACAGCCTAGGGGCCCAGTGGCTGATAGCCCCCACTTAATCCTGATAAAAGAAATCCCGATGCTCATCAACGCTGATATCTTGTCTAGGGCATTATGCCATCTTAATCCTTTTCGGCACATTACTGAGTGTAAACAGCCCCCTAGATTTATAAGGGCACTTGGGCCATGCAGAATTATGGATGTAATAGACAGTTATGTACTGTATGTGTAGCAGAGCAGTGACAGAGTGGCTGTTTTCAAAATACCTTTTGTTGTTATCAGAAATTGAAGCAAAATTGTTGCAAAATGCACAGCAAGCCAACATGATTTTGCATGCAGGAGTAGTTGTTGGCCACGGAGGCAGCGCTCGAGATCAACAAAAGGTGGTACTGGATGGGTTTAGGGATGAATGCAGCTCTCAAAGGTGTGTTGCAATGTGATTACCGCTGGTATGCAAAATGATGTAAGACTAGAGCTAGTAGGGTGATAGCAGTAGCAATTCGTGGCCCCTCAACTTTCAGCAGGGAGAACACTTTTGCTATTATAACTGGCATGTTGAATTTGATGTAATGCCTCATCTGTGCCACTAGACACATTTTGGTTCATTTAGGCATGAGAAAGGCAGTAGCAATTGGAGATGGATTTGGCTTGCCCTGTGATACAGTGGACCCCATACTGGCATCTACTGATGAGAGCAGTGTATGTTTATGCCACCCAGTGTAGGGGTGCAGATGGTTTTTATAGTCACTCATATCTTGTGCATAATCTCTCCCAATAGCCATCAACTCTATGTATAGAAAGCAATAATCGGTTTCTGTTATAGCCATTGGTGGTTCTTAAAATCTGTCCCTATCCAAAGGTAGGCCCCAACATCGTGTCCCCTTATATCTTCTAATACTCATTGTTAATCTCAAATTACTAGCAGCAGTCATAGTTGGCTACCACAATTTTTAACCCCGGTAATTATTAATAATATCATATTCTACATGTGTATTTCATCTAGTTGTATGTAAGAAAAACACTAATTAACTATTGTGTAATACATATATTTGGTATTAATACTTTTTTTTAATTTATTTTACAGACCTTCAGCCAAGGTCAATATGACCGAGTGTCACGGCGGGACCAGCATGTCCTGATTGAGAGGGTCCAGAGGGTGCTGAGGACACAATACAACCGTGTCCTCAGCACAAAAAAGGTCCAGATCCTCTGGTCGGACCTAAAGCGGAGGAACAGGGATCTGGTGGCCAGGGTGACCGCTGAAACCCGATGTAAGTCATCATAGTATTACTATATGTAGGTCTATTTTGGGTGTTATGCACTGTATCTATTGATCCTATACAAAATGCCATTGGGACTGAGATACGCGTGGTGCGACTAGGCGCAGGTCATTGGAGGATCGGAGGGGGCGGGCCGGTATGTGCCTGTGGACCAGATCAGAGATGTAAGTCGGGCAGGTCTTATGCACTGATTTACAGGCCAACCACAGGATTTTGAAATTGATCCTAAAGCTGATGTGGAGCCAGTGTACACTGTAGGGCTTTACAGAGCGGAGTTGTATAGGCAATGAGACTATGTTTGTTTAGGATGGAGTTCCTCTTAAACTCTAAACCCCCCACCCCCCTCCCCCCCCCCAAAAAAAGTCACTTAACTGGTGCTTCTACCAATCTCTTGAAGACGTCCTGTACTTAATGATCATTTGGTCCACTGCTATGGCTGAGTTTTGTTTTTCGAGCCACCGTGCATCCTTGCTCCCGTCTCTGTCCTGCACAGACACAGGATGTTTTAAGGGGGCTGGTAAAAGCCCCAGGTATGTGACTCTTTATTTGGGGGGGGGGGGGGTTTCACATTTGAAGAGACTCTGAAGGGATGAAAAAATCTCACTTTTTCTTATATATAGCAGGGGCATGTGTGCCCCTGCTAAACCGCCGCTGAACGGGGGTCCCTCATCCCCCAAAACCTGCAAAACCCACTACTTTCTTGGTCGTGGATTTTGCTGCTGCTGGAGGCAGGGCTAATGGCCGCAGCCCTGCCTTTCAGCGCGTCTACAAGGCGGCTGATCTCCGCCTCTCCCCGCCCCTCTCAGTGAAGGCACAGTGAGAGGGGTGGGCAGAGGCGGTGGTCAGCGCTGATAGATGCACTGAGAGGCAGGGCTATAGCCGTTAGCCCTGCCTCACCAGTAAGTGATCCCCGGGCAGAACGGAGGGGATTTGGGAGGTAAGCGACCCCTGTTCAGCGGCGGGATAACGGCGGTTTAGCAAGGGCACACATGCCCCTGCTATATATAAGACAAAAAGTGAGATTTTTTTTCTTGCTTCAGACTCTGTTTAATGTTCACTTTAAATGAAGTAGAGTCTTTTCTAATCATTTTTTAAAATAATAAAAATATTTGTATTTAGACTAAAAAGTTAATCCTTTGTATCCATTTTATGACATACTGTATATGTTTCACAATATATTATGTATTAGTTTCAATTACAGCTGGACATGCTGGCCCCCCCCCTGCACAGCCCCAGCGCCAGCAGCGCCGAAGAGTGGCCAGGCCCAGCTCCTCCCGGGGTTCCTCTCCAGGGCCTTCTCACCACAGCCAGCGGCGAGTGAGACGGACATCAGGCCGATATGGTAAAAATCTTAAACTTTATAATTAATATCCCATATTAGGTTAACTGAAGTCAGGTCCTGTTTCCATTACGTGTGATGCGGCTACATAGCCGCATACCACCGCGGCTGTCCGGAAACCAATGCACGTTAATGGAACAGTTTCCATTGCATGTGGGTTTATGCAGAGCGGCGCAGACGCGCAGTGATCCAAGAATGTGCAGCATGCTACAGATTCTCGCACAACTGCATCCACCTGTACACGTGTCCACTCTCCTCTATCAGGAGATGCAGAAGTGATGCCAAGGCAAGCAGAAGTGATTTCATAAGACGAGGTAGCTGCATCAGCATCACTACGATAGTGGCAATGGGCACTAAATGTTATTGTGTAAGCTGGGCATTATAGGTTCTTTTTTATTCCCTAAAGAAACCAAACCAAACACATAATATCAATTACATGATTAACTACATTTATTAGTGTAATGGTGGCATTGTTTCATATAAAAAGTATAATCATTGTATACCAACTGGTTACACTATTTTCCCCATTTTTTTCTACAGTTTCTCTAGCCACTTACCAGAGGGTGACATCGGAGCTCAGGAGTCTCAGGAGAAAGGTCCGGGCGATCCCCATCCTCCAGAATCAGGTCCTGGAGCTGCGTGAAAGGTCCGCCCGGCACGAAGAGCTAATTGCACGGCTGATGGGTGTTGGGGGGAGACCTGACGCCTAATTTTTATTTACATTTTTTTTGTTTTATTGTAAATAGTTTTGTTTGTTTTTTTTGAAGAATTGAACTTCATCCCAATCAGTAGTTGCTAACCCCTTTTACAAAAAAAAAAAAAAAACATCAGTGGGTGCTGTATGGCTGATATTGTGGTGATACCCCTCCCACAAGAAACCCCTCCCACAAAAAAATAAATGTTTTTTGTGTAAAGGTTACTATACTCTTGTGTATCTTTTAGAGCACAATAGGACGATCTCACTTCTCACTATACATTTAACTAAAGGATTATTAGGAGCACCATAGTAATACAGTGTTTGACCCCCTTTCGCCTTCAAAACTGATTTCATTCTACGTGGCATTGATTCAACAAGGTGCTGAAAGCATTCTTTAGAAATGTCGGCCCATATTGATAGGAAAACAAAACCTGTCGCCTGGCAGCCCTGCTGGTCTATTTGGCTGCAGTAGTATCAGAATCAAAACTGAATCAAGCATGCAGCTAATCTTGTAAAAAAAATCTGACACGAATATCAGAAACCCCTGATCTGCTGCATGCTTTTTCAGGGGCTATGGCTAAAAGTATTAGAGGCAGAGGATCAACAGGGCTGCCAGGCAACTGGTATTGCTTAAAAGGAAATAAATATGACAGCCTCCATATACCTCTCACTACCGTTGTCCTTTAACCCTCTGGGGATAACACAAGATAGTTTTATGATAATTTCAAGGTTTCAAATATATATTACTGTGTAATGTGCAAAGGCTGATAGGTTGAAGGACAAGGAAAACCACAGAATCCGGGGATAAATTGTCAGGAAAGGTCACAAACATGGCCAGGGGCATACACAGTACATCAGGTAATTTAGGTACAAAATCGTAAGACTGGGCCAAACCAACAAGAATTCAGGGTCATACACAGGTGAGGTATTGAAGTACACAAGGGGTCATTCACAGGATAGGTAAAGGAAATTCTGAGATCAATACATGAACCCTCAAAGGTAATAAAAGTACAGGCAAGGTTCAGCAACAAGAAAAGATAATGACACACATCATCTCAACCAATAAGCAGCAGTTTTTTGGATAACATTCTTTAAAACACAGCACACTGATGGTGGTGAAATCGATGTGAAGAAATATCGGAGTACAAAATGTACAGCGTGGGCGGCTCTAGGGTCGTGGAGGTTGACCTGGGCAGAGAAATATTTGTTGTCCCCTTCAGCCGTCTACGGCGATATGGTATGTTATCTATATATATAATTCAGTAAAAGCCTCAACCGCCCAGCAAGAAGAAGAAGTACTTTGCATGAGAAAATGTATGCGTGCTCAAAGACCAAGTTTGATGCCTCCTTTCCACGGACTGTTGAGCTGTGTGCTCAGCAAGCAGTTACCAGGCACAAGTAAGAAGTTATCAGGCAGCAACAAGCAGTTATCAGGCAGCAACAAGCAGTTACTAGGCAGCAGTGAGCAGTTGAGAGAGTTTGAGAGG
Source organism: Hyperolius riggenbachi (assembly GCF_040937935.1). Classification (NCBI taxonomy): domain Eukaryota; kingdom Metazoa; phylum Chordata; class Amphibia; order Anura; family Hyperoliidae; genus Hyperolius; species Hyperolius riggenbachi. The sequence goes on from NC_090647.1 coordinate 28,024,797, forward strand.
CATTTCACTGCCTATCAACAGTCTGTGGAAAGGAGGCTTAACCCTAGCAAGTCTGGCTTTGCAAATCTGGCCTAATTGACTATTCATGAGGCAATGCTCATGCAAATATGCATTTGCTTTCGCATGTCAAACTATGCAGGGTGAAAAAACCAATACTGCAAAGCGGTCGTGGAGCAGTGCTTTTCAGCACTGCTAGATTTGGGCGCAGCGAGTGCCGCCATAGACTGTAATGGGAATCAGTCTATAGCGGCGCTCAGTGAGTAACGTCGGCGCCGTCAGAAGACGGAGCCGAAGTTGCTTAAAAAACACAATAATTCGACCTCCAGCAATCGCTGGAAGCCGAATTATATCATTCCCCCACTATCCATGGCGGCCTGGAGGGGGAATAGTAATTATATAATAGAGTAAGTGCCTCAACCTTCAAACAAGAAGAAGAAGTAGCGCCCTGCCCCCAGGGCTGGTCCAAGCAAGAAGAAGGGGCTGGTCCAAGCAAGAAGTAGTGTCATATTAAACCAAGGGCAAATAGGGATAATTTGCATATTCAGTAGCAGTGCATTGTGGGTAACCACAAATGTTCACTTATAGCTGAATTATTGCAGATTTGCTTCTGTTTTAAGAAGGAAAATTACACCAAGCTTTGCTTTTTTTAGTAGGAGGGCTTTTTGGTCTCTTTTATCAGCCTATACATTCTTAGTAGTTTGGGTCACCCTGAGCTGCTTGGTTACTCTGTTGTACTGGTCCAAGCCCTATCTCATACAGCCGTATCAATCCCTGCCATGTACTGATGAGGACCAAAAGTCTGAAACAGGGTGTCTACATGTGGGTTTGATATGACTGTGTAAAATTTAAAGCGATATGCTTGCTATACACCAGTGGCTCTGGGTGCTTGCTTGGCTTACTAAGCAATGTACTGATGAGGACCAAAAGTCTGAAACAGGCTGTCACATGTGGGTTTGATATGATTGTGTAAAACTTAAAGCTATAGGCTTGCTTGACTTATCAAGGGTTAAAAAAGGAATTATTTGCATATTTAGTAACAGTGCATTGTGGGTAACCACAAATGTTCACTTATAGCTGAATTATTGCACATTTCCTTCTGTTTTAGGAAGGCAAATTACATCAAGCTTTGCTTTTTTTAGTAGGAGGTCTTTTTGGTCCCTTTTATCCCCCTATACATTCCGAGTGGTTTGGGTCACCCTGAGCTGCTTTGTTACTCTGTTGTACTGGTCCAAGCCCTATCTCATACAGCCGTATCAATCCCTGCCATGTACTGATGAGGACCAAAAGTCTGAAACAGGGTGTCTACATGTGGGTTTGATATGACTGTGTAAAATTTAAAGCGATATGCTTGCTATACACCAGTGGCTCTGGGTGCTTGCTTGGCTTACTAAGCAATGTACTGATGAGGACCAAAAGTCTGAAACAGGCTGTCACATGTGGGTTTGATATGATTGTGTAAAACTTAAAGCTATAGGCTTGCTTGACTTATCAAGGGTTAAAAAAGGAATTATTTGCATATTTAGTAACAGTGCATTGTGGGTAACCACAAATGTTCACTTATAGCTGAATTATTGCACATTTCCTTCTGTTTTAGGAAGGCAAATTACATCAAGCTTTGCTTTTTTTAGTAGGAGGTCTTTTTGGTCCCTTTTATCCCCCTATACATTCCGAGTGGTTTGGGTCACCCTGAGCTGCTTGGTTACTCTGTTGTACTGGTCCAAGCCCTATCTCATACAGGTGTATCAATCCCTGCCATGTACTAATGAGGGCCAAAAGTCTGAAACAGGCTGTCTACATGTGGGTTTGATATGACTGTGTAAAATTTAAAGCTATATGCTTGCTATACACCAGTGGCTCTGGATGCTTGCTTGGCTTACCAAGGGGGAAAAGGGGTAATTTGCATATTTAGTAGCAGTGCATTGTGGGTAACCACAAATGTTCACTTAAAGCTGAATTATTGCAGATTTCCTTCTGTTTTAAAAAGGCAAATTACACCAATACAGTGTGCGGCATTGCAGGAAGTGACGACAGTGGAACGCACGATGGAACACGGAAGAGGTGAGTCATCCCCGCCCGCTGCCTCTTACTAATAGTGGCGGCTGCTACTGTGCTTAAGCAGGAGGGGGAGTGCACATGGGGGACCCAGGTGAGGGGGAGGGGGTTCCTGCTGAGCTTAGGCTGGAGGTAGAGCACACATGGGGGACCCAGTTGAGGGGGGGTCCAACCCCCCTCCCTACCGCTGTGCCCAATACCCCCTTCCTGCCCTCTACCCTCTTATGCGGCGTATGGTAAGCCGCGGGTCGGCTAGTACATGATAAATGACTGCATACGTTACAGACATTGTATAGACACATTTTTCTCCGGACACAATTGGTAAATTTTGCTGTATTTTGAGACTGCATTTTGCCAGCTTTCGCCGTTTCCACCAGGCACCACGTGGAAATAGCAGCTATGCCCAGTTTTTTTTTTTTTTTTATAAGTTTTTTTTTTTAATAACTTTATTTTTTTGATTCTATGTGCTTAATAAACAACTTCAAACCGGATCTATGGGGGAAAAAAAACAGTCAGAAACAACAGTGGGATGCAGCGGCTCAGCCTACACCATCACCCTCATTCTAATGACATTTCTGGGCTCATTTAACAAACTAATTATCTTAGCAAAAAAAGGGGAGCAGCGGCTCAGCCTAGACATAGACCATCACCCTCATTGCTGCGGCTGTGGAAATGCGTGGGTAATGTATTTCAATGGGGTGGATCACAGAGCGGGAGGCATTTTGCTGAAACGCATACTCCCGGGGTGAGCAATTTTTTGGATTGCGGAGGCGTTGCTGCCTCCAATGTTAAGTATAGAAAACACGCAAACCGCTTTGAAAAACGCCAGTTCAGAGCGGTTTTGCAGGCTTTTTTGTTACAGAAGCTGTTCAGTAACAGCTTTACTGTAACAATATATGAAATCTACTACACCAAAAACGCTACCCAAAAACGCAAAACACTAGGTGAAACGCTTCCTAAAAATAAGAAAAAGCGTTTCAAAAACCGCTAGCGTTTTGCGGATCTGCTATCGGTTTTTGGTGTGCACCAGGCCTTAATATCAAACCTGGCTGTTCCTGCCTGACAGGAAAGTCATTGGAACTTCCACAAATGCCTATCTCCTGCAGCCCTCAGACCTGCCAATACATATGGTAATTGATGACATTTTTCATTGTTTGATGCATCCACTGTAAACAGGCACCCAATTTGTACATCACAGGGTCCTGCTTGCAGACTTCCTAACCTTTTTTTGTGCCCTGTTGTATCAACTGTTATCCCCTGTTACCACCTGTTCTTTAACAGCTAATTTAATTAGAGTTTTTGTATACCTGTGGTTAGGTGCTGGCAGTTAGCTAATTTGTTTAATTTATGTATGTCTCTACCTACTGTATAGAGCCTTTAGAGTAAATTCATGGGCCAAAAGGCCATTACCCCATAACAGCTTCCTGGTCAGCACACTATTAAACTGTAATATTGCCCACTTGAGCCATAGAGAAACATGGACATTACCTTGCACATTCAGTTGTAACTGACAGCAGCTGATATATAACTGATATATAACTGACAGCAACTGGTATATTTCAGTCCTGACAATCTTGTTAGAACTGGAAGGGATCACTATAAGAAGAAACCGGTGAGCTTCTGAGAGGAAAAGTAAGGATGTAATATTCATTTGCAGCTACGTCATGTGCTTATTTTAAATAATTGTACTCAGTACAGGTTCCTGTTAAATACACCGACAGCAGAAACATAAATAACGACAGGGCAGTGCAGGCGATACTGCACTTGGAATTTACCGCCCTGACATGCCCCCTTTCTGCTTCTTGAATACTAGTTTCGGAAAACTTACCGCACAATTACCGCACGCACGATATTGACCTGCGATGTCATTCATGAATACTAACTTCCGCTACATGCTTGCGCTAAATTACCGAACGCTGGATAAAGCATTCGGAAAGCGTTCGGTAACACTTGATGAATCGAGGCCATAGTCTGGATCCAGTGGTTTTTTTTATATGATACTCATTTTTTGTATTAAATTGATAATAAAAATTAATTTTTTTCTTTATTATACTGTTGTTATTGTGCATATACATAAACTTATGTGGGTCTTTATAAACTGTAAAGTAAAAAATAACTTAATTGTTCCTTACATGTGTTCAGAGTGTGAGTGATACTATTGAACTTCTGCTACTCTAAAAGCCCAGCGTTGCAATTTTACAACATCCTCCCAAAAAGTTACTAAAATGTCAAAATAAAAAAAAACACTGATTTAGGCATCACAAGCCTCCTATAACAACATGTGAAAGGTTGAAACATTTTTTTGAAGTTTTTTTCTATATTTGGGTCTCTGGGGGTTAATCTGTGACACAAAGAGGGGAGCAGCGGCTCAGCCTAGACATAGACCATCACCCTCATTCCCAGGACACTTATAGTGTAAGTTAACAGACTATTAATCTGTGACACAAAGAGGGGAGCAGCGGCTCAGCCTAGACATAGACCATCACCCTCATTCCCAGGACACTTATAGTGTAAGTTAACAGACTATTAATCTGTGACACAAAGAGGGGAGCAGCGGCTCAGCCTAGACATAGACCATCACCCTCATTCCCAGGACACTTATAGTGTAAGTTAACAGACTATTAATCTGTGACACAAAGAGGGGAGCAGCGGCTCAGCCTAGACATAGACCATCACCCTCATTCCCAGGACACTTATAGTGTAAGTTAACAGACTATTAATCTGTGACACAAAGAGGGGAGCAGCGGCTCAGCCTAGACATAGACCATCACCCTCATTCCCAGGACACTTATAGTGTAAGTTAACAGACTATTAATCTGTGACACAAAGAGGGGAGCAGCGGCTCAGCCTAGACATAGACCATCACCCTCATTCCCAGGACACTTATAGTGTAAGTTAACAGACTATTAATCTGTGACACAAAGAGGGGAGCAGCGGCTCAGCCTAGACATAGACCATCACCCTCATTCCCAGGACATTTCTCTCAGAAGTGTGAAAAAAAAATTAATCTTAGCAATGAGAGGGGAGTAGCAACAAAACACTACTATGAAAGACAGCAGCAGGTTTTTGTATAAAATTGTATTCAGCAGAGCACCCTGATGGTGGTAACACTGAGATGAATGACAGCAACAGGCCATAGTTATGGTTTATGTGGTGGTGGTGGTGGGTGGGCAGTGAATCCTGATGGTGGGAACACCGCTGTGACGAACCAACGCTGCTTTTTGGTATATGTATATGGTGATGACAACACCATTATTAAGATCAACAGTTTTTTGGGAAAAATTTTTTTTCCCACGAGCTTCCTAATGGTGGGAACACTGCTAAGAATAAAAACAGGACTAGCGATGGAGAGGGAACTTAATGTGCACCCATTCTGTCCCTTGATATGACAGGAGGACCCAAGTAGTCACTGGCAATCCAGGACTGGTTCATTTTTAGAAATGTTAGTCTGTTCACCGAATCCGTGGACAAACGGGATCGCTTATTCGTGACCACACCGCCTGCCGCACTGAATGTCCGCTCTGATATGACACTGGAAGGTGGGCATGAAAGGAGTTCAAGGGCATACTGAGCCAGCTCACGAGAGGTATCAAGTCTGGCGGCCCAATACTCCATGGGGTCCTCTGTGCGCATGCTGTCTGGTGCACTGAGTGACCCCATATAGTCAGCAACCATACGATGAAGCCGCTGCTCTTGACTTCCTGGTACTGCTGCTGCTGCAGCAGGCTGATCTGAACCATAAAATTGCCTCATGGCACCAAACAGGTCTCCTGGTCTACTGGCTCTGCTTGGCACAGACACCTGTTGCGTAGGATGAGTGAGGATAGCTGGGCTTTGAGGCATTGGAAAAGCCGCTAACAGACGCTGGACGAGGGCCTGCTGTAGCTCACCCATCCTCTCCTCCTGCCGGCTGGAAGGAATGAATTGAACAAGCTTACCCTTGCAGCGCGGGTCTAAGAGGGTGGCCAACCAATACTCTTCCCTCTCCTTAATATTGCGTATCCGGGGGTCCCTTTGGAAGCATCTTATCATGTGACCAGCCATTGGGAAGACCAGAGCCTGCTCCTCCACATCCTCCTCCCCACGTGTACTTAAAACTGTAAAATCATCCTGATGTTCATCTTGCATTACAGTTTCACCCCAACCATGAACCAGAGATGACGCACTACTCTGCTCTCCCTCCTCATCATGCTCAGGCACCTCCAGGAAATCCTCCACAACATCTACATCCTCATCCTCCACCTGTGGCTGAGACTGGCTGCTTTGGAGTGAGTGTTGTTGCTCCATCGCAGCAAGGGCATCCTCTCCAGCTGTCAACAGGCTAGTGAGTGACTCATCCAGAATGAACACAAGAGGGAGCACATTACTAATACTGACTTGCTCACTGCTCACTATCAGAGTAGCCTGATGGAATGGAGCCAAAACATAGCAGAACTGATGGATCATGTGCCACTCTTCCCTAGTGATGTATCTGAGTGTTGCACTTGCACCTGATCTCTGGGTGCTTTGCTCCAGGATATACTCAGTTACTACTTTTTTCTGCTCCCATAACCTCTCCAGCATGTGGAGGGTGGAGTTCCACCTTGTTGGACTATCTACCATGAGCCTGTGGGGGGGCAGGCCATGGCGCCGCTGCAATTGAGTGAACAATGTGTTGGCAACTGAGGAATTTTTGAAATGAAGAGCGATACTCCTTGCAGTCTTTACCAAATCACTCAGGCCTGGGTAGGATCGCAAAAATCGCTGAACCACTAGGTTAAGTACATGTGCAAAACAAGGCACATGAGTGATATTGCCATTTCTAAGGGCAGCCTGCAGGTTTGCAGCATTGTCACAAACGACGTGACCAATCTGCAGTCTTCGTGGGGTTAGCCACTTCTGCACCTGTTGCTGTAGCATGGAAAGGATGTTGACTGCAGTAAGTCTGTGTTCCCCAACACTCACAAGCTGGAGCACCGCCTGACAGCGTCGGTGAGCCACATTGGTGTAACAGCGTGCTCGCTTAGTGGGGGTGGGGGTTACAGTACCAGTAGAGACATTGGCACAGGGAAATGCACAACTGTTCCCCTTGACACCACGAGGTGGTGAAACCAGATTACTGACAGGCCCAGGACCGGAACCCTCCTCCTGATTATGGAGGGTGACCCAATGCGCAGTGAATGAGAGGTAATGTCCCTGCCCGTGGCTGCTGCTCCATCCATCCATGGTGAAATGTACCCTGTCACCTATTGAATGATCAAGTGACAGGGTAACATTCTCCAGCGTGTGTTGATACAGAGCAGGGACCCCGGTCTTAGAAAAATAATGGCGACTTGGGATCCGCCATTCTGGTATTCCATACTCAAGTAATTGGCGAATAGCGGACCCCTCCTCCACAATAGAGTAGGGCAGCAGCTGCTGGGCCATAGCCTGTGCCAATAGGCCATTTAGCCTACGGATTCTACGATTGGATGGAAGTGGTGGCCTTGTCGGTCGCATTACCTCGCTGATCAAGGGCTGGGTGCTGCGAGATGATGAGGATCTTGCAATGGAGGAGGATGAGGTCTGGCCTCTGTTACCTGACTGTGTTGCAGAGGGAAACCTAGTTGGAAGAGGCGGGACAATGTCAGACGCTGGAGAAGAAAGGGAAGGCGTCGGCGAATGGGACTGTACAGTATTACTCTCTTTGCTTTTTCTGCCCTCTAGAACTTCTTGGATAAGGTTATACTGCCTCTTGTGGTAGTTTTTTAGGTGGGAGTGTTGTGCACCTGTTCCCACGTTTGACAATTTTTTCCCTCTGCGCATCCTGACACCGCACCCTGGAATAGTACAAATTACAATCAGAGGATCAACGTTTGAGACGGTAAAATATTTCCAAATTGGTGATTTCTTCTGTGAAGGTTTGTTTAATGAGGTTACAGTCCCAGGCCCTCCAGTATGGGAGAGGGTGCCTTCAGATGAAGGCTCTGTCTGCGGCTGCTGCCTACTGTTTGCTGCACCTACACTACCAGAGGAGACCGTGTGGGCACTAGGCTGAGACGCCATTATACGCCGATGCACCCTCTTCCTCCTCTGCCGATTGGATTCATCAGAACTGGCATCACAGTCAGGGTTATAATTTTCATCCAAGAGCTCATCATCACTGTCTCCCTCTTCAGAACCCACCCCCTCATCATGAACACCAAAGGCAGGCACTTGTTGCGGGGAGACTTCCACCGGGTTTAAATTTTGCTCCCTTGACAGCTGCAATGGATTATTGGGTTTGCACGCTATGCTCTCATTATCACCTGCTACGACTGCATGCGTGATGTCAAGGTTAGCATTCTCCTCAACATCAACCTCCAGTAAACTCTGGCCATCAGGCAGATTTATGTCTGCCTGCTGAAGAGCTTCATCCACAAGGTTGGAAATATGGTCATCAAATAACAGTGCAGACTCCTCAGGTACAGGAGTTTTGGGGCCGGCATGGGTGTGCTACTCATGGTACTGCAGCTGCTAGGTACATCGTCATTAGGGGACTGGCTACTAGTGTCCCTTGTCACCCAGGCCACAATTTCATCAGCCTGTCTTTCACCAATGCGCTGTGGTGCCTTTGAAGATAAAAAGGACCACATTAGGTTTAAGCCTCTTTTTGGTGGTTCATCACAACTGCCTGATGCTGAGTGGCCAGCACCTGCTGCAGCTGAGCCGACTCTACCTGCTGATGATGTAACCCTGCCTGCTGTGGACTGTCCCCTGGCTCGTGCAGATTGTACCTTGCCTGTATCAGACCCTCCCCTGCCTGTCACTGATTGTCCCACATTTGATGTGGAGTGTCCCCTGCCTGAGGCTGGCTGATCCCTGCCTGACAAATCACCGAACAGAAATCTTCTAGCAGTACTTCCCCTGCTTATGCCACGATCACCACGTCTTCCAGACATGTTACTAAAGTTTTGGGGAGTAGTAACACAGATAGAACTTTATTGTAGGGGATGGGCAACAGTACAATAGAAATTGTTGGAAAAAAATAAAACTAGCAAAATTAAATTAAATAAAACAATTTGAAAAGTACAAAACACGAAAATTAGAAAAAAAGAAAAAGGAAAATAAATCCAAATAACTTCCACTGGCTCAGTGGAAAAAACAGAACTTACATACAGGGGTTATGTCGTGTCTGCCTGTTACTGACACTTAAAACAAGTACTTAAAGATAAAAACAGACAGATATATATATCACTGGCTGTTGATGAACACAGACAGAGCCTACCACTGGGTCTCTATCTGTCTGAAATAGCTGATAAACACTGAAACAAACAAATCCCAGTCTGAATAATGCCCTAAAATGGTTAAATAAACAAATGAACTTCCTCACAGTCTATAGCAATGACTAAAATAAAGCAAAATGCTAGAAAAGGCAAAGAAATTGTGTATATGAGTTCTGCAATGTGCTCTCTCTCACTCCTTCTCCTACAGAAACAACAACCCACAAAGTGAAACTGACATGGCTGCCAGATTATATGCTAGGAGGGTGGGTCAAACTACAATTGGTTGTTTAGGATGTATCTCAAAAGAAGCCTGTAATATGATTGGACAATCTCCAATACCCAGACACTTTCCTGTGTATAGTAATTACTATTGTAAACGAAATTACTTTCATTTTCAAAATTACAATCTATTTCTATTTATAGCTAACAAGTAATTACGAAATTCGCGAAATTACGAAGAAATGCGAAATTACGGTATGGTTTAACGCGAAATTACGGTATCGTTTAACGCGAAATTACGTTATGGTTTAACGCGAAATTACGTTATGAACGAAATGCGAAATTTCGCGTTAAAAATTACGCTTACGGTATTTTCAATTACGATTTCAATGGCAATTACGTTACCATAATTTCGCATCGTAATCGCTAATTTCGCATGCGTAATTATAGTAACGCGAAATTTCGAAAATTTCAGCTCAACTCTAGATGGCCAATGTCGGGAGAGGGCTGGAGCACGCGGTGGGTCAACGGGTCCACGTCACCATGGACTCATGGAGCAGCCAGTTTGGGACAAGCCGCTATCTGTCCTTCACCGCGCATTGGGTCAGCTTGGTGGAAGGGGGTGAGGATGGGGGAGCAGCATCGGGCACTGTCAGAGCAGCAGCAGCACCAACAACGCAGTGGGTGGTGCCACCATGCAGGGTCAGCGGAATTTCAGCAGGTTCCTCTGATCCGCTTCCATCCTCCGGCACACCAGCCCAAACCCCCCGCCTCAGCAGCACTGCCAAGCACTGCTGGAATTGGTCAGCCTGGGGAAGACCAAACTGACGGCGAACCATGTCCTGGCCAAACTCCGAGAGCAGGAGAGGAATTGGCTGACCCCCAGAGGCCTCAGAGTCGGAAAGGTGGTGTCCGACAATGGGGCAAACCTGGTTGCTGCGATCAGCAGGGGAGACCTGACCCACATCCCCTGCCTGGCGCACGTCCTGAACCTGGTAGTCCAAAAGTTCCTGCGGACCTACCAGGGGATGGACCGACTCCTCGAGGCGGTAAGGAAGGTTGTGCGTCATTTCCGACACTCGCCTGCAGCCGTAGCGAGCCTGGAAGAGGTGCAGAAGGAGCTGCACCTGCCACAGCACCGGCTCATGGTCGATGTTCCAATTTGCTGGAACTCCACCCTGGCGATGTTGGAGCATCTGGTTGAACAGAGGCAGGCTGTCAGCCAGTACCTTGCACGAGCAACAGTTGCCTCCATCACTGCAACTGGGCGTGCCGCCACCAACCTCCCGTCCATCATCTCCATGGAGGACTGGGGGCACATGCAGAAGGTGTGCTCAGTCCTGGCACCCTTCCTGCAGGCCACCAACATGGTAAGCAGGGACCATGCAATGGTGTGCGAGTGGGTACCCTTTATGTGTGTGCTGGACAGGGCCCTGTATGCACTGCTGGAAGAGGGAGCGGCAGCCTTGGACCAGCAGGAGCTGCAGGAAGCTTCACAGGCCACCTCTGAGGAGGAGGGCTTGGAGTTGGTGGAGGTCCCTGACCTTGCTGCTGATGAGGGGGAGCAGCAGAGCGCAGCTGGAGTGGTGCGGGGGTGGAGAGAGGATGAGGTGGAGGAGGCAGAGGAAAAGGACAGCACTGTCGGCTCTGGAGCTGCCGATGATGTGCCAACAGGGGTGGCCAGACTCTTCCCAATGGCAGCGCACATGCTGAGGTGCCTGCGCAAGGACCCAAGGGTGATCCAGATGAAGCAGAGGGAGGACATCTGGATCTGCATGATGCTGGACCCACGTCTGAAGGGGAAGCTCAGCCAGTTCCTGCCTGCAGGAGGAGACCGTGCACAACAAATGAGGGATTTGCAGCTGTCCCTTGTTGAGCGCTTGGAGGAAGCCTTCCCTCAGACATCCACCCCCACTGTCCAGCCAGCACCGAGGCAGCAGCAGGTGCCTTCATCCACCAGCAGCAAGCGCACGCGCACCACAGACCTGCTGTCTCTGACCCAAGAGCTCTACATGAGTGTAGAGCTGCCAAGGACTAGAGAGGAGGTGTCTGCAGCAGCATCCTTCTCCAGTCACAGGCAGCGCTTGACCCGCATGGTGGCTGACTACATGGGGTCCTTCAGCGGGCTTGACATCGTGGCCCCTGTTGATCCCATGGAGTATTGGGTCAAGCACCTGCCGATCTGGAGCGAGCTTGCACAGTACGCCCTGGAAGTGCTCTCCTGCCCCCCTTCCAGCGTACTGTCAGAGCGTTGCTTCAGTGCAGCTGGTGGAGTCGTCACTGAGAAGCGATCTCGTCTGTCTCACAAGTCTGTGGACAGACTGACGTTTCTCAAAATGAACCAGGCTTGGGTGGAAGGCGAATTCCTGGCCCCTGTTGTCGGCGAGAGTGGGACATGAAGTGGCGCACACACATTACACCTGCTGCTGCTGCTGTATTTCTTCCTGCTGTCTGTGTCTCCACTGCCAGGGAACACATTACAAGGTGCTGCTGCCCATGCGCCACCAGCTATTACGCTCAAAAATAGCTGCTTGCCCTGCATTATTTATTTTGGAAAAAAATATTGTAATTAATTTATAGGTGTCTGGGTTGAAAACTGTGCTGTCCCAATTGTGTATTGGACACAATGTGGGCTTCACGACCGCTGTCTGGAACCTCATGCTGTGTATTTACGGCCCTGGAACCAATGCTAGGAACCAGGGCCTATTATGTCTCGCTGCCTGCCCTCCTGCTGCCTGCTGCCAAATGCCAGTCTGCCACACACACTCATCCTCCTCACGCTGCCTGCTGTTGTATTTCCTCCTGCTGTCTGTGTCTCCACTGCCAGGGAACACATTACAAGGTGCTGCTGCCCATGCGCCAACAGCTATTACGCTCAAAAATAGCTGCCTGCATTAATTTGAAATAAAAAAAAATGTAATTATTTTAGAGGTGTCCGGGTTGAAAACTGTGCTGTCCCAATTGTGTATTGGACACAATGTGGGCTTCACGACCGCTGTCTGGAACCACATGCTGTTTATTTACGGCCCTGGAACCACCGCTAGGAACCAGGGCCTATTATGTCTCGCTGCCTGCCCTCCTGCCTGCTGCCAGTCTGCCACACACTCAACCTCCTCACGCTGCCTGCTGCTGTATTTCCTCCTGCTGTCTGTGTCTCCACTGCCAGGGAACACATTACAAGGTGCTGCTGCCCATGCGCCACTAGCTATTAAGCTCAAAAAAAAAATTGTAATTAACTTAGAGGTGTCCGGGTTGAAAACTGTGCTGTCCCAATTGTGTATTGGACACAATGTGGACTTCACGACCGCTGTCTAGAACCTCATGCTGTGTATTTACGGCCCTGGAACCACCGCTAGGAACCAGGGCCTATTATGTCTCGCTGCCTGCCCTCCTGTCTGCTGCCAGTCTGCCACACACTCAACCTTCTCACGCTGCCTGCTGCTGTATTTCCTCCTGCTTTCTGTCTCTCCACTGCCAGGGAACACATTACAAGGTGCTGCTGCCCATGCGCCACCAGCTATTACGAAGATATAGAAGAAGAAAAAGATAATTGAAGAAGATACAAGAAGTAGAAGATGAAGAAGATTCGAGTAAAAGAAGATATAGAAGAAGAAGAAAAAGAAGAAGATGTAGAAGAAGAAGATATAGAAGAAGAAGATGAAGACGACGTAAATGAAGACTTCCAACAACCATTTTGGACGCACCTTCTCATGCAAACACTTTTTATGAAGTTAATTTACTATTTTTGATACCTTTTTTATAACTACTACATCACCACATAATCACTTGATGTTTTTCTTCATAAAAAATGTGGTTTCATGCATCATTGACCTCCAATACAAGTTTTAAAAGCTATTTACGGAACATACACAAACCGAAAAAGGATACCAGGGAATAAAAGTTCAAACACATATGTCAATATGACATGCCCTATAGGTATTACATCAATTGTGGAGGTGATTTACAATATCACAATATGCGACCACACTCAGGTCCTTACCACCCGTAGCAGTGATCTTTTGTGTCGACATGTGGGATAGCTACACCCCACTCATACATTACAATTGAGTGGAGAGGGATCAGCCAGGACCCCCACAGTGTATGACCCTATACACCAAATTTTGGTTGACCACTGCATGATTAACATTTATACTGTGTTACAGTTTTTAGTAATACTACTTAAGATAATCAACAGGTATATAACACCTGATGTAATACCTATAGGGCATGTCATATTGACATATGTGTTTGAAAAGCTATTTAAGGCCAGCTCAAATATTTTACTCGAATACAGAATCGGATAGTGACGTCGGATATCCAAGGTCGAATCGGATATTCGATTAACTCAAATATTGAACTTCGAGTGAATTCGGATAGTTTACTATCCGAATTCGACCAAACTCGAATAGGATAATGAGGTATCCGAGCAACACTGCACCTGGCTACATATACTGGGGACAGCTATACACCTGGCTACATATACTGGGGACATCTATACACCTGGCTACATATACTGGGGACACCTATACACCTGACTACATATACTGGTGACACCTACAGACTTGGCTACATATACTGGGGACATCTATACACCTGGCTACATATACTGGGACACCTATATGCCTGGCTACATATACTGTGGACAGCTATATGCCTGGCTACATATACTGGGGGCACTGGCTGTTTGTCATTATGTGTATTTAGATTGTAAGCCTCTGGCAGGGCCCTCTCCCCTTGTGTATCATACTTGACTGTGTGCACTTTACCCAGAATTTGAAACTTGTTACCACTACCACTCCAGTTTATGATCTGGCATTGTACTACTGTCTGCATTGTGTTGTGTATCTTTTTGCTATTACCTGTATTGTTGTATCTATTGTCTATTACCTGTATTGTTCTGTCACCCCTGTTATCATTGTCTGTAACCTTATTTATTGTACAGCGCTGCGTAATATGTTGGAGCTATATAAATTGAATAAATAATAATAATAATATTTACTGGTGAAAGGCTGTCTGTCATTACGTGCATTTACTGGTGAAATGCTGTCTCTTATGTGCATTTACTGGTGAAACGCTGTCTCTCATTATGTGCATTTACTGGTGAGACGCTGTCTGTTATTACGTGCATTTACTGGTGAAACGCTGTGTCTTATGTACATTTATTGGTAAAACGCTATCTCTCATTATGTGCATTTACTGGTGAAACACTGTCTCTTAAGTGCATTTAGTGGTGAAACGCTGTCTCTCATTATGTGCATTTACTGATAAAATGCTGTCTCTTATGTGCATTTACTGGGGAAACGCTGTATCTCATTACGTGGATTTATTGGGGAAATGCTGTCTGTCATTACGTGCATTTACTGGAAAAATGCTGTCTGTCATTACGTGCATTTACTGGGGAAAGGCTGTCTGTCATTACGTGCATTTACTTGGTGAAACGCTGTCTCTTATGTGCATTTACTGATGAAACGCTGTCTCTCATTACGTGCATTTACTGGGGAAACGATGTCTTATATGTGCATTTAGTTGTGAAACGCTGTCTCTCATTACATGCATTTACTGGTGAAACGCTGTCTCTTATGTACATTTAGTGGTGAAACGCTGTCTCTCATTACATGCATTTACTGGTGAAACGCAGTCTGATATTACGTGCATTTACTGGTGAAACACTGTCTCTCATTACGTGCATTTACTGGGAAAATGCTGTCTGTCATTATGTGCATTTACTGGGGAAATGCTGTCTGTCATTACATGCATTTACTGGGGAAAGGCTGTCTGTCATTACGTGCATTTACTTGGTGAAACGCTGTCTGTTATATGCATTTAGTGGTGAAACGCTGTCTCTCATTACATGCATTTACTGGTGAAACGCTGTCTCTTATGTACATTTAGTGGTGAAACGCTGTCTCTCATTACATGCATTTACTGGTGAAACACTGTCTCTCATTACGTGCATTTACTGGGGAAATGCTGTCTGTCATTATGTGCATTTACTGGGGAAATGCTGTCTCTCATTACATGCATTTACTGGGGAAAGGCTGTCAGTCATTACATGCATTTACAGGTCAAACGCTGTCTGTCATTATGTGCATTTACTGGGGAAACACTGTCTCTCATTACGTGCATTTACTGGGGAAACGCTGTCTGTCATTATATGCATTTACTTCATATTTTTTTTAATGCAACTACATTGGTTGGTATAACTACATTACAGTTAGCCCCACCCACATGATGTCATGACCACGCCCATTTTTTAGCTGCTGTGCATCTGATTGGCTGTTTGTGGCTCCACCCCTTTTATGAATTTGAGCCCCAATCACCCAATGACCAACTGTACCAGGTTTGAGGCTTGTGCCATTAACAGTGTAAGAATGGCAGCAATGTAAATATTCCCCTTGAAAATCAATAGGTGACCCACTTTTCTGAATATCAATCCCAATCACCCAATGACCAACTGTGCAAAGTTTGAGAACCCTGCCATTAAAAGTGTAAGAATGGCAGTGAAATTTGTATATGTTATTCCAGGTAATGTACTATGTGAGTGACAAATGTCATTCACATCCCTTCAGCCATTGTTGTGTGACATCCAAACTTTCACATTTATAATATTAGTAGGATTTATTTATTTCATCAATCAGTGTTTTCTTTTTTTTATATCTGTTTCTTCCAATAAAACCTTCCAAAGAAACATACTGTAAATGGCCTACATGTTTAATCTGTCATTATTAAAAAATAAGCACAAATGAGAAAGCCATTTCTTTTCATCACTTAACTCATTAGCATTATAGTTAGTTGCACATTAGTTCCCAAGTGACAGCTTTAAGTAACAGTCAGATAAAAAAAACACAAACCTAATTTCACATAATAATGAGGTGTTGAATAATGGTTTTATCCTCGGGGAGCAATTATTCCAAACATACAGTAACTGCAGTTCATAGCGGAAGATGAAGGTGATCTAGAGACTCTCAAGACTGCTAAATTCTTTATAATTATCTTTGAGTACATCTGTAAACAAATGAGCATTACCTCTTTGGGACTGTAACACTGCTAATTAATGTCGCAATAGTTCAGACACCTTTCTTGTACTATAGGTAAAAAAATAAATAAATAAAAAACACAGTCACAATCATTTTAAAACAGTAACTTTTTATTAAGACTTTGAATTATAAAGAACAATAAAATACATAATTACAGGTAGCATTCACAAGCTTTGGGTTTTAACAAAATAAACTGAAATAAATAAAAAAGGAAATGAAATAACAGAAAAAAAATGACAGTCAGTGTGTAATGAACTACAATAAACCCAACAGTGACATAAGACAAACATGTAAAACATAAAGATAGACATAATATAGATAACAGGTGATATTTGAAAGAATGCTATATGTCATTATGATAAAATATGGATTGCATATGGACAGCAAGTTTTGGCTTTATTTACATTCTTAGTTTAGCATTGTGTGATAAAACGCGGAAAAGCAAGGCGGCTGATTCCGTGTCTAGTGCGGCGGTTTGCACGCAGCAGCGTGCGTCTGGTGTGGCTGGGCCTGTTAGTTCACATAGGCTGAGGAATACGCGCGCGCGCGCTGAGAGGCAGAACCTTTATGACAAACAAGGAGGGATCAGCTGACCAGGTTGGTCAGCTGACCTCAAAGCAAGTGGCTATTGGTTGATCGCTGATGGGTGGTGCCCGAGAGCGCCGCGCTATATATAGTCACTGCTGGTCAGTCTCAAGTTGTCTGCCATTGCGAACACTTACGTGGAAGCACTCAGACCTTAGTCAGATCCTACAGTGTGTTAGAACCAGGAGGACCTGGGAATTCACACTGAGCCAGATTACTTCTGTGTATTATTCTGTTATACTTCAGACTAGTTCCAGGGTGTTGAGACCACAGACCTCACACCCAAGACTAGGGACTCTGTGTTATCATTATGTTATGCTCCAGACTAGTTCCAGGGTGTCGAGACCACGGACCTCACACCCAAGACTAGGGACTCTGTGTTATCATTCTGTTATACTCCAGACTAGTTCCGGGGTGTCGAGACCACGGACCTCACACTCAAGACTAGGGACTCTGTGTTAGCATTCTGTTATACTCCAGACTAGTTCCAGGGTGTCGAGACCACGGACCTCACACCCAAGTCTAGGAATACGCTGTACCATCATATTATACTTCAGACTAGTTACAGGGTGTAGAGACCACGGACCACACACCCAAGACTAGACATTGTTGATATCTGTTATGACCTATTGCATTCCTGACTATCCCTCTGCTTTCTGATTCGGTACCTACGCAAATCTGATTATCTGTTGCCAAACCCTGCCTGCCTTTGGATACCGAATCAGCCTTCTGTCTATGTACTTTGTCTGTCTGTGTGTTGCCGACCTGGCTTGCCCGACCTTGAGAGCTATCTCTCTCCTTAAGAGATAGTCTCCAGACCTGCTAGTGACATCCACCTTTCAGGTGTCACTCACTCACAGGTCCTTCCTACTTTCAGCCCTGGAACTCCACCCCTTTGGAGGTCTCAGGCTGCTGGAAGGTTTTTGCACTTCCCAAAAGGCAGTATTGTCCATACTGCCAAAGACCACCTGCTCCTCGGGTGGTCTTACTCAAAGTCATTACTGTTGCCCCAAACACTCACACTATAAAGGTGTCCGAGGTTAGGTATACTTGGATTATCGGTGATTCTGCAGATCATCAATAATCAGGTATAATCTGTATTCTTGGTGATACTGCACATCACCAATAATCAGATTCTCTCTGTGTGCTGACACCGATCGCTACACATTGTTAATACAACACATCCTACTTCTTTCCAGTGTCCATTAACATCTTGCATGCAGTGAGTTTGAATTTTAACAAAAAAGAAGAAAAAGCTTCCAGAGGCCTCAGTGATCCATGTGCAAGTACAAAACTTTATTTGGATGATAACAAACACAGCAACTAATACTAAAAGCAATTAAAATTCAGAGTCCCCGGAGCTCCCCACAACACCCTCACACACAACCCTCCATTCACACAGACCAATCATTGCACTAGTGAATAAACCAAACTTAAATGATGATCAAATACCTATAACCAGTTTGAGGAAAAAGTCACGGTTTATGCCCCCTGTTAGCTCAAACAAATATCTTTCAGTTTTCTTAGAAACCTTTGGTAAAGAGGTGGGGGCCCTGGAGCTAGACCCCAAAACAATGTATAACATGTCTAAGGAAGAATGGTTGGCGCTAAAAGAATTAAAGGAAGCAAAAGGAGTGGTGGTCAAGCACAGTGACAAGGGCGGGAATGTGGTCCTATGGAAGGAGGAGGTTTATCTTAATGGGGCGTATCGCCACCTATTGGATAGCATCACTTATAAATGCCTTGATGAGGACCCATTCCCGCCTTTGGTGGATAAAATCAATGACTGCCTGGAAAAGGCTTTCATGAATGGCTTGATCTTTAAATCCGAATTTGAATACTTGAAAATTTATGAATATGTAAGACCAACCTTCTACCTTATCCCAAAACTGCACAAAAATAAGGAACGCCCACCTGGAGGTCCTATTATGTCAGGAGTGGGGGGTCCCACAGAGAAGTTGGGACAGTTCGTAGATAAAAAATTAAGGGGGTCTGGTCCAGGGTCTCCCCTCTTATGTGCAGGAAGCGCTGGCAGGTCTACAGCAAAGGGACTGTCCGCTAAAGTGGCAAATGTTGCTGGGTCAGCAACATCCACTTCGGAACCTGGCCCTGAGGGCTCAGGAGCCTCTCCGTCTGCAGCCTTCCTGGCGTGTGTGACAGGCAGCACTGAGCTCTTTGGGGCTGTTCGATTTGACAGCAGCCTGGAAGAGCTCAGGGGTCTGGCCAGCAGGTCACCAGCTGGAGGGGGCGGCTGAGAGGGTTCTGGGAAGTTATTCCCTCGGAGCTGTTCGAAGTGGAGGAGGCAGACCGGCAGATAATTGTTCCCCAAAGGTACAGAGAGATAGCTCCTGCCACTATAGAGAAAGTGTGTGTAGTGACGGTCAGAACCCTTCCCCAGCTGCAGCTCTGTCTCTATGGTCGCAAATTCACGGTCGTCATGGACCATCATCCCCATAGTTGGCTACGTCCGGTTGCCAGAGGCAACGACGTATTGCAGCCACTTTGCCTAGTTTCCAGCCGTGTAGCTTGGAGCTAACTGCCAGGTGGGGAACCCTCATGAGAATGCTAAGGAGTTACCCCCCCGGGCCCGGCCGTCAGTGTAGGCTTTGGCAGGACAATTCGTTAGATTGTTAAAGATAATATAGGAAATTTTTTATTTAATTGTTCAGTCTACTGGGTACTACCTCAGATGTGTATGTATGTTAAGAGGCCAGTCGGGCAGCTGGCTTGTGAAGGTATTGTCACCTGGCTCAAGGAAGCTGTTAAGGATTGTCCATATGTCAATGAACCTACAAAAGTTTGCTTTCCTAAAACAGAAAGAATTTGCGATAATTCAGGTTGGAGTGAGCTCGAGATGTCTCCCAGGCACCCCTGCTGAATATATGCAAATTAACTATTGTACCTTTAGAAGCTAAACACACCTCCAGAACCGCTGGAATGCAATGATGTGTCAGCTTGTTAATATGTACAGAGCCATAATAATCCAACATGCATACAGACTGTTTCGGATTGTTTGATCCTCATCAGTGCATGGCATGGATTAATTTGGCTCTATGGAGTAGGGCTTGTGAACCTACGTTTGCATTAAGTTCCTGGGGTAGCAGGGAATTGTTAATTAGCAGCCACTTGAGGAAGAATAGGCTGGTCTACATGACTTTTGATCTTTGTATTCATGTAAACAGCTGCCTGTTGGCCAAAATACAATCTGACTAATTGAGTCTGCCAAGTTCAAAGTGGACAGGAAAAGCCTTGGAATTTACATATGCCAGGAGGAAGCCTCACTCCACAATCTTTTGATGTATGTACTACACTATAGTTTTACCCCAAACTTCACAAGCTAAAACAGGAACGCTTTGAAGTTGCACGCGTTAAACAGTAAATTGGAGTGGACCTGGACATTGTTGTGGCCCCCGGGGCACACATTTTCCTATATAAATCAGCTAGGACAGTCACAGATCATCTTCTCTTGGAGGTAGCGCATAGCTAGGGATGATCCCGAGCGAATCGGAAAAAGGCATTCTCCCACCAACCACGTTCTAACCTATGCTGGTAACGTTATTTCCCTAATATTTTTGCAAACTTGTCTTGTGTATCCTTGTAACTTTTATTTTGTAACTCTTTACTTTGTTTTTATAAATCTTTTGTATACATTATTTTCTGCATTGTTCCACTTTTTTCCTGGAATATTAAATCGTTATTTAATAAGTTTTCTGTTGTACTAAACTAACACTCATAGCCTAGAAGGAGAGACTGCAGTGTAGCTTGCATTACAAATCAGTGCCTGATTGTGCCGTGCTACTGTACGATTGTACTGTGTGTGTGTGTGAGTGGCATTCCCGTATTCGGCATACAGCGCAAAGCTGACCCGAATACGAAAACGAGAATTGCGTGCAGATTACTCGACAGCAGAGTGGAAGTGTCTTGCGGCAGCTAGTGGTGGCAGTGAGAAGTGTTCTGAGGGGTCACAGCCTTGTGTTAGCTTGAATAAGGCTGCTCCCCACTTGATCTGGTCAAACCCGCAGTCGGGAACCGTATACGCAGGCGTGCTGCGGGGCCGGTTCCTGACATAATTGGTGGCAGCGGTGGGATCGTTTAGTACATTAGTACGCAGTTTAGCTCTCCAGTCTGAGTACTAAAGGCTGGAAGCTGTTAGAAGATGTTACCTGTTAACTGCACCTGTGTGACTGACTGCACGTTGTATTAGTCAAGGCAGTGCATACCTTTCACTTCATCCCCCCCCAATATGGACAAATTAAAAGGCAGATGCAGGCCACCTGGTAGGTTTGTTCGAGGTCACGCTGTCATGATTTTGTGCGGCCCGCAACCAAAGTACAGTGTTCAGAAGAAGGCACATGCCATCAACCCCAGGACGTAGTTGACTATTTAACTCAGAACACCTCATCTTTCTCAGCTTCCGCATGGAAGCGTGACATATCTTCCTCCTCCTGCTCTGATTCTGGCACCCCGCTTAACACTCAGTTGGCCGCCACCACCAAAGTGCCATCACCCCAGGGCTCGACGGTGTGGAATTTTTTTGTTGTCTGCCTCAGATGAGAGCAATGCCATCTGTACTCTCTGCCACCAAAAATTGAGCTGTGGAAGGACCAAGACCCGCGTAGGGACAACTACCTTACGAAGGCACATGATTACAAAGCACACACTGCAATGGGATGACCACCTGAGGGAAAACAGCACAGAAAAGCAAATCCACACACCGCAGTGGAAGATATGCAATTATTTCTCAAAAAAGGCACTACCCAAACTGTACCGTGATGTTGAAAGGCAAGTGGTGTCATCTCTGACACACAGCGTTGGGTCAAGGGACCATCTGACCACTTGGTCTGCAAAGCACGGTCAGGCCTGCCCGAAGACTAAGTCAGTCTCCACACACAGCATCTCTGCCTGCATGCCGTGTGACTGCCTGCCCCAAGACTAAGTCGCTCCCCACACAGCATCTCTGCCTGCAGGCTGCTTGACTGCCTTCTCTGCCACCACCAACAGGGTCCAGGACTCCAGGCGGATTCCTGAATTTTTAAGGCTACTGCTAGCATCGGCCGCTATACTAATTTTTCTGGTGCGTGTACATGCCTGCCTAATGTTTCTGGCTGCACTGCGGCTGCAACAACAAAACAAAAGGCATGCACATGTGCCAATTAACCTTCGTGATCATTACCTTGCCGCGGTGAAGGGGCTTACGTATCACAATGAAGCAATGACCGCCGGCTATATGAGTGTCTCGGGGGGTCACACCCAAGATAATAAGGTCGTTGCTTCATTGTGGACAGACCAAATTCGATCAGCTGGACAATCACCTCAGCCTGACAACCATATGGGCTTGAAAACTGCCACGGCCTGCAATCTCGCCATGGTGCACACCAGTCCAGCACGGCCATCACTACACAAACAGCTGTTTGCGTTGCGTTACACAGTAAGTTTGGTGTGTCAGTGTGAAGCAGAACTCTAATTACACTCCCTGATTGATATATACACATGCAAGATGTTTGAAAAGGACTTTAGGCCTGTAATTTAGCATTCAATGGGATTTCTTCCCTTAAAATGCTGCTTTGCGTTCAATCCGGATTTTTCACAAAGACTTTTGGCGTGTATCCCACTCCGCCATGCCCCCCTCCAGGTCTTAGACCCCTAAAACAGGAACACAATGCATGTAAAAAAGGATGGCTACTTTATGGGTCACATCTTACATAGAATTGTACAAGTCTGGCCCCAACCTCTCTATCATCTTATCTAAGCAAGGTATGGGGGAAATGTTAAACTTGAAGACATCATTCAGCTATCTGAAATCAATGCCGTACCACAGGTCTCAGTGAGGCTCTGTTGCTAACATGATTGGGTTCAACTATTAGTTCTGCAATCCATCAGTGATGCCAAGTGCTTACATCTGTTTAGTCTGACTGGTTATTGTCTCTCTAGGGGCCTTTGAGACCATTGTTTTATTATTTATTTATAAAGTGCCAACATCTTTTGCAGAGCTGGCCAATACATAGGGAAACATACAATGTCGACAAGGGTGTCAGGCACATGGTAATACAACATACAACATAGCACAAGGTTATACATGCAAACATGGTATAAAATGCATCATCATGAAATTTTACAGAGACGCAACGGTTCAAGTCCGAGTCCATGGTTAGGGTGTCATTGGTGGGATGGCAAGATCAAGAAGGAAAAGGGAGCGGGGGTGTATACCCCCAAAAGGCTTATAATCTAAAGGGGAGGGTGGAGAAACACTAGGTAGGGCTGTGGAATAGGTACTCAGCTGAGAGAGTTAACACATTGACAAAATGCACACGCGTGAAACCAGTCGTGGGCAGAGCTTTGATCCCCAGACAATTCTGAACAGCTGATGCTATGTGGATATTGGGGTTTGTAGTGCTACCTAATATGCTGTATCCCGCAAACTGTATGTGTTCCTCCTGACTTGTAGGGGGCAGTAGTGGATACTAGATGATGACAGTAGTAGTAGTGAAGGTTTATTGGGATATGTAGTCGGTGCACTACTAGGGCCAGCAGACTGGTCTCCAACAGCTAATGTGTGCACTGGACACAGAGGACTGCAATATAACAATAGCAAGAAAAACAATAAAACAGCACTTATGAGGGCTATTATGCAAGGTACTGTACCACTAGCTGCAGTGTGCACACCTGTGTCCAACAGCTAACTTCAGTGCATTGGACAGTCAGTAGACACACAGAACTGCAATATAACATAACAATAGCAAAAAAAAAACAATGTACCAGCCCTTATAAGGGCTCTTGGGTGTTCAGTACGCTTTACTAGCAGCAAGAAACTTGACTGGGGACACAGAACAGAGGCCTAATTACCCCTATTCCCAACACAGCTCTCTCCCTCCACTCCTTCACAGCAGCCACAGACAGAGTGCAAAATGACTGCCATGCTGGCGTTTGTATAGGTGGGAGGTGGTCCAGGAGGGAGCGTTATCTGATTGGCTGCCATGTGCTTGCTGACTCTGGGGTGCCTGTTGTTCGTCTGTTGACGGGAACGCAAACACACATTCTTTGCTAGGAATTGTCCGCCGGCAAATAGTTTGAGCCATCTTTAATAGTGGTGAAAACTGAAAATAAAAATCCCTGTGAAATGCATAGGAAATAAAATCACATTTAGAGAAAGTTTACCCCCCAAAATAATAATAATGATAATAATTAAAAATAAAATGTTGTATTTATCACTAAGGTGTCATAAGTAGGGATAAAGTCATTGGGCCCGACCCAATTCACTTTTTCTTCAAAGTTTCTGTTTAACCACTTCCCTTCCCCCGGGACAAAAAAATACGTCCCTGCAAAATGCCTGTGCAGGGTCATAGCTATTACATCCCTCCCCGCTGTGCATTCCTGGTACCGCCGCCGATTGGTAGCTGCTAGATCAATGAATAGGAACACAATTCCCATTCATTGATCTAAATCCCTGTGTGAATGGAAGCAGCTGTGCATGAGACGGCGCCTCCATTCACAAAAGAACGTCCACGCATCACTTCCTCTATGCGTAGTAGGCATAAGAAAGTGAGCGGCGAGGACATCTTGTGGCCGAAAAGTAAAATTACATCTACTTTTTTAATTGTCTTCAATACAGGACCTATTTAGAACTTATTTTTACATTTTAAATTAACCCTGACCTCTCACACTCCCCAATAGTTACCCCAAAACATGTTTTCAAAAAAAATTACAAATAAAAAAACAGATACATGAATAGTTACCTCTTGATAAAGCGGCGCTGCCGCGATACGCGTGGAGGGGACACTCGGGGACGTTTACACTGATACATTCACAGACAGGTAACTATTTTGTCCATCTTGTGCACTACCTTACTATCAGCGCTGGTTGGCATTTGCTATCTCCAATGTGATAGGGACATTGCTTATCTTGTGCAAGAGGTCTTTGTGCTATTTTTTTATTGTACCTTGCCATCTTTTGCTGTATAGTTTGTCTTTCAGTTATACATCTTGCTGAGTTTGTAATTTACTAGACTCAGGCTTTAGTGCTGTCAGTTACCCAAGTTTTGTGGCTGTTCATACCTGTATGCAGGTTTTATTTCTATCTTGTGCCATACTATAAATTCCCTTATTGATGGATGATGTTACACTATGATATTTGACTACTGTATCAGAGTCCCCCAGTGTCTATTACCCATTTTTAAGTGTTTTTATTAAATGTTTTGGTCTTGGTGTTCCTAATAAAGATATTGCTGATGAAGCTTCATCTGGTTCTGTGCATATTGATTCATTCCTCATGCAGATGACCTTTTCTTTTTGGCTTCACATGAATAGTTATGCATGAAAAGTAATACATGAAAAGTTCAATAGTTATTGAACTTTTTTAATATGTATGTTAAGAGGGTATATTACTATTACTTTATGAATTATGGGCTTGTAATTAGGGATGGATGCAAAACTGAAATAATGCACCTTTATTTCCAAATAAAATATTGGCGCCATACATTGTACTAGGGAAACATTTTAAATGTTGCAATAACCGGGATAAATGGGCAAATAAAATGTGTGGGATTTAATTACATTATGATGTATTATTTTAAAACTACAATGGGCGAAAACTGAGAAATAATGGACTTCTGTCACAGCAACATCCCATAGGGCTTGCTGTAGTGATTGTCTGTTGGGAAAGACCCAAGTACGAGTATGGCTTTCCTGCATCTATAAAAACAAGCTAGATGAGATGGTATACAGAATTCAAGAGAACAGAAATGTGTGAAGAACAGTTACATGGAATTTGTGATGGATGATAGTCCATACACCACGAGAAGAGAAGACCAACATTTGGCTATCAACTCATTTATTCCATCTCAAGCAGTAGAAAAAGTCAATCTCATGCAGGAGTAAAACTCCATTGAAGAAAATACAGCAGATCAGCTCACTAGTCACTAACAACTCCAGGACAATTCTTTCTCTTTCAGCTCACCTTCCTCTTATTATAGACCTCACACAGATGTTTCCAGAGAAGCCTACATCTCCCTTGACTTATAAGAGGCTATTGTTTAGCTACAGAGTTTTCCAGCACTACCTACCTCAACCCGGTCTTATCTGAGGCCATTGTTTGAATAAGTAAAGGCTACACAATAAAGGATAGTACACACATCCACACAATCTGTCTAGCTATCATCTAAACTTGGTCTGTTTGAAGACAGCTGGTCGTTTTTATGGCTGGCAACAAACAAGACAACCAACTGATAACAGGTAGTTTGCCAGATCCATCCGGTTCTGAATGTGGACATGTTGTGCAGTTTATTGTTTTGCTTGCGTGTGCGGTATTTGAGTTGGTTATTTAGTTAATTGGTTGGTTCTTTAATTGTTTGGCGTGTGTGTATGTACACGACTTGTCAGTTGTCATGTGAACAACTTGTATGGTTCGTCATGTTGCACGTTTGGCTGTGGATTATTATGTTTGACGTGTGTATGAACCTTATTACAATAATTGTATATCTAAAGCAAAATCAATAACTGATCTTAATTACAATATCTGACATTCAAACAAAACACCAAACATGCATGATATATTTCAGAAGCATCAAACTACACAGCATAATAATATTATCGTGTTGCCATTGGATTGATATAAGCAAATTTACATATAAATTGATGAATGACAGCGCTCCTCTTCTATGATTCTTTAAATCTGCAAGATGTAAACATACTGCACATAGTGCATTACTGCAGTTTAAACAAGTAACCACACTTCCCCAGTGACAAAAATTGATGCACACGTGAACTGAAAACAGTTTTTAAAAAAAAAACAGTGTATGAAAACACCCCCGGTTCTCAAGCAATACTGTCCGCTCACCGGATTCTAACCACCTCACATCCAGGTGGATCTAGCGTTTGTTGTCACCCAATGACTCTACAGCATTCGTTTCCATCAAATAGTAAAAATTTATTCCAGACCATGTAAAAACAAACAAATACAATTCCTCATAGCGCAACTTGTTATTTTCAATAATATTCAGCCTGCGCTTATCCAGCCCACTTACGTAGTTCCAATGAATATGGCTCTTCCAAGTCCCGGCCGGCCGGCGAACACTTCCGCAACCTGGTGACGTCAGTCGCACCTGACTTCACCCTACGTGTTACATCCTATGGACTCATCAGGGGCTCCTGATGAGTCCATAGGATGAAACGCGTCATGATAGGCCCCTGATGAGTCCATAGGACAAAACACGTAGGGCAGAGTCAGGTGCGACTTACGTCACCAGGTTGCGGAAGTGTTTGCCGGACGGCCGGGACTTGGAAGCGCAATAGCGGAAACGCCGTGGTGGAGGAACGGGATGCCGACGCCACCAGAGGGGGTGATTACCGCTGGGCTCATCAGCCCGATAAGCGCCATATTCATTGGAATATTTTGGAGGAATCGATTATATATAGGGCTTAGGGCAGGAGCAGTTTGTATGTTCAAGATATAAGTAAATTACTGGAAAATGTTTACAGTTGCACACGACCTTTTCATATCTAACTGGAAGCTTACAAAAGTTCCATATCTAACTGGAAGCTTACCTTTTAGCATGGAATAACATAAGACCATGGTGGAATCTATGCAAAATGTCTCAGGGATAAGTACTCAATTTGTTCTGGTATGGATTGCTGAGGCAGGGACACTAAGGTATTTATATGCTTTCCTTTCATTTGTGCTGTAAGTTCAATGATTGTCTATGTAACCAGGACAGAAGAAACCTCACATGAACCAATGTACATCTTCATCTGCAGCTTGATTATGAATGTCATGTTTGGATGTTCATCAGGCTTTTCAAAGCTTATTATTGACTTTTTATGTAAAAATTCAACCATCTCACTCCTTGGATCAGGGATGAGCAGAAACTACGCCAGTGCGAATTTACGCATCGTAGTTCGCATCTACGCTTCGTAGTTTGTAGGTGAAGTTTCAAAACTATGCTTACGAATTTACACGTAGCAAAGTACTGCTATGCGTAGCTTGCGCCCACTATGCGTAGTTAACATGTGTATTGCGTAGTAAACTATGAATGCGTTACTCGCGTCTAATTTTCCGTGTGCGATTGTATGCTTACAAATGTACGCATTGGAAAAGGGAGTGTACCCATACAAGAGTACCCGGTAAAAACATTTAAGTAGGAATTAATGCTTAAAATTTCCTGCATACGGGCATAAGCATCCGCAAACAATACGCTTCGCACTACGCGTAATTGTGTATTTTAACATGTATTCTACGAAGCGAATATTTGATTTCGAAGCCGTAGTTTGGCAAAGCATAATTGCGTAAAAATACGCGCAGTTCCAGCATAGCGAAGTTGGCTGACTACGACCATCCCTGCCTTGGATGTCTCATTCAGGCCTTTTGCCTCCAGAGTTATGCTTTCACTGAAATCTGCATCTTCAGTGCTATGGCATTTGACCGATATTTGGCTGTAGGACATCCACTTAGATACCCTACTTTGATGATGAACCTAACACGTATAAAATTATCAACCCTGTTGTTTTTTGTTTTAGTGTCTATGGCATTGTTTGTATTGTTAACATCAAGACAAACTTTTTGTGGAGTGGATATTGACAATTTTTGTTGTGAGACCCTGTCTCTCCTACGACTGGCTTGTGGTGATACAACCAGTATCTCCATCTTTGGAACAGTTTGGACTTTTTCCATGGTGATTGGCTGTGTACTTGTTATAATTTACTCTTATGTAACAATTGTCAATTATATAACAATTGTCATCTGCCTAAAACTTTCAAGACAAGCCTCTCAGAAAGCCACCCATACTCTGGTGACTCACATGGTGGCCTTTTCCACATTCATTGTTGGCTATATGTTTATTACTTTTAGGTACTGGCTAAGCATTGGCTACTCCTCTCCTGCTCTTCATGTTAGCATCATTGTGATTGGTATCACCATGTCTATTATTCTTAACCCTCTGATCTACGGGCTAAGGATGGAGGCTCTAAGGGTCAAGATTATTCTTAACCCTCTGATCTACGGGCTAAGGATGGAGGCTCTAAGGGTCAAGATTATTCTTAACCCTCTGATCTACGGGCTAAGGATGGAGGCTCTAAGGGTCAAGATTGGATGTAATCTGCAAAAAATGTTGGTCAGGTTAACTTCCTTGCCGGTTATCCCGAGCTCAGCTCGGGGTAACCTGCGCAGGAGGATTTCTCAGGCCCCGCTGGGCCGAATTGCATAATTTTTTTTTCATTGCACGCAGCTAGCACTTTGCTAGCTGCGTGCATATTCCCGCCGCGCCGCCCCCCCCTCCCCCCTTCAGTCCCCTTGCGCAGCCTGGCCAATCAGTGCCAGGCAGCGCTGAGGGGTGGATCGGGATTCCTTCTGATGTCCCGATGTCCATGACGTCGGTGACGTCATCCCGCCCCGTCGCCATGGCGACCGGGGAAGCCCAGCAGGAAATCCCGTTCTGAATGGGATTTCCTGCTTACTCTGATCGCCGGAGGTGATCGGAGTGGCTGCGTGGATGCTGCTGCTCAGTGGCTATCATGTAGCAAGCCCTGGGCTCGCTACATGATTTAAAAAAAAGTTATAAAAAAAAAGTGCTGTGCTGCCCCCTTGCCGCGGGAATTGGCCCGGCAAGGGGGTTAAAGTGACACTGAAGATTTTATAAGATAGAATATGATTATGAATTGTATGTTTAATATGGATAATTAATAGAACATAGGCAAAGAAAAGAGTCTCATATTTTTATTTTCACTTATATAGTTTTGTTTTCGTTTTTTTTGTTTTTATAACATGGCATCATTCTGTCATATTTTTATTTTAAACTATGAAACAGAGCTCTGTATTTTAAACTATGAAACAAAGCAAAGCTAATACTTCTTTGAACTTTCCAGAAGTAAAACCTTATCTGAAGCTGTCTTTCACTGTTTCTTGATGTAGAAGTGCTTCAGAAAACAGCACAGTCTTCCACCGAAGTTTGGTTGGAGAGCTCAGAGAAGCTCTTTTGCATAGATAACAACTGAAGTTTCTTAACTCTTCCTGTACTGGAAACAATATGAGACTCATATCTGTGCTACTAATTGTTCTATTTCTTAGCTGAAGTACTCATACAATTCATTATCTCAAGTTTATTTTCACTTCAAATTCCCTTTAAAACTACTTATTCAGCACTAGACTTCCCTGGTTAGGCTTAATCTATAGATAATTAAAAATAATCCTGGATTGTATTGCTGTTTTCATTTCACCAATGTTTTTCAAGACAGGTTTTGAGAAAATCTACTGACAATAAGAATCATCACTGATTCACCTACTATTAACCTCCCTGGTACTAAGATTTTATTTGCAGATTTTAGGGTCTAAAAGCAGTGCAATTTTTTAGCACGCTTCAGACCCTAAAATATGCAAATAATCATACGACAGAGAGATCTGCGGCAGCCGCTGGACTTACTCACCTCCCTGGGATCAAGTGCTGCAGTTCTCCCTCTATACTCCGGGTGGCGCTATAACCCTTTAGTGAGATTACTGCCTGTCTCACCAGGGGTATGCAGTGCCTCAGAGGACAGAAAGAACAAACAAACAAACACAGAACATTCATATCGCGCTTTTCTCCTGGCGGAATCAAAGCGCCAGAGCTGCAGCCACTAGGACGCGCTCTATAGGCAGTAGCAGTGTTAGGGAGACTTGCCCAATGTCTCCTACTGAATAGGTGCTGGCTTACTGAACAGGCAGAGCCGAGATTCGAACCCAGGTCTCCCGTGTCAGAGGCAGAGCCCTTAACCATTACACTTTCCAGCCAGAAAGAAGAATGGCTGCTTACTTCTGGATCCCCGGGAAGGTGAGTGAAAATGCCCACTGTTGGCCATTTATTTGCATAGACCTTGCGGCGGTCACCACGAGTCTGGCTTGGGGTTACAGCTCTAAGCTGCGAATTTCCAACCCGAGCCTGACTCGGGGTTACCTCCAGGGCGTTTAAGAATATTCCAAAAGAAACTAACAGTTCAAGGTGACGCAGTTTATAGTAGAGTGAGGAAATATGAGCTCAGCTATGCTTTAGTGTAAATTTACAAATCACACAGTATTGTGTAAAATTAGGGTTTATAGATATAATTTAATGGTCATATACCATAATGGTTTCATAGACCATTACAATGATACTGGCAGCCACAATACTTTAATGATTCAAGGCAGGTTGGTGTTAGGTATATATGGAGGGAGGTAAGTGCTTGTAAGGATTCCTCCTGTGGCGTGTTCTGTCCGTTGCGGTGGAGCCGCAAACGGACAGTTCTGGCTTGTCAGCCTGCATTCGGTTGTGCATTCACAATGAGTCACAGTGCCATTTGCAATTGCTCTGCAGTTCTGGAAAGCTCAGGATGCTGTCATCATTCCACCAATTGCTTGCTACAGCTAAGCTGCAGCCAGATAGCCCTGGATTTCCTGCATGCATGTTGTTACATAATTCTGCATGTATTTCTTATGGGAGTCCTTTGCATTCACAACCAGCTAGCAAATGGGAATCAAGCCAGCTCAAGATTGAATGATTACCATTCAGCTGTGTGTAAATTTGCATGCTTGCATCCATTGGTCGATGCCGGCATAAAAATCTGTCTCCCCTTTTAGACCTCACCCATCATAGCGATCAGTACGCTGTTCTGCTAGGCTTCTTGACACTCTGTTATAGATCTGTTATTGTAGTTCAATGTGACCCTATTATTTGTGCTTTAGCTAGTTTCTTGATAAATATACAGTGGTGTGAAAAACTATTTGCCCCCTTCCTGATTTCTTATTCTTTTGCATGTTTGTCACACTTAAATGTTTCTGCTCATCAAAAACCATTAACTATTAGTCAAAGATAACATAATTGAACACAAAATGCATTTTTAAATAATGGTATTTATTATTTAGTGAGAAAACAAACCTCCAAATCTACATGGCCCTGTGTGAAAAAGTGATTGCCCCCCTTGTTAAAAAATAACTAAACTATGGTTTATCACACGTGAGTTCAATTTCTGTAGTCACCCCCAGGCCTGATTACTGCCACACCTGTTTCAATCAAGAAATCACTTAAATAGGAGCTATCTGACACAGAGAAGTAGACCAAAAGCACCTCAAAAGCTAGACATCATGCCAAGATCCAAAGAAATTCAGGAACAAATGAGAACAAAAGTACTGTAATTGAAATCTATCAGTCTGGTATTGGTTATAAAGCCATTTCTAAAACTTTGGGACTACAGCGACCCACAGTGAGAGCCATTATCCACAAATGGCAAAAACATGGAACAGTGATGGACCTTCCCAGGAGTGGCTGGCAGACCAAAATTACCCCAAGAGCGCAGAGAAAACTCATCCGAGAAGCCACAAAAGACCCCAGGACAACATCTAAAGAACTGCAGGCCTCACTTGCCTCAATTAAGGTCAATGTTCACGACTCCACCATAAGAAAGAGACTGGGCAAAAACGGTCTGCATGGCAGATATCAAAGGCGCAAACCACTTTTAAGCAAAAAGAACATTAAGGCTCGTCTCAATTTTGCAAAAAAAAAATCTCAATGATTGGCAAGGCTTTTGGGAAAATACCTTGTGGACCGACGAGACAAAAGTTGAACTTTTTGGAAGGTGCGTGTCCCGTTACATCGGGCGTAGAAGTAACACAGCATTTCAGCAAAAGAACATCATACCAACAGTAAAATATGGTGGTGGTAGTGTGATGGTTTGGGGTTGTTTTGCTGCTTCAGGACCTGGAAGGCATGCTGTGATAGATGGAACCATGAATTCTACTGTCTGCCAAAAAATCCTGAAGGAGAATGTCCGGCCATCTGTTTGTCAACTCAAACTGAAGCGATCTTGGGTGCTGCAGCAGGACAATGACCCAAAACACACCAGCAAATCAAGCTCTGAATGGCTGAAGAAAAACAAAATGAAGACTTTGAAGTGGCCTAGTCAAAGTCCTGACCTGAATCCTATTGAGATGTTGTGGCATTACCTTAAAAAGGTGGTTCATGCTAGAAAACCCTCAAATAAAGCTGAATTACAACAATTCTGCAAAGATGAGTGGGCCAAAATTCCTCCAGAGCGCTGTAAAAGACTCATTGCAAGTTATCGCAAACGCTTGACTGCAGTTATTGCTGCTAAGGGTGGCCCAACCAGTTATTAGGTTCAGGGGGCAATTTCTTTTTCACACAGGGCCATGTAGGTTTTGAGTTATTTTTCTCACTAAATAATAAAAACCATCATTTAAAACTGCATTTTGTGTTCAATTATGTTATCTTTGACTAATAGTTAACGGTTTTTGATGAGCAGAAACATTTAAGTGTGACAAACATGCAAAAGAATAAGAAATCAGGAAGGGGGCAAATAGTTTTTCACACCACTGTATATGCAGACTTGCTAATATATATTTATCCGTTAGTTGAGGCGTTTGTTATTTTTCTCATTATTGTGTATTGCCTAGTTCCATGCTTGATGGACGTTCGCTGCATCTGCGGTGGGTCAGTGAAATCCATTATCCAGACAGCTTGGATTTTGCCATCACCACATTGGTGACTGGTAGTATTCCTGCTACTCTAGTTACTGGGACCGTAACTATAGGCTGCAGTTGCTATTAGTTACGTTTTATCCTGTAGTCTTGCCTAGGTGGATGCTTGCTGGTGACTGTTGTTAGCCTGCTTGCTCTGCTTCTGTGGACGTGACTGTGAGCGGTGGTTGCTACTAGTTACGCTCCAATCTATAGTCCTGTCTTGTACCTGTCTGAATACTTGCTATCGCTAAGGCAGCACAGTGCGAACTAAGGCGGCGCACATCGCACTGCGCTGCAATTGTGTCTTATTTGTAGCAATATCGGAAGCCCAGAGCTGCAGTTGCGCTGGGCAACCTGTGTAGCCTCTTCCATTATTCAGCTACTAGCCTTGTTGCTCTGGGTGGGCAAAGTATAACCCCCAAGCATTACAGTGCTTTAATTTAATGGTTATATATCAAAATGGTTATGTATATGGAAACTCGTCATGATGTTCACTGTTCTTTCTTTTGATATATGTACATTTACACAACCTTTAGCTTGATACATTATTTGTCATTTACCGCTTTTAAATATATACTTTTTTTCCTATCTTAAATTGAAAAATGATTTTCTCCAAAACTATAAGTTATTTTTGATTCCCCCCCCCCCCCCTCTTGCTCCTACCACCCTCCTTAACATACCCTGCAAATGTTGATGATTCTAGCACACACAGGGTCTTTGACAGTAACTGCTAAAGTTGGCCATTGATTTTAATTTTAAATGCGAACGCAATTTTTTTTTTTTTTAAGTGTGTTAAATGCCAACAACGAACAGCTCAAGTTCGCCAGGAACTGTCCACCTGCAAACTGTCAATATTCCAAAAGAGAAGAAGTTTCAGATCGGCACTGGATGCTAAACTAGCAAGCCCAATGGGGGTAGGAGGATACCTGCTGTGCCTCCAGACCAGAGACAATTGTAGTGCAGCAAGAAGAAAAGGATATCCGGGCACCAACAAGTTTGCAAAGCAATCCACCACTTTCATTTCATCCCCATCACCTGCAGATACATGCACAAAGAAAATGGCCTAACAGCCATTTTGCAAACACAAGTTGCTTCCTCAGAGGAAGTTGCTTCCAAAGTCTCTTCAAATGGTCAAAATACCTTTCGGAGGTCTCTCTCTCTCTCTCTCTCCCTCTCTCTCTCTCTCTCTCACCTGACACGTGACACGTGCCAAGTGCCACCTGCCACGTGCCAAGTGCCACGTGCCAAGTGACAGCCAGACAGCAGAGGAGAAGACACTAGTGCACACTAATGCTAGGTACACACCATACAATTTTTCTGTTAGATTTTCTCTTAGATTTACCTGCCAGATAGCTTTTTTCCATGTTGTAGGTAAATCCAACAGAAGAATCTAACAGAAAATGGTATGGTGTGTACCTAGCATAACTGTCACACTGGCACTGCTCAGCAGCACAGCAGTGCCACGTCCGGCATGCTCCTGGCAGACGTTACACCTGCTGCTGCTGCTGCATTGCCCTGCTCCTGCTGCCTGTGCTGCTCCCACCACCAGGGTGCCACAGGCCACTGCTGCTGTGCTGATACCACCTATATTTAACCCAAAACACAATTGCTGTGTAATTTTTTTGGAGGTGTCTGAGCTGAAAACTGTCATGTCCCAGATGTGCAGTTGGACTAGGGACGCAATGTGGGCACGACCGCTGTCTGGAACCTAGTCCTGATGTTAATTGACAGCCATTTTTTTTTTTGGGGGGGGGGGATTTTAAGTCCCCACATCATCAATTAGTGTTTCCCTTTAAAAAAACATGATCCTACATGCCTCATTTACCCTAAAACACATTTTAAAAGCAATTTAAAGCTCACTTCCAGTTTTTCTATCCAGATATATGAATCCGTCCGGATATCCCAGATACTGGGTCCGGATATCCGATTCGGATTCGGATTCCAAAAGTTCAAACTCGGATATCCGATTTGGATCGGATATCTGGGTATCCAGATCCGAATCAATTCGGATTTTGAAAAGGGGCATTCAAACAGCACTAGACACACATACACTTGGGTGGGAAGCAGCAGAGCTAGGATGATTTCCAATAGTTTTCATTCTGAAATCGATTGACTGTGTATTGCGTGGACAGGCAATAAACCCTTTTCTGATCAGGTTGATAAGAGACAGATCTATATAATGGTGTGATGATTTGCTCAGCTGCCTGTGCAGGCAGGCAGCCTTTTGACCATTGTGTAGGTTTGCATGCTGCAGGACTTTGGAAAGAAGAGCTTCTGTCAGTTTTGCAGCTTGTGCTTGCAGAGGAATTTGCATACGTTGTCATGCAAATTGCCTGGCCACATTCATTGGAGGCGTGTACTATAAGTACTATGTCTTTCCCACAATGCTTCGCTGGTCATAAGGATTTCGTCCTATGTAACACTACTGGTGGTGTGTCAGCCTTACTCTCTGTTTGAAGTTCAGCTTAGAGTAATTCCTGGAAACTGTGCTAGGCAGATTTCCCTAGTGCAGTTAGGATTGTTTATCTGTTTTGTTTGTCTGTTGCGATTGTCCTGTCCCAGCGGTGGTCGATAGGAAGTCGTTCTGATCTCTGTTCTTGGAGCATAGCTGGTGCAGCGGTTGCTACCAGCTATCTCTTCTGTTCTGCCTCTCTGGATCGCGCTAGCCACTTTTCACTAGCGCTGTGGATCCTTCTGTTCTGTCTCCTGGGATCGCGCTAGCCACTTTCCGCTAGTGCTGTGGATCCTTCTGTTCTGCTACTCTGTACCTGGATCGCGCTAGCCACTTTTCGCTAGTGCTGTGGATCCTATCTCTCGCTTGTCCCTGTTTTCGTGTGTCTGTCTTGTCTGCTACGACCGCTTGCTGGATCCTCGGTGAGGTAACCGTTAAGCAAGCGTTCGCGTCCTCTGTTTCATGTTTGTCTGTCGATGGTTAGTTAGGCGTGCTTGTCTCTATTGTGCTTATCACATGGAGACCGCGCATAACCGCGTGCACAGTTGCGAATGAGTGCGGTGTTCGCGGTTAGCTAGCGTTTGTTATTTTCCGCATCTTCTCATTGTATTATTTGCTGTGCCTTTGCTACCCTCAAAAACAAGAAGAGAATTACAGAGCCCAATATTTTGCAGTATTGTCAGGTAAAATGAAGAGTTCAATACAATTTTATGTATATATATACTCACAAACACGGGTTACCAATAGGCAACCACTTTAAATGCAGGTGGGGAGCATTAGGACCTGACCCCACTCAGGTTAAGAAGTCGCTCTCTGTAGACAGTAGATGGGGATGCACCCCTCCACCCAGGGTGGACTAGAAGATCAGCAAAAACTCGGTATACAGAGGCGCCAGAGTAGAGTCAAACGTTTTAAAAACCGCTTAAAAGGAGTGGGGGATGTTAAGGTGGACTCACCTCCCTCTTACAAAAAAAGAAAACTCACTTGAGTCTCAATAAAATAGAATTGTCAAGTAATTTATTCAACTCCACAAATGCAACCCGTTTCGCGGGCATGACCCCGCTTCCTCAGGCAAAAATGGGAGCACAAATCAGTGGGTCAAGCAATAAGTTTGAGCGCCCTCTCCTTTTAAGCGGTTTTTAAAACGTTTTACTCTACTCTGGCGCCTCTGTATACCGAGTTTTTGCTACCCTCGTATTCTATTCTGATCTGCCTTGTGTCATGTCTGGCGACCGCACCTCTCGCGATCGCGTTCCTATTTCATATCTGCTGTTGTGTGTGCGCGGTCGCGGGGTGGCGACTGGATTGGCGCACACACATACAACCTATCCCTTTGCTCGTTCTCATTCGCAATCGCCTCTCTTGCGATTGCGTTCTGCGCTTCGTACAATTCCTGTCTGGCATTTGTGGAGGTACAGAGGATTAGTTCCTCTGCACTCCCCAGCGCCATCTGCCGACAGGAATTTCCCTCTACAGGTGCGTAGCACCTTTTGCTGGGTGCCTGCAATTACACGCTTGTGGAGGATTTCCGCCATGTCAGCGCACGCGTTGTGCGCTGATCACAGAGAAAGTTCCACAATCGTTACAGTATGAACAGCCTAACCCAAAACCCCAGTGTAGACGGAATTTCCGATTTGTACGATTTTGTCGAATATGGCTCTTGTACCTTTAAGAGATTTAAAAAAACTTGAACCTGAATCAGCAGACAAATTTTTGTCTGAGTGTACGAAACTGTTAGCGAACCCTGAATTCCAATGCACCCCAGTGTTTACCTGGGCCCCCCAAATGGTCTACATTCTGTTGGGGGCGAAATGTCAATGTGGGCTTATGATGTGTTAGATCATACCACCCTGAGTCAAAGACCCCTGGAATTCTTGGTCTTTTTAATTCACAATTGGCTGAGATTACCTCAATTACCATACCCCCTTAATGAGTTGTTGTCAGCAGCTCAATCAACTGTTCCATCTACTCTTTCATCCATAAAGCAGCCATCCAAAGCCTCTAAAGGCTCATACACACATCAGACTATAGTCTTTGGAAAATGAAAGATCACAGACCAATCTTACCACCCTTCATGTAGTATGAGAGCCATACTCTACACAGTCTTTTCTATGGAGCTGAACTCCACATCAGAAAGAAATCTTTGCAAGATGCTGCACACACAGATGCTGTACAGACACAAAAGATCAGTATCTGCAAAAGATCTGTTCCTGCCAAAAATCCATTCCTGCAAATTGCAATGATAGTGTATGAGATCTGCAGATCATCATACACACATGATTTAACTGACATTCATCTGCAGATCAAGCAATCATCTGCAGATCTGAAAATCCATCCTGGTGGATCTGATCTGCAGATGAATGTCAGTTAAATCATGTGTGTATGATGATCTGCAGATCTCATAGACTATCATTGCAATTTGCAGGAATGGATTTTTGGCAGGAACAGATCTTTTGCAGATACTGATCTGTTGCATGTGTACAGCCGTCTTTGTGTGCAGCATCTTGCAAAGATTTTTTCTGATGTAGAGTTCAGCTCCATAGAAAAGACTGTGTAGAGTATGGCTCTCATACTACATGAAGGGTGGTAAGATTGGTCTGTGATCTTTCATTTTCAAAAGACTATGGTCTGATGTGTGTATGTGGCCTAAGTCTAAACGTAAAACATCTAGGAAGGCTTCCCAGCGGAAAGATCCGTTGCCCATAGCAACCACAAATAAAGAGGTTATTTCTGTCAAGTCTGAAATGGGCAAAACCATGCAGTATGATAATGATGTTTATAATGCATCTGCTGATCAGTTTCCCTGTTTTTTGCCCCAATCCAAAGCTTATGTGGATCTTGCTATAGGTAGGATCACACACTACATTAAAGCAGTTAAAAAATCTGTTCTTGTTCCTGAACTCCACCCCTATGGAGATTATCTGGATACTGGCCTGTTTGAACCCCCATTTGCTTCCTGGGATGTTGGGGCCTTGCTGGAGGAATTCGATTTTGATTGGAAAGCCTTTTGTGATTTTTACATCGCAAAAAGCGAAGATGTCTTGAATGCTTGTCTTGATTCTATGTACCTTCTGATTGATTCCTATGAATGTGACAAGGATGATGTGGATCTGGTGATCTATGTATGGCAAACGATTTTGGATGAGGTACACACACACCAACCAATTGATTCCAATAAAGAGACATCGTTGTCGGATGATTGTGCCTGCCTTTCTGGGGTAAAGCATGAGAGTCTTGACTTTGTGCAATCTGAAATGAATTAGTATGCCGCTGTGGTTGATTCCTGTGCGAATCCTGAAGGATTCTCTCCTGACAGTGTGCAGTTTGAATCTGTGCGATCTGATGCCTGTTTCTCGGATGTTCCTGCAGATTGTGATCGGCATGAGTCTGCCGGTTTCCTCAAAGATGTGTGGGATCCTTTGTCATTTAGAAACAGATCTTTGAGATCTTCTATCTGTGACCCTGCTATGGGGAAAGTTTCTCGACTGTGCAGCGTCAAAAGTAAAATTAATATGCCTAATAAAGTTTATCCTGTTGATGTCGCTATTTCTTCTGCAAATGATTCCCTGTCTCACCCTTTTCTCACCTGTAAGGGCCCGTTGCCTGGAGACAGTTGCTACAGTGTTTTGGTCCTAGATGCCTTGCAGTCTGCTCCGCAGATCGCGGAGGTTTGCGCTATGGAAGCATCAGTTTCACAACCTAAAGTGAATTTTGATTCGCAGGTTTTGCGTTCTGATTCCTCGGATTCGACATTGTTAGCCGAATCTAAGAGTGAGACAGCGCTTCGGTTTTGCGAATCTGATGCTGAACCTTCTTTGCCTTATTCAGAGAAGCTTTCTCTGAGCCTGCCCTGTACCATGAATAACAAAACGATGTCCAATCACACTGACATTTGGGAGTCCCTTTCTTGCTTTGAAGAAAGTTCTGACTCTCCACCCTGTACTCTGGATGAGTCAATATTGCCTTGTACAATATCTCCTGCCCTGCCCCTAGAGGCTCGTCTAGGTATTGCTGCTATTTTTACTGTCTTTCTGCAGTTTTGGAGTTGCAAGATAGTGTGACTGCTACGCAGAATTCTGGGTGCAGTGAGATTAAAGTTAGGGAGTCAGTGTGTGGTCCAGTGAATATTCCTGTACGTTCCACTCATGATGATGAAATTCAGTCTCAGTTTTTGGTGGAACCTTCCCTGGGACATCTGCCCTGTTCTCAAAATAAAGTTCCAGTTTTGCCCTGTAACATGGATAGTACAGAATTCTTCTTAGAAAACTTGAAAAATGATGTTCCTGAGGTCTTGTTTGATGTTCTGGAGGTCTCCGAGTTCCTCCCAAAGGGTGCAGAACTTGTAGGAGATTTCTCCTGCCCCCCAAGTCCTTCTGAGGTGTTACCCTCTTCCGTAGGCATTGCTGCCTTGCTGGCTACCTTTTCAGCTCTGATGGAGCTTCACTCATATGTAGTCAATGATGATATTATTGTCACAGAAATTTCTGAATTTGTATCCGAGTCTTCTTTTGAAAGTCCAGTGCCTGTGACCTCCACTCATGATGATTCTCTGCCCGGTACTGGTTTTGGTCTTGTCGTGCCGGACTCTGAGGTTGGCAGTTCCCCGACATGTTCTGAGGTTTCTCCTGTGCTGGTGTACCCCAGTGTGCTCTGTGACCCAGAAAGTCCAAGTGTGCCTCGGTTGCCAGCGTACTCAGATGCTTCCTCGGTGGAGACATGCTCTGATATGGCCTGCCTGCTTGCATGCCCAGAAGTGGTCCCTGAAAGTCTTGATCTTGATGGGTGTCCTCGTAATT
Source organism: Hyperolius riggenbachi (assembly GCF_040937935.1). Classification (NCBI taxonomy): domain Eukaryota; kingdom Metazoa; phylum Chordata; class Amphibia; order Anura; family Hyperoliidae; genus Hyperolius; species Hyperolius riggenbachi. The sequence continues at coordinate 28,065,631 of NC_090647.1, forward strand.
CTGAATCCGGAATTGTCATTGGTTCCATGGGGGTTCTTGGTAATTCTCCATGTGAGCCTGGTGATTGTTCTGCCCTCTTGGGATCTCTGTGGAGCTTCAAAAGGTTCTGGGAGATTCCGGGAGAAATTTTGCTTGGTACCCTGGATAAGATCAACGGTGGCTTTTTTGTTGTAAGGTACCCTTTGAACAGGTATTGTGGCAGGTTTGGTATTTTCGGACGCTCCTTGGAAGGTGGTGGGTATTGTCTGGAGGGTGTCGATGGCTTCTTCTCTGGCGTTCACAGTCCTGATGGGTGTTATACTGAGACTGGTAGAACTGATGGGCAAGTTTCGGTGGCTTCTGTTTCCGATGAGGTCGGTTTCGGGTGGACTGACTCTGGAATTGGACCTTGTCGGGCTGCCCCGACCTTCATGAGTCTTCAGTTTGAGTCTGTTGCTAATAGCAGTTTTGAGGGTCGTCTGGAATTCGACCCTGGAGGGGGGGGGGGTACTGTGATGATTTGCTCAGCTGCCTGTGCAGGCAGGCAGCCTTTTGACCATTGTGTAGGTTTGCATGCTGCAGGACTCTGGAAAGAAAAGCTTCTGTCAGTTTTGCAGCTTGTGCTTGCAGAGGAATTTGCATACGTTGTCATGCAAATTGCCTGGCCACATTCATTGGAGGCGTGTACTATAAGTACTATGTCTTTCCCACAATGCTTCGCTGGTCATAAGGATTTCGTCCTATGTAACACTCCTGGTGGTGTGTCAGCCTTACTCTCTGTTTGAAGTTCAGCTTAGAGTAATTCCTGGAAACTGTGCTAGGCAGATTTCCCTAGTGCAGTTAGGATTGTTTATCTGTTTTGTTGTCTGTTGCGATTGTCCTGTCCCAGCGGTGGTCGATAGGAAGTCGTTCTGATCTCTGTTCTTGGAGCATAGCTGGTGCAGCGGTTGCTACCAGCTATCTCTTCTGTTCTGCCTCTCTGGATCGCGCTAGCCACTTTTCACTAGCGCTGTGGATCCTTCTGTTCTGTCTCCTGGGATCGCGCTAGCCACTTTTCGCTAGCGCTGTGGATCCTTCTGTTCTGTTTCCTGGGATCGCGCTAGCCACTTTTCGCTAGTGCTGTGGATCCTTCTGTTCTGCTACTCTGTACCTGGATCGCGCTAGCCACTTTTCACTAGTGCTGTGCATCCTATCTCTCGCTTGTCCCTGTTTTCGTGTGTCTGTCTTGTCTGCTACGACCGCTTGCTGGAGGCTCGGTGAGGTAACCGTTAAGCAAGCGTTCACGCCCTCTGTTTCATGTTTGTCTGTCGATGGTTAGTTAGGCATGCTTGTCTCTATTGTGCTTATCATGTGGAGACCGCGCATAACCGCGTGCACTGTTGCGAATGAGTGCGGTGTTCACGGTTATCTAGCGTTTGTTATTTTCCGCATCTTCTCATTGTATTATTTGCTGTGCCTTTGCTACCCTCGTATTCTATTCTGATCTGCCTTGTGTCACGTCTGGCGATCGCACCTCTCGCGATCGCGTTCCTATTTCATATCTGCTGTTGTGTGTGCGCGGTCGCGGGGTGGTGACTGGATTGTCGCACACACATACAACCTGTCCCTTTGCTCGTTCTCATTCGCAATCGCCTCTCTTGCGATTGCGTTCTGCGCTTCGTACAATTCCTGTCTGGCATTTGTGGAGGTACAGAGGATTGGTTCCTCTGCACTCCCCAGCGCCATCTGCCGACAGGAATTTCCCTCTACAGGTGCGTAGCACCTTTTGCTGGGTGCCTGCAATTACATGCTTGTGGAGGATTTCCGCCGTGTCAGCGCACGCGTTGTGCGCTGATCACGGAGAAAGTTCCACAATCGTTACAAATGGTCAATCAGTGGCAGATCAACTAAAGTATGGCCACCTTAACTACTTGCCGACTGCTCCACGCCGAGTGGCGTGGACGCGGCGGCAGCCCTAGGACCGCTGAACATCAATTGGTGTGAAGTCCTGGGGCGGGGTTTTGCAAGAGATGCCCACTTGAATGATGGGGCTCCACTCCGTCATGAGTCATCCAGCGGCGATCGCTGCTAGGAGATTGTTAGATGGCAAAACCACCATCTATTTACAAGGTACAGTGCTGCGAACTAAGGCAGCGCTGTACTGGGGACAGCCGTGTGACACGGCTGTCCCCCTGGGAGGCACAGGAGCGATTGGCTGTCATAGGCTGATGCCTATGGCACGTGGCACTTGCCATAGGCGATTGGCTGTCGTAGACTGATGCCTATGACAGACGATCGCAGTGATTGGCTGGTGGGAGGAGTGGGAAAAAAATAAATAGAAAATTGTTTTATTTGTTTAAAAAAGACAAATAAATAAATAAAAAATAAACAAAGCCCCGCAGCAGCGATCAGAGCCCACCAACAGAAAGCTCTGTTGGTGGGTAGAAAAGGGGAGGGGGAATCACTTGTGTGCTGAGTTGTGTGGCCCTGCAGTGAGCCCTTAAAGCTGCAGTAGCCTAAATTGTAAAAATTAGCCTGGTCACTAAGGGGATGTAAGCATACGGTCCTGAAGTGGTTAAATCAGTGTTTGCAGAATTAATTGCAATGTAAAGACCATACTGTGCACAAGGGCACTAATAAGTGATTGTTATTGTGTTCTCGGAAATTTCTGTCTGAGCAGATCACCCAACCCTATCCATTTTCTGTACTGCAAGCAGTCCAGACTTGCTCCCTTTCCCCCTCGCCAACCCCAGCCCTGTTTCCAGTGCATGCCAAAAAGGATGGCTATCTAATATCTGAGTCAAATAAGATGGTAAGAATGGGGGAACAGGCATTTGAAGGGAACATTCCTCTGTCTCCCTCTGTTCTCTCCTAAAAGCTTGCAGAAGCCTGCTTACAAGTCGGCCAGGTTGGCAGCAGTGTGCAGGGCTGCAGGCATTAGGCATTGTGGTACGCAGGGGTGTAACAATAGACCCTGCAAGGGATGCAGCCATAGGGGGGCCCAAAAGCCACAGGGGGGCCTATCCTGAGAGACTGAAAACCATGGGCAAGGAAAGAAGAAGCTTTCTGCTCTCTGCATAATTGTTCTAATGACTGCATCTGCTCAGCCACTGATAAGGAATCATACAAATGTTTTGCAGACAAAGATTTTTAGTCAGTCCCTATTTACTGTGCATCAGGCTCTTGTGTACAGCGCCCAGCCCCCTTGGTGGGAGGGGGCCCCATCCAAAGTTTTGCAGGGGGGGCTCAGTGATTTCTAGTTACGCCCCTGGTGGCATGCATCATTGCTCCCATAGCTGGCAGCTCACTGCGCATGGACACTATGAGTCAATTTATAGTGCACATGCGCAGAGCACTGCCAGCCATGGAAGAGCGATCAATTAGGCATGCCACTGGACCTAGCACTTATGGACTGTTTCGAACCCAGAAACAGCTTCTGCTGGCTTTCAGGAGAGAACAGAGGGGGACAGAGGTGAACAGGGGGAGCGGTGGACACGGGTCCTGCTACCGGCACATGCCTGCTCCCCACATTCTTACAAACTTATTCTCCTTGGATATCTTTAACCACTTGCCGACTGCCCACAGCCGATGGGCGGCGGCAAAGTGGACGCCGAAAGGACCGCAATACGCCCATGGGCGTTGCGTCCTTTCGGCATGCCGGGGGAGCGATCGCGTCATTGATGATGCGCGCTTCCCCCGGCAACTGGCTCCGCCACCACTCTTTGCACCCAATCACCCCCCTAATAACCCATCAATCACTCCCTGTCACTATCTGTCAACGCTATTTTTTTAAAAATTCCCTAAACTGCCCCCTGGGGACTCCTGATCACCCCCCCCCACCCCTCATATTCTCCCCAGACTCCCCCCCCAGACCCCCCCCCCCCGTGTACTGTATACATTTATCCCCCCTGATCACCTGATCACCTGTCAATCACCTGTCAATAACCCACCAATCACCCATCAATCACCCCCTGTCACTGCCACCCATCAATCAGCCCCTAATCTGCCCCTTGCGGGCAATTTGATCACCCACCCACACCATTAGATCGCCCGCAAACCCGCCGTCAAATCACCTCCCAAGTGTATTGTTTACATCTCTTCTCTTCTCTAAACACCCACTAATTACCCATCAATCACCCCCTATCACCCCCTATCACCACCTGTCACTGTTACCTATCAGATCAGACCCTAATCTGCCCCTTGCGGGCACCCAATCACCCGCCCACACGCTCAGATTGCCCTCAGACCCCCCCTTATCAATTCGCCAGTGCATTAATTACATCTGTTCTTCCCTGTAATAACCCACTGATCACCTGTCAATCACCTGCCAATCACCTATCACCCATCAATCACCCCCTGTCACTGCCACCCATCAATCAGCCCCTAACCTGCCCTTGCGGGCAATCTGATCACCCACCCACACCATTAGATCGCCCGCAAACCCGCCGTCAAATCACCTCCCAAGTGTATTGTTTACATCTCTTCTCTTCTCTAAACACCCATCAATCACCCATCAATCACCCTCTATCACCCCCTATCACCACCTGTCACTGTTACCTATCAGATCAGACCCTAATCTGCCCCTTGCGGGCACCCAATCACCCGCCCACACGCTCAGATTGCCCTCAGACCCCCCTTATCAATTCGCCAGTGCATTATTTACATCTGTTCTTCCCTGTAATAACCCACTGATCACCTGTCAATCACCCATCAATCACCCCCTGTCACTGCCACCCATCAATCACCCCCTGTCACTGCCACCCATCAATCAGCCCCTAACCTGCCCCTTGCAGGCAATCTGATCACCCACCCACACCAATAGATCGCCCGCAGATCCGACGTCAGATCACCTCCCAAGTGCATTGCATCTGTTCTCTCCTCTAAACACCCACTAATTACCCATCAATCACCCCCTGTCACCACCTGTCACTGCTACCCATCAGATTAGACCCCTATGTGCCCCTAGGGCACCCAATCACCCGCCCACACCCTCAGACCCCAGCCCTGATCACCTCGCCAGTGCATTGCTTGCATCTATTCCTCCCACTAATCACACCTTGAGACACCCATCAATCACCTCCTGTCACCACCTGTCACCCCCTAGCACACCTACCCATCAGATCAGGCCCTAATTTGCCCCGTGTGGGCTCCTGATCACTCGTCCAATCCCTCAGACCCCCTTCCGATCACCTCCCCAGTGCATTGTTTGCATATATTTTCCCCTCTATCCACCCCCTGAGACACCCATCAATCACCTCCTGTCACCCCCCTAGCACTCCTATCCATCAGATCAGGCCCAATACAACCTGTCATCTAAAAGGCCATCCTGCTTATGACCGGTTCCACAAAATTTGCCCCCCTCATAGACCACCTGTCGTCAAAATTTGCAGATGCTTATACCCCTGAACAGTCATTTTGAGACATTTGGTTTCCAGACTACTCATGGTTTTGGGCCCGTAAAATGCCAGGGCAGTATAGGAACCCCACAAGTGACCCCTTTTTAGAAAAGAGACACCCCAAGGTATTCTGTTAGATGTATGACGAGTTCATAGAAGATTTTATTTTTTGTCAAAAGTTAGCGGAAATTGATTTTTATAGTTTTTTCACAAAGTGTCATTTTTCACTAACTTGTGACAAACAATAAAATCTTCTATGAACTCACCATACACCTAACAGAATACCTTTGGGTGTCTTCTTTCTAAAATGGGGTCACTTGTGGGGTTCCTATTTTGCCCTGGCATTTTAGAGGCCATAAACCGTGAGGAGTAGTCTAGAAAACAAATGCCTCAAAATGACCTGTGAATAGAATGTTGGGCCCCTTAGCGCACCTAGGCTGCAAAAAAGTGTCACACATGTCATATTGCCGTACTCAGGAGAAGTAGTATAATGTGTTTTGGGGTATATTTTTACACATACCCATGCTGGGTGGGAGAAATCTCTCTGTAAATAGACAATTGTGTGTAAAAAAAAAAAAAAAAAATTGTCATTTACAGAGATATTTCTCCCACCCAGCATGGGTATGTGTAAAAATACACCACAAAACACATTATACTACTTCTCCTGAGTACAGTGGTACCACATGTGTGGCACTTTTTTGCACCCTAAGTGCGCTATGAGGCCCAAAGTCCAATGAGTACCTTTAGGATTTCACAGGTCATTTTGCGACATTTGGTTTCAAGACTACTCCTGACGGTTTAGGGCCCCTAAAATGCCAGGGCAGTATAGGAACCCCACAAATGACCACATTTTAGAAAGAAGACACCCAAAGGTATTCCGTTAGGAGTATGGTGAGTTCATAGAAGATTTTATTTTTTGTCACAAGTTAGCGGAAAATGCCACTTTGTGAAAAAAAAAACAATTAAAACCAATTTCCGCTTACTTGTGACAAAAAATAAAATCTTCTATGAACTCACCATACTCCTAACGGAATACCTTGGGGTATCTTCTTTCTAAAATGGGGTCACTTGTGGGGTTCCTATACTTCCCTGGCATTTTAGGAGCCCTAAACCGCGAGGAGTAGTCTAGAAAACAAATGCCTCAACATGACCTGTGAATAGGACGTTGGGCCCCTTAGCGCACCTAGGCTGCAAAAAAGTGTCACACATGTGGTATCGCCGTACTCAGGAGAAGTATTATAATGTATTTTGGGGTGTATTTTTACATAATATTTTTACACATACCCATGCTGAGTGGGAGAAATATCTCTGTAAAATTTCTCAAAATGACCTGTGAAATCCTAAAGGTACTCATTGGACTTTGGGCCCCTTAGCGCAGTTAGGGTGCAAAAAAGTGCCACACATGTGGTATCGCCGTACTCGGGAGAAGTGGTACAATGTGTTTTGGGGTGTATTTTTACATAATATTTTTACACATACCCATGCTGAGTGGGAGAAATATCTCTGTAAATGGACAATTGTGTGTAAAAAAAATCAAAAATTGTCATTTACAGAGATATTTCTCCCACCCAGCATGGGTATGTGTAAAAATACACCCCAAAACACATTATACTACTTCTCCTGAGTACGGCAATATCACGTGTGGCACTTTTTTGCAGCCTAACTGCGCTAAGGGGCCCAAAGTCCAATGAGCACCTTTAGGCTTTATAGGGATGCTTACAATTTAGCACCCCCCAAAATGTCAGGACAGTAAACACACCCCACAAATGACCCCATTTTGGAAAGTAGAACCTTCAAGGTATTCAGAGAGGAGCATAGTGAGTCCGTGGCAGATTTCATTTTTTTTTGTCGCAAGTTAGAAAAGATGGAAACTTTTTTCCATTTTTTTTTTTGGTCACAAAGTGTCATTTTCCGCTAACTTGTGACAAAAAATAAAATCTTCTATGAACTCACTATGCCTCTCAGTGAATACTTTGGGATGTCTTCTTTCCAAAAGGGGGTCATTTGGGGGGTATTTATACTATTCTGGAATTTTAGCACCTCATGAAACCTGACAGGGGGTCAGAAAAGTCAGAGATGCTTGAAAATGGGAAAATTCACTTTTTGCACCATAGTTTGTAAACGCTATAACTTTTACCCAATCCAATAAATATACACTGAATGGTTTTTTTTTATCAAAGACATGTAGCAGAATAACTTTCGCGCTCAAATGTATAGGAAATTTTACTTTATTTGAAAAATGTTAGCACAGCAAGTTAAAAAAGTCATTTTTTTTGACAAAATTCATGTCTTTATTGATGAATATAATAAAAACTAAAACTCGCAGCAGCAATCAAATAGCACCAAAAGAAAGCTGTATTAGTGAGAAGAAAAGGAGGTAAAATTCATTTAGGTGGTAGGTTGTATGACTGAGCAATAAACCGTGAAAGCTGCAGTGGTCTGAATGGAGAAAAAGGCTCTGGTCCTTAAGGGGTAGAAAGACTGTGGTCCTCAAGTGGTTAAGCAGTGGCTGGTCAAGGGCAGCTCTTAGTGGCTACAGCTCTGGTGCTTTGAGTCCGCCAGGAGAAGAGTGCAATACAAATGTTCTGTGTCTTGTCTTAATGGGTCCCATCTTACATAGAATTGTATAAGGCTGTCCCCAACCTATCTATCAGCTTATCTAAACAAGTTATGGGAAAAAATGTCACACTTGAAGACATCATTCAGTCATCTGCAATCAATGCAGCAGGGGCGTAGCAATAGGGGGTGCAGAGGTGGCAACCGCATCGGGGCCCTTGGGCCCTCCCTCAACTGCAGTATTAGCTCTCTATTGGTCCTGTGCTCATAATAATCACTTCTATAGATTCCTTGAATATTAATAATCATTAACAAACTGTTCCCCGTCCCCTTCTTGCACCTCTGACACTGTAGTTGCCATTGGCAGGACTGCTATGTATAGAGTGCTTGGGGGTAATCATTAACAAGCTGCTCCCCATCCCCTTCTTGCACCTCTGACACTGTAGTTGCCATTGGCAGGTTTTGGTGCCCCGTATCAATTGTTATGTATAGAGTGCTTGGCAGGCCCCATTGTAAAACTTGCATCAGGGCCCACAGCTCCTTAGCTACAGCACTGCAATACAGTACCACAGGTCTCAGTGAGGCTCTGTTACTAACATGATTGGGCTAAACTATTTGTTGTGCAATCCATCAGTGATGCCAAGTGCTTACATCTGTTTAGTCTGACTGGTCTCTTTGTGCCTTTGATATTATTATTATTTTATTATTTATTGTATTTATAAAGCACCAAAAAATGATGCAATGCTGAACAATAAATAGGGATACATACAATGTTAACAAAGGGTGTCAGACAGAGAGGCAGCAAACAGTTATACAACACAGCAGAAGGTTATACATGCAAACGGGGTAGAAGATACATGATCATGAGATTTTAGACCCAGCAATTCAAGTCCAAATTAGTCTATGGGAAGGGTGTCATTGGTTTGGTCAAAAGAGTAAGAACGAAATACTGAGGGGGAAGGGGAGTACAGACCCTCCCAAAAGCTTACAATCTAAAGGGGAGTGGGGGAGAGAGACCCTAGGTAGGGCTGTGGCATAGCTGAGAGAATTAACAGCCTGATGAAGTGTATGTGTGCGAAACCAGCCGTTGGGCGGAGCTTTGATATCCTGACACTTCCAATCAGCTGATGCTGTATGGAGGCCTACCTAATGCGCTGTATCCAGAAAACAGCATGTGTGCCTGAGCTTAGCACTGCGGTGCCCTTGGACAGTTCGGAGCTATAAACTGGGGAGCAGGTATCCACTGAGCCATACTTTGGGTACTGGACTTGCAGGAGTCATGCACTGAAAAACTGAGAAGGCAATACCAGTGCCAATGCAATGCAAATGCCTGAGCTCACACACATGCTGCTTTACCCTGCCGGAACTATCCATCTGCCTCTGCCACTGCTCTTTGAACTGTGCTGCTTTGCTTTGGTCACTGCTGGCTTCATGCATCTGTGCCACATCGATATAAGAGGTCAGTGATTGGGATTTCTGCGACTTAAAGTTGATATACCATAACGCATAGAGTCATTTATGCGCGCTTGAAATGCCTAATGCAATACCATTGGAACTCTTTGCTGGGATGCCTAAAGCGCAAACCCACTGATGCCTGCCTACATTCAAAGAGGGTGATGTGCTCATTTGTGCTTCAAAAAGAGAGGATTGGTTCATATTTGTTGCATTTATCTAATCAGCTAATTTGGTTACAATAATTATGCGTCAGGTGGGATCAGATGTTTTTAATGATTATTTTATCATTGCGGATTGTGTAATTATCTGACAATAATCATCGTTATTTTTGATACTAATACAATTGAGTTCATTATACCTTTTGTATTGTCTTTTTCTTGAAAGCTATGCCTGGTACACGTAGATGGGTTGAATCGATTATTTCCAACAGGATTTCTGATCGTTCTTCTGATTGGTTTTGTATAGAAGTGATCAGAAAATCAATGAGAAAAACGAAATCGAAAATCGGATCTGGCCTGTCAGAAATAATTGATTTGACCCATCTATCTGGAAGATATGGAGATGTGCAGAGAGGAGATCACAGGCTTACTGCTCCTGATCTACACACATCTCTGTAGCCTCCTTTCACACATACCAGTTTGGTTTGTGTATCCTTAAACAATAGACCTACCCAGCTGTATAAGTCAGCTGCCGGAATATATTTGGTACAGCCATATACAAAATTGAATATTACCACCATACATTATAGCAGCTACACAATTTAAGTTTAATAATAAATGGTAGATGAAGAGGTGAAAACTGAGAAACTGTATTTTTCAATTTCTTTCTTCTTTTTCCCTTCAAAATCCATAGAAAATAAAATAATTCCTGGGGCAGAATGGTCAGCTTTCTCGTTCTAACGCTGAGTGGAACGTCACAAGCAAGACAAAACAATATGACTAGTTCTCACCGGGTGAGACCAGTACAGAGATGACAAGAAAATAATAAAAGGAGGCTTCCTAGACCTAAGAACTGTTTCGCAAGTACTAATTAATTGCGAATACAGGAGAAGAGTAGGGATGCTCATTCGGATTCCGCGGAAATGCAATTTCCGAAATTCCGATCGGAAATTGCATTTCCGCATCGGAATGTGGAAATCGGTAATGCAAGTGCGTTAGGTGGATTTCCGCCGGAAATCACGGAAATTTCCGCCGGAAATCGCGGAAATTCCGCCCGACTTTAACATTGATTTTCTCAGAAACTATAAGGTCTTTTTGAAAACGTTTTTTGCATCTTGTTCACAAGATTCAGTTTAATAAACCCTGAAAATTTGGTGTTTCTAGGACTTACGGGGGCTTTGCTATTAACCGCTAAAGTCGGCAGATTTTTACTGTAATGTAAAATGCAGAAAATCTGCATCTGCCTATTTTCTGCATTTACATTGCAGTAAAAATGGGCCGACTTTGGCGGTTAGTAGCAAATCCCCAGTAAGTCCTAGAAACACCAAATTTTCAGGGTTTATTAAACAGAATCTTCTGAACAAGATGCAAAAAAAGTTTTCAAAAAGACCTTATACTTTTTAAGAAAATCGATGTTAAAGTTGGGCGGAATTTCCGCGATTTCCAGCGGAAATTCCGCATTGGAATGCGGAAATTGGTAACGGTAAGCGGAATCGGTATTTGGCAATGGCGGAATGCGGATTTACCGTGGAATCGGAAATTGGCATTTCCGACCATCCCTAGAGAAGAGTAGTCAGAGACAGGCCGAGATCAAACCAGGAATCAGATGACTGAGGTACAAAAGAAATTAACAATAAACAAAGTCAGAAATGAGCAAAGGTCACAACGAGAATCAGATAGGCAAAAGTACAGGATGATAAGGCAAGAGGAGGAGCCAAGAACAAGCAAAGATCATACACAATAAATCACGATAAATAATACTAGTATATGTATATATTGGCAATGAACCAATATAGAACGTAACACTAGCAAAATAAAAAACAGCTGACTAAGATACGTATATATGGGCAATTAACCAATATATCACGTAACACAAGAAGCGAGCTAGGCCCATAGCACACAGATGAACTGTTAGCAACTGACAAGCCAGGGTTTATATACAGGAAATAGATCACAGGCCAAGCATCCAGGAAATTCAGGCCAATCAGGAACGTCCCTGCAGCAAGTGTCAGCAGTCAGCTGACACATCTCAAACACGCCTCCTGAGCCTATAAAGTCAGCTCTGAGCTGCACGAGTCCTCCTGTGGACACTGCCAGGATCAGCATGCCGACTCACATCTGCAGCGAAGCCGGGGATGCCGCTGGGTAAAGAGAAAGAGAAAGCCTGCTGCAGCTGCTCAGCACTGTCAGAACACTCGCTGGAGCCAACAACAGATAAATTCGTTACACTTGTTTTGCAGCACTGGGTCCCCAGTTTGAATTCCAGCCAGTGCACTATCTGCATAGTGTTTGTATGTTCTCCCCGTGTCTGCGTGGGTTTCCTCTGGGCACTCTGGTTTATGCCCACATACCAAAAATAGATAAGTGAGTCAGCTTCCCTTAAATTGTCCCTAGACTATGATACATAAACTACACAATAGAAAAATATGACTATGATAGGGATTAGATTGAGTGAGCCCCTCTGAGGGACAGATAAGTGACAAGACAATAAACTTTGTACAGCTCTGTGGGAGATGTTGGTGCTAAATAAACACTAAATAATAATAATAAATAGGGAAACAGTTATTGCTGCAATTAAATTGGGACATAGCTAAAACATCCACACTGCTCTGGTCCATAAAGGGACAACAGGTCTAGGTGTGAAGTGGTTAATGATGCCATCAGCAGGGCGTACGTTAAAAAGGGGCGATGGGAAAAAAGGGCGCCGGGTTTTTAACGATAAACATGGATTACGTTTAAAAATGTATTTCGTTTAAAAGTAATGTTTTTAAACGTTATAAATCATTAAATAATGTGTATTAAATCGGCAATTGTAAAAACGTTAATCTTTCGTTTAAATAATGAAACGCATAATAACGTTTAAAAAAAAAATTACTAAGTAACCCTCCCTGTACCTACCCCTAACCCCTAGACCCCCCTGTTAGTGCCTAAACCTAAGACCCCCCTGTTGGTGCCTAAACCTAAGACCCCCCTGTTAGTGCCTAAACCTAAGACCCCCCTGTTGGTGCCTAAACCTAAGACCCCCCTGTTGGTGCCTAAACCTAAGACCCCCTGTTGGTGCCTAAACCTAAGACCCCCCTGTTGGTGCCTAAACCTAAGACCCCCCTTTTGGTGCCTAAACCTAAGACCCCCTGTTGGTGCCTAAACCTAAGACCCCCCTGTTGGTGCCTAAACCTAAGACCCCCCTGTTGGTGCCTAAACCTAAGACCCCCCGGTTATTTTTTTCGTTTAAAAGTAATGTAAAAAAAAAAAAAAAAAAAAAAAAAAAAAAAAAAGTAATGTTTTTCGTTTAAAAATAATGTTTGGGAAAAATATTGTACTGGTTTTCGTTTAAAAATAATATTTAAACATGTATAAATCATTAAATAATGTGTAATCATGAGAAACAGTAATAAAACATTAAGTCTCCGGGCGCCGCTTTTAAAACGTTAGTTTTCTCCGGCGCCCTTTTTTCCTACCGGGCGCCCATTAAACGATATTTATTATAGAAGTGAATGGCGGCGCCCGATTTGTCCACTAGCCTCAGGCGCCCGAATTTACTGTTTCCATCAGCAGGTATAACGGCGTATGAATTGTCCCACTGGACTTCTGTCACAGCAACATCCCATAGGGCTTGCTGTAGTGATTGTCTGTTGGGAAAGACCCAAGCTCGAGTATGGCTTTATTGCATCTATAAAAACAAGCTAGATGAGAATGTATACAGAATTCAAGAGAACAGAAATGTGTGAAGAACAATTACATGGGATTTGTGATGGATGAGTTCCATACACCACGAGAAGACTAACAATTGGCTAACAACTCATTTCTTCCATCTCAAGCAGTAGAAAAACTCCATCTCACGCTGGAGTAAAACTTCAAAACTCCATCATATAAAATGCAGCAGATCTGCTCAATAACAACTCCAGGACAAATCTCTCTCTTTCAGCTTGCCTTCCTCTTATTATAGTCCTCACGCAGAGGTTTCCAGAGAAGCCTACATCTCCCTGGTCTTATTAGAGGCAGTGATAGACAAAAATGCTGATAGTCTTTTCGCAGTAATTTTTGTAAAAAAAAATTGTAATAAGTTTGTGATTTTTTTTTTGCATTTTTTGCAAACTTCCATGCTAAAAATAAATGATTTTTTTTTGCATTCTACAGTAAAAATACAATTTTCACAGTTTTGCGGTAAAAATAAAGTTTTCCCAAATTTTTGCTATACTGCAAAAAATACAATGAATTTTCGCGAAAAATTTATCAAAATGTAAAATGCCATTTTTAATCCGAAAAAGACTTTGGCGACAATTTATGAGCATCATTGATCAGAGTCTATTGTTTAGCTACAAACGTTTCCAGAACTACCTAGCTCAGCCTGGTCTTATCCGAGGCCATTGTTTCAATAAGTGAAGACTGCAGACACCATACCATGCATTCCTACAGTTATTGTTTATCTCAGGGGTCCCCAAACATTTTGGGTCGAGAGCCGGGTCAACATACTTCAGACTGCTAGGGGGCCGAAGCATACATAAAATGATGTAGAAGTCTTTGTGGGCCAGACAGTGAAGCATACCCAGGTGACAACCTGCAGTCCAATTGGACAACAGTGTCACCTGATGTGGAATTTGATTGGAAAACAGCAAATTACTGCTTTCTGACTTCATTCTATATGTGGACCACCAATATTTAAAGATGTAGCTGACCGCATCTATAAAACATGTGGTGTGTGGGGGGCCGGTAAAAAAGCCTCAGGGGGCCACATTCGGCCCACGGTCCTTAGTTTGAGGACCACTGGTTTATCTGACGCAAAACCAATAAATGATCTTAATTACAATATCGGCCATGCAAACAAAACACAAAACAAACATGATAAATTTCAGAAGCATCAAACTGCACAAGACACAACATAATAATATTACAGATTTGCCATAGGATTCATACAAGCAAGTTGCTGGAAACTGTTTACAGGTGCAGACAAATGTTCCATATCTAACTGGAAACTTACAAAAGTTCCATATCTAACTGGAAGCTTACATATCTGGTCTTTTTTAGCATGGAGTTATTCCATGGTTGGCTATAATAGTCCTCACGCAGAAGTTTCCAGAGAAGCCTAGATCTCCCTGGTCTCATTAGAGGCAGTGATAAGCAAACATGCTGATAGTCTTTTTGCAGTAATTTTTGTAAAAAAAAAAAATGTAATACGTTGGTGATTTGTTTGCATTTTTCGCAAATTTCCGTGTTAAAAATAATTATTTTTTTTTTTTGCATTTTACAGTAAAAATACGATTTTCACGGTTTTCCTGTAAAAAGAAAGTTTTCTCAAATTTTTGCTATATTGCAAAAAATACAATGAATTTTCATGAAAAATTTCTCAAAATTTAAAATGCCATTTTTGATCCGAAAATGACGTTGGCGACAATTCACGAGCATCATTGATCAGAGTCTATTGTTTAGCTACAAAAGTTTCCAGAACTACCTAGCTCAGCCTGGTCTTATCCGAGGCTATTGTTTCAATAAGTGAAGACTGCAGACACCATACCATGCATTCCTACAGTTATTGTTTATCTGAAGCAAAACCAATAAATGATCTTAATTACAATATCTGTTATGCAAACAAAACACAAAACAAACATGATACATTTCAGAAGCATCAAACTGCACAAGACACAACACAATAATATTACAGATTTGCCGTAGGATTCATACAAGCAAGTTACTGGAAACTGTTTACAGGTGCAGACAAATATTCCATATCTAACTGGAAGCTTACATATCTGGTCTTTTTAGCATGGAGTTATTCCGTTGTTGACTATAGGACCATGGTGGAATCTATGCAAAATATCTCAGGGATAAGTACTCAGTTTGTTCTGGTGTGGATTGCTGAGGCAGGGACACTACGCTACGTATATGCTTTCATTTCATTTGTGCTGTATGCATTCACTATGTTTGTAAGTTCAATGATTGTCTATGTAACCAGGACAGAAGAAACCTTACACGAACCAATGTACATCTTCATTTGTGGCTTGGTTATGAATATAATGTTTGGTTGCTCATCGGGCTTCCCAAAGATTTTTATAGACTTTTTATGTAAAAATTCAACCATCTCGCTCTTCAGATGTCTCATTCAGGCCCTTTGCCTCCAGAGTTATGCTTCCAGTGAAATCTGCATTTTTGGTGCAATGGCATTTGACCGATATTTGGCTGTAGGGCATGCACTTAGATACCCTACTTTGATGATGAACCGTACAAGTATAAAATTGATATTGTCCCTGTGGATTTTTGTCTCAGTGTCTATGGGATTGTTTGTATTATTAACATCAAGACTAACATTTTGTGAAGTGAATATTGACAATCTCTTTTGTGAGACCCTGTCTCTCCAACGGCTGGCTTGTGGTGATACAGCCAGTATCTCCATCTTTGGAGGAGTTTGGACTGTTTTCATAGTGATTGGCTGTGTGTTTTTGATAGTTTACTGTTATGTTAAGACAATTGTCATCTGCCTAAAACTTTCAAGAAAGGCCTCTCAGAAAGCCACCCACACTCTGGTGACTCACATGTTGGCCTTTTCCACATTCATGGTTGGCTATATGTTTATTACTTTTAGGTACAGGTTAAGCATTGGTGTATTCTCTTCTACTCTTCATGTTATTATCATTGTGATTGGTATTGCCATACCTATTATTCTTAACCCTCTGATCTACGGACTGAGGATGGAGGCTCTAAGGGTCAAAATTATATTTAATCTGCAAAAATGTTGGCCGGGTCAAAACTACTGACTACTTATTCAGCATTGGACCTCATTGCTTAGCCTTTTATTTCTTTAGTAATATATGGATAATTAAAAATAACCCTGGATGGGATTGCTGTTTTATTTGAACCAGCTTTGTTTTTCGGGAAAATCTACTGACTATAAGAAGCCTCACTGATTCACCTACTATTGTGACTATTCCAAAAGAAACTAGGGTTCGGGGTGATGCAGTTTATAGTAGAGCGAGGAACTTTAGGCTATACTTTCAATGTAAATTTACCACGCACACAGTATCGTGTAAAATTAGGGTTTAACAATATAATGTAATGGTCATATAGCATAATGGTTATATAGACCATTACAACGATATTGGCAGCCACAACAGTTTAACGGTTCAAGGCAGGTTAGTGTTAGGCAGAGATGGTGGGAGGTAAGTGTAAGGCGTAGGTAGAGTGTAGGTAAGTGGTAGGCATAGAAGCAGGAAAGGTAAGTGTGAGGGTAGGATTGGTAAGGTGAAGGCAGAGTATTGGCAAAATTACCAACATAGTACTACCCAGAATAGCCGCTAGTAGAACAGCGGTAAAATTACTGATATACTATAATCGGTAATACTCGCACCCAAATTTCCTTGCTGCTTATTACTTGTACGTGTTCAAGGGTAATTTACAGGTAAAACTCAAAAATTTGAATATTGTCCTTTTGTTTCAGTAATTCAACTTAAAGGCACACTCTGGCAAAAATTAGGCTACTGGGATAACTGCAATAAGGAAGCAGCGGGCTGAACGCGGACGTTTGTCCGCGTCCGCATCAGCAGCGCAACCGCCCGCATGGTCGCATGCGGAACGTGGAGAAACGTCCGCGTCTGCAGCGGTAGCACTATCCGCTGTTCAGTCGCAGACCTCTCGGCGTACTCCACGTCGAGGCTGCACTCCTGGAACACCTTCACAGGCCTCATGGCATGCTGCTCGCCGAGACACCTCTCATGACAGTCTGGACCCTGTAGGGGCCGCGCGCGTGTGCAGTAGAGCCTTTTATACTCTTAGAAAGAGAGTCAGCTGACCAGCTGGTCAGCTGACCTCAGCAAGGTCCTTGAGCTGTGCTGCAAGGTCCTTGAGCCAGGTTGTGATTGGTTGAATGGCTGGGCGGGCTGTTTGAGTCCAGCACAGTATAAAAGCAGGCATTCTGTCAGTTGCAAGTTGTCTGCAGTCAGCGAATACTTGTGTGTTAGCACTCAGACCCTAGTCAGATCCCAAAGTGTGCTAGAACCAGCTGGAGCTGGGGATCCACACTTAGCCAGATTCTGTTGATAGCCTAAAGTACTAATTGCATTGTATATTGTGTATGATCTTTTGCCTGTTACCTCTTTATTCTCTTGTCTCCTGATTTTGTACTTCGCCAGCCCGTACCGTTACCGACTATTGGCTTGGCTTCTGACTTCCCTTGTGTTTCTCGATTCTGTACCTCTGCTCATCTGATTTCCCGTTGCTGACCTTGGCTTGACCTCTGATCTTGATTTCTGTCTGTTGATTCGGTACTTCCTTGCTAGTTCTGATACCGAACCATTTTTCGTTGACATCGCCCCCTTTAGTGGTTCTCCACTAAAGGGTTAACTTTGCTGAGTTCTTCTTGCGGGGAACTTAGTAACTCCTCAGCATATCATTACTGCTGAGGAACGCTATTCTGCGTTCTTTTCCTAGTCGCAGAATCGCACACACTGCCCTTCCTTCCAGAGGTTACCATCCCTCTGAGTTAACGTCAGTGTGGTGGGTTTTCCACAAGTTATTATATCTGAACCTTGTGTTTTCCAGAGTACGCATAAATATTTGTATTATTGGTGATGCCGCAGATCACCATATAATCAAATATATCTGTATTACTAGTGATACTGCGGATCACTAATAATCAGAAAACTCTGAAGTGTGTGCACCTAACACCACATCACTACAGTACTGCAGACCAGTAAAAGTAACATGGAGGGAGTTGCCGAGCAGTTGCAGACTTTAACTACAGCAGTCGATGAGCTTAGAAACACCGTTGCTGCTCAGCAGGTCCAGATCAACCAGCTGACTGAGGCCTTTCAGAAACTGCCGGCACCACTTAATGTTCTACCCTCCCCAGCCAGTAGCGAGCCTAAGATGGCTCTTCCTGAAAGATTTTCTGGTTCTCGCTCCGACTTCAGTAATTTCAAAAATCGTTGTCTAGCCTATTTTCAGATGAGGCCCATGTCATCTGGTTCTGAGGTACAGAGAGTAACTTTAATTAAAACTTTGTTACAAGGGGATTCTCAGACATGGGCTTTCAGCTTACCTGAGGGTCACTCTGCCTTATCTTCAGTGTCCGAGTTTTTCAAGAGCATGGCCATCATATATGAGGATCCTGATTTAGCCGGTACTGCCGAGCGTAAACTCCGATGCCTAAAGCAAGGCAATCGTATGGTTGAGGAGTACGCTGCCGAGTTTAGAAGGTGGGCGGTTTCAGTGAGGTGGGATCAGTTCACTCTTCTAGACACATACATGACCGGTCTCTCCGAGTCCATTATTGACGTCATGATAGGCCACCCTGAGCCCAAAGATGTAGATGCAGCTATTGCCTTATCGGTTAAAATCGATAGACGCATCCGTTATCATAAAAAGGGCAGGTCATCTGTGCTAGTTAGAGCGCCCTCTACTGTTGGTTCCCCTGGGGTTCCAGAGGAGGAGCCAATGCAGTTGGGGCACGGACGACTCTCAGTCGCTGAGAAAGCTAGGAGAAGGAAGGAGGGTCTGTGTCTATATTGTGGGGAAAAGGGTCATCGAGTGCAGAACTGCAGTAAGAAGGCGGAAAACTTGTCCGCTTAGGGATGGTTGGAGGTACCACCCTAAGCGAGCCAGTTCTACCTCCATGTCAGAATAAAATCTTGCTGCCCTGTTCTCTTCATTGGGAGAGCAGCGACTTCCTAACCTCTGCATTTGTTGACTCTGGGTCAGCTGCCAACTTCATTGACAGAGACCTTGCTTTGAATTTTAACATTCCCATTCTTCCCATACAAAGACACATCTATGTTACAGCAATCGATGACTCTCCTTTACAGAACAAGACACCTCTTTGTCAAACTCCGCCGCTCACACTTCAGGTTGGAGTATTGCACACTGAGGTCATCCAGTTCTATGTTTTAAAGATGGCCACCTCATCTGTCATATTGGGGCTACCATGGTTGAAGAAGCATTCCCCCCAAATAGACTGGAAAGAGGGCCAATTATCTGCCTGGTCCTCCTATTGTCAGGAAAATTGTCTTAAATCTATCTCTGTGTGTGCTTCAGAGGTCCGGGTCCACGGGGTCCCACCTCAGTACACTGATTTTTCCGATGTATTTTGTCCTCAATCTGCTGACAGGTTGCCTCCACATAGACCCTATGACTGCCCCGTTGAATTGAGACCGGGTACACTGCCTCCTAGGGGTCGTTTGTACAACCTTTCCGGCCCTGAAAAGGTGGCAATGAAAGATTACATCAAGGAGAACTTGGAGAAGGGATTTATCCGTGCCTCCAAGTCTCCTGCGGGGGCAGGTTTCTTTTTTGTTAAAAAGAAGGATGGTGGTCTTCGCCCCTGCATAGACTACAGGCAGCTAAACAAAATCACCATCAAAAATCGATACCCTCTTCCACTCATTGATGATCTGTTTACTCAGATTACTGAGGCCTGTGTTTTTTCAAAGTTAGACTTGAGGGGGGCATATAATCTTATTCGGATTAGAGAGGGCGACGAGTGAAAGACCGCATTTAACACTCCTGACGGTCACTATGAGTATTTAGTTATGCCCTTTGGATTGTGCAATGCCCCAGCTGTCTTTCAGTAGTTTGTAAACGATATTTTCAGAGATGTGTCTGGCAGGTTCACAGTGGTCTATCTTGATGATATTTTAATTTTTTCTAAAAATTTACAGGAACACAGGCAGCATGTAAGATTTGTGTTACAGAAGCTCAGGGAGAACCAGTTATATGCTAAACTGGAGAAATGCCTCTTCGAGGTGAAAGAGGTGGCATTTTTAGGGTATATTATATCCACCTCTGGACTGGCAATGGATCCAAGCAAAGTCTCAGCAGTTTTGGATTGGCCGCAGCCTTCAGGCCTCAAAGCCCTGCAGAGATTTCTAGGCTTTGCTAACTATTATAGGCGGTTTATTAGGGGGTACTCTTCTGTTGTTGCCCCCATGACCCAGTTGACCAAGAAAGGCGCTGATGCGACTAACTGGTCACCAGAAGCCATTGAGGCCTTTCAATCATTAAAAAGATCTTTTTGCTCCGCCCCCATATTGCGTCATGTTGACGTCACCCGCCCCTTCATAGTAGAGGTAGATGCATCGGAGGTTGGGGTTGGGGCAGTCCTCTCGCAAGCTTTTGGACCCGATAATAAGGTTCATCCTTGTGCATTTTTTTCAAGAAAGTTTGCACCGGCAGAGAGGAATTATGATGTGGGGAACCGGGAATTGTTGGCTGTTAAGCTAGCTCTAGAGGAGTGGCGTCATTGGTTAGAGGGGGCAGAATTTCCCTTTACTGTTTATACTGACCATAAGAACCTCGAATACATTGAGAAGGCCAAGAGGTTAACACCCAGACAGGCGAGATGGGCACTTTTTTTTTCCCGGTTTGATTTTATCATAACCTATAAGCCCGGGGATAAGAATGTTAAGGCTGACGCCTTATCCAGGTGTTTTGAGTCTGAATCTGCCCCACCAGCCACTCCTGTCAATATTCTACCTGAGAAATATTTTTTGGCAGCCACTGAGATCTCTGAAGACTTGTCAGAATCGCTTATTGCATGCCAATCCAATGTTCCCAATGGAAAACCTGAGGGACTTCTGTACGTCCCTATTCGTTTTCGGGAACGGGTGCTCCAGATGTTTCATGAACATAAGAATGTGGGACATCCAGGTATTGCCAGAACCCAGGAACTCTTGAATAGGGCAGTCTGGTGGCCTTCCTACATGTCTGATTGTGAGGAATTTGTTAAGTCCTGCTCTGTCTGTGCCAGGAGTAAGTCCTCCAGAAAAGCTCCAGCAGGCTCTCTTCAGCCCCTGCCTTCTCCACAGGTTCCATGGTCCCACATTTCCATGGATTTTGTGGGTGAGCTGCCTGAATCTGAAGGTAACACTGTCATCTGGGTTGTTACGGACAGATTTAGTAAAATGGCACATTTCGTTGCTCTGTCTGGGTTTCCATCTGCCCAAAAATTGGCAGATTTGTTTATTAATAACATCTTTAAATTACATGGAATTCCGGTGGATATTGTTTCTGATAGGGGGGTACAATTTGTGTCAAAGTTCTGGAGGGCCTTTTGTAAGGATCTGGGGATTTCTTTATCATTTTCTTCAGGTTATCATCCCCAGACTAATGGACAGAGGGAGAGGATCAATCAGTCCATGGAGCAGTTTCTTAGATGTTACATAGCAGATGCACAACATCTCTGGACAAGATTCCTCCCATTTGCTGAATTTGCTCACAATAACCTGAAAAACGCATCCTCTGGTTATTCTCCCTTTCAGATTGTCAATGGGAAGTGTCCCAAGTTTACGTCACTTCCAGTCAAGGAGTCACCTCTTCCAGCTCTCCAGGAATGGCAGGGGACTTTCAGAGTGATCTGGGGGAAGGTCAGAGATAATTTGGACAAAGCTTTTTCTGTTCAAAAGAAATTTGCTGATAGAAGACGTTCCACTGAGTGGAACTTTATTCCAGGAGATTATGTTTGGGTCTCTACTAGACACATTCCTCTCAGACAACCATCAGCAAAATTAGGTCCTCGCTTTATCGGGCCTTTCCCTATAGAGAGTAGGATCAATGAGGTCACTTACAAGGTAAAATTACCAACTAATATGAGATGTGGCAGGACTTATCATGTTTCTTTATTGAAGCCTGCGGTAAGGGTAGATTCTACTCCCCCTGCTCCTGTGGTAGTGGATGGGGAATTGGAATATGAAGTCCAGGACATTTTGGATTCCCGTTTTTTACGCAACAAACTCCAGTATCTGGTGCACTGGAAGGGGCCAGAGGAGATGTCATGGGTTCCCCTTCGAGATCTTCATGCTGAGGAGAAAAGGAGGAGATTTCATGAGTTGTATCCTGGGAAACCGGGTGAGGCATGCCCGGAGGTCATGCCTGAAAGAGGGGGTACTGTAATAAGGCAGCAGCGGGCTGAACGCGGACGTTTGTCCGCGTCCGCATCAGCAGCGCAACCGCCCGCATGGTCGCATGTGGAACGTGGAGAAACGTCCGCGTCTGCAGCGGTAGCACTATCCGCCGTTCAGTCGCAGACCTCTCGGCGTACTCCACGTCGAGGCTGCACTCCTGGAACACCTTCACAGGCCTCATGGCATGCTGCTCGCCGAGACACCTCTCATGACAGTCTGGACCCCGTAGGGGCCGCGCGCGTGTGCAGTAGAGCCTTTTATACTCTTAGAAAGAGAGTCAGCTGACCAGCTGGTCAGCTGACCTCAGCAAGGTCCTTGAGCTGTGCTGCAAGGTCCTTGAGCCAGGTTGTGATTGGTTGAATGGCTGGGCGGGCTGTTTGAGTCCAGCACAGTATAAAAGCAGGCATTCTGTCAGTTGCAAGTTGTCTGCAGTCAGCGAATACTTGTGTGTTAGCACTCAGACCCTAGTCAGATCCCAAAGTGTGCTAGAACCAGCTGGAGCTGGGGATCCACACTTAGCCAGATTCTGTTGATAGCCTAAAGTACTAATTGCATTGTATATTGTGTATGATCTTTTGCCTGTTACCTCTTTATTCTCTTGTCTCCTGATTTTGTACTTCGCCAGCCCGTACCGTTACCGACTATTGGCTTGGCTTCTGACTTCCCTTGTGTTTCTCGATTCTGTACCTCTGCTCATCTGATTTCCCGTTGCTGACCTTGGCTTGACCTCTGATCTTGATTTCTGTCTGTTGATTCGGTACTTCCTTGCTAGTTCTGATACCGAACCATTTTTCGTTGACATCGCCCCCTTTAGTGGTTCTCCACTAAAGGGTTAACTTTGCTGAGTTCTTCTTGCGGGGAACTTAGTAACTCCTCAGCATATCATTACTGCTGAGGAACGCTATTCTGCGTTCTTTTCCTAGTCGCAGAATCGCACACACTGCCCTTCCTTCCAGAGGTTACCATCCCTCTGAGTTAACGTCAGTGTGGTGGGTTTTCCACAAGTTATTATATCTGAACCTTGTGTTTTCCAGAGTACGTATAAATATTTGTATTATTGGTGATGCCGCAGATCACCATATAATCAAATATATCTGTATTACTAGTGATACTGCGGATCACTAATAATCAGAAAACTCTGAAGTGTGTGCACCTAACACCACATCACTACAATAACCCTGGTAGCACATACCTAATGTTAGGAGGATCAGATATTAAGCATTTTTTTATATCTGCTTGAAAGGTTTCAGCATATGCATAAATGTTGCAGGTCATCCCCCTCTGCTGTGCTCTAACACCTCTCCCTGCTAAATCTGTACAGGACATTGGAATGCAGGCTGAGGCTGCTCAGCGAGTGCTGGGGAAGATCATAAATTGAGAAATAAGCAAGATAAATTACTAGTTTACACTGGACTTGGCTCTGTCTGCTCCCAGTGCTATGATCTTCCCCAGCACTCACTAAACAGCCTGCATCTCCCATACAGCATCAGCAGAGAGAAATACTGTTACACAGTATAGCCTGAGACAGCACCGGGAGGAGGACACATCGCATAGTTTGAAATGTGACTGGCAAGATCTCTGCATAAGCTCTCTGATCTTTCAAGCAGACATTAAAAAAAACAAAACTGCTTAGTATCTGATGATCCTTATATTAGGCACATGCTACCAGGGTTATCCCAGTAGTCTAGTTTTCATCATAACGCCTCTTTAAAAGGTGAATTTAATGTATGAAATAGACTCATTACATGCAAAGCGAGACATTTCATGCCTTTATTTGTTATAATTTTGATGATTATGCATTTGTTTTAAAACCCCAAAATCAAAATTGCAGCTCATTAGAATATTGTGAAAGTATTCAATATTCTAGACTCAGAGTGTCAGACTCTAATGAGCTGATTAAGCCAAAACACCTGCAAAGGTTCCCTATTTCATCTATTAGTTTCACCTTTTAAGATGAATTACTAAAATAAATGTACTTTAGTACAATATGATAATTTTTTGATTTTCACCTGTATAATGCTATGTTAGTGTCAGTTTTGTTAGATTTTGCTAATAATCGTTACTGAAAAATAATCTGCTCATGGCAATGTGCAGCCGCTTATGTATTTTTACTTTTCAAAGTTGACAGGAAGCTCAAAACAACACATATTTGAAAAAAATACTACTGTACAATCTATGGCATAGAATCAAACTTCCCCCCCCCCCCCACACACACACACCATACTCACTACCACCACCACCACAAGCCGTTATCCACCTGATAAGTAATTATGAAAGATGTGCCGGTCGGGCATAGTTCAGTGAACATTAATCCAAATATGTAAGAAGGGTGGAATCTTTCTAATCATTCTGATTAAGTATCAACGCCATTGTTGCATTTGAAGGGAACAATGAATTTTGCTCCTTTAAGTGGTGCCATGTTGCAGTTCCTCTTTGCTTTCCATACAGTATTCTATCATTGTTTTATGCCCTGCTCTTCAACATGCATCATAGTTGTAGCCAAGGCACAGTTCTTAGCCTCTTACACACTATGGCACCATTTTTGGATTTCATGAGGCCTTTTGATTCACCCCCCTGTCACCACTTCTAATCATGTGGAGAATATAAACAAAGCTACAACAATGTGCTCCTTAACCAGTTTAGCTTGTTGGATGTAGCTCCTATTGTCAGAATTCTAGCGGTTTTATTTATGCAGGAAAAGCTGTCATATGTATAGGTTTTAAGTTTTAATGTTCTATGCAAATTTCATTGTAAACTGTAAAGTTAGAGTACTTTATATTGCTCTGTGACATCTCAGCATATTCCAGGCTGTAAAGCTTATAAGATTATTTTAACTTGCAAGATGGAAGATTGTTGACGTACTGGTTACAAGAAGCCAAAATATTCTTTGTTTATGTTAGACTGCGCAGTATGTGTAAGACAGAATGCTAGTTTAAAAGTCACATTACTGCAGGTATATATATATATATATATATATACATATACACATATATTCATATTTGTTCAATTATTACATATAAATATTATTAATCTAAATATTAGTAATCAATGCAGTCCTTCTAAAGAAATAAATAATTATTGTTAAACCCTATATAATATAATTTAATACTTTGAAATATATTTTGAAATGCTGGATTCTTCCAGTGATACTTTGAGACAGTAAAACATTCTCGGATTGTTTTGGTTCTGGAGAATTGCTGACATGTACTACAAGGCCGTTACAGCCAGCAAGAAAAGAAAACTTTTCCCAGCTAGAGAAGTCAAAATATGAAAGATATAAAACAAAGAAGGTGTTTTCCCAATTAGATAAAGATGATTCAATGATGCCACCTGGCGGTTTCATAGTCTTATAAAATTAATATTATTAATACAGATTATTATTACATGATGAAATGGTGACCTCTGTCGGTGGAATTATTACATTTATGTATTCATAAGAAAGGCAAATATATAGAACATGATTTTATATTATTAAGATTTAATATGCAATTATTTCTTATATGATTAATTGTTTTAAGAAGAATTATATAATAAGCTTTATATTTAAATAAGTATTTTAGAAGCGCTGTATGTTTCAATTAGCCCTAAATTGCTGAAGACTCTCACAGGTCTGGTTACAGTGTCAACCTGACCAATCTTATGTCTGGGAAAGTACAGAGCCATTCCAACCTAATTAGCAGAGAACACTTTATCAGAAATGCGTCATGAATGACATTGTTTAGTCTCAATGTCTGGGGCAAAAAAGTCAACCAACAGACAAGATGGCTGGTGACGTCCATTTTTAATAAACTGCGTCAGAAATGACCTAATCAGAATTTATAAACAATAATATTATGATTTAAGTATTCAAACCTGATAAAGCATTGACGCATGGAAGCTTTAGCCAATCAGAACCTGGGATTCAGGGAAATTCCAGATTAGGCAGCCATATTGCATCCAATCCCTATAAAAGTAGGAGCTGAAAGCTCATAGTTTGCAGAAGCCCAACAATCTCCTGAAAAGACACACGAGGCAGAAGCTACCTTCCCACACGTGGTTCTAGATGCTGAAGAGATGACAGAAAAGGGGTGATATGCTTAATGTTCTGGTGATTTACTTTATTAATTTTTCAGCATTAAGTTCTGTTAAGATGTTAGCAAGAAGTTTTTTTAGAAGCTATTATTTATGCTATTTCTTTAAGAAGATTACTACAAGTTTTACACAGCTACTAGATACACAGCTATTGATACAGATGAGACTACTTTTGATCTTATTCTACATAACACAACTGTTATATTCTTTTTTGAATGTACTTAGAAGATTGATGATCACTTGGCTCTAAAGCCTTGATAAGATGGAATACTGTTAGAAGGAAACACTACTTGGAACTGTTCATATTTTGTATATATGCTGTATGATAAGCAAATAATTTTTTTTTATATTAAATCATATACTGAGTGCTCTGATTCATTTCAAGGTACACCATCAATCTATAATTACTGTTATAGAGGGTTCATACCCCAGGCTATGCCGGATTTATATGATAGCAATGCTTTAAAGGGACTCCGAGCAGTGCAGAAACTATGGAAAGATGCATACCATTTTGAAGCTCTCTTTCTCCTCTTTCCAACGATATATAAACCGCCACCCTACGCCTTTTAGTTTTCGCTATTTTCGCAATCGAAATCGCGGCTGCCGCAAATTTGATCGCAAAAATATAGAAAACTAAAAGGCGTAGGGTGGTGGTTTATGTGTCATTGGAAAGAGGAGAAAGAGAGCTTCAAAATTGTATGCATCTTTCCATAGTTGCTTGTATTACACAGGACGACTTTTCCCCAAAGTCGGCAGCTCCATTCAGCTGCTAACTTTGGGGAAAAGTCGTTCTGTGTAATACAAGCAACTATGGAAAGATGCATACCATTTTGAAGCTCTCTTTCTCCTCTTTCCAACGACACATAAACCGCTGCCCTACGCCTTTTAGTTTTCGATATTTCCGCGATCAAAATCGCTGCAGTCGCGATTGTGATTGCAAAAATAGCGAAAACTAAAAGGCGTAGGGTGGCGGTTTATATATCTTTGGAAAGAGGAGAAAGAGAGCTTCAAAGTGGTATGCATATTTCCATAGTTTCTGCACTGCTCGGAGTCTCTTTAAGGGCTGGTCCTTTACTGAGTTAGCAATCATGAAAAAGGCAAGAACTGCTCAGGTTTTTGAAAAATGCATGCTGGATGTAGTAGCTACAGCCATGAAAAACAAAAAAACCAGCCACTGCAGCCGATCGTGTGTTTACCATGGGATACTCCTCACCGCCCATTATCCAGGAGATCAATGAATGGGGGCATAGTTCCCATTCATTGACTAAGTCCCCATGTCAATGAACGCTGGTATCAATGAGATGCCTGCGTCTTTGCAATGTCAGAAGTAACACATCCATGCATTACTTCCTGTTTAGTTTACTATAAGTACGCAATAGTAGGTAAAGCGCGAGGACATCTGGTGACCAAATAGTAAAATTACACATAACAGACCTACATATGATTTAAAATTAATTCCTACTTCCCACACGCTCCCAAAAATATGTATGTGTGTTTAATACTGATAATTAATAGAACATTAGTTGCAAAGAAAAAAGTCTTATATTTTTTTTTTCAGTTATATAGTTTATTTTTTTTTATAACATTGCATCATTCTGTCATATTTGCTCTGTATTTTAAACTATGAAATAGTGCTCTGTATTTTAAACTATGAAACAGAGCAGAGCTGATAACTTTGAACTTTCCAGCAAAAAAACCTTATCTGAAGCTGTCTTTCACTGTTTCTTTGATGCATAAGTGTTTCGGAAAACAGCACTGTCTTCCACCCAAGTTGCGAGAGCTCAGAGAAGATCTTTTGCATAGATAACAACTGGAGTTTCTTAACTTTTCCTGTACTGGAAACAATATGAAACTTTTTTTCATTGCTATTAATGTGCTACTTCTTAGCTGTTCTACTCATGCAATTCATTGGCCCATATTCATATAACTTTTTTCTCCGATGTTTTCTCCTAGGTGATATTTTCAAAACTTGTCAATAAAATACCGAAAAAAATACTCAAAATAATTTTGATATAACTTTTTCATCTACTTTGCAATTTGAAAATATACCAAAAAGGGCTAAGAAATTATTTTTAAAAGAGGTTGAAAAATTATCTCCTAGGTGAAAACAAAGGAGTAAAAGTGAATTGCATATGGGACGTTATCTCATAAGTTTATTTCAGCTTCAACTTCTCTTTAAAACTACTAATTCAGCACTGGTTGGGCTAAAAGAGAGACGGAAGCAAAATTAAAATGCTTGCTTTTACCTTTTATTTATGTTAAGCACTATGGCTAGTGCTAAAACGCCGCATCGCCGCAGCAGAACGAGGGGTTTATACCCCCCAAATCCCCGGGGCTTAAACCGTGGGAGCGCTTCCTCATAGAGGCAAAGCTTTGGGCTGTAGCTCTGCCTCTCCATCAATCCCCGCTGATCGTGCCTCTCCCCTCCCCTCTCAATCTTCCTTCACTGAGAGGGGCGGGGAGAGGCGGAGTTCTGCGGTGGATTGACGCGAATGGAGGCACAGCTGCAGCTCAAAGCTCTGCCTCCCTGGGCAGCAAAATCCACGACCAAGAAAGCCATGGATTTTGCCCTGTAATTAGGGGGGTATAAACCCTTTGTTTTGCCACGGGGATGCAGCGTTTTAGCACTAAATAAAAGTTAAAAGCAAGGATTTTAACTCGCTTCAGAGTCTCTTTAACCACTTAAGCCCAACTGGACGAGATTTCTCGTCCAGTTGGGCTGCGCGCACTCCCGCGGGTCGCGCGCGCTCCCGTGGGCCCCCCCGTGCGCGCCCCCGCTGCTGGCCGCTAGCCCACCGATCAGTGAAAGGGATTATAAATCCCTTTCGCTGATCGGACCCCCCCGGAGAAAAGCCGACAGCGTCTATTCAGACGCTGCTGCTTTTCTGAGCTCTGGGCTCCTTTCTTCTGCCTGGGAGCGAGATCGATCGCTCCCAGGACTTTTTGATTCTGGCCAAATAGCAAATTACACCCAAAAAAAAAAAGAGTTTTAAAAATAAACATATAAATATGTTAAAAAAAACCCTGTTTACCTCCCACACCAAAAAATACCCACATACAAGTTTAAATAAAAAAAAAAAAATTACAATAATAAAAAAAAAAAAACATAAATAGTTACCTAAGGGTCTGAACTTTTTAAATATGCATGTCAAAGGAGTATATCAATATTATTTAATAAATTATGGGCTTCTAAACAGTGATGGACGCAAAACGGAAAAAATGCACCTTTATTTCCAAATAAAATATTGTCGCCATACAGTGTGATAGGGATATAATTTTAACGGTGAAATACCCGGGGCATATGGGCAAATACAATACGTGAGTTTTAATTATGGAGGCATGTATTATTTTAAAACTATAATGGCTGAAAACTGAGAAATAATGAATTTTTTCCATTTTTTTCTTATTCTTCCTGTTAAAATGCATTTACAGTAAAGTGGCTCTTAGCAAAATGTACCACCCACAGAAAGCCTAATTGGTGGCGGAAAAAACAAGATATAGATCAATTAATTGTGATGAGTAGTGATAAAGTTATTGGCAAATGAATGGGGGGTGAAAGTTGCTCGGATGTAAAAAAATTTCAAGTGGTTAATGTATGGATAATTAAAAATAATTCTGGATGGAAATGCTGTTTTATTTGCACCAATGTTGTTTTTTAAGACAGGCATTGAGAAAATCTACTGACGATAAGAAGTATCACTGATTCACCTACTTTTAAGGATATTCCAAAAGAAACAAAGGCCCATATGCAATTGCTTTTTCTCCTGAGTTTTCTCCTAAGAGATCATTTTTATCTTCTATTTAAAATAACTTTCCAGCAGTTTTCAACTGAAAAAGTACTACAAAGAAGGTGAAAATTATTTTGAGTATTTTCTTTCTTTCTGGTGGCTTAAAAGGCATTTTACTGACAACTAGTTTAAACATTTCACCTAGGAGAAAACTCAGGAGAGAAAGTTAATTGCATATGGGCCCTAAGAGTTCGGGGTGAAGTAGTTTATAGTAGAGTGAGAAAATATGGATTCTCTCATGAAGCAAGGTGAAACATTTGCATCAGGCGCAGAGGTTTAAGGGGCAGCATTTTGTCCTGTGTGTACCTTCCTCAGCAGGAATGGAGTGGCTGAGGGGGAGCAGTGTGTTTGTCACAGACTCACAGCCAGCCAGTGTGCTATTGTGTTGAACTGCAGCACGTCATGTGAGAACATTAAATGAAGCAGAGTAAATTGTCGGGTGCTGTGTGATCATTCCAAATCAGGAGGGGGGGGGGGGGGGAGGGGGGGGCATCCTCACAAGTTTGCCTCAGGCAGCAAAAAGTCCCTGGGCTCAACTATACTTTCAATGTAAATTTACCAGTCACACAGCACAGTATCATGTAAAATGAGGGTGTAACAATATAATGTTATGGTCATACTGTATACCATAAGGGTTTCATAGACCATTACAACAATATTGGAAGCCCCAATAGTTTAACGGTTCAAGGCAGGTTAGTGTTAGATATAGCTGGAGGAAAGGTAAGTGCTTTAATTTAATGGTTATCCTATATAATAAACCTTCTGTGTTCCTGCGTCCTCCTCTGTGTCACTTTGCCCATGCTTTTTACTACTGCGCATGTGCGGCACGCGGGCGTCCGTTGGGTCAGGATGAGGATGGGGACAGTTGGCAGGTGTGTGCACGCACGGGCGCTGATATGCGGAGGTGGTGACAGGGGTGGGGGGTTGTGAGGGAGTCCTAGAGCCTGTTATTGTAAAGGGCTTAGGCCTACTAGTATACCATAATGTTTATATATACCATCACAGCGATATTGGCAGCCACAACAGTGTAATGGTTTAAGGAACTTCCAAAGCAAGATGGGTTAAGCATATTTTATTCACCTGGGGCTTTTTCCATGCCCTAGCAACAGTCTCAGTCCCTCGCCCCAGTTCCTGTCCTCCACGTTGTCCTGCTGGCCATCGATAAAGATTGCGACCCCACCGGGGAACTGAGACTGCTGCTAGGGACTAGAAGAAGCCCCAGGTGAGTAAAATCTTCTTAACCCATCTCGCATCGGAAGTCCTTTAAAGCGGTATAAAACCCTGACATAATATTCAATAAAAACATGTTTTCTTACTTTTTATATGCCATACGGTTATCATATTTGTTTTTGTGCATAAGTAGTATTATTCATTTAGAAATTACAAGTTCCCAAAAGTACTTTTTCTTTTGCTCTGAGAGCTGCCATTGCATTTTATACATAACTGGTTTTATTCATTATGTATTGAAGGCAGAAATGCTTTGAGTGTCTGTTTGTGTCCAGGAGCTTCTGCACAGTCAGAGAATGTGTCACATTCCTCACTTGATGCAAATAAGTAAACACAAGATAACATTATCTTCACTTCGGATGCGTCCAGGATTCTCTGCACTGAACTTTCAAGTCCTGTGTGTAACCCTTTCAATGCTGTTCTAGTAAAAAAAAATGCTGGTTGTATATAATATACTGTAAATAATTTTTAGAGCAAAGAAGAAATGCTGGGTTTCATTCTGCTTTAAGGGAGGTTAGTGTTAGGAGAGATGGTGAGAGCGAGGTAAGTGTTAGGAAGAGTGCATGCAAGTGGTAGGCATAGAAGCAGGGAAGATAAGTGTGAGGATAGGATTGTGTAAGGTGAAGGTAGAGTGTTGGCAACATTAGAAAAATTGTTCTATCCTTAAAGAGGAGCTGTTAGGTATAAGGTCTCAGAGAAAAAAAACACATATATCAGTAGCTAAAGATTGGCTGTACTTACATTACATATGCATTTCACTGTCCACGTTTGGATTTCACAGAATTTTTATATAGTATTTGCAGAGAATGATGCTCCTGACAGCTCATGGAAGGTTCCATGTTTGTCTGTCTCCTATGAAGCCAAATGTGTCATCATGTCCTCCCTGCTTTCTGATGATTCCACTCAGAAAAAAGACAACACTACTGTGCAGTGAATATTAATTAGCCATGTGGCTAGGAACAATAGCGGACTCATGCAGTATACTCTGCACGGAGATTTTTCAGTGCTGTGAGTTACACGCTGTTGTAATATGAGCCTGTAACTTCTTACTAGCAGCCGAGGGGAGGACCCAAGCAGCCCCAGAATGCTTTGCAGTATGGTATGCGGCCTCTTGTCCTTTTAAGAGCTTGGGTCTAACATCCTTGCTGTTCAGCACACATCAAAAGTAAGAGAGATTTTAAACTTCAGTATTGCCTTTTTGGCTTCCTTCTAAACTGTTTAACACAGGAGAATAGAGGTTTAAATTAGCTTTTGCAGCCTGACAGTTACTCTTTAATAGCCATTAGTAGAAAAGCTAGTAGTATAGCCGATATACTATGATCGGCACCCACATTTCTTCGCTGATTTATTACTTGTACGTGTTCGGGAGGTAATTTAAAATGCCATGTTAGACTTGTTAGTGCTATACATGTCATTTTGTTATTAAATGTTACTGGAAAATAATCTTTTCATTGCAATGTGCAGCCACTTTTTTATCTTTACTTTATTCAAACGTTGCTCAGAGGAAGCCGGCAATTGCATTTGCCAGTAAAACCTGAGCAATAAGAGAAGCTTGCATGTTTTAAGCTTTCTATCACCTTGTATTGCATATGGCCCTTATTCAATAAAATAAAATTTCTCCTATGGGACACTTTATCATCTGTTTAAATGGACCCTGAGCAGAGACTGTGGTTATCCATTTAAGCAAACCCACACCTATTTGGCATTGAGGTGGATATACTCACCTGCCCCTCATGTAAGCTCTCCTACTCCTGGTCTGGCAGCTATAGAATACATTGGATTGGCACCTGTGAAAGAAAGTCACACTGTGACCCGGAACAGGAAGAGTATGGGTTCTCTTTGCTAATGCCCAGGCTTACAGTCTTCTTCCCCTTCCCCCTGCCATGCGTCATATTGCCATACAAGGCGGAGGAAGAAGCCAGGAAGCCTGTGCATGCGCAAAGAGGACCTGAATCCTTCCTGTTCCGGGTCACAGCGCAAATTTCTTTCCGAGTTGCTGATCCAATGTCATTTATAGTGGCCAGCCTGGGAGCAGGAGCACTTACATAAAGGGCCGGTGAGTGTATCCTCAATACCAAATAGGTTTGGGTATGCTTAACCACTTAATGACAAGCAGACTTATAAAAACGTCCTGCTAGAGCCTCTTAACAGCTCCAGAACGTTTTTATAAGTCAAAAAGTGCTGCAGCCGCTATGCGTGCGCTCCTGCACGTGCGCGCGAGTTACCGCGAGCGTGCACATGACATTAGTGAAAAAAATAAAAATAACATAGTAAAAATACACCTTTATTTCGAAATAATATATTGTCACCATACTTTGTACTAGGGACATCATTAAAATCTTGTGATAACCAGGACAAATAGGCAGCTACAATGTGTGGGTTTTATGCACAGTAACAGTATTTATATTAAAATTATAGGGGATAAAATTGGAGAAATAGTGTATTTTTTCATTTTTTCCCCTTTAAAATGCATAGAAAATAAAGTAATTACTGAAAACAAATATCAACCTCAAAAAGCCTAATCGGTGGTGAAAAAAACAAGATATAGATCATTTCATTGTGATTAGTAGTGGTTAAGCTATTGGCAAATGAATAGAGATGGCTCGAACCTCCGATTTTCGGTTCGCGAACATCGAACACGAACTTCCGCAAAAGTTCGGGTTTGTACGAACTTTTGCGAACCGCTATAGACTTCAATGGGGATGCAAACTTTGAAAACTAGAAACACTTATGCTGGCCTCAAAAGTGATGGAAAAGATGTTTCAAGGGGTCTAACATCTGAGTTTTTGCATGGATGAGTGGGATAGATGCCAAAAATCCCGGGGGAAAATCTGGATTTGACGCAAAGCAGCGTTTTAAGGGCAGAAATCAGATTGCATGCTAAATTGGAGGCCTAAAGTGCTTTAAAACATCTTGCATGTGTATACATCAATCAGGGAGTGTAATTAGAGTACTGCTCCACACTGACACACCAAACTCACTGTGTAACGCACCACAAACAGCTGTTTGTGTAGTGAAGGCCGTGCTGGACTGGTGCGCACCATGGCGAGAGTGCAGGCCGTGGCGGTTTTCAAGCCCATATGGTCGCCGGGCTGTGGTAGCTCAATGATAGAACAACAGCGACTGTCCAGCTGATCGAATTTGATTTTGGGTGTGCCCCCCCCCCCGCCCGAGACACTCATATAGCCGGTGGTCATTGCTTCATTGTGATACACAAGCCCCTTCAACGCGGCAAGGTAACGATCATGGGAATTGACACATGTACACGCCTTTTGTTTTGTTGTTGCAGCTGCAGTGCAGCCAGAAAAATTAGGCAGGCATGTACACGCACCAGAAAAATTATTATATGCTAGCAGCGGCCTTAAAAATTCAGGAATCCGCCTGGTGTCCTGGACCCTGTTGGTTGTGGCAGAGAAGGCAGTCAAGTGGCCTGCAGGCATAGATGCTGTGTGGGGAGCGACTTAGTCTTGGGGAAGGCAGTCAAACGGTGTGCAGGCAGAGATGCTGTGTGTGGGGACTGACTTAGTCTTGGGGTGGGTAATAGGCCTCCGGGATCCATGCCTCATTCATTTTGATAAAGGTGAGGTACTGAACACTTTTGTAACTTAGGCGACTTCTCTTCTCAGTGACAATGCCTCCAGCTGCACTGAAGGTCCTTTCTGACAGGATGCTTGAGGCAGGGCAAAACAGAAGTTGGATGGCAAATTGGGACAGCTCTGGCCACAGGTCAAGCCTGCACACCCAGTAATCCAAGGGTTCATCACTGCTCACAGTATCTAAATCCACACTTAAGGCCAGGTAGTCAGCTACCTGCCGGTTGAGGCATTGGTGGAGGGTGGATCCAGAAGGGCTAAGGCAAGGTGTTGGACTAAAGAATGTCCGCATGTCTGACATCACCATGAGATCGCTGGAGCGTCCTGTCCTTGCCTGCGTGGACATGGGAGAAGGATTACTGGCAGTGGTATCTTTATTGCGTTGTGCTGTGACATCATCCAAAATGCACTGTAAAGCATAGTTGCCAGCTTGTTCTGCAAGTGCTGCATCCTTTCTGCCTTTTGGTGATTTGGAAACATGTCCGCCACTTTGTGCCTATACTGAGGGTCTAGTAGCGTGGCCACCCAGTACAGCTCATTCCCCTTGAGTTTTTTTATACGGGGGTCCCTCAACAGGCTGGACAGCATGAAAGCTGCCATCTGCACAAATTTGGATCCAGACGTACTATCCATCTCCTCTTGCTCTTCCTAAGTGACATCAGGTAAGTTCTCCTCCTCCTCCCCTCAGCCATGAACAATACCAAGGGAACATTGAGCAGCAAAAGCCCCCTGCAACACCTGCTGTGGTTGTTCTTCTGCCGCCTCCTCCTCCACCAAAAAAACACCTTCCTCATCATCCGAGTCTGACTCCTCTTCCCCACACGGCTCTTCCTCCTCCTCCCCCCTCTGTGCTGCTGCAGGTGTTGAGGAAACATCATGTTCTGATGTAAATTGCTCCCACAACTGTTCCTGCCATAACTGTTCCTCTTCACACTCCTCCACAGCTTGATCCACCACTCTACGCACGGCACGCTCCAGGAAGAAAGCGTACGGGATCAAGTCACTGAAGGCGCCCTTCACTGCGACTCACCATGTTTGTCACCTCCTCAAACGGCCGCATGAGCCTGCAGGCATTTCGCATGAGTGTCCAGTTCTTGGGTCATAACATCCCCATCTCCCCAGAACGTGTCCTTCTACTGTAGTTGTAGAGATACTGGGTGACGGCTTTCTCCTGTTGTAGCAGGCGAGAGAACATAAGGAGGGTCAAATTCCAGCGAGTCGGGCAATCGCAAATCAGGCGTCTCACCGGCAACTTGTTTTTCCGCTGAATATCGGCAAAGTGTGCCATGGCGGTGTAATACCGCCTGAAATGCCCACACAACTTCCTGGCCTGCTTTAGGAGATCCTGTAAGCCTGGTTACTTCGACACAAATCTCTGAATTATGAGATTCAGCACATGTGTCATGCAGGGTACATGTGTCATCTTTCCCAAATTCTAAGCAGAAATGAGATTGCTGCCGTTGTCACACACCACGTTGCTGATCTCCAGTTGGTGCGGGGTCAGACACTGATCCACCTGTTTGTTAAGAGCAGCCAGGAGAGCTGCTCCAGTGTGACTCTCCGCTTTGAGGCAAGACATGTCTAAGATGGCGTGGCACCGTCGTACCTGGTAGGCAGCATAGTCCCTGGGGAGCTGGGGCTGTGTAGCTGGAGAGGAGATCACAGCACCAGTAGAGTTGAACTGCAACTCAGCCAAGGAGGAGGAGGATGACGACAGCGAAGAGAATGTAGCAGGAGAAGAGGAGGTGGCAGGAGGCCTGCCTGAAAGCCGTGGAGGTGTCACAAGTTGGTCCGCTGCACAGCCACGTACTCCCTGCTTGCCAGCAGTCACCAGGTTGACCCAATGGGCTGTGTAAGTAATGTACTTGCTCTGACCGTGCTTGGCAGACCAGGCATCAGTCATCAGGTGGACCCTTGACCCAATGCTGTGTGCAAGAGATGACACCACTTGCCTCTCAACTTCAAGGTACAGTTTGGGTATCGCCTTTTTAGAGAAATAATTGCGGTCTGGTATCTTCCACTGCGGTGTCCCAATGGCCACAAATATACGGAAGGCGTCAGAGTCCACCAGCTGGCATGGTAACAGCTGGCAAGCGAACAGTTCCGCCAAGCCAGCTGTCAGACGGGGGTGACTGGCAGAAATTGGGCTCTTCTGCTCAAAGATTTCCCTCACGGACACCTAACTGCTGCTGTGGGCAGAGGAGCAGGAACCGCTCAAGGCGAGAGGCGGAGTGGAGGAGGGTGGCTGTGATTGTGAAGGTGCAAGGGAGAAAGAGGCTGAAAATGATGCACCTGAAGGAGGAAGAGGAGAAGGAGGGTGGCTTTTCTTTTGTGTGCTGCTTTTGCTCAGGTGCTCTTCCCATTGCAGTTTGTGCCTTTTCTCCATGTGCCTTCATAAGGCAGTTGTCCCTACGTGGCTGTTGGCCTTTCCACGGCTCAATTTTTGGAGGTAGAGCAACAGATGGCATTGCTCTGATCTAAGGCAGACACAGTAAAAAAAATGTCCAAACCGCTAAACCCCCTGGGGTGATGGCACTATGGTGGCCTCAGCAGCTGATGTTGAAGGGCATGTTGGCTGGCTGTTCATAGGTGGTGATACATGGTGCCGGACACTGCCACCAGCTGTTTCTGACAACAAGCTCCCCCTGCTTCTTTCAGGAACTCGTCTTTTCCTACTCCGCTCTGACTCCCCCTCTGAACTGTCCCTTTGGTCCTCTTGTCTCTTTGGATCCCACGTGGCATCCGTATCATCGTCATCATCATAATCATCCTGCCCAGCTTCGCTTGCCTCAGACACCTCATAAACTGCACCAACAGCAGGTACTTCATCATCCTCCTCCTCACACGTTACGTCCATAGTGTCGCCTAACTCAGACATATGAGGTGGTGTAACTTGCTTAGCGCCTTCATCTTGTTGTAACAATAGTGGCTGTGAATCAGTTAATTCCCCACCAAATAACTCCTGCAAAGTGTCAAATGGAATGGATCTGGTGCTAGTAGTAGCGCTGGTGGCTGCGAAGATGAGGTGTTCTGTGTTAAATAGTCAACCACGTCCTGACAATCTTGGAAGTTGATGGGACGTGCCTTCTTCTGAGCACTGTACTTTGGTCCAAGGCCGCACAAAATCACATCAGCACGACCTTGAACAGACCTGCCGGGTGGCCTTCCTCTGGGTCTGCCTCTGCCTGTTATTTTGTCCATATCAGGGGGGATGAAGTGAAAGGTATGCACTGACTTGTCTAATACAATGTTCAGCCACACAGGTGCAGTTAACAGGTATGCACGGAGTGGTATATTACACAGCATGCGGTCACACAGGTACTGTGAACAATTATGCAATGACTGGTATTACAAATTTGCAGCTGTAACACAGGTGCAGTGACACTGCGTGCGGTCACATAGGTAGGTAGGTGCACTGAACAAAAACAGGTGGGTATGCAGTGATGGGTATTACAAATGTGCAGCTGTCACACACACACAGGTACCGTGAACAAGTGCAGTGACACTGCGTGCGCTCACATAGATAGGTGGGTGCACTGAACAACAGGTAGGTATATGGAGTGATGGGTATTACAAATATGCAGCTGCCTGTCACACACACACACACACACACACACACACACACACACACACACACACACACAGGTACCGTGAACAGGTACAGTGACTGGTGGTATTAAATATCACACTGCGTGCACTCACGTAGGTAGGTGGGTGCACTGAACAAAAGGTAGGTATATGCAGTGATGGGATCATAAATGTGCAGCTGCCTGTCACACGCACACATAGGTACTGTGAACAGGTACAGTGACCCTGCATGCGCTCACGTAGGTAGGTGGGTGCACTGTGAACAACAGGTAGGTATATGCAGTGATGGGTATTACAAATGTGTAGCTGCCTGTCACACACACAGGTAGTAGTCACTGAATGTGCTGGGCCTGGCAGTGGCACAGTAGTAAACTGTAGGAATTACCAAGGTGCCAAGGTCCAACAGCTAAGACTGACTGACAGGGCTGTATATGCAACACAAGTGTCTGTGGGACACACACAAAAAAAAAATAGATCACAAGAACAACATTAGCTCTCAAAAGAGCTGTTGAGGATGCGTACCATTCGGGCCATCTCTACAAATGAAAGGGATGAGCACTGAAAGGTTAAAATTGCTCTTGTCCATTAGGGTAAAAACCCCTTTGGGGTGAAGTGGTTAAAGGCATACCCACAGACTCTGCTCAGGGTCCCTTTAAATAACTTTGTAACTCAGTCTGCAAATGAAAGAGTACCAAACAGTGGGAGAAAAGCACTGTCATAATTATATATTTTTTCTTGTTCCTTACTGGTGGATTAAAAGGCATTTTCATGATAACTTGTGAAAATATAATGAAGGAAAAAAAAGTTAGGAGAAAAGGTAAGTTGAATATGGGCCTTTGTGTGGGTTCCATTGAATATTTTGGACACAATTTTTTCTTTGGTTCTCAAATTCTGGATATTAGTGGTGAAAATCTGACCTGCATTAATTGAACATTGTTTGCTTTTGGCTCAACATTTGACAAAATAAAAATATAAAAATATCCAACTCATGCACCTAAGCAAAACATTAATTGCTCAAATTTATTCACATCAATATAAAACATAAAATATATAAATTTTTAGCCACAAGGATCACCGCGCTTACTTGCACCCTGCAAAAAATCAAAGAATGCACATAGTGCCCAGTACTGTTTGCAACAGGCTACAATGAACACCCTGTGCCGCACTCCAGGGGGTAGTGCCACCACCGAGATAAGGGTAAAATTTCACAACTCCCCCTTTGTGGGTGCACTCACCAGAAGTGCGTCTTGCTATTTTGCATATCACATCCAAATCCACTGTTAATCCAGCCAGCCAAGGAGTAGGATCATCATATAGCAGTAAAATCCATTTATTAAAACCGTATCATTAAAAGTGCAGGCTTACAGGCGTTCCATCCAGCTTCTACTGTGGATATTATAGAGCCGCACGGACACCCGATTCTCCTGCCTCCAACTTCCTTCTCTGACGTCAGCGTGCCTCCGACTCCACCCTACGCGTTTCGTCACACTCCGTGGCTCATACAGGGGCTGACGAAATGCGTAGGGCGGAGTTGGAAGCGTGCTGACGTCAGAGAAGGAAGTTGGAGGCAGGAGAATCGGGTGTCCGTGCGGCTCTATAATATCCACAGTAGAAGCTGGATGGAATGCCTGTAAGCCTGCACTTTTAATGATACGGTTTTAATAAATGGATTTTACTGCTATATGATGATCCTACTCCTTGGCTGGCTGGATTAACAGTGGATTTGGATGTGATATGCAAAATAGCAAGACGCACTTTTGGTGAGTGCACCCACAAAGGGGGAGTTGTGAAATTTTACCTTTATCTTGGTGGTGGCACTACCCCCTGGAGTGCGGCACGGGGTGTTCATTGTAGCCTGTTGCAAACAGTACTGGGCACTATGTGCATTCTTTGATTTTTTGCAGGGTGCAAGTAAGCGCGGTGATCCTTGTGGCTAAAAGTTGATTAAGGGCAGAGTGAAAAATGTTCCATAAAATTGTATTCATACAATAGTCATCTCATCTCTCCCAGTACTGCTATCCAAAAGATATTGCACAGGATCCACACAACCACCAATATTTGTAATGGACAATCCACTGACACTCCTGATTCTACCTGCATCGATCTATTAATGCAAGACTAATGCGAGTTTTTATGTGAATTTCGAGTACGCTATACGATCATACAGTGGTGCATTCTTCTTCAAGTGAAAGAGATTGACAGATATGGAAGGACTTTGAATTTTAGAAGTTCTTTTCTGTGCTCATATATAGATCAAAAGGCCTTCCCAGCGGATTGTCCATTACAGATATTGGTGGGTATTTATTATATATTATATTTAAATGTGGTAAAATGACAGATAATGTATTAACATGTATATAAATGTAATTTTTTTTTTTTTGAAAAAATATGTTCAGAGTGTGGGAAATATAAAAAAAATGACGTACGTTCCCCGCTCCCAAGCCTCTTTAACCCCATGCCAGCCCCCTCCCCAGAAGAAATTAGTATAGGGGTGCATAGTACCCCTGACCATTTCTACAAAGGGTTAAATGAAATAAAAACATAACAATGAGAAAAGTATTTTAACCATTTCTGTCGCCCGGACGTGAAGCTCACGTCCGGGCAGCTGCTCTGCTGCGGTGCCACACTTCGGCGCGCTCCCATGCGCGATCGCGGCCGTGCCCCTGTGCTGTCCCCCGGTAGCTCTGGGATCAGTGAACGGGAACATGGTTCCCGATCACCTATCCATGTCCCCAGCAGAAAAACCAAAGCGCTCTTACAAGAGGCTTCAGTCTTTCTGCACGTAAAATTTTCCGCGTCCCCCTTGTGCTTCCGCTTAGCGAGAAGCACAAGGAGAAAAAAAAAACTCAAGGTAAAAGTAAAGTAGTAAAACTACATCTACATATTTTTTACATTACAATTTAAACATTATAATAACATTAAAAATTAACTGTTTATTTCCCACACCAAATTATTACCCAAATAAAATTTTAAATGGAAAAAAAAAACGACATAAATAGTTACCTGAACTTTTTAAATATGCATTTGAAGAGGGTATACTACTATATACTTTAAATTATAAGCTTGTAAATAGTGATGGACGCAAAACGGAAAAAATCCATCTTGATTTCCAAATAAAATATTGGTGCCATACATTGTGATAGGCACAAAATTTAAATGGTGTCATCACTGAGACAAATGGGCAAATAAAATACATAGGTTTTAATTATGGTAGCGTGGAATATTTTAAAGCTATAATGGCCAAAACTGAGAAATAATGAATTTTTTCCATTTTTTTCTTATTAATCCTGTTAAAATGCATTTATAAAAAAATAATTCTTAGCAAAATGTACCACCCAAAGAAAGCCTAATTAGTGGCAGAAAAAACAAGATATAGATCAATAAATTGTGATAAGTAGTGATAAAGTTATTAGCGAATGATTGGGAGGTGAAAATTGCTCTGATGCATAAGGTGAAAAATCCCCGCGGGCTGAAATGGGTAATTTTCTAAATTTTAAACTCGATGGACGTATGTCTTTTTTCGACCCAAATAACTATGTAACTATGTAACAATGAATACTTATCTTTAAGAAAGTGTTTTCACACCAGTATCTTCTAAACTTGCAACACACACCACTGTTCCCGTCATAACTCTAGCTACACTAAGTACTAAGTATAGCTAGAGCAAAAGCATCTTTAAATTTGCCTCCAAGGTATAACCATTGGTCTGTTAATAGGCCATTTAAAAGTACAGGAGGTAAACAATGTGTCTGCTTCCACGAATCAGGAAGTAGAAACTGTGCAGATTTATTTTAGGATTTGTAACAGGAGGGAGGACAAAGTGGAGCTCTAGCTATACTACAGTAAGTATATACAAATTGGGCTCTAAGGCTCCCCATTAGTCTTTTAACTGACTAATGGGAATCTTCCAGAATGTTTACCCCCTCTACACTGCTGGCTTCATGCATCTGTGCCGCATCGATATAAGTGTTCTGTGATTGGGACTTCTGTGTCTGTCAAGATGAAATGCCATAACGCATAGAGACATTTATGTCCGCTTGAAATGGCTAATGTAATACCATTCGTATACTTTGCTGGAATGCATAATGCACAATTCCACTAATGCTTACTTATAGTGATGCTCAAATACCCCTTTTTAAAATTCGAGTTTGGTCGAATTCGAATAGTAAATTATTCGAGGTCAGTCGAATATTCGAGTCGAATAATTTTTACTATTCGATTCGACCTCGGACTTCGAGCTCACTATTCGAGTCGGTATTCGAGCTCACTATTCGAGCTGACTATTCGAATTGGCCTTAAATAGCTTCCAACACTTGTTTTGAGGGTGAATGATGCAAGAAACATCTTTTTTTCCAAGTAACAACAGCAAGTGATTATGTGGGGATGTTCCTTTAAAAAAAAATGTGGAAAGAGAAGTTGTGTCCTTAATTTTGTTCAGTAGTGTTACTGTATATACTTGTTCTTCTTCTTCTTTATCTTTCTTCTTCTTCTTCTCGATCTTCTTCTTCTATATCTTCTTCTTCTTCTTCTATATTGTCTTCTTCATCATCTTCTTCTTCTTCATCTTCTTCATCTTCTTCTTCTTCTTCATCTTCATCTTCTTCTTCTTCTTCATCTTCTTCATCTTCTTCTTCATCTTCTTCTTCATCTTCATCTTCATCTTCTTCTTCTTCTTCTTCTTCATCTTCTTCTTCTTCTTCTTCATCTTCTTCTTCTTCTTCTTCATCATCTTCTTCATCATCTTCTTCATCTTCTTCATCATCTTCTTCATCTTCTTCTTCTTCATCTTCTTCTTCTTCTTCATCTTCTTCTTCTTCATCTTCTTCATCTTCTTCATCTTCTTCTTCTTTTTCATCTTCTTCTTCATCATCTTCTTCATCTTCTTCTTCATCTTCTTCTTCATCTTCATCTTCTCCTTCTCCTTCTTTTTCAATATCGTCTTCTTCTTCTTCACGTATTTCTCTTTTCAATTTTTTTTTTTAAGAAATGCAGCTATTTTTGAGCGTAACAAATAGCTGGTGGGCGCACGCATGTTGGAAGCGCCATTGTATGTG
The DNA here is from genome assembly GCF_040937935.1 of Hyperolius riggenbachi. NCBI lineage: Eukaryota > Metazoa > Chordata > Amphibia > Anura > Hyperoliidae > Hyperolius > Hyperolius riggenbachi. Next base: position 28,109,359 of record NC_090647.1, read on the forward strand.
CTCCCTGGCAGTGGAAACACAAAGACAGCAGGAGGTAAATTCAGCAGCAGGAGGAGGAGGATGAGTGTGTGGCAGCAGGCAGTCAATGAGGCAGGCAGCTCGCCGTGACATAATAGCCCTGGTACCTAGCGGTGATACCAGGGCTGTAAATAAACACAACAGGAGGTCCCAGACAGCGGTCGTGCAGCCCACATTGTGTCCAATACACAACTGGGACAACACAGTTTTCAACCCGGGCACCTCAGAAAAATTAAACCTTTTTTTTTTTTTTAATGGTTTGTTTGGTTTTGGTTTTGCAACCAATATAGCTATTGTTTGACGTAATAGCTGGTGGCAGAGTGGCAGCAGAAGGTAATTCTGTGTACCCTGGCAGTGGGAAACACAGACAGACAGCAGCAGCAGGAGGAGGAATGGAGGAGTAGGCGAGCAGCTATTGTTTGACGTAATAGCTGGTGGCAGAGTGGCAGCAGAAGGTAAATCATCTGTGTACCCTGGCAGTGGGAAACACAGACAGACAGCAGCAGCAGCAGCAGGAGGAGGTATGGAGGAGCAGTGTGAGTGTGGCAGCAGGTAGGCAGCGTGACATAATAGCCCTGGTACCTAGCGGTGATACCAGGGCTGTAAATAAACACAACAGGAGGTCCCAGACAGCGGTCGTGCAGCCCACATTGTGTCCAATACACAACTGGGACAACACAGTTTTCAACCCGGGCACCTCAGAAAAATTAAACCTTTTTTTTTTTTTTAATGGTTTGTTTGGTTTTGGTTTTGCAACCAATATAGCTATTGTTTGACGTAATAGCTGGTGGCAGAGTGGCAGCAGAAGAAGGTAATTCTGTGTACCCTGGCAGTGGGAAACACAGACAGACAGCAGCAGCAGGAGGAGGAATGGAGGAGTAGGCGAGCAGCTATTGTTTGACGTAATAGCTGGTGGCAGAGTGGCAGCAGAAGGTAAATCATCTGTGTACCCTGGCAGTGGGAAACACAGACAGAAAGCAGCAGCAGCAGCAGGAGGAGGTATGGAGGAGTAGTGTGAGTGTGGCAGCAGGTAGGCAGCGTGACATAATAGCCCTGGTACCTAGCGGTGATACCAGGGCTGTAAATAAACACAACAGGAGGTCCCAGACAGCGGTCGTGCAGCCCACATTGTGTCCAATACACAACTGGGACAACACAGTTTTCAACCCGGGCACCTCAGAAAAATTAAACCTTTTTTTTTTTTTTTAATGGTTTGTTTGGTTTTGGTTTTGCAACCAATATAGCTATTGTTTGACGTAATAGCTGGTGGCAGAGTGGCAGCAGAAGGTAATTCTGTGTACCCTGGCAGTGGGAAACACAGACAGACAGCAACAGCAGCAGGAGGAATGGAGGAGTAATGTGAGCAGCTATTGTTTGACGTAATAGCTGGTGGCAGAGTGGCAGCAGAAGGTAAATCATCTGTGTAGTGTACCCTGGCAGTGGGAAACACAGACAGACAGCAGCAGCAGCAGCAGGAGGAGGTATGGAGGAGTAGTGTGAGTGTGGCAGCAGGTAGGCAGCGTGACATAATAGCCCTGGTACCTAGCGGTGATACCAGGGCTGTAAATAAACACAACAGGAGGTCCCAGACAGCGGTCGTGCAGCCCACATTGTGTCCAATACACAACTGGGACAACACAGTTTTCAACCCGGGCACCTCAGAAAAATTAAACCTTTTTTTTTTTTTATGGTTTTTTGGTTTTTGGTTTTGCAACCAATATAGCTATTGTTTGACGTAATAGCTGGTGGCAGAGTGGCAGCAGAAGAAGGTAATTCTGTGTACCCTGGCAGTGGGAAACACAGACAGACAGCAGAAGGGCAGTACACAGCAGCCCACTGTAGGTGTAAAATGTGTGGCTGCAGGCGACGTAATAGTCAAAGTGAACCAGGCTGGCTTAGTGAGCAGGAGCCAGGAGGTGGTAAAGGGTGGTAAGGCACATTAACGATGGTTCCGGCAGCCAGTTCATGTCCCCCTCTCGCCGACAACAGGGGCCAGGAACTCGCCTTCCACCCACGCCTGGTTCATCTTGAGAAACGTCAGTCTGTCCACAGACTTGTGAGACAGACGTGAGCGTTTCTCGGTGACCACGCCACCAGCTGCACTGAAGCAGCGCTCGGACAGCACGCTGGAAGGGGGGCAGGACAGCACTTCCAGGGCGTACTGCGCCAGCTCGCTCCAGATCTCCATGCGCTTGACCCAATACTCCATGGGATCAACAGGGGCATCGCTGTCAAGCCCGCTGTACGACCCCATGTAGTCAGCCACCATGCGGGTCAGGCGCTGGCTGTGACCGGAGGAGGATGCTGCTGCATGCATCTCCTCTCTAGTCACTGCTGCCGGAGCCTCTACAGTCCTGTAGAGCTCGTGGCTGAGAGACAGCAGGTCTGTGGGGCGCTTGCTGCTGCTGGATGCAGGCACCTGCTGCTGCCTCTGTGCTCGCTGCTGGACAGTGGGGGTGGAAGGCTGGGGGAAGGCTTCCTCCAAGCGCTCAACAAGGGCCTGCTGCAAGCTCCTTATTTGTTGCGCTGGGTCTCCTCCTGCAGGCGGCAGGAACTGGCTCAACTTCCCCTTGAGGCGTGGGTCCAACATCATGCTGATCCAGATGTCCTCCCTCTGCTTCATCTGGATCACCCTGGGGTCCCTGCGCAGGCACGTCAGCATGTGCGCTGCCATTGGGAAGAGGCGGGCCACGTCTGCTGGCACATCGACGTCAGTGCTGTCCTCATCCTCCTCCTCTGCCGCCTCATCCTCTCTCCACCCCCGCACCAACTCAGCTGCGCTGTGCTGATCCCCCTCATCAGCAGCCAGGTCAGGGACCTCCACCAAGTCCTCCTCCTCCCCCTCAGAGGTGGACTGCGCAGCTGGTTGCCGCTCCTGCTGGTCCAAGGCTGCCGCTCCCTGTTCCAGCAAAGCATCGAGGGCCCTGTTCAGCAGAGAAACCAGGGGCACCCACTCGCAGACCATAGCATGGTCCCTGCTCACCATGTTTGTGGCCTGCAGGAAGGGAGCCAGCACAAAGCACACCTGCTGCATGTGCCTCCAGTCATCATCGGGGACGATGGACGGGATGTTGCTGGTCTTGTCCCTTCTCTGAGCTGCGGAAACAGTGGCCAGGGCAAGGTACTGTTTGACAGCGTGCCTCTGTTCAACCAGACGCTCCAACATCGCCAGGGTGGAGTTCCAGCGAGTCGGAACGTCAAGGATCAGCCGATGGCGTGGCAGATCCAGCTCCTTTTGCACGTCTTCCAGGCTCGCACAGGCTGCAGCCGAGCGCCGGAAGTGACGCACAACATTCCTTGCCGTTTCCAGCAGTTCGCCCATCCCCTGGTAGGTGCGCAGGAACTTCTGCACCACCAGGTTCAGCACGTGGGCAAGACAGGGGATGTGGGTCAGGTTTCCCCTGTCTATTGCGGCAACCAGATTGGCCCCATTGTCGGCCACCACCTCTCCGACTCTGAGGCCTCTGGGGGTCAGCCAAATCCTCTCCTGCTCCTGGAGTTTGGCCAACACATGGGTTGCCGTCAGCTTGGTCTTCCCAAGGCTGACCAAGTGCAGCAGCGCTTGGCAGTGGCGGGCCTTCACGCTGCTGCTGAGGCGGGGGGTTTGGCCAGGTGTGCCGGAGGATGGCAGAGGATCGGAGGAACCTGCTGCAGTTCCCCTGACCCTGCGGGGTGGCACCACCCACTGTGTTGCTGCTGCTGCTGTGCCCGCTGCTGCTCTCCCATCCTCACCCCCTTCCACCAAGCTGACCCAGTGGACAGTGAAGGACAGGTAGCGGCCTGTCCCGAAGCGGCTGCTCCAGGAGTCCATGGTGACGTGGACCCTTTCACCAACCGCGTGCTCCAGCCCTCGCTCCACATTGGCCATCACAAAGCGGTGCAGTGCAGGAATGGCCTTGCGGGCAAAGAAGTGTCTGCTGGGGAGCTGCCAGTCTGGGGCTGCGCAAGCAAGCAGCGCACGAATGTCGCTCCCCTCCTGCACGAGCGTGTACGGCAGGAGTTGGGAGCACATGGCCCGTGCCAGCAAGCCGTTCAGCTGCCGCACGCGACGGCTGCTGGGAGGCAGAGCCCTAACCACCCCCTGGAAGGACTCGCTCAAAAGGCTCTGGCGTGGCCTTTTGCTGACACGGGAATCAGCAGACACAGCAGAGGAGGCCACTGAGGACTGGCTGCCAGAACAGGCCCCAGTGTCGGCGGCAGGAGTTGCAGAGGGGGGAGGAGCAGTGCGTTTCCGCACTCCTGCTGGTGCTGCTGGAGGAGCAGGAGGGCGGGTGGCTGCTGTTGCTGCTGCTGCTGCTGAAGGCTGTGCAGTGATGGGTGTGGTGCCACTGCCAGCACCAGATGCCTTCAGCCTCTGGAACTCCTCATGCTGGTGGAAATGTTTAGCCGCAAGGTGGTTGATGAGCGAGCTGGTGCAGAACTTTAAGGGGTCTGCACCTCTGCTCAACTTCCGCTGACAGTGGTTGCAAGTGGCGTACTTGCTGTACACAGTGGGCATGGTGAAATATCGCCAGATTGGTGACTTAAACATCCCCCTACGGCATGGAAGCGCTGCTGCCTGTCTCCCTGTGGTGGTTGGGGGGGGGGCTTGGGGGGCTTGGGTGCGGCTGGTGGTGGTACTGGCAGATGCTGCTGCTGCTGCTGCTGAGCCTGAGACACCAGCAGGCTGTGGGACCTGCCTACTGCTGCTGCCAATGCTTGCAATGATGCGCCTCCTTGCAAGGCCCACAAGAGCATCCTCCTCCTCCTCCTCAGAGCTGCTGAGGACGACATCCCCTGGAGGTGGTGGCACCCAGTCTCTGTCTGTCACCGGGTCATCATCATCCTCCCTCTCCTGAAACATGTCCTGCTGGGATGAGGACCCCCCAAACTCCTCTCCTGATGCATGGATGGGCTGCTTGACTGTCGCCACAGTCTTGCTGTCCAATCCCTCATCCCCCAAAGTGCCCATCAGCATCTCCTCCTCAAAATCGCCAACAACAGCAGACAATTGACTCATGATGCCTGGGGTCAAAAGACTGCTGAATGACAGGTCGCCAACTGACGGTGAACTGGCCTCCTCCCCAGGCCCTGCTGGGCGGCTGCTGCGAACAGGGGTGGTGGTGGTGGTGGTGGTGGTGAGGGTGGAGGCCTCGGATGCAGAGCTGATGGCGGGCTGCTCATCCTCCGTCATGAGTTGCACCACAGTGTCTGCATCCTTTTCCTCAATGGGACGTTTCCGACCCGGCTGGAGGAAAATGGGAGCAGGTGCTACACGCTGCTGCTGCTGTGTCTCTGCAGCGTGAGTTGCAGATGCTCCTGCTGGGCGGCGCCCAAGGCGTCCACGGCCAGTGGCTATGGGAGGAATGTTAGCCACTGACGCTGCTGCTGCTGCTGCGGAACTGTGCATGGTGGCGCGCCCGCGGCCGCGGCTTGCCACAATGCTGCTCCCTCTCCTCCTGATTCCCTTGCTGCCCTTCCCCTTGCCCAAACCGCGCTGGCTGCCACTTCCAGACATCTTAAATGTTTTGGGCGTATAGACAAAAGTTTTGTAAAAGGGCGGGTGAAAAGTGGGGTACTTTAATGGAGTGGGTTGGTTGGTGAGGTGACTGAGTGAGTGTCCGCTAGTACAGTAAGTAAGTAGTAACAGTCAGGAAGTACAACTAGCAGTTACAATAATCAGTAGTAATCACAAGTAAATTTAGTGTGTGTACACTCAGACAGTGAGTGCACGCACGCAGGAGCTAGTAGCCTATGGACAGTGACTGAGTGTCCTAGACTCCTAGTACAGTAAGAGTAAGTAGTAACAGTAAGTAGAACTAACTAATTACGATAATCAATCAGCGATCAGAAGGAAATAGAGTGTGTGTTGTGTGTGTACACTCAGACAGTGAGTGCACGCACGCAGGAGCTAGTAGCCTATGAACACAGTGACTGAGTGTCCTAGACTCCTAGTACAGTAAGAGTAAGTAGTAACAGTAAGTAGAACTAACTAATTACAATAATCAATCAGCGATCAGAAGGAAATGGAGTGTGGGTGTGTGTACACTCAGACAGTGAGTGCACGCACGCAGGAGCTAGTAGCCAATGAACACAGTGACTGAGTGTCCTAGACTCCTAGTACAGTAAGAGTAAGTAGTAACAGTAAGTAGAACTAACTAATTACAATAATCAATCAGCGATCAGAAGGAAATGGAGTGTGGGTGTGTGTACACTCAGACAGTGAGTGCACGCACGCAGGAGCTAGTAGCCTATGAACACAGTGACTGAGTGTCCTAGACTCCTAGTACAGTAAGAGTAAGTAGTAACAGTAAGTAGGACTAACTAATTACAATAATCAATCAGCGATCAGAAGGAAATAGAGTGTGGGTGGTGTGTGTACACTCAGACAGTGAGTGACCGCACGCAGAAGCTAGTAGCCTATGGACAGTGACTGAGTGTCCTAGACTCCTAGTACAGTAAGAGTAAGTAGTAACAGTAAGTAGAACTAACTAATTACGATAATCAATCAGCGATCAGAAGGAAATAGAGTGTGTGTTGTGTGTGTACACTCAGACAGTGAGTGCACGCACGCAGGAGCTAGTAGCCTATGAACACAGTGACTGAGTGTCCTAGACTCCTAGTACAGTAAGAGTAAGTAGTAACAGTAAGTAGAACTAACTAATTACAATAATCAATCAGCGATCAGAAGGAAATGGAGTGTGGGTGTGTGTACACTCAGACAGTGAGTGCACGCACGCAGGAGCTAGTAGCCTATGAACACAGTGACTGAGTGTCCTAGACTCCTAGTACAGTAAGAGTAAGTAGTAACAGTAAGTAGAACTAACTAATTACAATAATCAATCAGCGATCAGAAGGAAATGGAGTGTGGGTGTGTGTACACTCAGACAGTGAGTGCACGCACGCAGGAGCTAGTAGCCTATGAACACAGTGACTGAGTGTCCTAGACTCCTAGTACAGTAAGAGTAAGTAGTAACAGTAAGTAGGACTAACTAATTACAATAATCAATCAGCGATCAGAAGGAAATAGAGTGTGGGTGGTGTGTGTACACTCAGACAGTGAGTGACCGCACGCAGAAGCTAGTAGCCTATGGACAGTGACTGAGTGTCCTAGACTCCTAGTACAGTAAGAGTAAGTAGTAACAGTAAGTAGAACTAACTAATTACGATAATCAATCAGCGATCAGAAGGAAATAGAGTGTGTGTTGTGTGTGTACACTCAGACAGTGAGTGCACGCACGCAGGAGCTAGTAGCCTATGAACACAGTGACTGAGTGTCCTAGACTCCTAGTACAGTAAGAGTAAGTAGTAACAGTAAGTAGAACTAACTAATTACAATAATCAATCAGCGATCAGAAGGAAATGGAGTGTGGGTGTGTGTACACTCAGACAGTGAGTGCACGCACGCAGGAGCTAGTAGCCTATGAACACAGTGACTGAGTGTCCTAGACTCCTAGTACAGTAAGAGTAAGTAGTAACAGTAAGTAGAACTAACTAATTACAATAATCAATCAGCGATCAGAAGGAAATGGAGTGTGGGTGTGTGTACACTCAGACAGTGAGTGCACGCACGCAGGAGCTAGTAGCCTATGGACAGTGACTGAGTGTCCTAGACTCCTAGTACAGTAAGAGTAAGTAGTAACAGTAAGTAGAACTAACTAATTACGATAATCAATCAGCGATCAGAAGGAAATAGAGTGTGTGTTGTGTGTGTACACTCAGACAGTGAGTGCAGTGCGCACACGCAGGAGCTAGTAGCCTATATGAACAGTGACAGTGAGTGTCCCTACGGGTACAGTAAGAGTAAGTAGTAAGTAAGTACAACTAACTAACAATAATCTATCAGTAATCAGAAGGAAATAGAGTGTGTGTACACACAGACAGTGAGTGAGTGCACACACGCAGGAGCTAGCTAGTAGCCTATAAACAGTGACAGTCAGTGAGTGTCCTACTCCTAGTACAGTATAACTACAATACTATTAGTAAAGGACAGCAGAAATACTGGTATAGATGAGAGAAATAAACAGAGGACAGCTGCCCACAGAGGCAAGGCCCCCCTGAGGCCTAAACCTGTAAGCTTGCAGCAGCTGCCTGTCTCTAATGTAACACACAAGCTACTAACTAAAATACAATGTCTATCTAACTAACAACAATATAGGTGTATATGGCAGGTGTAGGTGAGCAAAAACGCTAGGTAAATGATCACAATAGAGCACTTGCTAAGCCAAAGCACAAAGGAGCAACTATCTCTCTGTACAAGTCTCAGGCAAGCATGGAGAAACGGAACATGGCGGCCGCTATTTATAGGGTAGGGGCTGGCCAGGGTCCCCCTCTGTGATTGGCTGCCGTCAGAGGGCCTGGGAGCCCTCTGATTGGCTCTAAGGACATCAATCTGGGCTATGACGCTATTCGAGCTCGGTACCGAGCTCGAATAGCGCCGGGTTGCTCGAATAGCTCGAATAGTGAATGGGCTATTCGAGTGTACTCGGATAGCCCATTCGAATAGCTCCAGCTATTCGGAGCTCGAATACCGAGCTCGAATAGCTGAAAAAGAGCTCGAATATTCGAGCTACTCGAATATTCGAGCTCTGCTGAGCACCACTGCTTACTTATATTCAAAGAGGGTGACATGCTCATTTGTGTTCTAAAAAGAGAGGATTGGTGCATATTTGTTGCATTTATCTAATCAGCTAATGTGGATACAATAGTTATGTGTCAGGTGGAATCTGATGGTTTTAATGATAATTTTATCACCCGGGTTTGTGTGATTGTCTGACAATAATCATCATTATTTTTGATACTAATCAAATTGAGTCCATCATACCTTCTATATTGTCTTTTTCTTGAAAGTTATGCCTGGTACACATAGGCCTCAATTCACTAAGCTTTATCAACCACTTTATCAAACATTTTATAGTTTACCTCATGGGTAAAATCTAATTTTGAATTCACTAAGGTGTTATAGATTTATTGAACATTTTATTGATAAAATATTTGATAAATCTATACCACCTTAGTGAATTCAAAATTAGAGTTTACTCATGAGGTAAATTATCAAACATTTGATAAAGTGTAACCTTAGTGAATTGAGGCCATAGAGGGATCAAATGGATTATTTCCGATCGTTCGTCTGATTGGTTTTGTATAGAAGTGATCAGAAAAACTATCGAAAATCAGATCGGCCCTGGTGGAAATAACTGATTCAACCCATCTATCTGACGGGAAATTGCATAGTGTGCACCAGGCATAAGGTTGGACTCTTAAAGGAGTCATCAGGAAAAATTTATAAAATAAGTGCTACTTACCGGGGGCTTCCTGCAGCACCAAGCTCCCAGCATGTCCCACGCCGCAGCTCTGCAGCCAGCCGTTCGCCGCTACTCCGTCCCAGTCCCCGGCGATGATGTCAGGGCGACCTCCAGGTCGGCCTGTACTGCGCCTGTGCTAGCGACGCTGTTAATCACCGCCACGTGGGCCGGAGCGGACTTCGCAGGCGCAGAACTACTACCACCTGCGCAGTCCGCTCCGGCCCATGTGGCGGTGATTGACAGCACCGCTCACGCAGGCGCAATACAGGCCGACCTGGAGGTCGTCCTGACGTCAACACCAGGGACTGGGACAGAGCTGCGGCGAACGGCTGCTGGGAGAGCTGCGACGAGGGGCATGCTGGGAGCTTGGGGCTGGAGGAAGCCCCCGGTAAGTAGCACTTATTTTATTAATTTTTCCCCTGATGACTCCTTTAAATCAATACAGTTTCTCCATCTCCCCTCTCCCTTATTATATAATAGTGCCATTTGTCAGGAACCGGCCCAACGGCAAGCCTGCAGAGACAGTTCCTGATGGGGGGTTTTGACCACACTCTGCAAGACTCAGCCACCACTAGCAGTCGCCTGTGATGTCTATGTTAAGGGGGGGATTATGCGCACAAACTGGGGTCTTTCCATATGATGGTAACACAGATATGCTATATATTTCATGACTTTGGACATGTGCACCACGAGTGGGCTATCAGACCAACATGTGCTCTAGATTCTTATGGACTATAACTAATTTTGGCACGTTCAATGGTAATTGAATGATCCCCTATTAGGGTTATACTTCTTCTGTCGACTGTAATGAATGAGGCAGCTGCGGCGAACAGCACCGCCGCTGCAGCTGCCTCCGTGCTGCTGCCCGTCCTCCCGGCGTCTAGGACGCCGAGGACGGAACGTCTGTTTACTCAAAGGGTCACCGTCTCGCGCGGGCGCGCGCACAGACGGGACCTTTATGCTAAGAGGAGGCTCGTCAGCTGACCTGCTGGTCGGCTGACGTCAGAGGAGACTCACGGCGCCCAGAATTGGCGAACTGCTGGGGGCGTGCCAGTGAGGTCTCCTCTGCTTCTTAAGCCTCCGGGCTTCATTCTGACACTGTCTGCTGTCGTGAATACATCCTGTGTTAGTGCTCAGACCTTAGACTAGATCCCAGGTGTTGAAACCAAGGACTTCACACCTAGACTAGGATATTATTTATATTGTGATTGATATTCTGTGTTTGACTCTGGCTATACTCTGACTCTGCTCTAAGCTTACCGATTCTGTACCTCTGCCTATTTGCCTAACGTTGCTGAACCTCTGCTCGATTACCGACTACTCCTCTGCCATACGATTCTGCTCTGATACTGTCCTCTCTGTTGCCAACCCTTGCCTGTCTGACCTTTCTACTCACCAGTGGGCCCTCGCCACTGGTGAGGTGTTAGTTTCTCCAGCTCCTCTGGTGAAGTGATTTGCTAGTGACCAATTGCTCCTGGTCCTAGGCTGCAGTACTGTCTGAATCACCTGCCCCTCAGGTGATCCTTAGTTGCAGTACTGTTTATACCTCCTGCTCCTAGGCTGCAGTACAGCCTCAATCACCTGCCCCTCAGGTGATCACTAGGCTGCGGTGCTGTCTGAATCACCCGCTCCTCGGGAGATTCTATCTCTTCAGTTTCAGTATCTCCAGCTTGCTGGGGTTGGTACTTTATTATACGGTCAGTGTGCCGATAGTACCTCACCAGCCCCTCTGGTGAGGTCTCGCTAAACTATTAAGTTACGGTTGCACCAAGCACTACATACTCAGCTCTTTGTGCTGCTATACTGGTATTATTGGTGATTTTGCAGATCACACATAATCAGGTATAGGGTCTGCATTATTGGTGATTCTGCAGATCACCAAATAATCGGACATCTGAGTTGCGACACCCAACCGTTACATCGACATCCTTACCATTTGTATGCATTTAAATGCTCTGATATATCTATTGGAACATTTGTAATAGTCTTACTGGTTGAATGTTACCCCCTCTACACTATATGTTTTGTGGTGGTTGTATGGCCTATTTATATGTATTTTATTTGGAACTTATTAAAAGTTATATTTTAGTTATTACCAATACCATTTAGGAAGGGTTTTGTAGGAGACTGGGTTCCATTCACAGTGTTTTGCAGTAATTTACCTAATTCTATCTCTCTTAGTCGAGTGTTTGTTAGTACAAGGAATCCAACTTATTAAATAACGATTTTGTATTAAAAAAAAAAAAAAAGTGGAACTGTACAGAAGGAAATATATTCAAGGATATTTACAAAAAAACGAAGTAAAAAGCACAAAGACACACAAAAGACAATTTGCTTATCAAAATAAAAAGGGAATAAAACAGAAATCAAACTTTACCAGCATAAAGGTCCAACTTGTTTTTGCGGGAGGACGCAGCTAATCAGAAATCAGGGTAGACCTAGTGTAACGATCTGCTAGTGTGTGAGCAATAGCAGACAGAAAAATATCAGACGTTCCCTGAACGGGAAACGTTCACAGACAGTGTCAGTAGTAGGCAGTATTAACACTGAGTACAGATATAAAAGAATAGTCGGGCAATCAGGGTCGGTAACAGATCTGACATATACAGTACAAAATCGATAGGCAAATACAACGTTAATAAACAGGAAGAGGTCGGCAACAATCAGATATGCAAAGGTACAGAATCGGCAG